>NC_053037.3:495343543-495968543 GCF_002575655.3 Aegilops tauschii subsp. strangulata | reverse complement strand
AATAAGGGAGCAGGTACAATTACCTCATCAAGTTCTACTTTCCTCCCACTCACTTCTTTCGAGAGAAACTCCTTCTCTAGAAAGGATCCATTCTTAGCAACGAATGTCTTGCCTTCGGATCTGTGATAGTAGGTGTACCCAACAGTTTCCTTTGGGTATCCTATGAAGACACATTTCTCCGATTTGGGTTCGAGCTTATCAGGTTGAAGCTTTTTCACATAAGCATCGCAGCCCCAAACTTTAAGAAACGACAACTTTGGTTTCTTGCCAAACCACAGTTCATAAGGCGTCGTCTCAACGCATTTCGATGGTGCCCTATTTAACGTGAATGCAGCCGTCTCTAAAGCATAACCCCAAAACGATAGCGGTAAATCAGTAAGAGACATCATAGATCACACCATATCTAGTAAAGTACGATTACGATGTTCGGACACACCATTACGTTGTGGTGTTCCGGGTGGCGTGAGTTGCGAAACTATTCCGCATTGTTTCAAATGTAGACCAAACTCGTAACTCAAATATTCTCCTCCACGATCAAATCGTAGAAATTTTATTTTCTTGTTACGATGATTTTCCACTTCACTCTAAAATTCTTTGAACTTTTCAAATGTTTCAGACTTATGTTTCATTAAGTAGATATACCCATATCTTCTTAAATCATCTGTGAAGGTGAGAAAATAACGATACCCGCCGCGAGCCTCAATATTCATTGGACCACATACATGAGTATGTATGATTTCCAACAAATCTGTTGCTCGCTCCATTGTTCTGGAGAACGGCGTTTTAGTCATCTTGCTCATGAGGCATGGTTCGCAAGTACCAAGTGATTCATAATCAAGTGATTCCAAAAGTCCATCAGTATGGAGTTTCTTCATGTGCTTTACACCAATATGACCCAAACGGCAGTGCCACTAATAAGTTGCACTATCATTATCAACTCTGCATCTTTTGGCTTCAACATTATGAATATATGTATCACTACTATCGAGATTCATCACAAATAGACCACTCTTCAAGGGTGCATGACCATAAAAGATATTACTCATATAAATAGAACAACCATTATTCTCAGATTTAAATGAATAACCGTCTCGCATCAAACAAGGTCCAGATATAATGTTCATGCTTAACGTTGGCACCAAATAACAATTATTTAGGTCTAAAACTAATCCCGAAGGTAGATGTAGAGGTAGCGTGCCGACGGAAATCACATCGACTTTGGAACCATTTCCCACGCGCATCGTCACCTCGTCCTTAGCCAGTCTTCGCTTAATCCGTAGTCCCTGTTTCGAGTTGCAAATATTAGCAACAGAACCAGTATCAAATACCCAGGTGCTACTGCGAGCTCTAGTAAGGTACACATCAATAACATGTATATCACATATACCTTTGTTCACCTTGCCATCCTTCTTATCCGCCAAATACTTGGGGCAGTTCCGCTTCCAGTGACCAGTCTGTTCGTAGTAGAAGCACTCAGTCTCAGGCTTAGGTCCAGACTTGGGTTTCTTCTCTTGAGCAGCAACTTGCTTGCTATTCTTCTTGAAGTTCCCCTTCTTCTTCCCTTTTCCCTTTTTCTTGAAACTGGTGGTCTTGTTGACCATCAATACTTGATGCTCCTTCTTGATTTCTACCTCCGCAGCTTTTAGCATTGCGAAGAGCTCGGGAATTGCCTTATCCATCCCTTGCATATTATAGTTCATCACGAAGCTCTTGTAGCTTGGTGGCAGTGATTGAAGAATTCTCTCAATGACACTATCATCCAGAAGATTAACTCCCAGTTGAATCAAGTGATTGTTATACCCAGACATTTTGAGTATATGTTCACTGACAGAACTATTCTCCTCCATTTTGCAGCTGTAGAACTTATTGGAGACTTCATATCTCTCAATTCGGGCATTTGCTTGAAATATAAGCTTCAACTCCTTGAACATCTCATATGCTCCATGACGTTCAAAACGTCGTTGAAGCCCCGGTTCTAAGCCGTAAAGCATGGCACACTGAACTATCGAGTAGTCATCAGCTTTGCTCTGCAGGACGTTCTTAACGCCGTCAGTTGCATCTGCAGTAGGCCTGGCACCTAGCGGTGCTTTCAGGACGTAATTCTTCTGTGCAGCAATGAGGATAATCCTCAAGTTACGGACCCAGTCCGTGTAATTGCTACCATCATATTTCAACTTTGCTTTCTCAAGGAACGCATTAAAATTCAACGGAACAACAGCACGGGCCATCTATCTACAACAACATAGACAAGCAAAATACTATCAGGTACTAAGTTCATGACAAATTTAAGTTCAATTAATCATATTACGTAAGAACTCCCACTTAGATAGACATCCCTCTGATCATCTAAGTGATCACGTGATCCATATCAACTAAACCATAACCGATCATCACGTGGAATGGAGTAGTTTTCAATGGTGAACATCACTATGTTGATCATATCTACTATATGATTCACGCTCGACCTTTCGGTCTCAATGTTCCGAGGCCATATCTGCATATGCTAGGCTCGTCAAGTTTAACCCGAGTATTCTGCGTGTGTAAAACTGTCTTACACCCGTTGTAGATGAACGTTGAGCTTATCACACCCGATCATCACGTGGTGTCTCGGCACGGCGAACTTTGGCAACGGTGCATACTCAGGGAGAACACTTTTACCTTGAAATTTAGTGAGAGATCATCTTATAATGCTACCGTCAAACAAAGCAGAATAAGATGCATAAAGGATAAACATCACATGCAATCAATATAAGTGATATGATATGGCCATCATCATCTTGTGCCTTTGATCTCCATCTCCAAAGCACCATCATGATCACCATCGTCACTGGCGCGACACCTTGATCACCATCGTTGTCGTCTCGCCAACTATTGCTTCTACGACTATCGCTACCGCTTAGTGATAAAGTAAAGCAATTACAGGGCGATTGCATTGCATACAATAAAGCGATAACCATATGGCTCCTGCCAGTTGCCGATAACTCTGTTACAAAACATGATCATCTCATACAATAAATATAGCATCATGTCTTGACCATATCACATCACAACATGCCCTGCAAAAACAAGTTAGACGTCCTCTACTTTGTTGTTGCAAGTTTTACGTGGCTGCTACGGGCTGAGCAAGAACCGTTCTTACCTACGCATCAAAACCACAACGATAGTTCGTCAAGTTAGTGCTGTTTTAACCTTCTCAAGGACCGGGCGTAGCCACACTCGGTTCAACTAAAGTTGGAGAAACTGACACCCGCCAGCCACCTATGTGCAAAGCACGTCGGTAGAACCAGTCTCGCGTAAGCGTATGCGTAATGTCGGTCCGGTCCGCTTCATCCAACAATATCGCTGAACCAAAGTATGACATGCTGGTAAGCAGTATCACTTGTATCGCCCACAACTCACTTGTGTTCTACTCGTGCATATAACATCTACGCATAAACCTGGCCCGGATGCCACTGTTGGGGAACATAGTAATTTCAAAAAAATTCCTACGCACACGCAAGATCATGGTGATGCATAGCAACGAGAGGGGAGAGTGTGTCCACGTACCCTCGTAGACCGAAAGCGGAAGCGTTAGCACAACGCGGTTGATGTAGTCGTACGTCTTCACGATCCAACCGATCCAAGTACCGAACGCACGGCACCTCCGAGTTCAGCACACGTTCAGCTCGATGACGTCCCGCGAGCTCTGATCCAGCAAAGCTTCGCCGGAGAGTTTCGTCAGCATGATGGCGTGATGACGGTGATGATGATGCTACCGACGCAGGGCTTCGCCTAAGCACGGCTACGATATGATCGAGGTGGATTATGGTGGAGGGGGCACCGCACACGGCTGGGAGAGATCAACAGATCAACTTGTGTGTCTAGAGGTGCCCCCTGCCCCCGTATATAAAGGAGCAACGGGGGAGGCCGGCCGGCCCCTGTAGGGCGTGCCAGGAGGAGGAGTCCTCCTCCTAGTAGGAGTAGGACTCCCCTCTATCCTACTCCTACTAGGAGGGGGAAGGAAGGGGGAGAGGGAGAAGGAATGGGGGGCGCCGCCCCCCTCTCCTAGTCCAATTTGAACCAGAGGGGGAGGGGCGCGCGGCCAGCCCTAGGCCAACCCTCTCTCTCTCTCTCTCCACTAAGGCCCATAAGGCCCACTATTTCTCCGGGGGGGGGGGTTCCGGTAACCCTCCGGCACTCCGGTTTTCTCCGAAACAAGCCGGAACACTTCCGGTGTCCGAATATAGTCGTCCAATATATCAATCTTTACTTCTCGACCATTTCGAGACTCCTCGTCATGTCCGTGATCATATCCAGGACTCCGAACTACCTTCGGTACATCAAAACACAAAAACTCATAATACCGATCGTCACCGAACTTTAAGCGTGCGGACCCTACGGGTTCGAGAACTATGTAGACATGGCCGAGACACGTCTCCGGCCAATAACCAATAGCGGAACCTGGATGCTCATATTGGCTCCCACATATTCTACAAAGATCTTTATCGGTCAAACCGCATAACAACATACGTTGTTTCCTTTGTCATCGGTATGTTACTTGCCCGAGATTCGATCGTCGATATCTCAATACCTAGCTCAATCTCGTTACCGGCAAGTCTCTTTACTCGTTACGTAATGCATCATCCCTCAACTAACTCATTAGTCATATTGCTTGCAAGGCTTATTGTGATGTGCATTACCGAGAGGGCCCAGAGATACCTCTCCGACAATCGGAGTGACAAATCCTAATCTTGATTTATGCCAACTCAACAAGTACCATCGGAGACACCTGTAGAGCACCTTTATAATCACCCAGTTACGTTGTGACGTTTGGTAGCACACAAAGTGTTCCTCCGGTAATCGGGAGTTGCATAATCTCATAGTCAAAGGAACATGTATAAGTCATGAAGAAAGCAATAGCAGTAAACTAAATGATCATGTGCTAAGCTAACAAAATGGGTCAAGTCAATCACATCATTCTCCTAATGATGTGATCCAGTTAATCAAATGACAACTCATGTCTATGGTTTAGGAAACTCAACCATCTTTGATTAGCGAGCTAGTCAAGTAGAGGCATACTAGTGACACTATGTTTGTCTATGTATTCACACATGTATTATGTTTCCCGGTTAATACAATTCTAGCATGAATAATAAACATTTATCATGATATAAGGAAATAAATAATAACTTTATTATTGCCTCTAGGGCATATTTCCTTCAATACCACCCTATCATACCACATCACAACTATTTAATAGCATGTTGGCACGCAAGGTAAACCATTATAAACTCCTAGCAAATTAAGCATGGCATGAGCAACTATAATCTCTAATTGTCATTGCAAACATGTTTCATTCATAATAGGCTGAATCAGGAACGATGAACTAATCATATTTACAAAAAAAAGATAGGTCGAGTTCATACCAGCTTCTCTCATCTCATTCAGTCCATCATGTATCGTCATTGTTGCCTTTCACTTGCACGACCGAACGGTGTGGATAATAATAATAGTGCACGTGCATTGGACTAAGTTGGAATCTGCAAGCATTTAATACAAGGGAGAATACAAGGTAATATGGGCTCTTGGTTAAATCAACAATAATGCATATGAGAGCCACTCAACATTTTCATCATGGTCTTCTCCTCTCGAACCCCAAAGAAAAAAAATAAAACTATTTACACGGGAAAGCTCCCAACAAGCAAAAGAAGAACGAGAAATCTTTTTGGGTTTTCTTTTAATTACTACTACTACATGCATGGAAAGTAAACTAGCTAAAAGCTACAACTATTTTTTTTGTTTTTCTTAAGGTTTTTCAGACACAGAAGAAGAAGGCTTAGAAAAGAAAATAAGCTAGCATGGATAGTACAATGAAAAAGTATGAACATCGACAACTAGAATGAGTGTGTGAACATGAATGTAATGTCGGTGAGAAATACGTACTCCCCCAAGCTCAGGCTTTTGGCCTAAGTTGGTCTATGCCCACGGATCGAAGCTACTCTCTCCGGTGTACAGAGGAGTGTCCTCGGGGTGCCACTAGTTGGCGATCTCCTCCGGATCCCACTGATAAACAGACTGTCGATAAGGGTCAAGTGGTGGCTCATGCTCAGGCTCTGGAACTTGTGTCAGCCTCCAGTATGCATAAATGGACTCCGGCAAGATGAGGTACGTGCCTGAAAGTATGTTAAACAAAGAAGGTGCAGGCAAGGTAATAGTCAACAGTGAGTTTTATCAAATATCAAATTATACTTAAGCATCTTCTTCTTATTTTTAACGATAAAATCATGTGCTACCATACTCTTATAATCTAGAAAAACAGGGGGCATCAACTTTTCCTCTTTCTCATAATGCCTAATAGGTATCTCAAAGTGTTCAGCAAGGCGTGAAGCAAAGATGCCTCCGAAGATGGGGCCCTTTGTACGGTTCAGACTTAATCGTTTAGCAATAATAGCACCTAAGCTGAAAGTTGTATCACGAAACAAAGCATGGCGCAAAATGACAATATCAGGAGCACTAAGATTTCCACTGTTCCCGCGACCAATTAAGCATCTACTAACAAATATTGCAAAATAACGTAGAACAGGAAAATGTATACTAGTAATTCTCGCATCAGAAACTTTCCTCGTTTCCCCTACAACAATTCTATCAATAAATGCATCCACATCACTACGGTGTGGTTCCTCGATGCTGCCCACAAAGGGTATCTTGCAGACTCGACAAAAATCATGGAGTGACATCTCCTTAACCTCATCATATAAGTGAAACTCCACTGAAGGTGGTGATTTCTTAGCATGGAAATAAAAATTTGCATGAAAATATTAGTGAGTAGGAGATACTGTTCGCGCTGGTCGTGGAGGAAGTCGGTGAGGCCTGCATTCTCAGCCAAGTAATAAAAGTCATCATAAATTCCGCCGGCTCTCAAGAACTCATCACAAGGCCATTCGCACGGCCGAACCTCCGCAGTGCGAGGGAGATTATATTTGGGCGTTTTATTCTCTTCATTTTGCTTATCCTTCAAGCTTCGGCTCGAAGAACCTCTCAACAATCTCTTCAACATTTTCTCCCTTTGAAAATTTCTGAAATTTTTAGTGACTCAAAAAAATAAAAGTGAACCAAACTCAACAAGATTGATAGCAACTACTCACACAAGTGCCTAGAGGCTATATCATGCATTAATACTATTTTGGACCATATAAATTTGACATGCAAGCTTAAGAACAGGGTCACCTTAGCAGCAAAAATTTGCAATAATTAAAGCACTAGAACAAAAACTAATTGGACCATTGAAGGAGTCACATACCGAAGAACAATCCCCCAAAACAGTTTTGTGAATGAAGCTTTGAGCAAGGAGATCGAAAATGGCAGCAAGATGAGCTAGAACACGGGTTTGAGCTATGGGAGGATTTTTTTCTGGAGGAAGACGAAGTGAGTGGGTGCAGGAATAAGTGGAGGGGGTCCACGTGTGTGACGCCCCCGATTTGACCGTACACTAATCATGCACGCAAATGTGTACGATCACGATCAGGGACTCACGGGAAGATATCACAACACAACTCTACAACATAAATAAGTCATACAAGCATTATAATACAAGCCAGGGGCCTCGAGGGCTCGAATACAAGTGCTCGATCATAGACGAGTCAGCGGAAGCAACAATATCTGAGTACAGACATAAGTTAAACAAGTTCGCCTTAAGAAGGCTAGCTCAATAGTAGCAACGATCGAAAAGGCAAGGCCTCCTGCTTGGGACCTCCTAACTACTCCTGGTCGTCGTCAGCGGCCTGCACGTAGTAGTAGGCACCTCCAGTGTCGTAGGTGTCGTCGTCGACGGTGGCGTCTGGCTCCTGGACTCCAATATCTGGTTGCGACAATCAGATAGATAGGAAGGGGGAAAAGAGGGAGAGAAGCAACCGTGAGTACTCATCCAAAGTACTCGCAAGCAAGGAGCTACACTACATATGCATGGGTATATGTGTAAAGGGGCATATCAGTGGTCTGAACTGCAGAATGCCAGAATAAAAGGGGGATAGCTAGTCCTGTCGAAGACTACGCTTCTGGACATCTCCATCTTGCAGCATGTAGAAGAGAGTAGATTGAAGTCCTCCAAGTAGCATCGCATAGCATAATCCTACCCGGCAAATCCCCTCCTCGTCGCCCTGTTAGAGAGCGATCACCGGGTTGTATCTGGCACTTGGAAGGGTGTATTTTATTCAGTATCCGGTTCTAGTTGTCATAAGCTCAAGGTACAACTCCGGGTCGTCCTTTTACCGAGGGACACGACTATTCGAATAGATAAACTTCCCTGCAGGGGTGCACCACATAACCCAACACGCTCGATCCCAATTGGCCGGACACACTTTCCTGGGTCATGCCCGGCCTCGTAAGATCAACACGTCGCAGCCCCACCTAGGCTCAACAGAGAGGTCAGCACGCCGGTCTAAACCTATGCGCGCAGGGGTCTGGGCCCATCGCCCTAAGCACACCTGCACGTTGCGAACGCGGCCGCGAGCAGACCTAGCAACCCACACGATCACGGCGGTTACGTCAAAGCGGTCCAACACGGCGCGCGCCACTCAGTCGCTGACGTCAAAAGAGCTTCGGCTGATACCACGACGTCGGGATACCCATAACTACTCCCACGTAGATGGTTAGTGCGTATAGACCAAATGGCCAGACTCAGATCAAATACCAAGATCTCGTTAAGCGTGTTAAGTATTCGCGAACGCCGACCAGGGCCAGGCCCACCTCTCACCTAGGCGGTCTCAACCTGCCCTGTCGCTTCGCCACAAAGATCCACTTGCGGGTACTCCTACGAGCCGACCCGACTTTAGTCATCTCAGGTGTCATGTATATAATATATAAGTATATGCCCGTGTCCACCGCCCAGGTGATCACGGCCCGATAGTATAGCACAGCAGACGGACAAGAATGTAGGGCCACTGATGGAAAACTAGCATCCTATACTAAGCAGTAGGGTAGCAGGTAAGGGAAACAACTGTAGCAACAATGACAGGCTATGCAACAGAATAGGATTAACCGAAAGCAGTAACATGCTACACTACTCTAATGCAAGCAGTATAGAGGAGAGTAGGCGATATCTGGTGATCAAGGGGGGGCTTGCCTGGTTGCTCTGGCAAGTAGGAGGGGTCGTCGACTCCGTAGTCGAACTGGGCAGCAGCAGTGTCGGTCTCGTAGTCTACCGGAGAGAAGAGGGGGAAGAAACAGTAAATACAATGCAAACACAAGCATGACGATGCGTGACATGACAGTGAGCGGTGCTAGGGGTGTCCTAACGCGACAGTAGGTGGTACCGGTGAAGGGGGGGGGAACATCCGGGAAAGTATTCCCGATGTTTTGCGTTTTCGGACAGAAGGACCGGAGGGGGAAAGTTGCGAGTTCGATAGGTTAGGGAGGTGTGGTGGACGCACGGACTGCGTATCCGGATTCGTCTCGTCGTTCTGAGCAACTTTCATATAGAAAACATTTTCATCCGAGTTACGGTTTAAAAGATATGAATTTTCAAAGTTTATTTGAATTTCTGGAATTATTTAATTAACAGAAAAAGGGATATGACGTCAGCATGACGTATGAGTGACGTCAGCGGTCAACAGTCCGGGTTGACTGGTCAAACTGACAAGGGGGACCCACCTGTCATAGACAGTGGGTTAACAGAGGATTAAACTAATTAGTTTTTAGTTAATTAACTACTGGGCCCACCTGTCAGTGAGAGATTAATTAAACTAATTATTTTTATTTATAAAACATTTTCTTTTTCTTTTTCTTTTTTAATTTTTGCGGCGGGGCCCGCATGTCAGTGACTGGGCCTGCCCAGTCAGCAGTTGACTGGGTCAACCCAGTCAACTGGGGCCCGTGGGGGCCACTGGCAGTGACCCAGGGGGTGGCCCCAGGTGTGCCACGTCGGCGGCCGGCGCCGGCGCAACTCCGGCGACCAAAACCGCGGCGGTCCCTCGCCGGAGTTGGCCGGAATTGCGCTACGGGGCTCGGGGAGGAACGGGGCTAGGCCCATTCGAAAGAACTCGCAGCGCCGCATCCAGGGGTGGCCGGGGCTTCGCCGGACTCGGCCGGAATCGGCGGAGGTGGCGGCGCGCACGGGTGCCCGACGGAAACAGGGCTACGGCAGGCGGTCGAGCAAGCGGAGGGGCTGGGGAGCTTCTACGTGCGGTGGGGAGCGCTGTGAGCTTGAGCCCGTGACCATTTGGTCACCGGAGACCCGCCGGCGGCGAGCTCCGCGGCGCGGCGTTCGGGCGCGCGTGGGGGAAAAGCTAGGGAGCGTGGGCGAGCTAGCGGAGTGGGGGAGGAGGTAGAGGAGCTCACCGCGTGGCGCAAGAAAGGCCCGTGGGTGCTTAGGAGCAGCAGGTCGGCGCCGGGGAAGAAGGGGGTCGCCGGCGTCCGAGGTTGAAGGCGAGCTCGGGGAGGCCGTTGCGGTGGCTCCGAGCTTCGACGGAGAGGCGGAGGGGGTGTAGTCGAGGGCGGCGACGTCGTACGACACGGCGGGGTGGCGAGTGGGGCACGGTGGCCGCGAGAACGACGGGAACGGCGGCGAGCGCGTCGGGCGTGGGGAAGAGGGGAGCGGCGCGGATCCGGGGGAGAGGCGCAGAGGCCGAGGGAGTGAGCGGGGTGAGTGGGAGAGAGGCCCGAGGGAGTGGGGGCCGCTGGCGCCCTTATCCTCTCGCGGGGTTCACCGCCGGCGAGGTGGTGCGGCGGCAGCGCGCCCCTGTTCCGACCGGGTCGGGGGAACAGGGAAGGGGCGAGGGAGGAGGTGGGCTGGGCCGGGGGCGCGGGGGTGCGGCCCAGTTTGGGCCGGGGGGGTTCGGTGCAGATGGGCCACGGGTCCAGTGGGGGGGGAAGGCCTGCTCCCTTTTTTTTCCTTTTCTCTGACTGTTTCTGTTTTCTGTTTTCTTTTTATTTGTTTATTTCCTTTTCTGTTTTATTTCATTTAAAGTATTTAGGCATTTTATAAAAAGGAGTTTTCTCCACCATAATTGCCAGTGTATTATTTAGCACCCACAGAACATTTTTGTTTGAGTTTTTGAAAACTTTTATTTTTCACTTTAATTATATTTGAAGTTTGAACTAGGAGTTTGACAGGGGTGTGGTTCAAATGTGATCATGCCCTGTTTAGCAACATGATTAGCTTAATCACAGGGGGTTACTGTAGCATGATTCTCAGGGTGTTACAACGTGTGGCCCACGAGGCAGGGGGCGCCCCAGGGGGGTGGGCGCACCCTGTGCCCACGTGGCCAGATGGTGGGGCCCCCTGGTGTGTTCTCAGTGCCAGATATTCTTAAATATTCTACAAAAAATCATATTTCATTTTCGGGACGTTTGGAGAACTTTTTATTTTCGGGGTATTTTTTTACTGCAAGGATAATTCAGAAAACAGACAGAAAATACTATTTTTGCTTTATTTAATCTAAATAACAGAAAATAAAAGGAGGGTACAGAGAGTTGTGCTTTCTAACTTCATCCATCTCATGCTCATCAAAAGGAATCCACTAACAAGGTTGATCAAGTCTTGTTAACAAACTCTTTCCGAATCGCATGAAACCGGAGAATTTTTGAATAACACGTTTTTCCAATAGAATTGATACCGTGGACTTGAGGTTGTTTCCTCGGAAAGTGTACCGTATGCTCATTACCATTAACATGAAAAGTGACATTGCCTTTGTTGCAATCAATAACGGCCCCTGCGGTATTCAAAAAGGGTCTACCAAGGATAATCGACATACTATCGTCCTCGGGAATATCAAGAATAACAAAGTGCGTTAAAATAGTAACGTTCGCAACCACAACAGGCACATCCTCACAAATACCAATAGGTATAGCAGTTGATTTATCGGCCATTTGCAAAGATATTTCAGTAGGTGTCAACTTATTCAAATCAAGTCTACGATATAAAGAGAGAGGCATAACACTAACACCGGCTCCAAGATCACATAAAACAGTTTTAACATAGTTTCTTTTAATGAAGCATGGTATAGTTGGTACTCCTGGATCTCCTAGTTTCTTAGATATTCCACCTTTAAAAGTATAATTGGCAAGCATGGTGGAAATTTCAGCTTCCGGTATCTTTCTTTTGTTTGTAACAATATCTTTCATGTATTTAGCATAATGATTCATTTTAAGCATATCAGTCAAACGCATACGCAAAAAGATAGGTCTAATCATTTCAGCAAAGCGCTCAGAATCCTCATCATCCTTTTTATTGGATGGTTTAGGAGGAAAAGGCATGGGTTTCTGAACCCATGGTTCTCTTTCTTTACCATGCTTCCTAGCAACAAAGTCTCTCTTATCATAACGT
The DNA here is from genome assembly GCF_002575655.3 of Aegilops tauschii subsp. strangulata. Classification (NCBI taxonomy): domain Eukaryota; kingdom Viridiplantae; phylum Streptophyta; class Magnoliopsida; order Poales; family Poaceae; genus Aegilops; species Aegilops tauschii. Next base: position 495,956,242 of record NC_053037.3, on the reverse strand, counting down.
TGATTCTTTGATTGTGGGTTATCAAGATCAACAACAGGTTCAATCTCTACATCATTGTCATTGCTAGGTTGAGCATCAACATGAACATCATCATTAACATTATCACTAGGTTCATGTTCATTACCAAATTGTGTTTCAACATCAGAAATAGAAATATCATTGGAATTCTCAGGTGTGTCAACAACAGGTTCACTAGAAGCATGCAAAGTCCTATCATTTTTCTTTTTCTTAGAAGGACTAGGTGCATCTACATTAGTTCTCTGAGAATCTTGCTCAACTCTCTTAGGGTGGCCCTCATGATACAAATGTTCCTAAGTCATTCTACCCCCTCTAGTCACAACTCTATTAGCATTATCATTTTTCTTATTATTTAATTCCTTGAGCAAATCATTTTCAGCTTTAAGCACTTGTTCTACCTGAGTGTGACCATAGAAGCATCTCTACTATTAAAGGAGAATCGAACGTCGTGATGGTTCGACCTCCCCTCGTACGTGTAAACTGTCTTCACACCTAAAAAATCGGACCGCCTTCCCACCCCTCCGGGCGAGAAAAAAAGAAAAAAGAAAAGAAGAAAAACAACCCACGTCCCCACGTCCCCGTATCCCACCTCCCACTCCCTTCCCCCAAATCCCTCGCTCTCGATTCCCTCCAGAGAGGAATCACCGCCGCCGACCTCCTTCCGCCTACAGCGACCTCAAGCGGCAACGCACTGCAACCAAGCTAGATTGGAGTGGTGGATCCGCGCCCTTGACATCTCATGGAGTCCATGAGGAGGGCGCGACGACGGCAACGACGAGCGATGGCGATGCAGGGAGGGCGTGACGACCAGGTGCGGCGCGTCGACGACAACGACAAGCGACGGCCGAGGTAACGCTAGCTCCACCACATCGGCCCCCATTGCTGGTCTCCAGTAGTCTCCGTCGCCCACCGCACCGCGAGCCTCACGCCAGCGGGCTGCGTGCTCCTCGCGTTCGAATCTGCTCTGGGCATAGTAAGAGAGGAGCTGAAGGGGTTTGCCGCATAGCCGGTTGACGCATGACGCTAAGCTTCGCTGCTGTTTGCCGTGTGAATTAATTTGTCTATTTTTAGTTGGGAATCGGAGCAGGTGTGGCAGAACGACATCGACCTCCTCAAGCCGTCGACGGGCCCAGAGAGAAGCTCAACTCATTCCTCATGGTACGTGCGCATCAGGCCACATAGGATGTGGGTGAAACATGCCTTTCCCTTCAATTGATTTTTCTCCCAGCCCCAGATTATGTGTTGTCTTTGTGTTCCTTCTCTGCATGATGTCAAGTGCCATGGCTGCTTCAACATGTAAGAGCATGGTCTTTTCTCTGCTTTAGTCACGTGTCCTAAAACATTCGATGCCTCAAATTACGAAACAAGAATAGTATTATTAATTTGTTATATGCAAAATGGTGGCATTACCCAAATAACTTTGTCCTATAAATGACATGTGATCAACATTATTCCTGCAAACTGAGAAGCAGCTCATCTGGCCCTCTATGTATGTGATTATGTTGATAGATAATGTTACAAAGTTAGTTTAGATTATCCTGAAGCGTGCCGCTCTCTGTCAGAAGTTAAGCATGATCATCATTCGTGAACTGGTAGTATGGTTGATTTGATTACTCCGTTAGTCTACTATGATACTATGTTCGTTTGCTCCACCACTGTGTTTTGATATAAGTGCACACAAGATTACATACAAGTAGATGAAAAGGCAAGATGTCAAACATTGATCAGTCGTCCTGTTGTAGCAAGGGTTCATTTGATACTCTATGTGGTGATGGAAATGCTTCTTTCTTTTCTTCAATCCTTTTCTTTTCCCATTAAATTTCCGTGAACTAATACATCTAACTGAACCGTTGACAAAAAAAGTCCCGAGTTTAATGTCTTTCTTTTTAAGTTTTTAGGTGCGAAACCTTGTCGAGGAAGGCCGTGGCGACTGGTGGTGCGAAGCCGATCCTCCGCAAGGGCTTCTCCATGCTGCTACGCTCTCCTGTCGGTCTCTTCTTGCCTTCGCTCAGGCAGGCGCCGGTGCGGCTGACCCGCCATTGATCAGCGACAGACAGCGTGGTGATGCAGGTGTGCGAGGAGTCTCCGGCCGCTACAGGCTACAGCCTCAGGTTTGGTCTTCTATTCTACTACCTTAATCCCATAATTTTCTACTTGGACCATTCCATTCTTGTTAGTTATCACGTGGGATCCTATCAGGCCTCATGTCTGGAGAGAGATTTTCTACCATGGGATTCGCATTTGTGAGCTTCAATTGGCATATTAGTAAGCCCATATATGTCAAAAAAGCAATGACCAATAATAGATTGTGTACACTGATTACTGATTGAATTTCCATTGTTTACATTATGATATCTTTTCTGCTTGGATTTTTGCAGGGGGCGAAGCAAACACTTATTGGGAGGTACTCAAAATTTGATCACTTTTTTGTAGAATCATGATGCTGATTAAATAATCCTTGAGTGATTTTGAATCTTTGCCAATAGTTCAACATCATTTTTTAACACAAGGTCTAAAAGGTGTCATTCAAAATCTGCAGATGATCAGTAGTGTTAAACCCACACCCTCTCTGCCATCTTCTACATGAACTGCTTTGTAAAAATTGGAAAGTTGTTGCTCGTGATGCTGATGTGCGGGCTACCAAATTGGGATATTTTCGATCATGGTCAAACTACGTTGTAAAAAGTGAATCGTATTAGTAATGTCTCCCAACTCTCAAATTGTTGCTTGTTATATTAATCTACAGACTACCAAATTGGAAAATTTTCAATCATGATATGATTCTGAGAATTGATGCATGATTGCAGATGGCTACCAAATCGTAAAATTTCAACATTCAAAAGATGTATTTTGTACTGGCAGCTTTGATGCATGATTGCAGCTGCATGTAGGTTTTGGTTTGTCCAAGAACCGTGTATGTATACCGATAATGATTACTCCCTCCGTCCCAAAATAAGTTCCTTTGATTTAGTATAGTTTTATACTATAAAACATTTAGTACAGTTTTATACTATAAAACTGTACTAAATCAACGACACTTATTTTGGGACTGGGGGAGTACTCTGTTTTCAAATGGCGCTTGCTGTGCGCATGACAACTGTGCGTGTATAGATTAGTATCATGTTGCCTGCACACTAAACTTATAATTCTTTTTCTGAATAATGTGTCATATTTTAATTCCTGTCAAAATGACCATTGCTATTTGCTTTCTAGACATCTTGTATGTGGCTTGTGGTGATAATAATTTTTATTTTTCTCAGGATTTGGTTATGCTCGTGAAGGGTACATTATGATTTACGAGCATTTAATCTTCTTTGATAATCAAAGTGCCGCATAGTCTTATGTGCATTCATCAGAGCAATTCCACAATTTTGTCCCCACTTATGCCTTTTTACACTTTTATATGTGTAGCTTTTAATTTTTTAAGACATTGATTCTTTTTTTAAGTCTTCATGTGTGCAGAATTACTTCTGCGGTGAGACTTCTGCGGTGAGCTGGAGTGTGACGTCTTCTCACGGGCTACTGTCATCAATCAAGGTGGTCATCGGTCGATATCAAGCTTGATGAGTACTTCCTGAAGGCTGATGTCTGCTCCCGTCGCGTCGCTGTTCGAGACCCCACCTACATGGGAATCTGCTATTTTTTTGATAGATTGGCAGTGAGATGCATGGATAGGAGAAAAGAGACCGGAAGAGCATGAGAGGTAGATGTTGAGAACCTAAATAATGCACACACATTTACATATTTCATGTGATGGTAGTATATCGTCGTAGTTTTCGTGTTGGTTGTCCTACTAAATGTTCCTGTCAGTCCTAACTCATCACATCACTTTCAATTTTCAGTCATGCTTGAATCTTTTATTTGATACTCTATAAATCAGAAAGCATGTCTAAAGATGAAGGTAATGTTGAAACTTGGAGGCGGTCAAATCATATGCTTTTTGGGCTTTAAGAGCTTAAACTAACTATTGCTTTTTGGGCTGTACGAGTTTGAACTAACTATCGCTAACATCCTCGCTTTGAATTTTCAGTTTTTTTCAAAAGTTTGTATTTTTCCATGGTCAGGATAGGGGGGGCATAGATCTTAGTTTCTTCTTTATATTCTCAAGGAGGTCAGGAGTTCCTCTTGAGAAGGAAGAGGACAACCTTTAACTCAACCTACCCCTTCAGAGAGAACTGCTTGAACTCAAGATACTCCTCCCAGTCATTTGATCGATACAGTAATAACCTTTTATGAGAGTGACATAAAAGTCAGATGTTTTACATTAAGCATGCCTCTCTTGTAGGTCTATTTTTCTTTGGGTTTGGGAATAGTATATGTTGTTTGAGAGGGATCTATTTTTTCGAGAAAATACGATTTTGTTCTTTGTTTCTCTACTTATCGGAGTTCATGTTTCTTTTCGGTTAGTTGTGAGAGATACTTCGTAAGTTTCCATTCAAAAAGGAGATCAAATAATATTTTGAATCAAGGACATAATAAATGAAACAGTTTTGCTAAAGCACATCTAGATGTGCCATAAGTATTGCACATCTAAGTCCTATGTCATTGATCTTATGTTGAGATGCGGTTCGATTTTTTTTCTTTTTTTTCTTTCCTCTTTATGCTTGATTCACTCATTTAGATGTGCAATAACTAGAGCACATCTAGATGTGCCCTAGACACACCCTAAATGAAAATACAAGATTTTGAATAGGGCTTGCCCACACGACACTTTGGAAAAAGGTGAAGGGAAAGGAAGGGTGAGAAGAATTAAATGATGCAAGGGGGGAGTTTTTAAAGACATACAACGATTGCCTAGGAACAAATAAGAGGGATATAATCAATTTTTCAAGGAATTGAAACCAGTCCTATCATATCCGACATGCATTTTTTAATTCAAAAATTTATTTGATCATAATGTATTTATTTTGACCCGTGGCAACGTACGGGCATTCAGCTAGTGTTTACTAATAAGTTTAAGTTCACCTTTAACTCTGGACATATAATCACTCAAGTGTTCAATTATATAAGCATTACGTTCAATTGTCTACCAACATAAGCATTGAAGTTTTCTTGTTTAACAATAAAATTATCAAACTCATCCAAGCATTGGCTAGCAGACTTATTAAGATGAATATCACTTTCATCAAATCTATAGAGAGAATTTAACTTTACTATCTGTGTCGGGTTATCAAGACCATCTATTTCTTCAATAGGTGGTAAATTCTTAACATCTTCAGCTTTAATACCCTTTTCTTTCATAGTTTTCTTTGCCTCTTGCATATATTCAGGACTGAGAAATAGAATACCCCTTTTCTTCGGAGTTGTCTTAGGAGTTGGTTCAAGAAGTGTCCAATCATTATCATTACTCAATATATTATTCAATAGCAATTCAGCTTGCTCAACAGTTCTTTCCCTGAAAACACAACCAGCACAACTATCCAGGTGGTCTCTGGAAGCATCGGTTAGTCCATTATAAAAGATATCAAGTATTTCATTTTTCTTGAGAGGATGATCAGGCAAAGCATTAAGTAATCGGAGAAGCCTCCCCCAAGCTTGTGGGAGACTCTCTTCTTCAATTTGCACAAAATTATATATTTCCCTTAAGGCAGCTTGTTTCTTATGAGCGGGGAAATATTTAGCAGAGAAGTAATAAATCATATCCTGGGGACTACGCACACAACCAGGAGCAAGAGAATTAAACCATGTTTTAGCATCACCCTTTAATGAGAACGAAAATAACTTAAGGATATAGTAGTAACGAATTTTTTCCTCATGAGTGAATAGGGTGGCTATATCATTTAATTTAGTAAGATGTGCCACAACAGTTTCAGATTCATAGCCATAAAAAGGATCAGATTGAACCAAAGTAATTAACTCAGGATCGACAGAGAAATCATAATCCTTATCAGAAATACAAATAGGTGAAGTAGCAAAAGCAGGGTCATATTTCATTCTAGCATTCAGAGATTTTTCTTTTAGCTTAGCTAACAGTTTCTTAAGATCATATCTATCTTTGCAAGCAAAAAGGTCTCTAGCAGTTTCTTCATCCATAACATAACCCTCAAGCACATCAGGCAATTCATATCTAGAGGGAGAATCTTCATCATCACTTTCATGAATATTATCTGTTTCAATAATTTCATTCTCTCTAACCCTAGCAAGTTGTTCATCAAGAAATTCACCTAATGGCACAGTATTATCAAGCATAGAAGTAGTTTCATCATAAGTATCATGCAAAGCAGAAGTGGCATCATCAATAACATGCGACATATCAGAATCAATAGCAGGAGTAGGTGTCACAAGTTTACTCATAACAGAAGATGAATCAAGTGCAGAGCTAGATGACAGATTTTTACCTCCCCTCGTAGTTGAGGGATAAATCCTGATTTTTTCATCTTTCAAGTTCCTCATAGTGATCAACAGATATAAATCCCAAGTGACTCAAAGAATAGAGCTATGCTCCCCGGCAACGGCGCCAGAAAATAGTCTTGATAACCCACAAGTATAGGAAATCGCAACAGTTTTCGAGGGTAGAGTATTCAGCCCAAACTTATTGATTCGACACAAGGGGAGCCAAAGAATATTCTCAAGTATTAGCAGTTGAGTTTTCAATTCAACCACACCGGAAAGATTTAATATCTGCAACAAAGTATTTAGTAGCAAAGTAGTATGGAAGTAACGGTAACGGTGGCAAAAGTAACAGTGACCGTTTTTGTAGCAACCGTAACAGTGGCAACGGAAAGTAACTAAGCAAAGATCAATATGTGAAAAGCTCGTAGGCAATGGATCAATGATGGATAATTATGTCGGATGCGATTCCTCATGCAACAGTTATAACATAGGTGACACAGGACTAGCTCCAGTTCATCAATGTAATGTAGGCATGTATTCTGAATATAGTCGTACGTGCTTATGGAAAAGAACTTGCATGACATATTTTGTCCTACCCTCCCGTGGCAGCGGGGTCCTATTGGAAACTAAGGGATATTAAGGCCTCCTTTTGATTGAGTACCGGACCAAAGCATTAACACTTAGTGAATACATGGACTCCTCAAACTACGGTCATCACCGGGAGTGGTCCCGATTATTGTCACTTCGGGGTTGCCAGATCATAACACATAGTAGGTGACTATTGACTTGCAAGATAGGATCAAGAACGCACATATATTCATGAAAACATAATAGATTCAGATCTGAAATCATGGCACTCGGGCCCTAGTGACAAGCATTAAGCATAGCAAAGTCATAGCAACATCAATCTTAGAACATAATGCATACTAGGGATCAAACCCTAACAAAACTAACTCGATTACATGGTAAATCTCATCCAACCCATCACCGTCCAGCAAGCCTACGATGAGATTACTCACGCACGGCGGTGAGCATCATGAAATTGGTGATAGAGGATGGTTGATGATGACGACGGCGATGGATTCCCCTCTCCGGAGCCCGGAACGGACTCCAGATCAGCCCTCCCGAGGAAGATTAGGGCTTGGCAGCTGCTCCGTATCGTAAAACGCGATGAATCCTTCTCTCTGATTTTTTTCTCCCCGAAAGTGAATATATGGAGTTGGAGTTGAGGTCGGTGGAGTCTCAGGGGGTCCACGAGGCAGGGGGCACGCCCAGGGGGGTGGGCGGGCCCTGCACCCTCGTGGACAGGGTGTGGGCCCCCTGATGCTGATTCTTTCGCTAGCATTTTTTATTATTTCCAAAACGTGTCTCAGTGGATTTTCAGGTCATTCTGAGAACTTTTATTTCTGCACAAAAATAACACCATGGCAATTCTGCTGAAAACAACGTCAGTCCGGGTTAGTTCCATTCAAATCATGCAAGTTAGAGTCCAAAACAATGGCAAAAGTGTTTGGAAAAGTAGATACGTTGGAGACGTATCATTCTCTCTCAAAAAATGGATATGGGAAGTGGTACTTTCATCCTGTTTGCTCTCTCTGGGAGTTGGTGGAATGGGTGGGGTATATATAGCTAGCACCAAAAATCTAACTGTTACACACCTTTACGCACAATACGATGGGACCGGGTGGAATCACTCGGTGAGACCGACTGGTGCAAAATGTTTGGAATTTAGGCTTTTCGATGAGACCGGATGAAACAATTCGGATAGACTAATGGGTGATGACCTAAGCACTTTCCACACTTTGGTGACACCAATCGAAACCACTTGGAAATTCCGAGGTGAAATCAATAGGTTACAGAAAGTTGGCAAGCGCACTTCGGTGAGACCGAACGTCATCTCGGTGAGACCGAGTTGCTAGGGTTTAGGCAGTGGATTTTTCAAGTGTATCTCAGTGAGTCTGGGTAGATGTGTATCGGTGGGACCGAGTTTGACTTTAGGATTTTGGACAGAGAAGAATATGAGGGTGTGGTTGAGGGTTTTTGAGCAATATCTCTAAGCACTTTGAGAAAATAGTCCATGCTCAAAACCTCATCCCCTTTTAATAGTATTGGCATTCCTATGGACTCAATGTGATCTTTGATCACTTAACAATAAATGTAGAGTCTTGAAGCTTTGCCACCATTGTTCCTTAGAGCCTGAAATGTACTTGAGGAAAATATTAGTCCAACAACATGTATGTTGACATGAATTACTAAAATCACCAAAGGAGCAAATGTGCTTTCACCTTCAAACCCATCACCCTCCATATGCAAGCCTTGATTATCATGTTGGTCATTCCGGACGGGGCACAAAGGTTGGGTCAATGGAGGTTGGCTCATTGTTGTGTCATACACATCTGGATTGACATATGGTGGATCTCGAACCGAGCTTCTAACATCACATGAAGATGCACACCGATTCAAATCAATGTGCAACTGAGCACCAACCTTCTTTGTGGCAAATAACTCGAATGCTTTATCTTGTGAGGCCAAGACACTCTCCTTATATGCTTCCCAATGGAAGTCGGAGACAAGAGGTATTGTCTTCCAACGAACGTGTTGTCCAAACCCAACATTATACCTTCCGATTAAGTCTACTTCATCGCTTTCTTCCATCTAATTCAACCTTCTCCGAAGCTCAACCACAACCTCCTCAAGGCTAGGACATGTGGAAAACACCATCACTTCTGTCTTCTTCTTTGGGTCACCATATTCGGCGTCTCCCTTCTCAAAAGAGGCAAGTCCACATGATGCACATTCACGATCCTCGCCATCTACAAACATACACACCAAAATGCATCAATGGAAATTGTAAAATTGGATGACCTAGGGTTTCTCCAAGTGGGCACAATGCGGACATTTCAACCAACAAAAAGAGGAGAAATGAGGGATAATACCTTGAGGGGTTGAAGGGGAGGATAATTCACCGATTTGAAGCTCTGTTCCGCGAAATTTAGTGGGCATTAGGGAGGGGGATGAGTGGGGCAGCCGGGGTGGAGAAAGGGGGGAAAAGAGAGGATGCTGCCCGTTTTGTTAGTTCAAGCGCATGGTGCCCTGGGCTGGGGCTTCGTGCTACTGAGCATGGCGTCCTGGCCCGGGGCGTCAGGCCCACGCTCTGCCAACGTGACAAACGAGCGCTGACTAGCATGACGCCTTTGGTTAGGGCGCCATGATGTCTAGCATTGTGCCCCGGGCGCCATGCGAAAGGGCATTTAAAAAAGGACAAAACTGCTCTTTTCCGAAAAAATTAACACAAAATGAACCCATTTAAAAAAAATCACTAGGCCCCCTTTGTTTGGGCTACAGATTCTTGAGAATCAGCTGTGGCTTGGATTGTGAGAATCAGCTGCAGCCACAGATTTTGAAAATTAGAAGCTGGCCGTTTGTTTGCTCGGCTTCAGAAAAATTAGAAGTGCTATGAAATGTCTGCAACACCCCTGGATCATAGCCACCATCTACTATCCAGCGCCAGCAGCAAGGGAGGTGTAACACCGTCGGGAACCTTGACCCGGTGAATCAACAGGGAGACGAGGGAGGAGGGGCGGCGGAGAATGGTTGATCTGGGAGGGGCGGCATGGATGGACCTACCGGTGGGGGTGGGGGCAGTGGAGATGGGACTCGGGTAGCTAGGTGGAGGTCTGATTGAGCCGCTTGGATCCATCTCCTTCGCCGCCGGAAGGAGATTGGGGGCGGCACGGGCGCAGACTGGGAACGGCGGCAAGGGTGGAGATTGGGGGTGGCGGCGCAGATGGGTGTAGGGGACGGTGGTGCGCCAGAGCTCGTGGCCTTAGGGAGGAGGGTAGGTGCACGGAATATGGGAGGGGCCAACGCTAGAGAAGCAAAGGCGCGCGGAATACAAGGGGCGGCGGCGCTACAGGAGATCCCCCGTCTTTGTTCTGTTGGCTGGGAAAGAACGAGGTGGAGAAGAACATGGCGTTGGGGAAACTGGTGTGGGCAGTGGCATTTCTAGCGTAATAACAGGAACAACTCGGTCTATTCTGGAACCAGGGTAAGTGACTGCTCGGGAATCTCGGGAATCAGCAAATTCGCTGCTTCCGGATTGCGCGTCGGCGTAGTTAAATTTCCAAAGCCGATTCTTGAAAGCTAAGATAGAAATCCGAGTGTTTGTTTGAGATTCTGATTTTGGATGTGCTAGAATCTGTGAATCTGTAGCTAAAGCCCAAACAAAGGCCACCTCATAGTGGGTTGAGGGAGCGGTCCTACATTTCATGGTAGTCTTTTCCTATAGGATCTGACGGCGAGGATGGCTCCCCCCGCAAGCGGAAGCAGCCGCGCCCTCCCCAGCTGAAGCGTCCGTCCCAGCAGTTTGCCGCGGCAGCGGCCCTCTCCGCCGCCGCCGCCGCCGCGATGATGGGCAAGCAGCGCCCCTCCTCCTTGTTTAAGAAGCCGGGCAGCAACCGCACCAAGGGCTCGTCGCTGGCCGCGGACAGCATCGTGGACGACGTCATCGCCGAGTTTGCCCCCGACGAGAACGACCGAGAGGAGCGCCGTCGTCGTGTTGGTAGGTTCTCCGCCCCGGCACCGCCGCCTGTTCCAGTTGCTCAAATTAAGGCAATCCAAGCAGCCGTAGATGCTGAAATGGAGGTTAGATCGGATCATGGGTTCGAGCCTGATGCGGTTTCAGACCATGTAAACGATACGGAGGTAGAATTGCAGCCAGAGGTGGAACTGAAGCCCGATGTGGAAATGCAACCCAAACTAGAAGCAGCTGCAGGATCTAGTGCTGATTTGATGGATGAGAATAAAAGCTCGGAGGAACTGAAGCAGGAGGCTAATGGGGAAGTGAAGGTAGAGAAGGTGCGCCGGTTAAACGCTAAGATTAAGGCAGAGGGCACCAGGAATGGTGATATGTTGAGTGCAACAGCCGGTTGGATGAAGATATGTGGGGATGGGGAGAATGCAGGAGTCGAGGGAGAGGTGGCTGTTCATGATATCGACGATGTGGATGAAAGCTCGGAGTTTGAGCTGAAGGATGGAGCCCTGCCATTCTATTTGCTGGATGCATATGAGGAGCCCTTTGGTATCAATTCAGGCACAGTCTATTTGTTTGGAAAGGTAAATATCATTACTACTAATTTTCTATTGAAATACTCTGGTAAATCATCCCTACAAGAGAAATGTTTAGTTGCTGACATCTGTTAAAGTACTTTGTTTTGTTCACATAATATTATACTGAATACCTTACAGTTCATGAGCACCAAACTAAGTGAAATTCTTTAGCTTAGTAGGATAGCTGATTTATATAAAGCTCAATATATTGCTATGGTCAAGTATGCCAGAAATAGGTATCAACTTTGTTGAATAGTTGCATGTTCTATTGGATTATCAGCTATTACATGTTTGCAGCTCTAGGTTATACACTACACTTTTTTGACCGCCTGCTTTTCTTTCTAGGTCGTAATAGGCAAGCGGTTCCATAGTTGTTGTGTCGTTGTAAAAAATATGCAAAGGTGCATATATGCAATCCCAAGCAGTTCAGTATTCCCAAGGGACACAATATCAAGGATAGAGAAGAACTCCACAAGTTCTGATGCTTCACCATCACTTCGAGCAACTTTACACGTGAGAGATTGATTATTTTCATATACTAAGCTAAATATGCTCATTGCAACATATTTATCTCATCTGCACACTACATATCCTTCTTCCAGGAGTTGTCATCCGGACTAAAGAGTGAAATAGCTGACAAGTTCTCTGACCTCAATGTTTCAAATTTTGTGATGACTCCAGTCAAGGTTTGTAGATGGAACCATCCTGTAACTTCAACCCCTGTAATATCCTTGTCTATGCTAATTATTTATATTTGGCATGCCTTAGAGGAACTATGCATTTGAGAGGACCGATGTACCAATCGGTGAGCAGTATGTCCTGAAAATAAATTACCCATACAAGGTATGTTTTTGAACAATACATCTTCTGTCTCTTATTTTCTTTTTTCCTTATATCCTATGCATTTTCGTAGAATCCTGCGGTACCAGCCGACCTTAGAGGTGAACATTTCCATGCGTTACTTGGGACAAACAATAGGTATGATCCATAAAACGTGTGACCCATGCTATACACAACAATTCCAGTGTTGTACTCTCCGTGCCAAATTCTTTCCTCACACACAGTAACCATTGTACCTTTCAGTGCACTTGAATTGTTTCTCATCAAAAGGAAGATCAAGGGTCCTTCATGGCTATCAATTTCTAAATTTTTGGCATGTCCATCTACTCAGCGGGTATATCCTTAACCTCATGCTGTCCTCTCATTCCGGGCTGTGTTTTATATCTAAGTTATGATACTCTTATAGCTCCTGCCTGATTCTTTGTTGCATTATATTGGTGGTGCTGATGGTTTTTGGCGTTTCCGCAGGTCAGCTGGTGTAAATTTGAAGTTACAGTCGACTCCCCAAAAGACATTTCTGTTTTGATGGCAAGTACCACACTGGAAGTTCCCCCAGTTGTAGTTGCTGCTGTTAATCTAAAAACTATCATAAATGAGAAACACAACGTGCATGAGATTGTGTCAGCATCAGTCATATGCTGTCACCAAGTAAAAGTAAGCATGCTGATCTGGGGTTGAAGTATTCTATTCTAGTATTTGTTTGTACATACTTAAGCAGTTTAGGTATCAGGTAAATGATTATCCTTTTCTTCTGGAACAAGATTTTCTAGAAAAGCTGACATACCTTGGCAATGATGTATCAAGCAAATGAACCTCCATGTCTCTGAATTCTTTTTTAGACAAACTGATGCATTTTGGGTTTATCTGAAACAACTATCGAGCCAACATATTTGCGAGATTATTTTATAAGCTAGAGAGACACTTTCTACCAAATAAATGTTGTTTGCCTTTTGGGGTTTCAGATTGATACTCCAATGCGTTCTGAAGACTGGCAGAAACGGGGAACGATGAGCCATTTTACTGTTATGCGCAAGCTTGAAGGCAGCATATTTCCTATAGGCCTCACCAAAGAAGCTTCTGATAGGAACCAGAAGGCTGGTAGCAACGTGCTGGCACTAGAGAGCAGGTGGGTACTGTTGTTGCTTATGCATTTACATCTTCCTTTGAACAAATCCGAGTTCTCATCTTTGCATTCATTAATCTTTTTTATTCCATTTTCAGTGAACGTGCTTTGTTAAATCGCTTGATGATTGAGCTTAGTAAACTTGATTGTGATGTACTTGTGGGGCACAACATTTCGGGATTCGACCTGGATGTCCTTCTGCACCGTGCTCAGGTTTTTATAATTATATATCTGATTAATCTTGGTACCTCATGTTTTAATTACAAAGTATGCATTATGTCCTAATTCAATCAAATAAGAAACATGTCTATGCCGTTTTTCTGCTAGACCTGCAAAGTACCAAGCAGCATGTGGTCCAAAATTGGCCGCCTTAGAAGATCAGTAATGCCCAGGCTTACCAAAGGAAACACACTATATGGTTCTGGGGCAAGTCCAGGAATTATGTCCTGCATTGCTGGCCGTCTCCTCTGTGACACCTACTTATGCTCTCGTGATCTTCTGCGGGAGGTAACCAGCATTTTAATTGCTTGGTGCAACCTTAAAGCCAAATTCAACAATTCTAACCTTTTTTTACACAGGTGAATTATTCTCTGACACAACTTGCAGAGACGCAATTGAAAAAAGACAGAAGAGAGGTTTCACCACATGATATACCTCCAATGTTCCAATCATCGGAAACGCTTCTAAAGCTGGTGTGGTTTCTTTAAATTCAAAAATCATGCTTACTTCTTTCAAGAGAATGCCATGTCTTAAGAATTATGAACTGAAGCAATCTTTACCAATTTATCATCCTCATCTAGGTTGAGTACGGTGAGACTGAGGCATGTCTTTCTTTGGAGCTCATGTTCCACTTGAGTGTTCTCCCGCTTACACGCCAACTGACAAATATTAGTGGTAATCTGTGGGGAAAAACTCTCCAGGTAAAGTATCATTATTTTTATGCAAAGTATACATCTGCAACAATGCAGTCTTCTTTGAAAAAAGGACAAAAAACAATGTTGTGTTGACATGATTTCTCACATGAAATGGACGCAGGGTGCTAGAGCTCAGAGGGTAGAATATCTACTGTTGCATTCATTCCATTCAAAAAAATTCATTGTACCAGATAAGTTTGCTGCACGCAGCAAGGAGCTGAACTCTGCAAAACGAAAACTTAATGCTGATACCGAAGGTGGAAACGTTGCTGATCCTACCATTGATGATGAGGTGCATAATGGTGATCAAGGCAAAGCAAGAAAAGGCTCTTCATATGCTGGTGGTTTGGTTTTGGAGCCTAAAAAAGGTCTATACGACAAGTATATTATACTTCTGGACTTCAACAGTCTTTATCCTTCAATAATTCAGGTGAGTCATTATTTTTCACAGATTCGGTAAGTTCTGGCTTATTCTCCATGAGTCAACTGTTAAGCGATGCCCTTGATATATATATTCACTGTTTCTTTTATTCGCTTCTCCACTCAGGAATACAATCTGCTTCACCACTGTTGAGCGTTCTTCTGATGGCAATCTCCCTAACCTTCCAACTTCAAAGGCTACTGGTGTTTTGCCTGAGGTACTTACATACATATGTGCTTTATTCGGATATGGGAATGGGACAAACACTGTTTTGCAAAAAATTGAACCGCTAGCTGGTAACAACATACTCCCTCCAAGAATGCTACAGGTGGGATACCCTATGGGTAACCGTAACACCCATATTGCTTTGGAACTTTGCCACCAAGAATATAACCAATATTTCTTTTGCTTTCAGCTCATTTCTGAGAAACTTGTAATTAATAATCAGAGTTGCGATTACAGAAATAAAATATGCTATTCCTGCTTGGCCACCACACCTGTTCATGCTTTTGGTAAGGACATTGGAATTTCGTAAACTTGTTTACTGTGATTGTGATCCAAGCTTACAAGCTACAGTACTATATACTTAACTGTATCCGATCTTTGTAACTAAGCTGGAGAAAAAATTTATTCCCCCCTTACCAAGTTTAAATGCTATGAGAATTGACAAACCTTGGTTCTGGAATAGACTACTGAGACATATTCTTCTGGTCATTTTAGTGTACAAGTAATACAATAACACACAATATTCCTTGTCCTGTCTTTACTTTTCTTTGTGCTTCAGTTATACTCCCTCTGTTCCTAAATATAAGTCTTTGAAGAGAATCCACTATGAACCACATACGGATGTATGTAGATGCATTTTAGAGTATAGATTCACTCATTTTGCTCCGTATGTAGTCCATAGTGAAATCTTTACAAAGACTTATATTTAGGAACGGAGGGAGTAGATGAAAAGTAGCTTCTCGTCAGGGCATAATTCTGTTCTAACATGTGTTTGCAATCATCGCTAATGAAACAGCTGTTGAAGAGTTTGGTGGAGAGGAGAAGAATGGTTAAGTCATGGCTCAAAACCGCCTCTGGTCTCAAAAGGCAGCAGTTTGATATTCAACAGCAAGCTTTGAAGCTTACCGCAAACAGGTAAAAAAAAAACTTGTCACAAGCATTAGTAATTCCTTGCATTCGTCCAGTATGGTCGATGGGCTCTAACTTATCTTTCATGCTCCAGTATGTACGGTTGCTTGGGCTTTTCTAGTTCTAGGTTTTTTGCAAAGCCACTTGCTGAGCTTATTACCCTGCAAGTGGGAACATACTTTCTCTCCTTGATAAGTAATTTACAAACATGTACAACTATCTTTGTTGTGACTGATATACATCATGATGACCCTGCAGGGTAGAGAGATCTTACAAAACACTGTTGATCTGGTTCAAAATAATTTAAACTTGGAGGTATGCATATTGCTGACCTTTCTAAGATATCCAAAGGACCTTCTTTATAACAAGATTCACCAACTTTCTTTATGAAGAAATTGGCCATATTGATATTTCTTTTCATTTCACTGGACAGGTTATTTATGGTGACACGGACTCCATAATGATATATACTGGACTGGATGGCATCTCCAAGGCAAAGGCAATTGCTGGAAAGGTCATTCAGGAGGTAGGACTTTGATATTAAAATCGCAGAGTTGGATAATAAACTATAATCTATGAGCAACACAAACATCATCTTGCCGCAACTGCTTTATGCAGGTGAACAAGAAGTACCGTTGTCTGGAGATTGATCTTGATGGTGTATACAAAAGAATGTTGCTTCTCAAAAAGAAGAAATATGCTGCCATTAAAGTGGCACTAGATGGTAGTTTATTAGAGGTGTGTGCTTTCCAACTTTATATTGATCTAGCAAAACTAGGAGATCTATTCTAACATGCTTGATACAGAACATTGAGCGCAAGGGACTTGATATGGTCAGGCGTGATTGGAGTTTGCTGTCAAAAGAAATTGGTGATTTTTGCCTGAATCAAATTTTGTCTGGAGGGTAAGTGTTTTAGTTGCCATTAATTTTGCTCGTGACATTCTCTTTTATCTCATCCATGTTAAAACTGTTTCTACAGGACATGTGATGATGTTGTTGAGTCAATACATAATTCTCTCGTCCAGGTGAGTAGCCTACAACATATTCTCATCTTTTAAGTTTTCCTTTTCCATATTTTCTGAGAGGGGCATTAACTTTGGTTGCTACTGCTCCGCACTAAAGTTTTGCATCGGTGCTATATTTGTTAGTGTAATAATATATGATTGACTGAATATGAGTATTGTTGCAGGTCCAAGCACAGATGAAAAAGTGGTGAAATAGAGCTTGAAAAATATATCATCACAAAGAGTCTAACGAAAGCGCCAGAAGATTATCCAGATGCTAAAAACCAGCCTCATGTCCAGGTAAGATTTACCTGTTTTATTTCTTTTCGTCATGGTTTATGAGATTAATGGGAAACTGATGAGCTGAGCTAAGTGTTGTCTTCCTTTGATTGTGTTGGAGTTTTCAGATTGCTTTAAGACTGAAGCAAAATGGTTTCTCTGGATGCTCTGTAGGTGATACAGTTCCTTATATT
The DNA here is from genome assembly GCF_002575655.3 of Aegilops tauschii subsp. strangulata. Classification (NCBI taxonomy): domain Eukaryota; kingdom Viridiplantae; phylum Streptophyta; class Magnoliopsida; order Poales; family Poaceae; genus Aegilops; species Aegilops tauschii. The sequence goes on along the minus strand of NC_053037.3, from coordinate 495,938,872 downwards.
ATTTGCTCACAACAGGTATTGCATTTTCTTTCTTGCATCCCTAAGTACTATTTGGTGCTGGGTTCTCTTACTGTGCTGTTATTGTTAACCTCTGCTTTAAACGCAATGATAACTCAACAAGGGAATATCTGTTTGTCTGAAATTATCTTAATTTTAAAAATGTAATCCTGCCGCAAGAATGTTTTGGGGATATCTGTTTTTAGCTTTGTTTGAAATATTCTAATCTGACCTTAAAATTTACGTGACTATTAAGAGGCAATTCTAACTTTCTTTGACTATTCCAAACAGGATTCGGATAATACACATTCTGGGGGAGTTGCTCAAAGAGCTAGGCATCCGGATGAGTTAACACGAGACCCCAACAAGTGGATGATTGACATCGAGTATTATTTGTCACAGCAGGTCCTCCTTTGCATGTAGAAAACATATAGTTCTTGTATGCTACATTTGTCTGTACTGTATTTTTTATTATAAATTGCTTTTACAGATTCATCCTGTGGTTTCTCGCCTGTGTGCTTCAATTGAGGGTACTAGCCCAGCCCGACTGGCTGAATGTCTTGGACTTGATTCCTCCAAGGTGTGCATCCGCTCTTGATTCATGGTTAACTATCTAACTGAATTTTTGGTATCATGCGTTTTTGATCCTTCTAAATCCTTGGAATCAGTTCCAATCAAGATCGACCGGGTCTAGCAACAAAGATATGTCTAGCATGCTCTTATCTGTAACTGACGATGAAGAAGAGAGGTAAACATATAATATGCCTATTTCGCTTTGATTCGTGCAGTCGGGAACTTCCAACTAAACATATCATGAGTAATACTTGCAGATATCGTGGCTGTGAGCCGATATGCCTATCATGCCCAAGCTGTACCAGTACCTTCGAGTGTCCCCCTGTATCCAGTCTGATTTCCAGTTTATCAGATACAAATGAAGGAAAAGATGCTACTGTGAATTTCTGGCGCCGGATTCGATGCCCAAGATGTCCAAATGATACTGATGAGTGCAGAGTTTCTCCTGCTGTGCTTGCCAACCAGGTTAATACCACTTCATGTAATATGATCTAGCATTCAGATTGCTGAACTGAAATTGATTTTTTTCCATGCCAGATAAAAAGACAGGCTGATAATTTCATCAATCAGTATTATAAAGGTTTACTGATGTTAAGTATAGTTTCCACTTCCAATTGGCATTTCAAATTCTTTTGAACCTGGGTCCCTGTCTACATGTAAGAACCTTTTGTTTCGGCCTATTTCTTTCCAGTGTGATGACGAGGGTTGCAAATATTCGACTCACATTGTGAACCTTAGAGTGATGGGGGATTCTGAGAGAGGAACCATCTGCCCGAACTATCCACAATGCAACGGCCGTTTAGCAAGACAGGTTTGTTGATACGGGCTTAAGTTTACAATGTGCTTATTTGTTCTTTGATGGCGACTGATACCGATTCTTTGCACTGACAGTACACAGAGGCAGATCTATACAGGCAATTGTCCTACTTTTGCTATGTACTTGATGCAACCCGGTGTCTTGATAAGGTTAGACTAACCCAATTGCTATTTTTTCTTTTCGTTTGTGAATGCCATAGTTGATGTACAGATTTTTGGATGCAGTTGGACCATAAGATGCGGCTTCCTTTCGAGAAAGAGTTTGCAGTATTAAACCAAACCATAAGCTCGGCATTTCTGGAGATTCAGAAAATCCGAGACAGATGTGCTTTTGGATGGGTTCAGTTGACAGATCTAGCAGTGTCAATCTGATAAGCTACTGTTTGCTGTAATCTCAAGCATTGCTGACCTGTGCAAGAAGCTCCTCATGGGCCGTGGGATATTGTGTTGTTGAAACTATATTTGTTGTTGAAGGTGAAAGGAACTGGGAACCAAATGATGACCTTGGCCACTAGCCGCTGACCGGTTTCCTGGCTTGCAAAGGATGGAGTTGCCCACATCATGTTGCATTTAAATACAAATGTTCTAACCAGTTGTTTCAGAGACCCTCCTTGGTGCCATCCCTAGATTTTCAAAATGTATATTGTACTACTATTGTAAATATGTTGCATCCAATCTCATGGTTTTGTAGCGACATACTTTGAATACTAAATTTATCATCATTCCAGTTCTTCCATATTATCTGAAATTTATCACAATCCAGTTGCTCACTTACTGATTCTCATATCTGTAACTTTTTTTTTGACAGTCATATGCAACAAGGTTTATTTTGTATCAGAAACTAAAAGAAAACAAGGTATTGGTGTATCAGATAGATTACTAGTGCTCTGATAGATGTAATCCTTGATAAAGAGCATGTTGTTCCAGTTCTGCTGGATTTTTCAGGTGTTCGTCTTGTTCTTTTATATATCTGCCAGATATCTCGCTTGTAGTCCTTATCAAATGAAAGACTGACTGAATCAGCTATTTGCATAATCTCACAGACATACAGTCATACATTAGGGTTAGTCCTGTGAACTGCAGTCTGTGGCAGTGCGAACCACATGAACTAGCTTGGAATATGCCAGATACTAAACACTAACTCTAGCCAAGTGCTGAAATCTTTCCAAACCAAGATGCTTTAGCAGCTCGGTGATTACATAGATTCTGAGAGCTCGGTGATTACAGAATCTGGGAACTGTTAGGTTTAATTAAACCGGATGCTACATAGTAGACTCAACCCTAGCTATTTTTGGAAGTTCTAGGTGATTAACCTACTGCCACCAGCTAAGTTAATTATGCGCTGCACCAGAATGTGGGTTGGTTTGATCAACTGCCATTTGAAGGGAAGTATACGTTGTGGCATGTGAGTGGGTGGAGAGAGCGGTCCTGTCTTCACTTTCATTGGAGTCTTTCCTTCTTCCATAACGCAGCCACGGCCAGGAAAAAGAGAAATAATATAAAGAAACTTTTAGATGATTCTGGGATTTGGAGAGAAGGTAAGGAGTTGAAGAATCACATCACTGATTATTTCTCAAAGCTCTTCAAGTCGGAAGTCCAGCATCCGAATCAAGAGGTTTTGTTCCTAGTTTGTAGGAGAGTGACGACTGAAATGAACAATGCTCTTCTTGCTCTTTAGAGCATCTCCAGCCGTTCGGCCCCCCAGGGCGCCTAAAAAGAGCGGCTTGGGGGCGAACCGGCGCTAGCTCGGCCCCTGGGGGCGACCTAACTCCCAGTCACGCCCCCAGGCGCCGTCCCCAGGATGCGGAAAATTCGAACTTGGTCGTTCCCGCTCACAAAAGATGCCACAAGTCCGGCGATCACAAGTCACAGTTCGGCGATCGGATGTAGTCTGGCGTACAAAAAATAAAGCGCCACAAGTTCGCGTGCGCAACGCATCACTCGGCGGGGTCGGCCTCAGGCGTCGGTGGAGTCGGCGTGCGCGGGCTCGGCGGTGTCGGAGCTGCTTCGGTGCTGGGCGGTGTCGGCGCGGCTCGGTGCTGCTGGGAGTCGTGGAGGCGTCATCACTCGGGCTTGGTGTCGGCGTGGGCGTGGGCGCGGGAGTTGGCGTCGCCGTCGTCGGCAGCTGGTTAAGGATGAGGCTGCGCTCCGCCATGTACCACGCCTTGAGCTTCTCGTCGGTGCTCTGGAGCATATCCGCCCCGCCCATCAGAAAAGCCAGGTCGGTGTTCCTCTTCTTCGCGGCGACGTTGGTCCGGAGCAGGTCGAGCTTGATGGCGCTGTTCGTCATCAACGATGTCACGACCGGTTTTTCAATAAAATAATTATTGAGAAACCAATCCCTGTTACGGACCAGCGAGGAAGAATTCCTTCTCACTGATAGACAATATATTGGTCACAGAAGAAAAATACCAGGAGTACTAAATATAATACAAGGTTGAGCAGAGACTGCCCAACAATTTATTACATGCACGCCGATAAAAACAATACGGCGGATAGGGTGGCAAACTACTAACTCACGATAAAAACGGTGGTGGAAATATCATCGCGAAGCGAGTGACATGATTCCGGAATACTACAACTCTTCGAGCGTCGGAGTGAGGCTCGAGAAGACTTATTGCGGGTGGCGGAAGCGTAAACGATACAAGTGACCAATATCCGGGATCGCGCAGGACTGACTGGGACTCCTCTAGGCGTCGGACGCGCTATCAAACTCTTCATCCAAGAGATCGCCTTCATCAACATCTGGCCAAATCAACAAGCCAGGTGAGTACTATGAAAGTACTCGCAAGACAGTTCGGACATAAAGTATAACAAATGCAAACATGAAGCACATGAATAAGTTAACCAGAGCGATCAGACATAGAGATAATAAATACTGGGTGCCAAGCGAGGGTCTGAATGACGCCTCGAGCGGAAACTGCAGAATAGTAATGCGGGTGCCAAACAAGTGTCTGAAAGACTCCTCGAGCGGAAAATGCGGAATAATAATACAGGTGCCAAACGAGTGTCTGAAAGACTCCTCGAGAGGAAAATGCGGAATAAAAATACAGGTGCCAAATGAGTGTCTGAAAGACTCCTCGAGAGGAAAATGCGGAATAAAAATACAGGTGCCAAACGAGTGTCTGAAAGACTCCTCGAGCGGAAAATGCAGAATAATAATGCCACAGTCGGGCGTCGGGGCGACACCACATAAAGGGCTTATAACAGAAAGTAAAGACAGTGCATGCCGCAGTCGGATGTCTGAGCGACATCACATAAAGGGCTTATATCGAAAGTGAGAAACGAGTACACGCCACAGTCGGACGTCTGCGCGACGTCACATAAAGGGCTTATGTCACAACTCATTAATACAATAGCTCGGAGACATAAATTATCACAAGCATGAGACACAAAAATAAAGTTAGTCCATCAACTGGAATAACAATAAATCTGAGATTTTACCGCTTGAGCTTGTTCACCGGGGGCAAGATTTTCACACGGATAGATTTGGATGTAAAGTCTACATTACTGATCATGGATACGATGATTTGGAAAGAATTGACTCTGCAGAGTTTGTACTTAACCACAGCCAACGGATTTCAGTAGTCACGGGGACTAGTTCCGTCTACGGTGTTCTGGAAGGAACACGTCTAACCAGTACACACCCAATTTAACCATCCGAAGCCAGGGATCACCCTCGACAACATTCAGGAAAAACCCTGAGTCGGGGAGGCTACAACCTCGCGTAGCATGGGATCAAATTTCTATACGCGCGCTATAAGGGGGTGCCCCCCCTCTCGGTCCCAACCGGAAACACCCATGCCCCCTGACCGAATGACTGGCTTTAATCCTGGGCCAAGGTACCATCATCCCGGCCTCTCTGTTTGGTGTGTACACGGAAAGAGGTTACCAACTTACTAAACCGTATCCTGGCAATGAGACATGTGGTAGCACGGAAAGGGGAAGGGACGATAACACGGCTCCAACCATGTTAACGTCGGAAAAGTCGGATGACACAAGGCTGGCATGCTACAACAGTACCACCTTGCTGCCCTTCATGTCACCACATGACTAGGCCACCTCTCATCAGAGGTCATCGCAATTTTGGAACATGCGGGAAAAGATCGATAACGTGGCTCCAACCACGTTAACGTCGAAGAGAGTCGGATGACGCAAGGCTGGCATGCTACAACAGTACCACCTTGCTGCCCTTCATGTCACTACATGATTAGGCCACCTCTCATCAGAGGTCATCGCAACTTCGGAACAACCGGGTCGTTGCCTTACAAGCAACGAGGTAGTTATCGACACTCACATGCCACGCACAAACTTTCACATGAACATGCAAAACATCTGCCATATCAAATGTTCAAACATGCTTGCCTGGTTCGGAGAAGTCGGAGTCTAGCTCGGCGAAGTTCGCGGCTCCGTCCCCTCTCCCGGAACCTACGGCAATCACGAAACGGGGTACTAACGTGAAAACCAACACATGCACAGAAACTTTGCCAAATATTTTTCAAATAAATCCCATAAAAAACTAGACAAAATTTGGAGATTGACAGAAAAAGAATCACTCAAAAATACCTTTTCATTAAAAAGTTATAAAGGTTTCTGTCCAGGGACCTTTCTGTAATGAAACAGAAAAGTTCTAGGGTTTTAACTGAGAAAACAGAAAACGCTTCGGCTGGGAATGCGCAAGCGCAAGGAGAAAACGTATTTTGCCCGAAGGCGCCAACAGAAAACGGTTCGGGGAAATAAAACAGAGGCTGACACGCGGGGCCCGCATGTCAGGTTTGAAAGCTCGCCGGCGCCCGAAGACGGCGATGGACGCCGGCGTCGAACCACGGCGAGTTAGGAGAAACGGAGGGTACCAAGAGCTTCAGTGTCTTCTTCCGCGTCGGTGGGTGGTGGACTCGTCCAACGGGGAGCACCACGTCGACGGCGACACTATCTCCGGCGGACGGTGGTTCGGGTGAGGTTGGGGAACTCCGGTGGAGGGCTGCAAAGTACGAATTGAGGCGCGGGTCAGAACGGGTGATGCAAGGAGAAGCTACTGGCAAGAGAATGGGGGCTGTGGAGCACACACGGGGGCGAATCGGGCTGGATCCCGTGGCGGATCGCGGCGGCCGGAGTCGAGGAAGGAGACCCCCTCGCGGCTCTTCCAGTGGCTGGGCGTGCTCTAGGGGAAGTGTAGGGCTGGTGGGTGCTCGAGTTGAAGCTCGGGACCTCTATTTATAGGCAGATCGACGGGGTGGCCGTGAACGGAGAATCTCCGGCGAGCGATTACGGCGGAGCAGTGGGTTGGCAGAGGGTTTGAGCGGTCGGGCAGCATCAGTGGATGTTACGGGACTCGTTTTGCAGCTAAACGGAGCTGACCCTGGCGTAATGGCGTCTGCCCATGGTGAGGTGACCGCACGGGCTCAACGGCGGCAGAGAGCGCGCTCCGCGCCCTGGGGTTCACGACGAGAGCGGCAGCGCATTCGGGGGAGTGGACGGCCACGCGGCGGGCTCCGGTGGTTTGGGCGGCGCTGGGTGGAGTCGGCGGCGCCGTGTCTCCCGCTGGCGTCCGCAAAGCCGCCGCCGGCGTCGGTCACGGGGCGGCGCACCTTCTGCTGCTCGTCGCCGACGCCCGCAAGATGCCAGGCACTCGTGCGGTGCAGGAACGAGAGGGCGAGGACGAGGAGCAAGGCGACGCGAGGGTACTGGCGAGATCGACGCCCGTTTCTGAAGAAAACGACAGCAGCCACTTGACTGAACTCTGAACTTACTGAATCTTGACAGTGACCAAGCATTGCAGGTGTTCGACAGTAGGTTTTGGTAAAGAGATAAATTTTTCTGGAGCTGTAACTTGGTGAGACGATCACTCAAAGCACCCAGGGGCTGCCTGAATTTACTTGGAATTTTTGGAGAAGGTTTTGAATGAATTTCACCAAATTTGGCAAATCTGGTCCAAACTTGCAGCTGATGTAGTTTGAATTTTTTTGAACTGGAGACCAGTGGATCTTCATGGTTCTAGGTTGAGGGTTCAAAGGACTAGGAGGGGAAAGAAGTTTGGTGGTAAAAGTCCAAACAGAAAATGGAGTTCCTTTGTAAATCTCCAAGAGGTAGAATAGAAGGCAGAAAATATTTGAATAGAATTTGAATGGAAAATAAATACACGGGGAGGTTCAACTTGCTGGATTTGATGTAAATCATGATCCAGAGGTGAGGGAGTGTTTAGGAGAGAGGATTTGCACTTATGCCATGGCAAGAAGGAATAGTTGGAAGTGGCAAAGTACTTTCCAAAAGCCATAGTGCAAATTCAAGAAAAGGTTTTCAAAAGTTATTCTCTCAAATGAAAAACATTTTGTCTTGAGCCCAAATGAAGAGCAAGAACTCCCCAGGTCAAAGGCAGATCTTGGGTGAATTCAAATAAAATTTTTGCCATAAAGAAAAATATTTGAGAGTGAGAGTTCTCTTGAAGAAATTTTTTAAATCACTCCCTTCAAGTCAAATAAAAATCTTTTTGAAAAATTCAATAGAAACTTGGGTGTCACAAACGACGACCACCACGCCGCGGTTTTCTGTTCACGCAGGACGACTGGGCCTGTGCGTCAGCGAGGCAATGCTCGATGGACTCCTGCACTCGCGCGGTAGCGGCGTCGGCGTGTTTCCCCTTCTTGGCCCCTTTATTGCCGTCCGGCCGCCCCTCTGACGCGCCCGGCGTCGGCGCGCCCGGCTTGTATGTCTCCTTGGCCTTGTCGAGGGTGCGCCGGACTTCCGCCCACTTCTCGCTACATGTCAATGCGCTTGTAAACGTGGAGGTACTTGAACTCGGCGTCGTTGTTGCCCTGCCGATACAAGGCGAACATGCGCAGCAACTGCGCGGAGGAACAAACAGTTGGCGGGCGCACACGGCGAAGAGAGGCGGGAGACCGGCGTGTCATACCTGATCCTCAACGCTGGCGCCGCTCTCCGGGCGAGCCGCGACCTCCTCGACGATCCCATGCCATTTGTTGCACGCCCCCTGGATACACCCCCAATGGTTCGCCATCGCCTTCGCCCCGCGCTGCATGTAGGCGCCTTTAAAGTAGGGGTCGACGAGATTGCGTTCGTCGAACTCGGCCTTGATGCGCTCCCAATACGTCTCGATGCTCTGGTTCGTGCCGGTGGTCGGGTCGAGGCAGATGATTTTCCATGCTTCGGCGAGGGATTCCTCCTCCTTGGACGCCCACTTGATGCGCGGTTCGCCGGACCTGGCCGCCCGCTTCTTCTTCTTACGCCTCCTCGCCGGAACAGTCGCCTGCTCCTCCTCCTCCTCTTTGTCCTCCTCCTCCTGCTCCTCCTCGCCGTAGACATAACCGAGCTCGCCGTCCATGCCGTCGCTGAGATCCACCGTGTCGTCCGGGGTGACGAACCCGGGAGACGCGGTGGCCGCGGTCGAGCCGGTCGCGATGATGTTCTCCATGTCAGCCTCGGTCTCGTCGGCGTCGCCGAGGTGCGAGAAGGGAAGCGCGCCACGACGGAAAGGTGGCGTCGGGGAGGACGCGTAGGCGTGCAGCGAGTAGTTGTATGGAGGGTACTGCACGCCGGCGAAGGCAGGCGAGGGCGTGCGCTGGGCCGGGTCTCATGGGGGAAGGTGACGTTGGGGTTGAACCCACCGTGCGCGTCCCCGTCGGCGTAGCCCGGCGAGGGCGATCCCCATGGCTGCGGCGACGGAGAGCCGACGCCTTGCTGGCCCCAGGGCGCGTACTGGGCATGGCTGCCGGGTGGATTCATCATCCTCGCGCGAGCCGCCTCGGCCTCGGCTTGGTCCGCCGAAGCCGCAGCCGCACGCGCCGCGTTGTCACGGGCCTTCTTGGCGATCGCCCTGTTCCGCCGGTCGGCGGTGACAGCCTCCCGTCGCTGAACTTCCACCCTCCAGTCGGCGTTTGACATGCCCGGTGGCTTGGACGGCGGTGCCCTCGACTTCCTCTGCTTCGGCTGGGCGACGGAGGCGGTCGCGGTTGCCGCGGCGCGGGGGACGACGTACTTCTTCGGTGGCATGGCGGCGGGCTGGGAGGCGAGCGGGAGGGAGATTGGCGGGAGGAAGGGAGAGAATGGGAGGGAAGTGGGGGGAAAAGCGGGAAGAAACGGTGGGAAGAGGCGCTCGACTCGCCGACAGGGCGGACCCACGCGCCCTTTTCGCTTGTGCCGGCGCCACAGGCGCCCCCCAGGGCGTCGGGTTCGGCCTGGGTCCGTCGGCACCAGTTTCGGCCCGAGCCGGCGAAAAACGGGCTTCTGGGGGCGCGACTGGGCCGTTTTTTCGGCGCCGGCGCGGCAAAATCTCCTGGGGAGGGCCTGTTGGGGGCTGTTCGAGATTAGGGACTTAAAAGCTCCAGGGCTAGATTGACTCCATGCTATCTTCTATAAAAGATTTTGGCCTATGTTAGGGGACGATCTAGTTGAGGAGGTCCTACAAGCCATCAATACGTGTACTATACCAGCTGGTTGGAACGATACTGCAATCGTGATGATTCCAAAGGTTAACACACTGGAAAAGGTAACCCAATTTAGGCCGATCAGCTTATGCAATGTGGTATATAAAATAATTGCAAAGATGGCAGCCCTTCGTTTGAAGGTTCTCCTCCCAGATATTATAAGCCCGACTCAGAGTGCTTTTGTGCCGGGCAGATTGATAACGGATAATATATTAGTAGCTTATGAGTGTTTTCACACAATCAAGAATAAAAGAGAAGGTAGAGAGGGCTTGTGTGCTATTAAACTTGATATGCACAAAGCTTATGACAGAGTTGAGTGGCCTTTTTTGAAGGAGATTATGCTGAGACTGGGCTTCCGTCAAGATTGGGTGAAATTTATTATGCAATGCGTCTCAACTATCGAATACAGAGTAAGGATTAATGCGGAGGAAAGTGGGAGTTTTAAGCCTACACGGGGTTTGAGGCAGGGTGACCCATTGTCACCATACCTTTTCTTGTGTGCACAGAGGGATTGAATGCTCTACTTACACGGGCGGAGGAAAATGGAAATATTTTAGGAGTAAAAGTTTGTAGAGATGCCCCGCCCATCACAAACCTTCTCTTTGCGGATGATTCTTTGATTCTCATGAAAGCCAGCCAACACAATGCGGAAGCTCTGAAAACAGTGTTAGATTTATACTGTCAGGCATCGGGACAATTGGTAAACGTTGAAAAATCCAGTATTTTCTTTAGCCCGAACACGAAGGTGGAGATTAGAGAACAATTGTGTACAACGTTGAATATAATGACGGAGGCCCTCAGTGATAAATATTTGGACTTGCCAGCAAATGTGGGTGTAGATAAAACAGACTGTTTCCAATTTCTGATTGAACGAATTGTCAAGAAAATTAGTGGTTGAAAGGAAAAATTATTGTCTGCCGGGGGAAAGGAGATCCTGCTCAAGGTTGTGATCCAAGCCATACCCACATATGCAATATCGGTCTTTAAAATTCCTAAATTTTTTTGTAAAGGAATCATTGACGTGATAGCGCATTTCTGGTGGGGAGACGAGGAGAACCAGAGGAAGATGCACTGGATGGCCTGGTGAAAAATGTGCGTACCTAAAAACCAAGGAGGGATGGGAATTCGTGATATTCACTGTTTCAATCTGGCACTGCTCGCCAAACAGGCATGGCACCTTCTGGATAATCCTGATTCTTTGTGTGCTACAATTCTAAGGGCTAAATACTATCCTGATGGCGATTTGTTAAATTCTAAGCAAAAGAAAGGCTCTTCTTTTACTTGGCAAAGTATTATGGCTGGCATAAATTCTCTGAAACGTGGCTATATCTCGCGTGTGGGGAATGGATAAGATATCAATATTTGGGAAGATGCCTGGATCCCAAATTGTGCTACTAGGAAAGTTGTGACGCCTAAGGGGGGACAACTGTTAACTAAGGTGGGTGATCGGATTGATCCTGCTTTGAATACTTGGGATGAAGACCTTACGTCAAACTTCGTAAATGCATCATTCCCCAAGGCTTTTATGAAAAAGGGGGATTGATCATGTCCTCCTAGGGGTTTTATGAAACTTAACGTTGATGCTTCTTTTGACCACGACCTGCTTAGGGGCACGATGGGGGCAGTTTCGAGAGATGAAAAAGGTAGGTTTATCGCGGGAGGGAACGGGAAAATTGACTATTGCGCAGATGTGTTGATGGCGGAAGCCTTAGCTCTTAAATTTGGTATAATATTGGCGCAAAGGGCGGGATGTAATCGCCTTATTATTAACTCAGACGACCTAGAGGTGATTGATACCATGAAGAATTAACGAAGGACAGTCGGCGGGTGCGGGGGCGGCAATTTTCGACGATTGTTTTCATTATGCTTGTGACTTCATTGCTACTAGATTCGAACACTCGAACAGAGAAGCAAATAAAGTAGGTCATGAGCTTACGAGTTTAGCTAGATTTTCGTTGATTTCTGATTGGTTTGAGGAACCTTTAAATGAAATTGTAATGATCCTCACAAATAATATACTGTTTATCTCTAATGAATAAAGTTCTGGTTTATCTCAAAAAAGAGTGTGTGACCATCGAGTGCTAAGTAGTGTCGGCGGGCTAAGCATCTGGTGGACAAGTCAACAAAAAGGCGATTGTTGTCATAACCTGGTGTCTCATTGTTCTCATCATCCAGGTACGACGTTGTTGACATGTCCCTCTAAGCTCTGTAGACGCACCGTATATCGATGTAGGTGTCAACGTCGTCGGTGGTTATGAGGAGATTTGCAAGGTGGCGAATGAGTTCAGGAGAGTGTGTGTTGTCCAATCCAGTGTCGTTGCATCTCGAAGTTCCTCTTCCTTAGGCGCGACCTGAATCTCTCGAGGTGCCATGGGCGCGAAAGGACGACCAACGGTCCCATCTGTGGTGGAGGACCAGAGCGAACAAATGTAAAACTTGTGTGAGCGAGAAAGTTCACGCGGTCTGTGTAAAGGCTTTACGAAGGTGAATTATGTGGTGAACGAAGGTATAGTTAGGCGTGGAGACACCACGGGGACGTGTAAAAGAACTATGGGCCACGTGCAGTCAATCGAGTAGACTATGCACACCTTGTCGTATGTGAGTGTGTCCACGTGTTGGGTACTATGATGCAAGCGTTTGAGCCTAGCTACGTACATGTAGTGTACCACAACATATATGGGTAATGAGGATAAAATAAGTCCTCTAGAAATGTAATCTAAGATGAGAACAACCTATATGATGCAAAGAGCTAGTAAACAACAAGCAAAGCAAGAGTAACAAGGTAGCTAGCAAACAATACAAACTAAAGGTGCTTAAAGGATGAACCGCAAGCTTGGAGATGAATATGTATCTCAAAGTTCACACTCTTGGGGAGTGCTAATCTCTCTTGGAGAGGTGCGGCAGCCAAACTTCCCAAACGTCACCAAGTGGCTTAGTCACCCCAACAGATGAGCCTCAAATCACTCGTGGTTAGACTTGAAGGCGCTCACAGAACTTTTAGAAACTTCTCCGGGGCACACCACAACAATGAAGCTTCTAGAAGGACTCCAACCAACTAGGAGTCCCCAACAACTCCAAGAGTAACAAGATCCACCTAGGGTCAAGGGGGTTCAATTTTGCTTGCGTGAAAGTGTAGAATGGGAGTCTCCTCTTGCTCTCCCTATAAGATCTATAAGTTTGGGTGGCTAGTGAGGGAGATCTCCAAGAAATTTGAGATTGTATCAGTGGATGAGAGAGCATTGTCATCTTCTTTGTGTGTGTGTGGGGGGGGGGGGGGGGGGGAGACGACAATTTAAACAACCCCGCCCCACGATTCCAGCCATTATGCCCAAAAATCTGCGTGCCCCAAAGGCTCCGGGCACCTTACAGGCAAGTTCCGGAGTTAACCGAGAGTGTGCAACACACTCACTATTCGCCTCGAACCCTGGTCGGATGTACCCTAGAGGCTCCAGGCAGGTTCTGGAGCTAACAAAGAGTGTGCAATCAAGTTGCACACTTGCTGTCAACCCCGGAAGCTAGTCGGAGGGGCCAGGTGTCGGTGTCAAAACCGGCAGATCTCGGGTAGGGTGTCCCGAACTGTGCGTCTAAGGATCGAGGGTAACAAGAGGCAGGGGACACGATGTTTACCCAAGTTCGGGCCCTCTTGATGGAGGTAATACCCTACTTCCTGCTTGATTGACTTTGATGAGTATAGGGGTTACAAGAGTTGATCTACCTCGAGATCGTAATGGCTAAACCCTAGATGTCTAGCCTGTATGATTATGATTATCTCTACGGACTAACCCTCCGGTTTATATAGACACCGGAGGGGGCTAGGGTTGTACAAAGTCGGTTTACAGAGAAAGGAATCTTCATATCCGCATGCCAAGCTTGCCTTCCACGTCAAGGAGAGTCCCATCCGGATATGGGGGAAAACCTTCCATCTTGTATCTTCACGGCCCATGAGTCCGGGCCATGTCATATAGCCCGGACACCCGAGGACCCCATAATCCAGGACTCCCTCAGTAGCCCCTGAACCTGGCTTCAATGACGATGTATCCGGCGCGCAGATTGTCTTCGGCATTGCAAGGCGGGTTCCTCCTCCGAACACTTCAAAGTAGTCGATCAACAAGAACTATGTCCGGATCTGTTTAACAGTCACGATATCACTGCCACCAGGGCATAATACTTGATCACAAAACACGATATGTCTTCACGGACAGTTCCGCTGGCGAGATGTTACATCCAGCCTCCTCATTATTTTGAATCGTTTCTCCCATTTCGCGTTTCGCAATCTCCGGTGACACGTTTTGTCAAAGCAAAAGATCGTGTCCCCTTATTACGGGATTCCCATTTTGGGTAATCCAACCGTGCCGTTCACATGACCCCTTGGGAATAGGCGAGTTTTAATGCTCGTGGGGAGACACTCTATATTCACTGCCTTTATAAGGAGATAAGAATCCACCTTTTCACCCCACGCCTTCTTCTTCCTCAGCACATCCGCCCTCGAGCTCCAGCGCCCAAGCTTCGATCCCTTCCGTCCCCAGAAAACAATCTAGACATGTCCGGATCTGGAGTGCAGGGCAAGTGGATGGCCTCCTCCGTCACGGAGGAGAACATCAAGGAGCTCCGGGAAGCGGGGTATTTAGCCAAGGAGATCGCCCACCGGCTTCTGTCCAAGAAGCAGATCGTCCCTACTCCGGAGCCCCACGAGAGGGTAGTCTTTATTCCCCATTTCCTTCGCAGATTAGGGTTTCCCCTCCATCCTTTCGTCCGCGGTCTTATGTTTTACTACGGTCTAGATTTCCATGATCTAGCCCCAAATTCCTTCCTCAATATTTCGGCGTTCATCGTCGTGTGTGAGGCATTCCTCCGCATCCCTCCCCACTTCGGCCTATGGCTCAAGGTCTTCAATGTGAAGCCAAAAGTGGTGGATGGTCAACACGCGGAGTGCGGCGGCGCCATGGTGAGCAAGCTCCCCAACGTCACCTGGCCCAAAGGCACCTTTGTGGAGACCATGAAGGGGTGGCAGCAAGAGTGGTTCTATGTCACGGAACCCCGCGACTCCACATGGGCCGCTTCCCCCGAGTTCAAGTCTGGGCCTCCAATGCGGCTTACATCCTGGCTCAATAAGGGCCTGGACTGGGCGTCGTCCGACGAGGTGAGGATGCTACAGAAGCGCATCAAGAGTATGGTGGACAAGAATACAAGTCTTGCCAGCGTGATCTAGGTAATGCTCTTCCGCCGGATTCTCCCTTGCCAAAGCCGGACTCAACACATGTGGGAGTTCGACTCGGCCGATCCCCGGACCCTGCAGCGGTTCTTCGGCACGAAGCACGAAGACATGTGGAAGCTGTTGTTGAAGACCCAAAAGACGTGGCCGAACACGACCGATGACCTCGGCTTTGACTGTACTCATGCAGCGTCTCCCGTAAGTTTTTACGATAACCTTACTACTTGTAAATCCAAGGGGCAAGCTAAGCTTTCCATTCTCCTCACAGGGCTGGACGAAGAAGGCAGAGTGGATTCACTGTTCGGCTCCGCTACTCGAAGACCCATCCATTCCTCTGTTAACGAGGATGTTGGTTCCCGCGCCATATCAGGCGCCGGAAAAGAAGGCCAAGAAGAAGGGCAAGGAGGCCAAAAGTGGCCTCCGCCGTAGAGGTGCTTCGGACGTAGTGTCCGAAGACATCGAGACTCACTCCTCCCCTGACGAAGACGAAGGGGAGGAGGAAGAGAGTAATTCTCCCCTTAAGGGGGGAAAGAAGAAAAGGGGGGCTTCCGCGGATCTGGAGGCGGAGGCGTTCAAGAAAGGGAGAATCTCCCTCACGGATGACTCCAAATCGGACGCCGACGAGTGGCGCCCCAGGCCGAAGCCCCAGGCCGGATCGTAAGTACCCCTATAGGCACTTGTACTTATATACCTATCTGGCCTTCTTCCTTGTGATTTTAATATACTAAATTTCGTGCTGCAGTCCGGCTCGCGTCCTCCCCCAGCAATCCTCATCTTCGGGGAATTCGCTGGATCCGAACGTGATGGACAGCGGGTCGCCTTCGCCGGCCTCCTCCCCCAACGCTATGGATAATGCCGAAGTGTTGTCCCGAAAGACCCTTCCGGGTCATGGATAGGTGCGGGGAGCCACCAAGGTGGCGCCAGAGGGCGATATCCCTGCTACCGGCAACATGGGGGAATCGACCCCCATGGAGACTGACGACGGGGGCCATGCCCAATTCGGCCCCCAACCGAATATTATTCCGGAGACCCATACGGCTCTGGAATCAGGTGAGCAGCCTCCTTCGAAAGAAGGGGGTGCACAAATTCCACCGGCGACCTCTGTCAATCCGGAGGCGCTGCTACCTCTTGAGCACTGCGTTGTTTTTCCCTTGAAGAGGAAAGGGTGATGCAGCAAAGTAGCGTAAGTATTTCTCTCAGTTTTTGAGAACCAAGGTATCAATCCAGTAGGAGGCCACGCATGAGTCCCTCGTACCTACACAAACAAATAAATCCTCACAACCAACGCGATAAGGGGTTGTCAATCCCTACACGGTCACTTACGAGAGTGAGATCTGATAGATATGATAAGATAATATTTTTGGTATTTTTGTGATAAAGATGCAAAGTAAAGAAAGTAAAATAAAAACGGCAATGGAAATAGCTTGTTGTTGGAAGATTAATATGATGGAAAATAGACCCGGGGGCCATAGGTTTCACTAGTGGCTTCTCTCAAGAGCATAAGTATTTACGGTGGGTGAATAAATTACTGTTGAGGAATTGACAGAATTGAGCATAGTTATGAGAATATCTAGGTATGATCATGTATATAGGCATCACGTCCGAGACAAGTAGACCGACTCCTGCCTGCATCTACTACTATTACTCCACACATCGACCGCTATCCAGCATGCATCTAGAGTATTAAGTTCATAAGAACAGAGTAACGCTTTAAGCAAGATGACATGATGTAGAGGGATAAATTCATGCAATATGATATAAACCCCATCTTGTTATCCTCGATGGCAACAATACTATACGTGCCTTGCTGCCCCTACTGTCACTGGAAAAGGACACCGCAAGATTGAACCCAAAGCTAAGCACTTCTCCCATTGCAAGAAAGATCAATCTAGTAGGCCAAACCAAACTGATAATTCGAAGAGACTTGCAAAGATAACCAACCATACATAAAAGAATTCAGAAGATTCAAATATTGTTCATAGATAAACTTGATCATAAACCCACAATTCATCGGTCTCAACAAACACACCGCAAAAGAAGATTAAATCGAATAGATCTCCACGAGAGAGGGGGAGAACATTGTATTGAGATCCAAAAAGAGAGAAGAAGCCATCTAGCTAATAACTATGGACCCGAAGGTCTGAGGTAAACTACTCACACATCATCGGAGAGGCTATGGTGTTGATGTAGAAGCCCTCCGTGATCGATGCCCCCTCCGGCGGAGCTCCGGAACAGGCCCCAAGATGGGATCTCACGGGTACAGAAGGTTGCGGCGGTGGAATTAGGTTTTTAGCTCCGTATCTGGTAGTTTGGGGGTACGTAGGTATATATAGGAGGAAGAAGTACGTCAGTGGAGCAACGTGGGGCCCACGAGGGTGGAGGGCGCGCCCAGGGGGGTAGGCGCGCCCCTACCTCGTGGCTTCCTGGTAGCTTTCTTGACGTAGGGTCCAAGTCCTCTGGATCATGTTCGTTCCGAAAATCACGTTCCCGAAGGTTTCATTCCGTTTGGACTCCGTTTGATATTCTTTTTCTGTGAAACTCTGAAATAGGCAAAAAACAGCAATTCTGGGCTGGGCCTCCGGTTAATAGGTTAGTCCAAAAAATAATATAAAAGTGTATAATAAAGCCCAATAATGTCCAAAACAGAATATAATATAGCATGGAACAATAAAAAATTATATATACGTTGGAGACGTATCAAGCATCCCCAAGCTTAATTCCTGCTCGTCCTCAAGTAGGTAAATGATAAAAACAGAATTTTTGATGTGGAATGCTACTTGGCATAATTTCAATGTAATTCTTCTTAATTGTGGTATGAATATTCAGATCCGAAAGATTCAAGATAAAATTTCAATATTGACATAAAAATAATAATACTTCAAGCATACTAACTAAGCAATTATGTTTTCTCAAAATAACATGGTCAAAGACAGTTCATCCCTACAAAATCATATAGTTTAGTCATGCTCCATTTTCGTCACACAAGAATGCTCTCATCATGCACAACCCCGATGACAAACCAAGCAATTGTTTCATACTTTAGTAATCTCAAACTTTTTCAACCTTCACGCAATACATGAGCGTGAGCCATGGATATAGCACTATGGGTGGAATAGAATATAATGATGGGGGTTATGTGGATAAGACAAAAAAGGAGAAAGTCTCACATCAACGAGGCTAATAAATGATCTATGGAGATGCCCATCGATTGATGTTAATGCAAGGAGTAGGGATTGCCATGCAACAGATGCACTAGAGCTATAAATATATGAAAGCTCAACAAAAGAAACTAAGTGGGTGTGCATCCAACTTGTTTGCTCACGAAGACCTAGGGCACTTGAGGAGGCCCATTGTTGGAATATACAAGCCAAGTTCTATAATGAAAAATTCCCACTAGTATATGAAAGTGACAAAACAAGAGACTTTCTATCATGAAGATTATGGTGCTACTTTGAAGCACAAGTGTGGTAAAAGGATAGTAACATTGTCCCTTCTCTCTTTTTCTCTCATTTTTTGGGCATTCTTCCCTTGTTTATGGCCTTTCTCCCTTTTTTTTATTCCTCACTTGGGACAATGCTCTAGAAAATGATGATCATCACACTTCTATTTATTTACAACTCAATGATTACAACTCTATACTAGAACAAAGTATGACTCTACATGAATGCCTCCGGCGGTGTACCGGGATATGCAATGAACCAAAAGTGACATGTATGAAAATTATGAACGGTGGCTTTGCCACAAATACTATGTCAACTACATGATCATGCAAAGCAATATGACAATGATGAACGTGTCATGATAAACGGAACGGTGGAAAGTTGCATGGCAATATATCTCAGAATGGCTATGGAAATGCCATAATAGGTAGGTATGGTGGCTGTTTTGAGGAAGATATAAGGAGGTTTATGTGTGAAAGAGCGTATCATATCACGGGGTTTGGATGCACCGGGAAGTTTGCACCAACTCTCACGGTGAGAAATGGCAATGCACGGTACGGAAGAGGCTAGCAATGATGGAAAGGTGAGAGTGCGTATAATCCATGGACTCAACATTAGTCATAAAGAACTCACATACTTATTGCAAAAATCTACAAGTCATCAAAAACCAAGCATTATGCGCATGCTCCTAGGGGGATAGATTGGTAGGAAAAGACCATCGCTCATCCCCGACCGCCACTCATCAGGAAGACACTCAAAGAACACCTCATGTTTCAAATTTGTTACATAACGTTTACCATACGTGCATGCTACGGGACTTGCAAACTTCAACACAAGTATTTCTCAAATTCACAACTACTCAACTAGCACAACTTTGATATCACTACCTCCATGTCTCAAAACAATCATCAAGCATCAAACTTCTCTTAGTATTCAACACACTCATAAGAAAGTTTTTACTAATCTTGAATACCTAGCATATTAGGATTATTTAAGAAAATTACCATGCTATTTAAGACTCTCAAAATAATCTAAGTGAAGCATGAGAGAACAATAGTTTCTATAAAACAAATCCACCACCATGCTCTAAAAGATATAAGTGAAGTACTAGAGCAAAAACTATATAACTCAAAAGATATAAGTGAAGCACATAGAGTATTCTAATAATTTCCAAATCATGTGTGTCTCTCTCAAAAGGTGTGTACAGCAAAGATGATTGTGGTAAACTAAAAGGAAAAGACTCAAATCATACAAGAACGCTCCAAGCAAAACTCATATCATGTGGTGAATAAAAATATTGCTCCAAGTAAAGTTACCGATGGAAGTAGACGAAAGAGGGGATGCCTTCTGGGGCATCCCCAAGCTTTGGCTTTTAGGTGTCCTTAGATTATCTTGGGTGTGCCATGGGCATCCCCAAGCTTAGTCTCTTGCCACTCCTTGTTCCATAATCCATCAAATCTTTTACCCAAAACTTGAAAACTTCACAACACAAAACTTAGCAGAAAATCTCGTGAGCTCCGTTAGCGAAAGAAAACAAAACACCACTTCAAGGTACTGTAATGAACTCATTATTTATTTATATTGGTGTTAAACCTACTGTATTCCAACTTCTCTATGGTTTATAAACTATTTTACTAGCCATAGATTCATCAAAATAAGCAAACAACACACGAAAAACAACATCTGTCAAAAACAGAACAGTCTGTAGTAATCTGTAACTAACTCAAACTTCTGGAACTCCAAAAAATCAGCCAAAATAGGAAGACCTAGACAATTTGTTTATTGATCAGCAGCAATTGGAATCAATATTTTATCACGTTCTGGTGATTTTTAACAATTATTTTTGTGAACAGAAAGTTTCTGGAATTTACAGCAAGATCAAATAACTACCATCCAAGAAGATCCTATAGGTTTAACTTGGCACAAACACTAATTAAAACATAAAAACACATCTAACCAGAGGCTAGAACAAATATTTATTCCTAAACATAAGCAAAAAGCAAAAAACTACAAATAAAATTGGGTTGCCTCCCAACAAGCGCTATCGTTTAACGCCCTTAGCTAGGCATAATAGCAAGGATAGATCTAGGTATTGCCATCTTTGACTTTCAATTTTTTAGCGGAATCAAGCTCGAATCCGGGAGGTTCTTTACGTTTCCCTTCATATTCGGAAATTTTTAGATCTAAAGAATCCAACCGCTTATTGCAAAGAGTAATCAACATATTCATGCGGTGAATATTTCCGCTAACGTTCTTAAGAGGTTCAAGAGACTTTTGTAAAATCTTAGTTACTTCGCAATTTTTTTCAAAAACTTGTGTCTCTTCCTGGGTATGATGAGGCCCCTTTTGTTGAGTTAATGTTCCCACTATACCTTCTATAACTTCATGCACAATATGGGGATCAATTTCAATAAAATTTCCTTTGGCA
The DNA here is from genome assembly GCF_002575655.3 of Aegilops tauschii subsp. strangulata. Taxonomy (NCBI): domain Eukaryota; kingdom Viridiplantae; phylum Streptophyta; class Magnoliopsida; order Poales; family Poaceae; genus Aegilops; species Aegilops tauschii. The sequence goes on along the minus strand of NC_053037.3, from coordinate 495,917,965 downwards.
ACACAATCCAAGAGTTGTCTATGAGACATATTTAATCCAACATAAAAATTGCGAAGCAAAATTCTAAGGTTCACTTCAAAGGTACAATTACGGTAAGACTCCATCATTCTAAACCAGGCATCTTTTAAGTTTTCTCCTTGTATTTGTTTGAAGTGAAAGACTTCAAACTCAGGGGACAATGGAGTTGATAAGGGACTAGCCATAACGACAAGCAAATGGAAAAGAGAGGGCGAATAAAACGGCAAGGGTGAAGTGGGGGAGAGGAAAATGAGAGGCAAATGGCAAATAATGTAATGCAGGAGATAAGGGTTTGTGATGGGTACTTGGTATGTTGACTTTTGCGTAGACTCCCCGGCAACGGCGCCAGAAATCCTTCTTGCTACCTCTTGAGCACTGCGTTGGTTTTCCCTTGAAGAGGAAAGGGTGATGCAGCAAAGTAGCGTAAGTATTTCCCTCAGTTTTTGAGAACCAAGGTATCAATCCAGTAGGAGGCCACGCACGAGTCCCTCGCACCTACACAAACAAATAAATCCTCGCAACCAACATGATAAGGGGTTGTCAATCCCTACACGGTCACTTACGAGAGTGAGATCTGATAGATATGATAAGATAATATTTTTGGTATTTTTATGATAAAGATGCAAAAAAAAGAAAGTAAAATAAAAACGGCGCCAGAAATAGCTTGTTGTCGGGAGATTAATATGATGGAAAATAGACCCGGGGGCCATAGGTTTCACTAGTGGCTTCTCTCGAGAGCATAAGTATTTACGGTGGGTGAACAAATTACTGTTGAGCAATTGACAGAATTGAGCATAGTTATGAGAATATCTAGGTATGATCATGTATATAGGCATCACGTCCGAGACAAGTAGACCGACTCCTGCCTGCATCTACTACTATTACTCCACACATCGACCGCTATCCAGCATGCATCTAGAGTATTAAGTTCATAAGAACAGAGTAACGCTTTAAGCAAGATGACATGATGTAGAGGGATAAATTCATGCAATATGATATAAACCCCATCTTGTTATCCTCGATGGCAACAATACTATACGTGCCTTGCTGCCCCTGCTGTCACTGGGAACGGACACCGCAAGATTGAACCCAAAGCTAAGCACTTCTCCCATTGCAAGAAAGATCAATCTAGTAGGCCAAACCAAACTGATAATTCGAAGAGACTTGCAAAGATAACCAATCATACATAAAAGAATTCAGAAGATTCAAATATTGTTCATAGATAAACTTGATCATAAAGGGAAAACTTTGTTTTTGCCACTCTAGTTTTCGCCAACTTTGCTTATGCCACTCTAGAATTTGACATCTCAATTTTGCCACTCTTAGCTTTTGATAATACATCACAAATGCCATTCCGTGGCAAAAATGATAATTTTTCATTTCACTTTTTCCACTCTTAGCATTTGACATGTATCACAATTGCCACTCTGAAAATTTTGTTTTTGCCACGGAATGGCAAAAGTGATATATTGTCAAAAGCTAAGAGTGGCAAAAGTGAAATGTCAAATTCTAGAGTGGCATAAGCAAAGTGGGCAAAAACTAGAGTGGCAAAAACAAAGTTTTCCCGATCATAAACCCACAATTCATCGGTCTCAACAAACACACCGCAAAAGAAGATTACATCGAATAGATCTCCACGAGAGAGGGAGAGAACATTGTATTGAGATCCAAAAAGAGAGAAGAAGCCATCTAGCTAGTAACTATGGACCCGAAGGTCTGAGGTAAACTACTCACACATCATCGGAGAGGCTATGGTGTTGATGTAGAAGCCCTCCGTGATCGATGCCCCTCCGGCGGAGCTCCGGAACAGGCTCCAAGATGGGATCTCACGGGTACAGAAGGTTGCGGCGGTGGAATTAGGTTTTTGGCTCCGTATCTGGTAGTTTGGGGGTACATAGGTATATATAGGAGGAAGAAGTACGTCGGTGGAGCAACGTGGGGCCCATGAGGGTGGAGGGCGCGCCCAGGGGGGTAGGCGCGCCCCCCTACCTCGTGGCTTCCTGGTAGCTTTCTTGACGTAGGGTCCAAGTCCTCTGGATCATGTTCGTTCCAAAAATCATGTTCCCGAAGGTTTCATTCCGTTTGGACTCCGTTTGATATTCTTTTTCTGCGAAACTCTGAAATAGGCAAAAAACAGCAATTCTGGGCTGGGCCTCCGGTTAATAGGTTAGTCCCAAAAATAATATAAAAGTGTATAATAAAGCCCAATAATGTCCAAAACAGAATATAATATAGCATGGAACAATAAAAAAAATTATAGATACGTTGGAGACGTATCAGGCGCCGGATACTCTAGTGGAAGCACTTCCGAGTGCCATCATTGTAGAAGAACATCGTACCCTTATGGGCACGGTGGTTGAGAGGGTTCGGTCCGCAAAAAGCGGATTGAATGAGGCCTATACTAGCCTTCTGAGAGGCTTTGAGGTACATAATACCTTTTGGTTATATGAGAAAAAGTGTCTGTGTATAGATAGTAGCCCCTGAGACTCTGTTGAATGTTCACAAAGAAGGGCCGAACAGAGGATCTAATGACTCGTACAGGAGATTAACATACACATTTATTTGAAGCAAACAGGCGGCGATGCAAGCGTCAGCGTCTCATGCCGCCGAAGCGTCTGAGCTGCGGCGGAAGTTAGCCGAAAAGCAAGGTATGTGATACCCGAAAAGCTTCTGAAATAACATCAGCAATAATTTGCCATCTGAATGAGTGTTATAACGTTGCTCATAGCTGACGCGTCAGAGGTCGATACCCTCAAGAGCGCGCTGGCCGAAGCCAAGAAAGAGGCGGAGGAGGAAAGAGCTGCCCGCCTAAAACATGAGTCAAGGGTGGAGGAGGTCCAGCAAGAGCTCAAGGATGCTATAAGCAAATGTGAGTCCTTAGAGCGCAAGATACCAGATCAAAAATCCGAACTTGCTAAGGCCCTCCAAAGTGCCCAGGAGGCCCGGACTGAAGCCCAAAACGCATGCCGGGAGATCCAAGAGGCGAAGCAAATTGCAGCTGGTAAGGCCTTTAATATGCAGAGCAAATTTGGGAGGGAGAAATACATCTTACTGACTCGGGTTTGGAGTTCTCCAGGAGCGATTACAGATCTGCCCCGGAGTGTTGCTGATGCTGCGGAGTTCTTCCGAGCCGAAGACGGGAGCACAACGGAGAAGCTGTTCTGGTCGCAATACCTTGCGCCAGAGCATCCAGTGTCCTTCAGCGATCAGCTGAAAAAGCTAACCGAACTGCATAGGATGGCCGAATTGGCCATGAAGGATTTTATAATCCGTCTGTGGCCTGCCGAACCCATTCCCAGCAGTTACTTCGGGCTCGTGAAGCGGCTGGTCAATGCATGCCCTCGACTTGATGCTGTAAAGTGGCCGGTCTACATCGAAGGTGCGCGGATGGCCTTCGCCCGCGTCAAGGTGCAGTGGGCGAAGATGAACGCCGTCAAACTCACAACCGAGGGACCGCCCACAGGCATAGAGCACCGCACACTGGAGCGGTATTTCGATGATGTCCTGGAAGGAACACGCATTGTAGAGGGCCAGTGTTCGAAAGACATTATTTTTGAATGAATGTATCTGTGTTGTCAATCCTGTATTATGAAACAAGGCTTTGTGTATAATATGTTTGTTTTGTTTAATCTCAAATGATTTTGCTCATGTGCGGCCATTTACGATATCTAAGAATTGGCCAGTCGTCGGCTTCAGCCCACACGTAGGTAGTATGGGGGTGTTCGAAACAACACATTGTTGGGGAACGTAGTAATTTCAAAAAATTTCCTACGCACACGCAAGATCATGGTGATGCATAGCAACGAGAGGGGAGAGTGTTGTCCACGTACCCTCGTAGACCGACAGCGGAAGCGTTATCACAACGCGGTTGATGTAGTCGTACGTCTTCACGATCCGACCGATCAAGTACCGAACGTACGGCACCTCCGAGTTCTACACACGTTCAGCTCGATGACGTCCCTCGAACTCCGATCCAGCCGAGTGTTGAGGGAGAGTTTCGTCAGCACGACGGCGTGGTGACGATGATGATGTTCCACCGACGCAGGGCTTCGCCTAAGCTCCGCAACGGTATTATCGAGGTGTAATATGGTGGAGGGGGCACCGCACACGGCTAAGAGATCTCAAGGATCAATTGTTGTGTCTCTGGGGTGCCCCCTGCCCCCGTATATAAAGGAGCAAGGGGGAGGCAGCCGGCCAAGGGGAGAGGCGCGCCATAGGGGGGAGTTCGAAGTCCGAATATAGTCGTCCAATATATCGATTTTTACGTCTCGACCATTTCGAGACTCCTCGTCATATCCCCGATCTCATCCGGGACTCCGAACTCCTTCGGTACATCAAAACTCAATAAAACTGTCATCGTAACGTTAAGCGTGCGGACCCTACGGGTTCGAGAACTATGTAGACATGACCGAGACATGTCTCCGGTCAATAACCAATAGCGGGACCTGGATGCCCATATTGGCTCCCACATATTCTACGAAGATCTTTATCGGTCAGACCGCATAACAATATACGTTGTTCCCTTTGTCACTGGTATGTTACTTGCCCGAGATTTGATCGTCGGTATCTCGATACCTAGTTCAATCTCGTTACCGGCAAGTCTCTTTACTCGTTCCGTAATACATCATCCCGCAACTAACTCATTAGTCACAATGCTTGCAAGGCTTATAGTGATGTGCATTACCGAGTGGGCCCAGAGATACCTCTCCGACAATCGGAGTGACAAATTCTAATCTCGAAATACGCCAACCCAACAAGTACCTTTGGAGACACCTGTAGAGCACCTTTATAATCACCCATTTACGTTGTGACATTTGGTAGCACACAAAGTGTTCCTCCGGTAAACGGGAGTTGCATAATCTCATAGTCATAGGAACATGTATAAGTCATGAAGAAAGCAATATCAACATACTAAACGATCGAGTGCTAAGCTAACGGAATGGGTCAAGTCAATCACGTCATTCTCCTAATGAGGTGATCCCGTTAATCAAATGACAACTCATGTCTATGGCTAGGAAACATAACCATCTTTGATTAACGAGCTAGTCAAGTAGAGGCATACTAGTGACACTCTGTTTGTCTATGTATTCACACATGTAATTATGTTTCCGGTTAATACAATTCTAGCATGAATAATAAACATTTATCATGATATAGGGAAATAAATAATACTTTATTATTGCCTCTAGGGCATATTTCCTTCAGTCTCCCACTTGCACTAGAGTCAATAATCTAGTTCACATCGCCATGATTTAACATCAATAATTCACATCACCATGTGATTAACACCCATAGTTCACATCTCTATGTGACCAACACTCAAAGGGTTTACTAGAGTCAATAATCTAGTTCACATCGCTATGTGATTAACACCCAAAGAGTACTAAGGTGTGATCATGTTTTGATTGTGAGATAATTTTAGTCAACGGGTCTGTCACATTCAGATCCGTAAGTATTTTGGAAATTTTTATGTCTACAATGCTTTGCCCGGAGCTACTCTAGCTAATTGCTCCCACTTTCAATATGTATCTAGACCGAGACTTAGAGTCATCTAGATTTAGTGTCAGAACTTGCATCGACGTAACCCTTTACGACGAACCTTTTGTCACTTCCATAATCGAGAAACATATCCTTATTCCACTAGGGATAATTTTGACCGCTGTCCAGTGATCTACTCCTAGATCACTATTGTACTCCCTTGCCGAAATCAGTGTAGGGTATACAATAGATCTGGTACACAGCATGGCATACTTTATAGAACCTATGGCCAAGGCATAGGGAATGACTTTCATTCTCTTTCTATCTTCTGCTGTGGTCGGGCTTTGAGTCTTACTCAATTTCACACCTTGTAACACAGGCAAGAACTCTTTCTTTGACTGTTCTATTTTGAACTACTTCAAAATCTTGTTAAGGTATGTACTCATTGAAAAACTTATCAAGCATCTTCATCTATCTCTATAGATCTTGATGCTCAATATGTAAGCACCTTCACCGAGGTCTTTCTTTGAAAAAAAACACCTTTCAAACACTCCTTTATGCTTTGCAGAATAATTCTACATTATTTCCGATCAACAATATGTCATTCACATATACTTATCAGAAATGCTGTAGTGCTCCCACTCATTTTCTTGTAAATACAGGCTTCACCGCAAGTCTTTATAAAACTATATCCTTTGATCAACTTATCAAAGCGTATATTCCAACTCCGAGATGCTTGCACCAGTCCATAGATGGATCGCTGGAGCTTGCATATTTTGTTAGCACCTTTAGGATTGACAAAACCTTCTGGTTGCATCATATACAACTCTTCTTTAATAAATCCATTAAGGAATGTAGTTTTGTTTATCCATTTGCCATATTTCATAAAATGCGGCAATTGCTAACATGATTCAGACAGACTTAAGCATAGATACGAGTGAGAAACTCTCATCGTAGTCAACACCTTGAACTTGTCGAAAAACCTTTTTCGACAATTCTAGCTTTGTAGATAGTAACACTACTATCAGCGTCCGTCTTCCTCTTGACGATCTATTTATTCTCAATTGCTTGCCGATCATCGGGCAAGTCAACCAAAGTCCACACTTTGTTCTCATACATGGATCTCATCTCAGATTTCATGGCCTCAAGCCATTTTGCAGAATCTGGGCTCACCATCGCTTCTTCATAGTTCGTAGGTTCGTCATGGTCTAGTAACATAACCTCCAGAACAGGATTACCGTACCACCCCGGTGCGGATCTTACTCTGGTTTACCTACGAGGTTTGGTAGTAACTTGATCTGAAGTTACATGATCATCATCATTAACTTCCTCACTAATTGGTGTAGAAGTCACAAGAAAAGATTTTTGTGATGAACTACTTTCCAATAAGGGAGCAGGTACAGTTACCTCATCAAGTTCTACTTTCCTCCCACTCACTTCTTTCGAGAGAAACTCCTTCTCTAGAAAGGATCCATACTAAGCAACGAATGTCTTGCCTTCGGATCTGTGATAGAAGGTGTACCCAACTGTCTCCTTTGGGTATCCTATGAAGACACATTTCTCCGATTTGGGTTTGAACTTATCAGGATGAAACTTTTTCACATAAGCATCGCAACCCCAAACTTTAAGAAACGACAACTTTGGTTTCTTGCCAAACCACAGTTCATAAGATGTCGTCTCAACGGATTTAGATGGTACCCTATTTAACGTGAATGCAGCTGTCTCTAATGCATAAGCCCAAAAACGATAGTGGTAGATCGGTAAGAGACATCATATATCGCACCATATCTAATAAAGTACGGTTACGATGTTCGGACACACCATTACACTGTGGTGTTCCAGGTGGCGTGAGTAGTGAAACTATTTCACATTGTTTTAACTGAAGGCCAAACTCGTAACTCAAATATTTTACCTCTGCGATCATATCGTAGAAACTTTTATTTTCTTGTTACGATGATTCTCCACTTCACTCTGAAATTCTTTGAACTTTTCAAATGTTTCAGACTTTGTGTTTCATCAAGTAGATATACCCATATCTGCTCAAATCATCTGTGAAGGTCAGAAAATAATGATACCTGCTACGAGCCTCAATATTCATCGGACCACATACATCCGTATGTATGATTTCCAACAAATCTGTTGCTCTCTCCATAGTTCCGGAGAACGATGTTTCAGTCATCTTGCCCATGAGGCACGGTTCGCAAGCATCAAGTGATTCATAATCAAGTGATTCCAAAATCCCATCAGTATGGAGTTTCTTCATGCGCTTTACACCAATATGACCTAAACGGCAGTGCCACAAATAAGTTGCACTATCATTATTAACTTTGCATCTTTTGGCTTCAATATTATGAATATGTGTATCACTACGATCGAGATCCAACAAACCATTTTCGTTGGTGTGTATGACCATAGAAGGTTTTTTATTCATGTAAACAGAACAACAATTGTTCTCTAACTTAAATGAATAACCGTATCGCAATAAACATGATCAAATCATATTCATGCTCAACGCAAACACCAAATAACACTTATTTAGTTTCAACACTAATCCCGAAAGTATAGGGAGTGTGCGATGATGATCATATCAATCTTGGAACTACTTCCAACACACATCGTCACCTCGCCTTTTACTAGCCTCTGTTTATTCTGCAACTCTCGTTTCGAGTTACTACTCTTAGCAACTGAACCAGTATCAAATACCGAGGGGTTGCTATAAACACTAGTAAAGTACACATCAATAACATGTATATCCAATATACCTTTGTTCACTTTGCCATCCTTCTTATCCATCAAATAGTTGTGGTAGTTCCGCTTCCAGTTGACCAGTCCCTTTGCAGTAGAAGCACTTAGTCTCAGGCTTAGGTACAGACTTGGGCTTCTTCACTTGAGTAGCAACTTGCTTGCCGTTCTTTTTGAAGTTCCCCTTCTTCCCTTTGCCCTTTTCTTGAAACTAGTGGTCTCGTCAACCATCAACACTTGAAGTGGTCTCGTCAACCATCAACACTTGATGTTTTTCTTGATTTCTACCTTCGTCGATTTCAGCATCACGAAGAGCTCGGGAATTACTTTCGTCATCCCTTGCATACTATAGTTCATCACGAAGTTCTACTAACTTGGTGATGGTGACTAGAGAATTCTGTCAATCACTATTTTATCTGGAAGATAAACTCCCACTTGATTCAAGCGATTGTAGTACCCAGACAATCTGAGCACATGCTCACTAGTTGAGCGATTCTCCTCCATCTTTTAGCTATAGAACTTGTTGGAGACTTCATATCTCTCAACTCGGGTATTTACTTGAAATATTAACTTCAACTCGTGGAACATCTTATATGGTCCATGATGTTCAAAACGTCTTTGAAGTCCCGATTCTAAGCCGTTAAGCATGGTGCACTTAAACTATCAAGTAGTCATCATATTGAGCTAGCCAAATGTTCATAACGTCTGCATCTGCTCTTGCAATAGGTCTGTCACCTAGTGGTGCATCAAGGACATAATTTTTCTGTGCAGCAATGAGGATAATCCTCAGATCACGGATCCAATCCGCATCTTTGCTACTAACATCTTTCAACATAATTTTCTCTAGGAACATATCAAAAATAAACAGGGAAGCAACAACGCGAGCTATTGATCTACAACATAATTTGCAAAATACTATCAGGACTAAGTTCATGATAAATTTAAGTTCATTTAATCATATTACTTAAGAACTCCCACTTAGATAGATATCCCTCTAATCATCTAAGTGATTACGTGATCCAAATCAACTAAACCATGTCCGATCATCACGTGAGATGGAGTAGTTTCAATGGTGAACATCACTATGTTGATCATATCTACTATATGATTCACGCTCGACCTTTCGGTCTCCGTGTTCCGAGGCCATATCTGTTATATGCTAGGCTCGTCAAGTTTAACCTGAGTATTCCGCCTGTGCAACTGTTTTGCACCCGTTGTATTTGAACGTAGAGCCTATCACACCCGATCATCACGTGGTGTCTCAGCACGAAGAACTTTCGCAACGATGCATACTCAGGGAGAACACTTATACTTTGATAATTTAGTGAAGGATCATCTTATAATGCTACCGTCAAACAAAGCAAGATAAGATGCATAAAGGATTAACATCACATGCAATCAATATAAGTGATATGATATGGCCATCATCATCTTGTGCTTGTGATCTCCATCTCAGAAGCACCGTGCTTGTGATCTCCATCTCCGAAGCACCGTCATGATCACCATCGTCACCGGCGCGTCACCTTGATCTCCATCGTAGCATCGTTGTCGTCTCGCCAACTTATTGCTTTTACGACTATCGCTACCGCTTAGTGATAAAGTAAAACTATTACATGGCGATTGCATCTCATACAATAAAGCGACAACCATATGGCTCCTGCCAGTTGCCGATAACTCGGTTACAAAACATGATCATCTCATACAATACCTTATATCACATCATGTCTTGACCATATCACATCACAACATGCCCTGCAAAAACAAGTTAGACGTCCTCTACTTTGTTGTTGCATATTTTACGTGGCTGCTACGGGCTTAGCAAGAACCGTTCTTACCTACGCATCAAAACCACAACAATAGTTTGTCAAGTTGGTGTTGTTTTAACCTTCGCAAGGACCGGGCGTAGCCACACTCGGTTCAACTAAAGTGAGAGAGACAGACACCCGCCAGTTATCTTTAAGCAACGAGTGCTCCGAACGGTGAAACCAGTCTCGCGTAAGCGTACGCATAATGTCGGTCCGGGCCGCTTCATCTCACAATACCGCTGAACCAAAGTATGACATGCTGGTAAGCAGTATGACTTATATTGCCCACAACTCACTTGTGTTCTACTCGTGCATAGCATCAACGCATAATACAAGGCTCGGATGCCACTGTTGGGTAACGTAGTAATTTCAAAAAATTTCTTACGCACACGCAAGATCATGGTGATGCATAGCAACGAGAGGGGAGAGTGTTGTCCACGTACCCTCGTAGACCGACAGCGGAAGCGTTATCACAACACGGTTGATGTAGTCGTACGTCTTCACGATCCGACCGATCAAGTACCGAACGTACGGCATCTCCGAGTTCTACACACGTTCAGCTCGATGACGTCCCTCGAACTCCGATCCAGCCGAGTGTTGAGGGAGAGTTTCGTCAGCACGACGGCGTGGTGACGATGATGATGTTCCACCGACGCAGGGCTTCGCCTAAGCTCCGCAACGGTATTATCGAGGTGTAATATGGTGCAGGGAGGCACCGCACACGGCTAAGAGATCTCAAGGATCAATTGTTGTGTCTCTGGGGTGCCTCCCTGCCCTCGTATATAAAGGAGCAAGGGGGAGGCAGCCGGCCAAGGGGAGAGGCGCGCCATAGGGGGGAGTCCTACTCCCACCGGGAGTAGGACTCATCCTTTCCTTGTGGGAGTAGGAGAAGGGAAGGGGGAAGGAGAAAGAAGGAAGGGTGCGCCCCCCTTCCCTAGTCCAATTCGGACCAGACCATGGGGAGGGGTGCGGCCACCTTTTGAGGCCTTTCTCTCCTTTCCCGTATGGCCCATTAAGGCCCAATACGAATTCCCGTAACTCTCCGGTACTCCGAAAAATACCCGAATCACTCGGAACCTTTCCGAAGTCCGAATATAGTCGTCCAATATACCGATTTTTACGTCTCGACCATTTCGAGACTCCTCGTCATATCCCAGATCTCATCCGGGACTCCGAACTCCTTCGGTACATCAAAACTCAATAAAACTGTCATCGTACTGTTAAGCGTGCGGACCCTACGGGTTCGAGAACTATGTAGACATGACCGAGACATGTCTCCGGTCAATAACCAATAGCGGGACCTGGATGCCCATATTGGCTCCCACATATTCTACGAAGATCTTTATTGGTCAGACCGCATAACAACATACGTTGTTCCCTTTGTCACCGGTATGTTACTTGCCCGAGATTTGATCGTCGGTATCTCGATACCTAGTTCAATCTCGTTACCGGCAAGTCTCTTTACTCGTTCCGTAATACATCATCCCGCAACTAACTCATTAGTCACAATGCTTGCAAGGCTTATAGTGATGTGCATTACCGAGTGGGCCCAGAGATACCTCTCCGACAATCGGAGTGACAAATTCTAATCTCGAAATACGCCAACCCAACAAGTACCTTTGGAGACACCTGTAGAGCACCTTTATAATCACCCATTTACGTTGTGACGTTTGGTAGCACACAAAGTGTTCCTCCAGTAAACGGGAGTTGCATAATCTCATAGTCATAGGAACATGTATAAGTCATGAAGAAAGCAATAGCAACATACTAAACGATTGAGTGCTAAGCTAACGGAATGGGTCAAGTCAATCACGTCATTCTCCTAATGAGGTGATCCCGTTAATCAAATGACAACTCATGTCTATGGCTAGGAAACATAACCATCTTTGATTAACGAGCTAGTCAAGTAGAGGCATACTAGTGACACTCTGTTTGTCTATGTATTCACACATGTATTATGTTTCCGGTTAATACAATTCTAGCATGAATAATAAACATTTATCATGATATAAGGAAATAAATAATACTTTATTGTTGCCTCTAGGGCATATTTCCTTCACACATGAACACACTTAACCCAATGACTTGGTCCTTGAAGGAGGTGTTAGTGCGGCGAACTAGGCAATCCGACTATGCGGCTTTATCACTCTCACTTAGCCATAGGAGTTTGACAATAGGATTGTAGGCGCAGCCCCTGGTATTGGTCGGTTATCCAAACCTGGGTGCTGTAGATGCCTAACCAGGTGAAAACTGGTCCTTCGCATAAGTGGAAAAGATCGCAAGAGATTTATAATTAGTCACCGAATAGCTGACCAGCTCTCGCCGCATCATGACAGTCAGTTTTCGGCTTTCTCTACCGAGGTGTTTATTCGGATGAATCAGAAATACAATCACAGTAGTTCTCCCTTTACTACCTTAGCCAAACAAGCGGAACGTAAGGTAGTAACCACAGGAGCCGGGCAACCCAACTATTGACCAAAGACATGATTCGGAGCCGATGCATATAATGCTATATTCGGGACGCTGAATTGTACTATAAAGGTGTTCGGACTTTATTTAGTATTTAGGAAATGTACGTGGCACAATAGAGCCCCTGGCGATTTAAGTCATACCGAGGTGTACATGACAATCGAACAGGGAAATACGGATGAAGAGGTAGGCCAGTACCACATAGGTTGGGCTAGAAACCGTTTCCATTATAGTCTGATTGATACGTCAAAACGTATTGGTACAAATAGTGCAGTAAGCAACAAGGCTATTTTACATGCCGGGCACAAGGAAAAGCTGTGTATGTGTCCTGAAAATGGACGAGGTGATCTTTAGAGACCCTTTAGGTACTCTGCCATGCGTCTACGCTGCTTTTCTCCTTGGTGTATTGTCCTTCGAGAGGATCCTCGATCGGTGTTTTTATAATAGACCTCGAAAAGGGGCCTTGGTACCGTCGAAAAGGTGATATGGGTTGTAAGGAACCTGGAAAAATAAAAAGAAGAGAAAAAGGAAATATGAGTGTCCGGGTAGGGTCTAGCCATATTGTGGACTTTATTTTTATTGTGCCTCCATCCTTGCCCATGGTATATTTAGTGCGTAATTATGTACGCGTGGTACATATGCCACAATTTGGTAAGGGCTGTGATGGAGGCCGAATTGCTAATCGAGCTCCTGACCAGCTGGGCTGTCGCTCTGTGGTGTAGTCCGGACTCGTTTAATAGTGTCCGGGGGCTTGGCCGCCGATGTAGTATTTGGCTTGATAAGGCCGCCTTGTACTTCCGCTGCCAGGGCCGCGGTGTGCTCCTCAGTATGGAGGGAGCGTTCCATGTTTCCATTGACTGTTATGACACCACACGGTCCGGGTATCTTGAGTTTGAGATAGGCATAGTGCGGGACCACATTGAAGCGAGCGAACGCGGTTCATCCGAGCAGTGCATGATAGCCACTGCGGAAGGGGACGATGTCGAAGATCAAGTCTTCGCTTAGAAAATTGTCCGTTGAACCAAAGACGACCTCCAATGTGATTGAGCCTGTGCAACGGGCCTCTACACCAGGTATTACTCCTTTAAAGGTAGTTTTGGCGGGCTTGATTCTTGATGGATCAATACCCATCTTGCGGACTGTATCCTGATAGAGCAGGTTAAGGCTGCTGCCGCCGTCCATGAGGACTCGCGTAAGGTGGAATCCATCGATGATTGGGTCGAGGACCAGTGCGGCCGAACCTCCGTGACAGATACTGGTCGGATGGTCTCTACGATCAACAGTGATCGGACAGGCTGACCATGAGTTGAATTTTGGGGCGACTGGCTCTATCGCATAGACGCCCCTTAGCGCGCGCTTGCGCTACCTCATGGGGATGTGAGTAACGTATATCATGTTCACCGTTTTGACCTCGGGGGGAAATTTCTTCTGTCCCCCTGTGTTCGGTGGACGAGGTTCTTCATCATCCTACTCGCTGGGTGGCCCTTTCCCCTTGTGTTTGGTATTTAACTTACCGGCCTGTTTAAAGACCCAACAACTTCTGTTGGTATGGTTGGCAGGCTTGTCAGGAGTGTCGTGGATCTGCAAGGTCGATCAAGTATTCGGTCCAGGCTTGATGAACCGTCTTTGTTTTGTTTGAATGGCTTATTCCGTTGACCGGATTTGTAGCCACTGAATCCGGCGTTGACCGCCGTATCCTCTGTATTATCATTGTTGCTTCGACGCTTATGTTTGTTGCGTCGGGGCCTTTTGTTGCCGTTTCTAGCTTCGGAAGTGCTAGGGTTGCTGGTACTGTTGCCGCTACGGGCTAGCCAGCTATCTTCGCCCGCGCAAAAGCGGGTCATGAGTGCTGTAAGGGCTGCCATGGACTTCGGCTTCTCTTGGCCAAGGTGCTGGGCGAGCCATTCGTCGCGGATGCTGTGTTTAAAGGCCGCTAAGGCTTCGACGTCCGGACAGTCGACGATTTGGTTCTTTTTAATTAGGAACCTGGTCCAGAATTTTCTGGCTGACTCTCTGGGCTGTTGGACTATGTGACTGAGGTCATCGGCGTCTGGTGGCCGGATATAAGTGCCTTGGAAGTTGTCTCTAAAGGCATCTTCCAAGTCTTCCCAGCTTCCGATAGAGTTTTCTGGGAGGCTGTTTAACCAGTGCCGAGCTGGCCCCTTAAGTTTCAGGGGAAGGTATTTGATGGCGTGTAGATCGTCATCGCGTGCCATGTGAATGTGGAGAAGAAAATATTCAATCCATACTGCGGGATCTGTTGTGCCATCGTATGATTCGATGTTCACGAGTTTAAACCCTTCTGGGAACTGGTGCTCCATTACCTCATCGGTGAAGCATAGGGGGTGTGCAGCGCCTCTGTATCGAGCGACGTCACGGCGCAGTTTCGAATGAAGTTCATATGCGGTTTTCGGCCCTGGTGAGGTTGTGTTTGTCGCGCCAGGCCTGATGGCCGTCTTCTCGCGCTTGGGCACGCCCCCTTGATTCGTAGATTGACCTAGTCTGACTGGCTCTACTGTCCAGGTCCTTACGTAGGTCATAAGTGTATCCCCGAGCTGTTGTTTCTCTGCTTTTACGGCGAGGTGGTGTGGGCTGGTGTTTGGCTTGAGTTGCCGTTCTGTCCAGGCCACGTGGTGGTCGGTCGGGTCCATCAGCCGCGTTACGCGTGGGTGGTATAGGCTCCGGCGCCTCATCGTCGAGTTGGGGTAGCAGCTTACGCTTCGGGTAACTCTTTGTTGGGCATTCGAGGCTGTATTCTTCAGCTGCCAGGACATTAGTCCATCTGTCATTGAGCAGATCTCGTTCAGCTTGAAGCTTCTGCTGTTTCTTTTTTAGGCTTCTTGCCATGGCTATTAGCGGCGCTTAAAGCGCTCTTGTTCGAGGGGTTCCTCTGGCACGATAAAATCTTCGTCGCCGAGGCTCACGTCATCCTCGGAGAGTGGTAGATAGTTACTATCCTCGAGTCTTCGTTCCCTGCTTGCTCGTCAGGGTCAACTTGCCCGTCCTCCCGATGATCCTGTTCGAATGTTGGTTCGATGGGGCCTTCGTGGTCTTCGGCGTTCTCCGGAGTATTATTGTCTCTGATGACGCGCTCCGGATCTGAGGCCGGGGCGGTGGTTGGGGCCGCGAACCCTTGGAAGATCAAGTCTCCTCGGATATCAGCGACATAGTTCAGATTTCCAAAACTGATTTGGTGACCAGGGGCGTAGCTGTCAATCTGCTCTAGGTGGTGATACATCTCCGTCGTATCTATAATTTTTGATTGTTCCATGCCAATATTCTACAACTTTCATATATTTTTGGCAACTTTTTATACTATTTTTGGGGACTAACATATTGATCCAGTGCCCAGTGCCAGTTCCTGTTTTTTGCATGTTTTTGTTTCGCAGAATATCCATATCAAACGGAGTCCAAACGGGATAAAAACGGACGGAGATTATTTTTGGAATATTCGGAGAATATGGGAAGGAAAATCCACGCGAGACGGTGCCCAAGGGAGGCACGAGGCAGGGGGCGCGCCCCCGACCCTCGTGGGCCCCCCGTAAGGCGGTTGATGCCCTTCTTCGGCCACAAGAAAGCTAATTTTTAGGAAAAAATCACGGCGAAGATTTCAGTCCAATCGGAGTTACGGATCTCCATATATATACGAAACGGTGAAAGGGCAGCAGACCAGAACACAGAAACAGAGAGAGACAGAGAGACAGATCCAATCTCGGAGGGGCTTTCGCCCCTCCCATGCCATGGAGGCCAAGGACCAGAGGGGAAACCCTTCTCCCATCTAGGGAGGAGGTCAAGGAAGAAGAAGAAGAACAAGGGGCCCCCTCTCCCCTTCTCTTCCGGTGGCACCGGAACGCTGCCGTGGCCACCATCATCATCACCGCAATCTTCACCAACAACTTCACCGCCATCATCACCAACTCTTCCCCCCTCTATGCAGCGGTGTAACCCCTCTTTTACCCGCTGTAATCTCTACTTAAACATGGTGCTCAACGCTATATATTATTTCCCAATGATGTATGGCTATCCTATGATGTTTGAGTAGAGCCGTTTTGTCCTATGGGTTATTTGATGATCAAGATTGGTTTGATTTGCATGTTTTATTATTGGTGCTATCCTATGGTGCTCTCCGTGTCGCGCAAGCGTGAGGGATTCCCGCTGTAGGGTGTTGCAATACGTTCATGATTCGCTTATAGTGGGTTGCGTGAGTGACTGAAACACAAACCCGAGTAAGGGGGTTGTTGCGTATGGGATAAAGAGGACTTGATACTTTAATGCTATGGTTGGGTTTTACCTTAATGATCTTTAGTAGTTGTGGATGCTTGCTAGAGTTCCAATCATAAGTGCATATGATCCAAGTAGAGAAAGTATGTTAGCTTATGCCTCTCCCTCATATAAAATTGCAATAGTGATTACCGGTCTAGTTATCGATTGCCTAGGGACAAATAACTTTCTCGTGACAACAAGCTCTTTACTAAAACTAATTTAGTTGTGTCTTTATCTAAACAGCCCCTAGTTTTTATTTACGCTCTCTTTATTATCTTGCAAACCTATCCAGCAACACCTACAACGTACTTCTAGTTTAATACTTGTTCTAGGTAAAGCGAACGTCAAGCGTGCGTAGAGTTGCATCGGTGGTCGATAGAACTTGAGGGAATATTTGTTCTACCTTTAGCTCCTCGTTGGGTTCGACACTCTTACTTATCGAAAGAGGCTACAATTGATCCCCTATACTTGTGGGTTATCAGGTGGCCAACCGAGTTGGCGCGCAGTGCGAAGCCGCCGAATACGAAGATCTGGCCGGGCAGGAAGATCTCCTTCCCGGCAACATTGTTGAAGATGATTTACGGAGCCATCGAGCCTTTCGACGACGGCACAATGGAACTCTCAATGAAAGCACCAATGTCGGTGTCAAAACTGGTAGATCTCGGGTAGGGGGTCCCGAACTGTGCGTCTAAGGATCGAGGGCAACAGGAGGCAGGGGACACGATGTTTACCCAGGTTCGGGCCCTCTTGATGGAGGTAATACCCTACTTCCTGCTTGATTGACTTTGATGAGTATAGGGGTTACAAGAGTTGATCTACCTCGAGATCGTAATGGCTAAACCCTAGATGTCTAGCCTGTATGATTATGATTATCTCTACGGACTAAACCCTCCGGTTTATATAGACACTGGAGGGGGCTAGGGTTATACAGAGTCGGTTTACAGAGAAAGGAATCTTCATATCCGCACACCAAGCTTGCCTTCCACGTCAAGGAGAGTCCTAACCGGATATGGGGGAAAACCTTCCATCTTGTATCGTCACGGCCCATGAGTCCGGCCCATGTCATATAGCCCGGACGCCCGAGGACCCCGTAATCCAGGACTCCCTCACCAGGCCTCATAGGGTCCAGGCTGCCTTTTCTTAGGAATGCAAATCACAACTTGGGGGCTCTCTTTTAAGCATCGAGGATATTTTGTGGGCGCAATTTGTTAGTGTACGTGATTTGAATCCCACCATATCTCCATGGTGCAACCCCTCTTTATAGTACGACTTTCCTATCGACTCAAATAAGCCAGAACCGACAAGATGCTGACATGTCTCCGTCGTATCTATAATTTTTGATTGTTTCATGCCAATATTCTACAACTTTCATATACTTTTGGCAACTTTTTATATTATTTTTGGGACTAACATATTGATCCAGTGTCTAGTGTCAGTTCCTGTTTGTTGCATGTTTTATGTTTTGCAGAATATTCATATCAAACGGAGTCCAAACACGATAAAAACTTACGGAGATTTTTTTGGAATATATGTGATTTTTAGGAAAAAAGAATCAACGCAAGACGATGCCCGAGGGGCCCACAAGCCCTAGGGGCGCGCCCCCTACCCTGGGCGCGTCTGGGAGGCTTGTGGCCACCCCGTAAGGTGGTTGGTGCCCTTCTTCGGCCGCAAGAAAGATAATATCCGGATAAAAATCGTATTAAAATTTCAGCCGAATCGGAGTTACGGATCTCTGGGAATTTAAGAAACGGTGAAAGGCCAGAAAATAGGAGCACAGAAAACAGAAGGAAACAAAGAGAGATCCAATCTCGAAGGGGCTCCCTCCCCTCCGTCGCCATGGAGGCCATGGACCAGAGGGGAAACCCTCATCCCATCTAGGGGGGAGGTCAAGGAAGAAGAAGAAGGGGGGCTCTCTCCCCCTCTCTCGTAGTGGCGCCAGAACACCGCCGGGGCCATCATCGTGACGACGATCTACACCAACAACTTTGCCGCCGTCATCACCAACTCTCTCCCCCTCTATGCAGCGGTGTAACCTCTCTTTTACCCGTTGTAATCTCAACTTAAACATGGTCCTCAACGCTATATATTATTTCCCAATGATGTACGGCTATCCTATGATGTTTGATTAGATCCGTTTTGTCCCATGGGTTGATTGATGATCATGATTGGTTTGAGTTGTATGTTTTATTATTGGTGATGTCCTATGGTGCTCTCCATGTAGCGCAAGCATGAGGGATTCCTTCTGTAGGGTATGCAATATGTTCGTGATTCGCTTATGGTGGGTGGCGTGAGTGACAGAAGCACAGACCCGAGTAAGTAGGTTGTTTGCGCATGGGAGTAAAGAGGACTTTATACTTTAATGTTATGGTTGGGTTTTACCTTAATGGTCTTTAGTAGTTGCGGATGCTGGCTAGAGTTCCAATCATAAGTGCATATGATCCAAGTAGAGAAAGTATGTTAGCTTATGCCTCCCCCTCATATAAAATTGCAATAATGATTACTGGTCTAGTTATCGATTGCCTACGGACAAATAAAATTATTGTGACAAAAAGCTCTCTACTAAAACTAACTTAATTGTTTCTTTATCTAAACAGCCCTAGCTTTTATTTACGTGTTCTTTATTATCTTGCAAACCTATCCCTTTACACCTACAAAGTACTTCTAGTTTCATACTTGTTCTAGGTAAAACGAACGTTAAGTGTGTTTAGAGTTGTATCGGTGGTCGATAGAACTCGAGGGAATATTTGTTCTACCTTTAGCTCCTCATTGGGTTCTACACTCTTACTTATCGAGAAAGGCTACAATTGATCCCCTATACTTGTGGGTTATCAAATGCCGCCTTTTTCGTCTTTTAAGAATGGGGGGGGGGCTCCATCCATGTGTGCTTGTCTTTGAACATGACATATCACTATGTAGAGACTGAAGCACATAACTAGAACACCAATCGTGTTGTCATTAACACCAAAATCACTCTGGGAGAATAATATGACCTTTCGAATGGCAAACGTGTTAGCAACTCTTTGGTATCACAATCAGGGCAACCTCTGCTCTCTCAAATGTCCAACCATTGCTCCCTCGAACATGTGTGTGTGTGTGTGTGTGTGTGTGTGTGTGTGTGTGTGTGTGTGTGTGTGTGTGTTGTCACATGGGCTTTGTCAGTTTTAGTAACCATCACAGAACCTACACATAGATCGTCGTGGTCGTGCTACATCGCACAACTCGAGCACAACAAAATACTCACGGGTACAACCACGACCACCTCCCTCCTCCTGCCCATATTGGTGTGATCGAAATAGGCTGACATGCTAAGCTAGTTAGGTCGTGGAGGACGACGGACTCGTATCCTTATTCTAGGGAGCCCTTCAGATGAGGAGTGGCGGCGACCCCACATCATGCGCTCCAGCAAATCCCAGGCTCCAGGGTGGCGCCCCCAGGCATATTGGTGGTTGTTGTGACACCGTGATTTGTAGAGGCATCGTGGTGGTGGTGATGGATCTGACCATATTCGACCCGCAATGGTTGGGGTGGGGTTTTGGTCGACTAGTGACGTAATGCCTCCACACATCTTGACAGGGGCGTATGTATGTGATACCTTGTGCCTTGTGGTGCAGCGGCGGAGTGGATCACATCCTGATTCAGAGAGGGCCGACCTCCCCTACGACATACATGTCTCATTCTTTGTGATCCCTTTGTCATGGATACCGACAGTGATACGATCGATGGAGCCGATGGCTACGGTGGCTTGGCAGGAGAGACCATCGGAGGTGCCACATGTGACGTGGCCATGTGGCTTCATGAGATAGTCTACCCTCTGCTTCCCATAAACGCGACAAAATACCAACAAATATCCCTTGTCTTCTAGTGACAATCGAGGTGTGTCACATATCGGTGTAGGTAGATCCGACATCTCGTCAATTGCCAATGTGGAGGTTTCATCTCGGTCCGCAATTCTGGCGCTAATCGGGACATTGTAGCAAGACTTCTTTGTGGCAAGTTGGTGGGGCAACTTTGTGGGCTTCGTCTTTGGTTGTGCTCTTCGAGTACCAAGCGATGAAAATCCTAGGTCTTTCCTTCATTGGTTGTACTTAGCAGTGACGATATACGCTCCCTTGGTGAAGGCAATATCTAGAGTCTAGCAAAAATCCACAATCTGACCTATATGGTTGGATCTGGCGACGATGACGTGCATGCATTGTTACCTTACTAGAGGCTTTGCTGTTGGGGACCTTCTCGTAGTCTTGGTGTTGCCTATGGTGGTGGTAGTGTTCTATGTTGTGTTGCAGCACTTTGGTCATCTCGCCTTGACCTTTTTATGTCTTTGTTTTTACTTTCTGGTTGTGTGCATCCTCGATGTCTCGACTAGCTCTAGATATCGTGTTGTTGAAGAGGCTGAGTGCAACTAGTATCCGCTTGATATTAATATATTACCATGTATAAAAAAATATACTGTATGCTTTAAATTTCTTTTAGGAGGGAAAGAATCTCAAGCAGGAATCTTATGGAAATAACATTACTTTGCAAATAAGACCTTAGAATAAGATGCATGCCACAAGTGTAATAGATAAAAGGAGATATAGAAAAACAGTAAACACCGGTGCTTTTGTTCTTTAACCAATGACTTCAAGGGAAAGAATAGTGAAATGAATTTTTAAAGTTATTCTAAGAATTTTTCGATAAAAGAATCCACTGAGGGAGCTCAAATATGTATGCTCTATTAGTGAACCAGAGTTTAACCGTTCAAGCAGGCTCCACGCACCAACTTTGCGGATTTTAAAAAGTTATTTTAAGGTGGATGCCACACAACTCTTGGATGTGTTGCTAGGGGAATGGAGAGGGGGTGTTGAACCTCTTTTTTTCTCGAATACGCACGAGTGTGCGTACTATATTATATAGAAGGAATCGGGGTAAAGAGCCCGTCCACGTTAGCATTACAGATTAGATATATACACTGCACACTAACTCTACTTCCATCCTCCACCTAGTCTCAAAAACTATCTACTCTCCGCTGCCCACTCCTCCACCTCTGCAAAGAAGGCGCCCATGTCTCCTCGTAGTATGCCCGCCTTCTTCCATACACGGCTCTCTCTTACGACTGCATGGATAATCCTGTTCTTTGAAGGTGTAGCTCCGTCGAAGACAATCGAGTTGCGGTGCTTCCATATTTGCCATAGCCCTAGGATGATGATTGCATTTGCATCCCTCCCGGCCTTTCCTCTTCCTCTCTTGTCTTGGCACCATGCACCGAGGCTTTCATTCACAGTAGGTATCCATTCCGGTCTGCGTAGGGGATGACAGATCGCGGTCCACACTTCCCGCGCGACGACACACTGGAGCAAAATGTGGTTTATGCTCTCCTCTTCTTGGCTGCACATTGGGCAGCAATCCTGATGATCGAGCCCTCGTCTTGCCAGCCGCTCGGACGTCCAGCACCTATCCTGGATTGCCAGCCATGTGAAGAAGCGGCAGGGCGCCGGTGCTCTAGATTTCCAAGTGAATTCGGCCGTGGGGACGGCCTGCCTGCCCCAGAATTTGGCTGCATAGGCAGTCCTCGCTGAATAGCATCCGCTTGCTTCCCATGACCAAGTGATGGTATCATGTTGCGCTGGGTCAAGTTGAAGTTCTTGGATCATGTTCCATAGCTGTAGATATTCCCTTAGCGAGTCAGTTGATACCTCCGGGCTTACTTGGGCGACCCAACCGTCATTCAGTAGGGCCTGGGCTACGGTGCATGTGTTCCTCGTTTTCTTCCTGACTCGGCCGTAGGTCAAGGGTGCAATCTCCACGATCCGGTGTCCTTCGAGCCATCTATCTTCCCAAAAGAGTGTTGTATTTCCGTCGCCGAGAACCCAGCGAGCAGCCGCGTTGAAGAGTTGTCTTGAAGCTTTTGGTACTGTGATGTCAAATTCTGCCCATGGTCGCGATGTGTCAAATCTCTTTTTACCTCTTTTTACCACTTATCAGTGGCATGCTGGATAATATTTATCAACTCCACAATAATGGCAAAGCTCGAATCAAAAGAATCACTACTCCACAAAATTGCACTGCCACAACTATTGAAGTCCCCTCCATGCGCGGAGTACACGGATTTTGGAGCGGGGGTTCCTTCAAGTCTTGCAACCAGACTAGGACGTGCAAAAATGCAACTATAGCTATTCCTTTTTTACTTCACATTGCTTCATCATTGTCCTTTTTTTTAATGTTGGTAGGAGAACTGTCAAATTCTGTGATTAGAAAGTGATATTACAAGAACACCCACAAAGAAGGAATGCATCGCTTAAGGGGAGTGCCAAGTTATAAACCTACCGTAGCAGTAGCAGTTACACAAGACACGACTATGCGTTGCGGTCAGGTTTTGCGTGTGTGCAGCAGCGTAGGAGGTCCTCGCGCATGCACAACGAACTCGACGTGTGCTCCCCGCGTCATGCGAGTGACGTCACCGGGAGGAGCGCTGCCCGTGGAACGTGGCCTTCATCCCGAAATGCCTAGCTTGACTCTGCCTTTTCAGACCCGGTGCATTGCTCCGGCGCGCGGCGCTCAACTTGAGTGGACGGAGCAGGGCGTGCTGCTGCTGCTGCAGCAGCAGCTCGTGGGCGGTAGGGTGCATCAGTTCTTCGAGACCACCAGGCGCTCTGTACTTGTGCTACTGTACTGCTCTCCCCTCTTCCTCATTTCCCCCTCCTCCATGGGTCACTCCCCCGTCTATCCCATCTGGCATCTGCTCTGTTCGTGTTTTTCTGTAGATCATCGTCTGGTACCCTTATCCTGCCCTGGTTCTTCCTTTCATTTCTTGATGCGACTGTGTGTTCTTCAGTTTGCTTTACGCTCCGCTGCTCGCTTACGGAGTTGCGCGTTCATGTCGCGAGAGCTGGAGTGTGCGGCAATGACGGGCGCCGACGCCCTTGGCTGCCCGGCGCTAGCTCTTCTTCTTTCGCAGGCCAAAAGGGAGAAGAATGACCCGAGTTGTCTGGAAACCTCGCCGCCAGCTACGGCCATGGTGACTGGTGACTTGTACTCCAAATGGTCCACGCTCCCGCCCGACCTCGTCCGCCGCATCGCCGATTCCTTCCTCCATACCAACGACGTCGACTGCTACATGGACCTGCGCGCCGTGTGCCCGAGCTGGCGCGCCGCCACCGACGACCCCAAGGACAACGCCTCCGACCGCCGCTTCCAGCTGCGCCGGTGGGTCGTCCTCGACGAGCCCTTCCCGGGCGAAGGAAAACCAATGCTCTTGCTGAACGCCGACACCGGCCGCTTCCGCCACAGGAAGCTCCCGCTGCCCAGCGACCACTACGTGGTGGCGACCACCCACGGCGGTTACTTCGTGTTGGCGGACAAAAGCCTTCCTCGCGCGGCCAGCGTCCTCAACCCTCTCACCGGCGTCGTGGTCCGCTTCGCGGCGCGCGTGCCCGCCGAGGTGGGGGTCGCCGACGTCGTCTTCGACGCAGCTCCCTGCTCAAGCTCGTCCTGATCTGCAGCTCGTCTCGCACGCATTACACAGCCAGTCCCGACAGCCGGGGTTTCACCGTCCACGAGAGCACGACAGACTACGATCTCCTACTCAAGGCGGCCGTAGGCGGCGGCGTCTACGCACACGTCGTCGGACCCGCCGTGGGTCCTGTTCTATTCAAGTTCGTGAAGACCTACGGTTTCGACCCGGACAAGTTCTTCTCCGGCTACGCGAACGACGACCGGGGTTTCATGGTCGGGATGGCCGAGCATATGCTGCTCGTCTTCAAGCCACGGACGGCCACCTCGCCATGCGTCTCCAAGTTTGACATGGATACACGTGGGCTCTGGCTCATGCAGAGCATCGGCACATTTGCCATCTTCGTCGGCCATCGGAGGTGCCTGGCTGTGGATACCGATAAGTTCCCAGGTGTTGAGGCGAACTGCGTGTACTATACTGAACATCTGGGTACATCCGCTCACATCTGCAGGTGCAACAACAGGAGAGTAGAGAGGGTCTCTGACGCCGTCGATTTCGTGAAGCTGGGGGAGAAGTTTGTCCTCGTCGCTGACCGGCCTTTCACCATCATCCATCTTCTCTCCAGCTACACCGTCAACGTCTCGGACTCTCAACTGGCCTTGCCACAGGTGTCATAGGGCGCCGGCAAATCTTGGTTCAGCTCTGGGGGTAGTGATCTCGATGACTAACAATGTTGTGCTTTTGCTGTGCAATTGTTCTTGTTTTCCCTCTAGTCTTTATGTTTTGTTATTTTAGATATGCGGATAAGAAGCAGGTTGATTCTAGGTTAGATCACCTTGGTGGAAGTATTGTTTGATGCATTAGAGCATCTTTAACCGATCCTCAATAATTTAAAAGAGCAAACGGCCGAGTATCTTCTGAAAGAGTATATTTGATCCTTAAAAAGGCGGAAATATTATATAGCGAATATTCTCTGAGAGATGGATGGCAAACGAACGTTTTTTATGGCATTTTTTAGGTGGTAGCAGATGGCAATTTCTGCCCCTTTTTACCGCAAATTTTTCTTCTTTTCAGAAACAGTTTGTCTAACTCACATCTAGATGTTTTTTAAGGATGTCACATCTAAGCTCCCACAAATATATAATGCAGCAACAAGAAACAAAAAAATACTAGGACAAAAAAAGTAGACCACAAATAGAGTGGACATCAGTTTAGATATAACATAACTATGTCACATCTAGATGTGTCCTAGACAGACCCTTTCAGAAACTACCACGAGTCTCTTAAAAAAATTGACATACGTCCCCATAGAAGTTGCCAGCCGTTAGCAAATGCCCCCCCCCCCAACGTTGGCTGGCTATTGGGGTCCTAAAAAAGTGTTGTTTCTATCCGATCCCCTAAACTTAATGCAGTAAAACTTACATTTGGCTTATAAATGTCGTCGAACACTTGTTATGCGCATTTGCGGCGAGAGGCGACGATGATAACCACGCCGGAGTCACGAGTCACCACCCGCTGCTGAACGCATCACACACATCACATGTCCCCGCCTCATCGTGTTATTTCTCGCTGCCGCATGCGCTACTCGTGCTCCACGGGTGGACGCCGAGCCACCCGAGTGGTGGGAGCTGCGGAGCAGCCCGAGGTACCTGGAGGTGCCCTCCGCTCCATCCTTATGGCGTGCTTCCTCCAGTGGCCGGATCGTGAATCTGCAGCCGTCGCCGTCAAGGCCAGCTTTGAGGCCAGCTCCGGTGTGTCCGGCAGGTGGTCGTGGATGCATTCGTGCGTCTCAAGAGCCGGTGGGCGTGCCTGCAGAAGAGCACGGAGGTAAAGCTGAGAGTGTTTGACAAAAAACTACCACTTTAGGGGTTTTTGTCCCACAGAACTACCACTTTTTAAAAAGTGGCGGAAAACTACCAAAAATTCTTAATTCTGTGACTAAAAACTACCACTTTCAGATAATAGCTAGTTTAAACGATTTAAACATGTTAACCATTCAGTTGACCGCTATTACGGGTGGGACCCACACGTCATTCTTCTTCCTCCTCTCTCTATCCTTCTTTGGCATTTTCACAAACAGGTTCTGTGCATGGGAGGGAAGGAGGTCAAACTCCGGTGACGCGCCCGCCGGGGAGACGCCCCTGCTGCTGCTGACCAAGGAAGATGGCCCACGGGACGCCCCATCCTCGCGCGCCCAGAACACCACCAAGGACGCCAGCGAGGTGCGCGCCTCCCCTGCCCGAGGTGCTCGCGCTTCAGGAGCTGCTCGCCGTGGTGCTCGCACACTGCGGCCGAGCCTCGTGACGGGCGTGAGCCTCGACGTCCCATCCAGCGGATGGGAGGAGGGTGTTGCGGAGCTCCGACTCCCCGGCAGTCGTCGCCGGAGGCGAGAGGAAGGCCGGAGCCGTGGTGCTGCTGCTCCTTGCCGCTAACCACGAGCTCCAGCTCGAAGGGAGGCCGACGAGGGCGACGGCAGCAGGGCCTAGAGCTCGCAGTACCTCGGCTTCGCGTGCGGCTGGGCGGGCTTCTCCTCCGAGGCCACCGGGCGCAGGGCGGCAAACGCCACAGCAGCATGAGGAGGCGGCTGGGCTCCGGCTGGAGGCAACATAGGGCGGCGGCGGGGCGATGTAGCCGGTGACGGTTGACCGCAGGGTCCGCGACGCAGCACGCGCGGGCGCGCAAGGGAGAGGACGCAGCACGCGCGGACGCGTCACCGGAGTTTGACGGACCTCCTTCCCTCCCATGCACAGAACCTGTTTGTGAAAATGCCAAAGAAGGATGGAGAGAGGAGGAAGAAGAATGACGTGTGGGTCCCGCCCGTAATAACGGTCAACTGAATGGTCAACATGTTTAAATCGTTTAAACTAGCTATTATCTGAAAGTGGTAGTTTTTAGTCACAGAATTAAGAATTTTTGGTAGTTTTCAGCCACTTTTTAAAAAGTGGTAGTTCTGTGGGACAAAAACCCCTAAAGTGGTAGTTTTTTGTCAAACACTCTAAAGCCGAGGACCTCCCCGTGGTGCTCAGCGTGTGCCGCGTGCTGCACAACATCTGCGAGGCCAGAGGAAAGACCATGCCGTAGGAGCTCTGGGTGGAGCTCGAGGACAACCCGACCGTGTTGCAGAACCCCGTGCGCTTCGATGCCGTCGCCAAGGCCAGGGACAAGATCGAGTACAACCTCCTCCACTATGCCCTCACTGGCTCCGACTACAGGAGGAGAGCCTCCGTGGCTGGAGATGATTGAAAGGACAAAAAATAAAGAAAAAAATATCGCCAGAATTTGGTGGCGGGAGGTCTACCGTCGGCGGGGCTGCGGGGTGCCGGTGGTGACCAACAGAGTCAAGGAGGGCGACGCCGGAGTGGATGCGGCTGAGCAAGATAAAGCGGTGGGCGAGAATGGAGACAAAAAGAACTACTCCACGAATGGAAAGATGAGTATATTTTATCCTAAGGAGGCCGTGGAAATAAATTATTCTTCTTTAACCGTTATAAGGGTTCGGTTAGGTGTTGGTTAGAGAATGGAGATGCTCTTCTATATCTATCCCTAATAGTAAAAGGAGGAAGCTTTTATAGTTCTTCATATGTCACCCTTTTATATCCATTGATTTTGTGTTAATCATGAAGATTGATGGCTGAGATTTTTCATAGCTCCATACGTCACACTTTTATATCCACTGATTTGTGTTAATCGCGAAGATTGACGGCTGAGATTTCTCTTCTACTATAATTCACAATCCATAATACCGATTCGTAAGTTGCGTTTTTTGAGACAATTCGCAAAGCTTTATTACGTCGTCACCTGTTGAACCGGGACGAAAGAGAGGTTCCCGGGGTGACCTAACCACACACGGCGGCCCACCTCTAGTTTCAAAGCATGCTTTGCTAAATTGTGAGCCTCCACATTGGAGCTCCTAAACTCATGAACGAAATTACAAGAATTAAATCTACTAGAGTAGTCTATGATTTCATGCACGATCGCTCCGTATTCTGCTATGTTCTTCTGCTTTATACTATCTATCACCTCCTTGCAATCAGAGGCTACGTGGATCGACTGAAGTTGGAGATCTTACGACAGTGCCAACGCCTCCCTCACCGTCAAAGCTTCTAAGCTTGTAGGGTTGGTGATCGCTGTGAAGCCCAGCGTTGATTCGTAAGTTACGTGCCAAAGCGACAGGAGAAAGCAAACTCAACTGACGAGCGGTTGGGCCACGTCCACGCTGTCTCATGGGCCTGCCACATATCCTGATTATTTTCTTAAAACTGATCAGCGACTAAAATCTCGAATCTGAAAATAATTACATCGCCAAAAATAAATGATTTGTTTTCTGTATGTACTACGTAACCCAGTCAAACTCGATTGTACATAAAAAAGACCCAACCCAGTCAAACTCGTTTGTACATAAAAAAGACGCAACCCAGTCAAACTTTGCATACCTCGTCGGGAGCTCCTACTGGACGCTTGTTGCGTCCAACAGGGCGCCGACGCACAGGGGGCGACGTGACTTTTGCACAGGCACGTCGCCGCAGTGCGCCGATTGGGCCGGTCCATTGGAGTGCGCTGTAAATACAAGGTGATAATTTGCAAAAAATAGCAGGGCGTGATGGCTATGAATTGAACACAGCACTTCAGGCTTGCACTCGCACCCTACTAGCCACAAGGATGGAAGCGCTCGGTTGACCAAACTACAGCAGAAACCTACAAGAACTAAAGAAAGTATAAGACTGTTTGAAAAACATCCTTTACGATTTTTCAAATAGCAAAAACAAAACGTGAATGTTTTATCAAACGCGAACATTATTAGTTTTTTTTTTACAAATTTTGAGAAAACTCAAACATTTTTCAACACACAAACGAATTTTGGAGACGCGAACATATTTTTTAGAACGGAAACATTTTTTAAACTACCCAAAAACCTGAACAGGAACAATTTTTCAAATTTGGAAACACAAACAACTTTTGAATTTCCCAAACATTTTTGGAATTTGTGACATTTCTTTAAAGCACAAACATTTTCTGAATCTTGAGAACCAATTTTGAAACGGAGAACAAATTTGGAAGCGTGGACAAAATTTTAAAGCACAAACATTTTTTGAATCTTTGGAACAAATTTGGAAATGGAGAACAAATTTGGAAGCGCGAACAATTTTTAAAGCACGAACATTTTTTGAATCTTGAGAACTCCTAAACAAATTTGGAAGCGCAAACAATTTTTTAAAGCACGAACATTTTTTGAATCTCGAGGACAAATTTTGAAATAGAGAACAATTTTGAAAAATCCTGAACAAATTTGGAAGCGTGAACAATTTTCTAAAGCGCAATCATTTTTTTGAATCTTGAGAATAAATTTCGAAATAGAGAACAATTTCGAAAAGTCCCAAACAAATTTGGAAGCGCGAACATTTTATGAAAACGCGAACATTTTATGAAATCCGGTATACTTTCTGCATTTCGAAAGTTTTGAACTTTTTGTGTAACGGGAACAAATTTTGAATTGGAGAACATTTTTTCGATAACTGGAAATTTTATGAAAATACGAACAAAATTTGATTTTTTTGAATTTCTTTTGAGAAAAAGAGAAGAAAAGGAAAAGGAAAAAGAAAGAAAAAAATCAGGAACATTTTTCGAAATTGTGAACAAAATTGTGTAAATGTGAACACTGTTTCAGAAATATGAACAATTTTTGACAAAAAGAACATTTTTGAAAATTCTAAACCATATTTGAACTTTTCGAAAAGCTTACAAAGAAAAAGTAAAAAAAAACAGAATAAGACAAAGAAAACGAGAAAAAAGAAAGACAGAATAAGACTGAAGAAAAAACAGTAGAAGGAACAAATGGTTTTTTCCTCGCTTTTCGTTTCTTTAAATTTAGCATTGCTATTATAACAGATCCACGAGCCAGTCGCTGTGGCTAGCGCGGTGTGTTCTGCTACTGAAGGTCGTAGGTTTGATCCCTAGCGCTATCGTTTTTTGCGGTTCATCTCGCGAGTCGAAACCACTAAAATGGGCCGGCCCAGGGTGAGCTGCGCCCTGTGCGAAGCGGCGACTACTTGCCGCAGTAAGCGGCGAATAGGGAATTCCTACCTCGTCGTTGCCTCCCATAAATATCAGGACCGGGAGGGAGGAGAGGAGGGGAAGGGGGAGCGGCAGATAGATTGCGGCCCGGCCAAGCCCGACTTCACCGACTGGAAGCTCTGCAACGCCGTGTTGAGAAGGTACTTCAGGCCGCACTCACAGGCGCCTCTCCGATGACGCTGGCAGGAAGCGCGATGACCTCATCTTCTGGGCGAGGCAACCTTATCTTCTGGACGGAACCCGTTCACGTGGCGCTATCGATGGTGGCCACCAGCGCCGAAGAAAGCACTCTCGTGGATGGCAAAAAACACATATTTGACGCGTGGACGAAAGGAAATCACGATCTGAAGTGCTCTTAAAAAAATTCACAGATTAACCGTTTTGTGTGGCGCCCGACAGCCTGGCGCTGCACTCCACTGTGCAGCGCCTTTGTCTTAGGCGCCGCACGACCGGCCAGCATGGCAGCCCGGGGCCAGGCGCGGGCCCACATCCAACCGTACAACGCCTAAAGCGTAGGCGTCACACTTGTAATGTGCAGTGCCTAGCGCTTAGGCGCCACACATGCAATGTGCAGCGCCCGGACCTTCGGCGCTGCACTACCTGTTTGTCACTTAGGCTGGCCCCACCCTTTCACCCCACCCACCCCACCCCACACACCCCACCCCACCCACACCCTGAGCTAAGCGCCCCTCCTCTATCCCCCTCTCCCCCTCTCAAATCCTTCTCAAATCTTGCAAATCCGGAGTATTTGACCGTGGATTTCGAAGCCAACCCCTCCCTTAAGGTAATCTCCTTCGATCCCCTCTTTTTCATCCATAGGAATTGTCACATTTTCTCAAATCTTGCTAGTTTGGGGAAACCCTAGTTTTGGCTTGGATTTGGAAATTTGTGTTGAAACATGTTAGGTTTCTTTGCTAATTTGGTAGGGTTAGGCTTCATACTATGCTAGGGTTAGGGTTATGTGTGTTTTTATGTTGGGGTTAGGGTTAGGGTTATGCTATGGTTAGGGTTGTGGGTATTGTTAAGTGGGGGTTAGGGTTATTGTTTCATATCTATGTTAGGGCTTATGTATTTTGTGCAAATATTCGGTTAAGTACTTACTTGATATATGTGTGTTTTTGATTATTGTAGAGATGGGAAGAACATGTGTTTATGTTCATCATGTGGATAAAGATGCCTTTTTGAAAGGCAATGTTGAGCCGGACCCGGATGAGCTTGACATGGTGTTTGAGAGTAGTCCTAGCTATGCGGATGTCTTGGAACAAGTGACGAAGGATTTGAATTCGATGGACCCAAGTGACGTTGTTGAGTTCGAGGGAAGGCATAATGTTTGTTTTGGAATGCACATCCGTTGGAAGACAATGCGTGTGAACTCTGAGCAACATTGGGTTGCATACAAGGAGACGGTTGCCGAATCTCTAGACAAGGCTCTTGAGTTATTTGCCTCCAAGAAGGTTGAGTCTAGTTTGCATTTGGACTTGAACCGGAACCCCTCCCCATTGGTTGCTAGTACTCCCCCACCCATGGACCAAGATCAAATGAGTGATTTGGCCAACATTGAGCCCAATTTTAAACAACCAAAATGAAGCTTTTGAAGAGGAGAATGATGAGTACGAGGAGGATGGCAACGAAATGTGGGTGATCTCGACCAATATCATGTGCAAGAGACAATGGATCAATCCATCCCTTTTTCCCGTTCATATGCATCGGATTCGGATGACGATGGTCCCGATGAAGAAGTTGATGTGGAGGGGTTCACGCCGAAGGAAGCCGAAGCATTTAAGAAGGTATTCGGGTGGGATCACAAGACACCATTGTTCAAGGATCTTAGTCTCGCGGATGAAGCCATTGTAGATGGTGTCAAATGTATATCTATTGGAGGTAGGCCAAGTTCTCACCGTGATTTGGAAGACGGCAAGAACGGGATATATCCCGGTTGTGAGTTTGAATCCTTCTTGAAATTGAAGATGTGGCTCAACAACTACTCGGTTACGCATTATCATCCACATAGAAGGGCCAACTCGGACGTCAATGTGTGTTACACGGTTAAATGTGAAGTGCCAAGATGTCCATGGATTTTGTATGCAAGGCCATGGAAAGGAGGTCCCACTTGGCGCATAGTGAGTTGTGTATCATGTCACATGTGCCAACACAAGAATGCGGATGGCGAGCTTGTGTCCCAAGAACACAGACAACTCACGTCCGAGTTCATCGCTTATAGGTTTTCCAACCAAATATCCGCACTTCCAACAATGAGCATTAAGAGTTTCATTGACCTTGTGAAAGCCATCTTTCATTACAAGGTGAAGTACGACAAGGCATGGCGAAGCAAGCCGCATTCAAGATGTTGTATGGCAATTGGGAGGAAGCATACAACCGACTCCCTAGGTTGTTGTTAGCTATGGCTGCCACAAACCCAGGCATGGTTCACGTGGTCGAGCCTCATGGGCACCAAACATTGATTCACAACGGGAGGACCGTCCGAGTATTTGGCCGTGCATTTAGGGCCTTTGAGCAATGCATGAGGGCTTTTGAGCATTGTCGGCCCGTCATCGCCGTTGATGGCACGTTCTTGACTGGACAATACAAGGGCACTATATTGGTTGCAATAGCAAGTGATGCCAATAACCGGCTGTTGCCTTTGGCTTTCACTTTGGTTGAGGTGGAGAACAATGATAACTGGAAGTGGTTCTTGCGTCAATTGAGAACAAGGGTATTACCGGGTGAAAGGGAAATTTGTGTCATATTGGATCGCCATCCAGGAATTCTAAACGCAGTGGTGGTTGACATTCCCGGACATGCAAAATTGCACCATCGATGGTGCATGAGGCACTTTTGTGCAAACTTCTATAGGGCATGTGGTATCAAGGAGTTGGCTGATGATCTTCAAGATTGTTGTCTCGCTTTCTCCGACAAGCGGTTCGCCAACTTGTTCAATGAATTGCTCACACACAAGAAACTTGATCCCGGTGGTCTTGAATTTCTCAATAAGAACTTTGTCGAAAGGGATAAGTGGGCACGTGCTTTCGATGAAGATGGCCGGAGGTATGGTCAAATGACAAGCAACATGGCAGAATGCTTCAATAGGGTGCTCAAGGGTGTACGTGCATTACCCGTGACGACAATAGTTCAATACACATTTGACAAGATGAATGCATACTTTTTAAAGTACTCAATGGAGACGGATAAGCAGATTGCTAGCGAGAACAAGGAAAAGCACAAGTAAAATTTCCCACCAAAGATTGAAGAATGGTTGGAATTTCAATCACGAAAGGCATACTCCCAAGAAGTTGTACTATATGACGACAACGATTGGATGTATGAAGTGAAAGAGTCTGGAGGAACCACAAACGATGGCCACCAACATGAAGGCCGGGCTTTCAAGGTCTCCGTAACACGGTGTGATTGCACTTGCAGGAGGCCATCCTTGCTTCATCTCCCACGCTCGTACTTGTTAAACGCATCCTGTGTTAGGAATGTGGACGTCAATCACCCTCTTACCGTGCGGGAGTCCGAGTTCTCAATCATGACTGTAAAGAATACATGGGCTCCCCGGTTTCAGCCATACTTGGACCAATCACAATGGCCAGAGTATCATGGAGTTCAACTACTGGAATAGTGATGTTGCTCTCTGGACTGGCATGTCCAGATGTGCTGGGCGTTGCACTGTCTAATGCAGCGCCTGAGGCATGGGCGCTGCACCTTGACTTAGAGAATTTTTGGCAAGGAAAGCTACTGGAATAGTGTTGTTGCTCTCTGGACTGGCATGTCCAGATGTGCAGCGCCTAGTGCAGCGCCCGTCCTTTAGGCGCTGCACATCTGGACATGCCAGTCCAGAGAGCAACAGAAAGATTCCAGTAGCCATTCGAGCTGTGCAGCGCCTAAGGGCTAGGCGCTGCACATGGCAACCCCTCCCACCCACCCCCACCCCACACACAAACCCGAAGCTCAGTGCCTCCCCTCTTCCCTCCTCTCTCCCCCTCTCAAATCCTTCTCAAATTCGGAGATTTTTTTCCGTGGATCTCGAAGCCAACCCCTCCCTTAAGGTAATCTCCTCCGATCCCCTCGTTTTCATCCAAATGAATTCTCACATTACCTCAAATCCTGCTAGTTTGGGGAAACCCTAGTTGTTCATTGGATTTGGAAATTTGTGTGGAAATTTGTTGGGAAACCCTAGTTTTGGCTAGGGTTAGGCATTTGAATGTGTTCATGCATTTACCTATGTACATGTTAATGTGTTGAAATTTGTGGGGAAACCGTAGTTTTGTAGGCATGGCTTCATCCGGTTCCATGACGAGGCCACTGTGTGCTAACCAAGAAGACATGCCGAACAAGTGGGAGGATGCATCTTTGGACAAGGTGAAGGAGAAAGATGTCGACATCCTGCCATGTTGGTGTGAAGATATTTGCAAGGTGAAGGTGTCCACCGACCGAAAGAAGTCATGGACGGAAGGGAGGAGATATTTTGTATACCCGAACTATGCTTATGATCGTGTGCTTCCAACTAACGCCTATGACCAACCACCGGTAAGCTAGAGAAGTAAAATGTTTGTCAACACTTACTTACTCTCAAATGTGTGTCAACACTAAAAAAAATTTGTATGCAGTAACCGCCTCCTCTATGCAAGTACTTCACATGGATAGATCATGAAGTGCCAGAAGATGTCCAAAAGGACCAATATCAAGATTGTCTTAGGCGCCAGCGGCGGTTCGAAGAATCGTCTCGAAGAGGCTTAGAGGAAGAGCGTCGTCAAAAGGAGAGGATGGAGCGGAAGAAACGAGAGGAGGAGAGGGCACGCCAAGCGAAACTTGCTCGTGAGGAGGAGAGGCCAAGAAAGCTTGCAAAGGCCCGCGAGGTGCAAGAGGAGGATTCGGCACATGACAAGAAGGGGAAATGGCCTCGCTCGACTCAGTAGGGACTTCGCTTCGGTGCACTCGTCATGAACTATCTTCTAGGGCAAGAAGCCATTTGTCGTCAACTATGTCGTAGTAGGCCTAAATTTTTCATTTCTAATGAATGTGTCGTGAACTTGTGAGGTTATGTGATATGTTGGTGATCTCTTAGTAGTGTGCTACTTGTGTTTGCGAAGTGTAGTAATGTTTGAATTGTCTTAAGTGATGAACTCATCGGCATATTATTTGTGTTTGTTCAAATTGCTGTGAAGTTCAAGTTATTGTAAGTGTTGTGATGTCCAAGTGAATTGAAATTGCTGTCAACTTTGTTTTTGCAGTTTTGCAGTTAACAGTACTGCAACGCATAGGGCACACGCACTACACTATACAGTGGAGCGCCCAACAGTCAGGCGTCATACTGTATAGTGCAGCGCCTTACCCTTAGGCGTGATACGTCTCCAACGTATCTACTTTTCCTAACACTCTTCCTCTTGTTTTGGACTCTAATTTGCATGATTTAAATGAAACTAACCCCGGACTAACACTGGTTTCAGCAGAACTACCATGGTGTTGTTTTTGTGCAGAAATAATAGTTTTCGCAATGGAACGAAACTTTGCAAGGATTTTTTATACAATAAATAAGAATTTATGGAGCCAAGATCCACCGGAGGGGGGCACATGGGTGGGCACAACCCACTAGGGCGCCACCCCTCCTAGCGTGCCCAGGTGGGTTGTCCCCACCAGGTGGCCCCGCAGACCCTGAAACCGACGCTATAAAATCCTATTTTTCCAGAAAAAAATCAGGGAGAAAGAATTATCGCGGTCCATGAGACGGAGCCGCCGTCACCTCCTGTTCTTCATCGGGAGGCCAGATCTAGAGTCCGTTTGGGGCTCCGAAGAGGGGGGTCTTCGTTCTTCATCATCACCAACCCTTCTCCATCGCCAATTCCATGATGCTCCCCACCGGGAGTGAGTAATTCCTTTGTAGGCTCGCTGGTCGGTGAGGAGTTGGATGAGATTCATCATGTAATCGAGTTAGTTTTGTTAGGGCTTGATCCCTAGTATCCACTATGTTCTAAGATTGATGTTGCTATGACTTTGTCATGCTTAATGCTTGTCACTTTGGGCCCGGGTGCCATGAATTCAGATATGAACCGTCTATGTTATCACCATTATATCCATGTTCTAGATCCGATATTGCAAGTTATAGTCACCTACTACGTGTTATGATCCGGCAAACCCCGGAGTAGTCGGGACCACTCCTGGTGATGACCGTAGTTTGAGGAGTTCATGTATTCACCGTGTGTTAATGCTTTGTTCCGGTTCTCTATTAAAAGGAGGCCTTAATATCCCTTAGTTTCCAATAGGACCCCGCTGCCACGGGAGGGTAGGACAAAAGATGTCATGCAAGTTCTTTCCATAAGCACGTATGACTATTTACTTAATACATGCCTACATTATATTGATGAACTGGAGCTAGTGCCGTATCGCCCTAGGTTATAACTGTCTCATGATGAATATCATCCAACAAGTCACCGATCCAATGCATATGAATTTATCCTATATTGTTTATGCTAAGTTATTACTGCTGCTGTTACTGTTGCACTTGTTACAAAACTACTGCTATCACTGTTACTGTTACTGTTACTGCTGTCACTATTATCAAAACTATCATACTACTTTGCTACTGATCACGTTGCTGTAGATAATTAATCTCCAGGTGTGGTTGAATTGACAACTCAGCTGCTAA
The DNA here is from genome assembly GCF_002575655.3 of Aegilops tauschii subsp. strangulata. Lineage (NCBI taxonomy): Eukaryota > Viridiplantae > Streptophyta > Magnoliopsida > Poales > Poaceae > Aegilops > Aegilops tauschii. Next base: position 495,881,046 of record NC_053037.3, on the reverse strand, counting down.
TACCTTCAAATATTCTTTGGCTCCCCTTGTGTCGAATCTTAAATTTGGGTTGAATACTCTACCCTCGAAAACTGTTGCGATCCCCTATACTTGTGGGTTATCAAGACCTTTTTCTGGCGCCGTTGCCATGGAGCATAGCTATATTTGTTGAGTCACTTGGGATTATTATCAATTTATCACTATGAAGAATCTGAAGGATGCTAAGACTAAGATTTACCCCTCAAAGACGAGGGGAGGTAAGGAACTGCCATCCAGTTCTGCTTTAAATTCACCTTCTGTTATAAGTAAACTTGCAACACCACCACATGATATTAATCCTGATATGTCGCAAGTTATTGATGATGCTACTTCTGCTATGGATAATGCTTATGATGATGCTAGTACCTGGCTTGATAATGATGATGTGCCACTTGGTGACTTTCTTGATGAACAAATTGCTAGAATAATACAACATGATGTTGTTGAATCTGATGATGAGCTTGAAACTGATACTCCCGAAACACCTGCTAGAACTAGCCTTCCTAGATATGAATTGCCTAAGGTACCGGAAGGTTATGTTATGAATGAGGAGACAACTAGAGATATTCTTGCTTGTAAGGATAGAGATGATCTAGAGAAATTATTATGCAAGTATAAAGAAAAATCTCTGAATGCTAGAATGAAAGATGATCCTAAGTTTGCTACTTCACCGATCTTTATTGATGATAAGGATTATGAATTCTCTGTCGACCCAGAGTTAATTACTTTGGTTGAATCTAATCCTTTCCATGGTTATGAAACTGAAACTGTTGTGGCACATCTTACTAAGTTGAATGACATAGCCATCCTTTTTACTCATGATGAGAAGACTCGCTATTACTTTATTCTCAAATTATTTCTGTTCTCATTAAAGGGTGATGCTAAAGCTTGGTACAATACTCTTGCTCCTGGTTGTGTGCGTAGTCCCCAGGATATGATTTATTACTTCTCTGAAAAATATTTCCCTGCTCATAAGAAACAAGCTGCTTTACAGGAAATATTTAACTTTGTGCAAACTAAAGAAGAGAGTCTCCCACAAGCTTGGGGGAGGCTTTGCCAGTTACTTAATGCTTTGCCTGATCATCCTCTTAAGAAAAACGAAATACTTGATATCTTCTATAACGGACAAACCGGTGATTCTAGGGACTTCCTAGATAGTTGTGCTGGTTGTGTTTTCAGGGAACGAACTGTTGGACAAGCTGAAGAATTATTGAATAACATACTGAAAAATTATGATGATTGGACTCTTCCTGAACCACCGCCTAAACCCACTCCAAAGAAGAGGGGTATATTATATCTCAGTCCTGAAGATATGCAAGAGGCAAAGAAATCTATGAAGGAAAAAGGTATTAAAGCTGAGGATGTCAAAAATTTACCTCCTATTGAAGAAATACATGGGCTTAATGCACCACCACTGCCTAAGGTGGTAGAGGTAAATTCTTTAATGAAGTTCAATGATAATGACAATCCTCACAATATGCACCCTAGCCAATGCCTTTACGAGTTTGAAAACTATATTAGAAAACAAGATCACTTCAATGCAAATGTTATGAAACAACTGAAATATAATTCTGATATGATTGCTCTCGCTTGAGTGACTTGTTATTTAGAATCTCGAATGATGTTAGAGGTGTTGGAAAACATGCTTCTATGGTTCAAACCCAGTTAGAACAAGTTGCTAAATCTCAAAGAGAGTTGCTAGATGGAATGAATAACAATATACACGACTTTACTGTTAGAGTTGCAACTAGAGGAGGTAAAATGACTCAGGAACCACTTTATCCTGAGGGACACCCAAAAAGAATAGAACAAGAGTCACAAAGAAATAACACTGATGCACGTAGTCCTTTTAAAAAGAAAAAGAAGAAGAAAAATGATAGGACTTTGCATGCTTCTAGTGAACCTGAAATAGAAAAACCTCCTGATAATGATAATGAAACTTCTATCTCTGATGCTGAAACTCAGTTGGTAATGAACACTCACTTTTTGATAATGAAAAAGATAATGATGAGGTTCATGAAGATGCTCAAACAAATAATAAATAACCAGACAATGATGTTGAGATAGAACCACCTGTTGATCTTGATAACCCACAACCTAAGAATAAAAGGTATGACAAAAGAGACTTCATTGCTAGAAAACACGGTAAAGAAAGAGAACCATGGGTTCAAAAACCAATGCCCTTTCCACCTAAATCAACTAAAAAGAAAGATGATGAAGAATTTGAACGCTTTGCTGAAATGCTGAGGCCAGTCTTTTTGCGTACTCACTCGACTGATATCTTGAAAATGCCTCCTTATGCAAAGTATATGAAAGACATCATCACAAATAAGAGAAAAATACCGGAAGCTGAAATCTCCACTATGCTTGCTAATTATACTTTTAAGGATGGAGTACCTAAAAAACTTGGAGATCTGGGAATACCAACTATACCTTGCTCCATTAAAAGAATTATGTGAAAACTTCTTTGTGTGATTTAGGAGCTGGTGTTAGTGTTATGCCTTTCCCTTTATATAAAAGACTTGACTTGAATAAACTCACACCTACTGAGATATCTTTGCAAATGGATGACAAATCAACTGCCATACCTATCGGTATTTGTGAGGATGTGCCTGTTGTTGTTGCTAATGTTACTATTTTGACTAACTTTGTTATACTTGAGATGCCCGATGACGACAACATGTCGATTATCCTTGGTAGACCCTTCTTGAATACTGCAGGGGTTGTTATTGATTGCAATAAAAGCAAGGTCACTTTTCATATCAATGGTAATGAGCATATGGTGCACTTTCCGAAGAAACAGTTCCAAGTGAATGGTATTAATGTTATTGAAAAATCTCTGACAATCACAATTGGAAGTTTTCAAATACCTCTACCTACTGTCAAAAAGAAATATGAAATGCTTATTGTTGGGGACATTCATATCCCCATTGAGGTAACTTAGTGATTTACGAAAGTTCTTCGGTTTCATACTAATCAAAAGTGGTTGTTAATAAGACCTGCTCAACCTTATTAATGGATCATTTTTGAGCGGTATGAAGTTGACGAATTTAGTAAGCACTACCTTCTGTCCCTACTTTTTGTTTTTTGTTTTTATTACTTAAATAAAATAAAATGCCATGTTTTGTCAGTTTTCTGAATTTCCTGTGCAATAAAAAAATTACCCAAAAATAAAAGTTCTCAGAATGCTCTGAAAATTTAATACGATTTTTTTCTGAATATGTAAGAATTTCTGGTGCTAATAATATCAGAGGGAGGTGCACCAGGTGGGCACAACCCACCTGGGCGCGCCAGGACCCCCAGGCGCACCCTGGTGGGTTGTGGTCCCAACGTGGGCCCCCCTCACTTATCCCTTCACACCACATCATCACTTACCTCCAGAAAAAATTCTCCATTGTTCTCTCTCCCGTGTTCTTGCTCTCAAACCCGCGGATTTTGATCTCTTTGCTCGAAGGTCCATTTTCGAACTGTTTCAGGGGATTGTTTCTTGGTATGTGACTCCGTCTTTTGTCCAATTAGTTTTTGTTTTAGTGGTTTATATTTTGAATAATTAGCTACTCTTGGTGTTGCTGTAGATGAGCTTGCATGTTGAATTCTTAGAGTTCTAAGTTGTTTGAATGCTTGCTATGGCCTCTATGTATCCCTAGGAGTAGTTGCTATCAATTTCATGAAGTTTTGTTGGAAAAATTTATGGACTAAAAATTTCAGAATTTTGTTCATAGGAAAAGGATGAATATCTTTAGGAAGTTTGCTTCTAAGAAGAACTCCAAGGGTGTTATTGGGGAGTCGTCTAACAGTGATCTCCATCCTCGGAGGTTGGCGGAGGTAAGGCCGTGTGAATGGCCGCATACCTAGTTCATGGAAGAGGCTAGAATCCTTCAGGAGTTCACACAATATGCTGCTAATGCCGGCCTCACCGACTTCATTGCAGATGAGTGTGAACAGTATCATCTCCTCACAAACATCTTTGTTCAAAGTTTTACTTTCTTTCCTAGGAATAATCCCCCTTAGGTGCAGTTTAGTTTATATGTTGAAACCTGTCAGATACCACTTACTGAATTTTGTAACATATGCATGTTCCCTTTGACGGGAGCTTAGCTGAGCCTGGGCCGTTTGAGGCCTTTTATCGCACCTTGATAGTGGGAGATGAGAGAGGGGTGTCAGCTATCACTACCGTTGTCTTGCATTTTCCTGTTGTTCATTACTTTGCTCTTTTCATTGCAAAATGCTTGCTTGCTAGAGAGAAGGTGGGTGCACTCAGTTCAACAGACCTTACTGTTTTACGTCGTGCACTAGAGGGCGACAACACTTATAGCTTGGAAGCTATTGTGGCTCGTCGTCTCCACATTAATAAATCCAAGGGTAAGATACATGGTGGGATTTTTGCTACTCGTTTGGCGGCTCACTTCAATGTTGAGATACGCCTTCATGATCACCCTCTTACCAAAGTTTACCTAGACCGCACAGCCATGGAGCACCAACATTTTATTGCACGAGATTACCCTGACATTCCTATTCCTTATAACTGAGTTTTTAGCATTGAAACTCGTGATATTATTCCATTGCCTGCCCCTACTTTGTTTGATCCTGTTGCCAGGGGCGGATATAGGATTATGCCTGCGGACATCATCGCTTACCGGAACAACCTGGCTGAAGAGGAGGAGGAAGAGCCTTAGAAGTGGGATGAGTGGACGCCCGCTCCTCAGTACCCCGACTACTATTCAGGCTACTGACTGTTTACCAAGTTAGGCCAAAAGCCTAAGCTTTGGGGAGTACGTGTTTCTCACCGGCATTACATTCATGTCCACTTATTCCATTTGTCGGTGTTCACACTTTTTCATTGTATTATCCATGCTTAATTTTATTTTCTCGCTTTCTTCTTGTGTGTTTGAAAAAACTTTAGAAAAAACAAAAAAAATAGTTGTAGTTAGTTTACTTTCTATACATGATTAGTTGTAATATTAAAAAAGAAAACCCAAAAGATTTCCTTGTTCTTCTTTTGCTTGTTGGGAGCTTTCCCGTGTAAATAGTTTTTCTCATTTTTTCTTTTCCCTTTTATTTGCTTTTCAAGAAAACCAAAAACTCCAAAAAATATTTCAGTGTGTTTCTCTGAATTTCTTTTCTTTTTATTCGAGTCATATCAAGGAAAAGACCACGATGAAAATGTTGAGTGGCTCTCATATGAATAACTGTTGATCTAATAAAGAGCCCATTTTACCTTGTCTTCTCCTTTTGAATAAAATGTTTGCAGATTCCAGCTTAGTCCACGACACTCTTGCACTATTATTATTTTCATATCGTTCGGTCGTGCAAGTGAAAGGCAATAATGACGATATTCGATGAACTGGCCATGGCAGAGAGAAACTGGTATGAACTCGACTTGTTCTGTTTGTGTAAATATGTTTAACCTAGTATCCATGATTCATCCCATTATGATTGAACATGTTTGCAATGACAATTAGAGATTATAGTTTCTCATGCCATGCATAAGTAGATGGGAGTGGATAATGATTTATCTTGGATATCAACATTGCGTTAAAATGATTGTGATGTAGTATGATAATATGGTATCCTCCTCTGAATGTTCGAGTGGCTTGACTTGGCACATGTTCATGCATGTAGTTGAACCAAAACGAACATAGCCTCTATGATATTTATGTTCATGGTGTTCATATCCTACTCATGCTAGTGTCCAATGTTACTTATGCATAATGCATGTTCATGACCGTTGTTGGTCTCTAGCTGGCTGCTTCTCAACCTATTTGCTAGCTTCATCTGTACTAAGTGGGAATTCTGCTTGTACATCAAAAACCTTGAACCCAAGTTATTTCAGATGAGTCCACCATACCTACCAATATGCGGTATTACCCTGCCGTCCTAAGTAAATTTGCATGTGCCACCTCTAAAAACTTCAAATAAATATCCTTTTTGTGTGCCTGGATCGTTCATGGAACGACATGAGGTAGTCGGTATCTTCCATGCTAAGCGGGTTATTCTCAGGTCGAGTGTTTATTCACTCGCTATTGCACGAGAAAAGGGCGGTAATAGGGATGCCCAGTCCCAAACCGCAAACAGAAAAAACTTACAAATAATCAAACAAAAACCCCCAATGGAGTCAAAACCTTTACTTTTATCGATTGGGAACCGCCACTAGCGTGCTTAGCATGGAAGATGTTGATAACTGATGGTCGTGAAGTAAATGAGAAGGGTGCATGTCTCAAAATACCATTTACCTCTGTTTAAAAACTTGAGCTCTCGCACCTCTGCAAATCACTGCTTCCCTCTACGAAGGGACTATCTATTTACTTTTATGTTGTGTCATCACCCTCTAAAACAAGTGCCAGAACCTGAGAGCACTGCTGTCATGACTTATGCATTGTGTGTAGCTAATGTTGGGTGCATCATGAATGGATCTTTTCTACCACGAATTACAATGTTTAGTCGCTGCTTGAACTTTGGAGGTGCTCTACATTTATGTTTTACGGTCTCAGAAAGGGCTAGCGAGATACCACTATTGTCATACTATATCATGGTTGTTTTAACAACATGTTGTTGTCTGAGATATCTTATTATTGCTCGCTAGCTGATTATGTCATTGATATGAGTTAATATAATCTTTAAGAGTTATTGTCGGCATGGTTAGTTATAATGTTGGCTGAAAACCTGAGTGCTGTTTAAGCTTATTTATGCAAACAAGAGCAAAAGAGTTCGTAAAAGTTTTTCTTTTTCACTTTTAGTTTATCAACTGAATTGCTTGAGGACAAGCAAAGGTTTAAGCTTGGGGGAGTTGATACGTCTCCAACGTATCTACTTTTCCTAACGCTTTTCCTCTTGTTCTGGACTCTAATTTGCATGATTTGAATGAAACTAACCCCGGATTAACGTTGTTTTCAGCAAAACTACCATGGTGTTGTTTTTGTGCAGAAATAGAAGTTCTCGGAATGGAACGAAACTTTGCAAGGATTTTTTATACAATAAATAAGAATTTCTAGAGCCAAGATCCACCAGAGGGGGGCACAACCCACCAGGGCGCCCCCCTCCTCGCACGCCCAGGTGGGTTGTCCCCACCTGGTGGCCCCGCAGACCCTGAAACCGATGCTATAAAATCCTATTTTTCTAGAAAAAATCAAGGAGAAAGAATTATTGCGATCCACGAGACGGAGCCGCCGTCACCTCCTGTTCTTCATCGGGAGGCCAGATCTGGAGTCCGTTTGGGCTCCGGAGAGGGGGATCTTCGTTGTTCATCATCACCAACCCTTCTCCATCGCCAATTCCATGATGCTCCCCGCCGGGAGTGAGTAATTCCTTCGTAGGCTCGTTGGTCGGTGAGGAGTTGGATGAGATTCATCATGTAATCGAGTTAGTTTTGTTAGGGCTTGATCTCTAGTATCCACTATGTTCTAAGATTGATGTTGCTATGACTTTGCCATGCTTAATGCTTGTCACTTTGGGCCCGGGTGCCATGAATTCAGATCTGAACCGTTTATGTTATCACCATTATATCCATGTTCTAGATCCGATCTTGCAAGTTATAGTCACCTACTACGTGTTGTTATGATCCGGCAACCCCGGAGTGACAATAGTCGGGACCACTCCCGGTGATGACCGTAGTTTGAGGAGTTCATGTCCGTGTGTTAATGCTTTGTTCCGGTTCTCCATTAAAGTAGGCCTTAATATCCCTTAGTTTCCAATAGGACCTCGCTGCCACGGGAGGGTAGGACAAAAATGTCATGCAAGTTATTTCCATAAGCACGTATGACTATTTACGGAATACATGCCTACATTATATTGATGAACTGGAGCTAGTGCCGTATCGCCCTAGGTTATAACTGTCTCATGATGAATATCATCCAACAAGTCACCGATCCAATGCCTACGAATTTATCCTATATTGTTTCTGCAAGTTATTACTGCTGATGTTACTGTTGCACTTGTTACAAAACTACTGCTATCACTGTTACTGTTACTTTTACTGTTACTGCTTTCACTATTATCAAAACTATCATACTACTTTGCTACTGATCACGTTGCTGCAGATAATCAATCTCTAGGTGTGGTTGAATTGACAACTCAGCTGCTAATACCTTCAAATATTCTTTGGCTCCCCTTGTGTCGAATCTATAAATTTGGGTTGAATACTCTACCCTCGAAAACTGTTGCGATCCCCTATACTTGTGGGCTATTAAGGCGCTGCACACTAACTTAGGATTTTTTGGCAAGATCAGGTGTTGCAAAGCTTCGGTTGCTCTCTGGATCCACATCCAGATGTGCAGCGCCTAGGGCACGGGCGCTGCACTATATTTTGTGACGCCTGACTGTTGGGCGCTGCACAGTATAGTGCAGCGCCTGAGGCATGGGCGTTGCAGTGCTGTTAACTGCAAAACTGCAGAAACAGGAGCACTTTTGGCAGCAATCTCTCAATTCAAAAGTATAGTGCAGTGTTGTAAACTGCAGAAACTGAACAAAGACACTAATAACTTGAACATCACATCATTTAGGACAATTCAAACATTACTACAAGTTCACAAACACAAGTACCACACTACTAAAGAGTTCACCAACATATCACATAACCTCACAAGTTCATCAACCTAATGAAACGGCTGCACGTTCAGTTTAATTATAAAAACAACAAGCACTAATGCCTTCGCGCGTGTTCCTGGTGCCACGCCTGGTGGCAATCTTCTTCCTCCTGCAAAGACGAGCCTCCTCTTCCTCCACTTCCTCCTCCGCCTCATCATCCAAGCCCGCCATACGTGAGCTCCCTCCGACCACCTTTGGGTTGCCTCTGTTGTCAAAGTCGGTGGGCATGAACCGTCGTATGGGCTGCCTACGCTTCAACACGTATGCGGACCGAACTTGAGCGTCCGCCAAAGTAATGTCATCATCAAGCTCATCAACCTATCACACAATCAAATAATATGGTAAAGACCGACGTCGTAATCAAGTGAGAATTACATCTAAAAGATTAGTCATACCTCTTGGGTGACCGCACCCTCATCATCTAGATAAGCATGTGAGGAACTCACATCGTCCCCCTGATGGTGAGATAAGGGGTCTGATGGTGTACCAGACCTAGAGGCAGATGGTTCATCATATTCAGGGTCACGGAAACCGAGAAGGTTCGATAACCGCCTTAACTTCTGGGCCTGACGCTGTAACATGAATAAGTGTATAAGATACCAAACTCCGCAAGGTATGTAACATGGACACTTGAGTGCGATATGTACCTTGAGAAATTTTCGTAGTGGACCTTCATCATTGCCTCCTCCAACCGGTGTCTTCTCCAGAATAGACTGGCTTTCATCAGCTGATTTCTTGATCTGGTTGCGCTGCAGATGAGAATGAAGTAACATGTTAGCCATTCAAACATGTGTGATATGGCCAACGGGAAAGTAAAGAAGGGAATACTTTACCACATAGTTAATCACCGGAACAGCAGGGACTCCTAGCCCTTCCCTGACATTTTTGTTGTACTTCCCCTTTGATAGATCCTCAAAGTTTACGGGAACTTCAAGAATATCCTCATTGTATGTCGGCGGGCATATCTCAACTCGAGTATTTTCAAGAAACCATCGTAGGTAGTTATCGAAAGCAAGTGAGCTATGCTCACGAAGCTGGGCGCGTGCATTGTTACAAGCTTGCTCCACACAAAGATGTAACGGGTAACATATGAAGCATGATGCTTGTCCCAGTCTTTTATCTTCCGCTGCTTTCTCCTTTCCAACCTGCATGGTATAAAATCAAACATTAGCACAATCGTGAAGGAGTGGCGATGCTTAGTCAATACGGTTCATGCTCTCTTACCTATGAAGTGCTTTGTCCGTGTCCACCCAATCTGGCGGGTGAGGCTGGAACAGACCAAACTGACGATACACGCGATGTGGCAAATGAAACTCAACCGCCCAGTTGCATATCAGTGGGCACTGCATGAGCCAAAGATCCCTATCCCGCAAGCACATCGGGTTGATGACAAACTCCTCGGTGTACCCCACTTTGTCATTGGCACCATATGGCTGCCATTGCACCTATGAAATAGGAGAACAGCGCAACATTGATGACAATTTTTCAGGCAAGGATGAGAAATGACTGATGTAATGTCCTCGTTACCTGCTCAGGCGTAATCGTGTTCGGCAATGTACTTTTGGTACATGAGATTGACATCATTCGTCATCTCGGATACCACATCCCACTTGTAAGCCCAAGTGGGGTGCCGTAATTCGTCATCTTCATCCCAAGGATTAAACTTGACGCTCTTCGGGCGTCCAACAGGCAGATGCTCCCAGCTCCATATAGAAAGTAGAAGCAGATTACCACCAATGCATGCACTATCTGTGATCCTGCTACACGCATCGTCCAGCTAGATATGAAAGAAAACAATGTTAACTTGACAGCAAGGTTGCATTGCTAATGAAGAAATGAGTTGATAACAAAACAAACCAACTACCTGTCGGTACAAGTAGGCAAGAGTCGCTGAACCCCACCTCCATCTGCTATCGAAGACGGTCAACGCCTTCAGCCACATCCATGGAGCGTTCTTGCCCGTGGAGTCAGGAAACTGATAATCCTCAAGTGCAAGGAATCATCGTAGCACTTTCCAAAGGTGGAAGTGATAAGTATGGAGTGTCGAACCAAAAAGGAGCTAAAGGTAAGATGAATATTCTCTCAAGTCCTATCTGCCACTGATACGACTCTTCGTACACCGAATGTTTTCTTCCAACTAGAAACGAGAAATAAAACTATGTTGTGGGTATGAAGAGGATAACTTTGCATGATATCGGAGAGCTAAAACATAAAAGTAGGTTATGTTATCATAATGTTAGAATATATTTCTATATATATTATAAATAGCGAGTGCACAATAATGATGGATCGGTGTGCGGAATTATCCTAGGCAATTGTTAACAAGATCGGTAGTCGTCATTGGAATTTTATATGAGGGAGAGGCATAAGCTAACATACTTTCTCTTCTTGGATCATATGCACTTATGATTGGAACTCTATCAAGCATCCGCAACTACTAAAGATCATTAAGTAAAACCCAACCATAGCATTAAAGCATCAAGTCCCCTTTATCCCATACTCAACAACCCCCTTACTCGGGTTTCAGCTTCTGTCACTCTAGCAACCCACTATAAGCGAATCATGAACGTATTTGCAACACCCTACAACGGGAATCCTTCACGTGTGCGCGGCACGGAAGGCACCATAGGACAACACCAAAATAAAACATACAACTCAAACCAATCTAGATCATCAATCAATCCAAGGACAAAAGAAATCTACTCAAAACATCATAGGATGCCAACACATCATTGGATCATAATATGTGGCATAAAGAACCATGTTCAAGTAGGGGATTAAAACAGGGTGCGGGAGAGTGGACAGCGTAAAAGAGATGAGTATGATGTTGATGATGGTGATGTTCATGAAGACGATCACCGTGCCGATGATTCCCCCGATGGTGCTCCGGTGCCACCAAGAGAGAGGGGGAGCGGTTCTCCCCTTTGTGCTTCCTCCTCCATGGCCTCCCCTTAGATGGGGAAAGGTTCTCCCTCTGGTCCTTAGCCTCCATGACGATGGTGACCCCTCCGGCTTCCTCCTCCATGGCCTTCGATGATGTTGGCCCCCTCCGGCAGGGTGCCAGAGAGGGCCTAGATTTGTTTTTTGTGGCTACAGAGGCTTACGGTGGCGAAACTCCCGATCTAGGTTTCTTTTCGGGGGTTTCTGTATTTATAGGAATTTTTGGCGTTGGTTTCACGTCAAGGGGGTCCACGAGGTGCCCACAAGGTCGGAGCACCCTCCCGGGGGGTAGGGCGCGCCCCCGACCTTGTGGAGGCCTCGTGGCTCTTCTGGCCCAACTATTTTGCTTCGGGGGCTTCTTCTGGTCCATAAAAAATCACCGTAAATTTTCAGGTCATTTGGACTCCGTTTGATATTCCTTTTCTGCGAAACTCAAAGACAAGGAAAAAACAAAAACTGGCACTGGGTTCTAGGTTAATAGGTTAGTCCCAAAAATCATATAAAATAGCATATAAATGCATATAAAACATCCAAGATAGATAATATAATAGCATGAATACTTCATAAATTATAGATACGTTGGAGACGTATCAGCATCCCCAAGCTTAATTCCTGCTCTTCCTCGAGTAGGTAAATGATAAAAGAAATAATTTACGAAGTGTGAATGCTAGCAAGTGCACAAGTTTGATCAGTGATTGTTCCAAACACTTTTTCCAGCATCATTATATATCATAAACAGTAGCTCATCTCATAAAACTTCTCATGATCAAGTAGCAAGCTATTCACAAGTTAAAGTATACACAATAAAGTTTCTTGAAAACTAACAAACCATGTTCTTAGTCATCAAACAATTGCAATTCATCTTATTTTCAGGAAGGGTCTATGTAAGAGCTTTGATTTAGCAAATCCCACATACTCAACTATCATATAGTCTTTCACAATTGCTAACACTCACGCGATACTGATGGGTACAAAGTTTCAATCAGACATAGAGAAAGATAGGAGATTATAGTTTCGCCTCCCAACCTTTTACCACAAGGGTAATGTCAACAATAATACTTTATGAAAACCTACATCCGAGTGGATATATATATCCGGATCTCTCCAACACATAATGCTTGCCAAAAGAAAAAAGTGTAAAAAGGAAAGGTGATGATCACCATGACTCTTGTATAAGGGTAGAAGATAAAAGTGAAAGATAGGCCCTTCGCAGAGGGAAGCAGAGGTTGTCATGCGCTTTTATGGTTGGATGCATAAAATCTTAATGCAAAAGAACGTCACTTTATATTGCCGCTTGGGATAAAGACCTTTATTATGCAATCCATCGCTTTTATTTCTTCCATATCACAAGTTCGTATAAAGCTTATTTTCTTCACACTAATAGATCATACATATTTAGAGAGCAATTTTTATTGCTTGCATCGATGAAAACTTACTTGAAGGATCTTACTCAATCCATAGGTAGGTATGGTGGACTCTCATGGCAAAACTGGTTTAAGGGATGTTTGTAAGCACAAGTAGTATCTCTACTTGGTGCAAAGAATTTGGCTAGCATGAGCACGAAAGGCAAGCTCAACATGTTGGAGGATCCATGACAATATAACTTCTATTCGGATATAAGAAAACATAACCCATTATGCTGTCTTCCTTGTCCAACATCAACTTTGTAGCATGTCATATTTTAATAGTGCTCACAATTACAAAAGATGTCCAAGATAGTATATTTATATGTGAAATCTCTCTTCCTTCAATATACTTTCATGAATCGTTCAAGTGACCAATACTATGTTTGCTAACTTTCAATAAATTTACCACCTATACTTATTATATGTGAAGTCATTACTCCCCATGGTATAAGCTTATGAAACATATCTAAATTCAGATTTATGATATTCAATTCATTCAACCATTTACTCATGGGTTATAAGTGAAGCACGTAAGTAAATGACAAACTACTCCAAAAAGATATGAGTGAAGAACAATGAGTAGTCAAGTAATTAACTAGCCATGGGAGGACTCTCTCTCTCATTCAAGATTTCAGATCCAATGATTTTATTCAAACAGCAAGTAAAATGAAAATACGCTCCAAGAAAAACACATATCATGTGACGAATAAAAATATAGCTCCGAGTAAGGTATACCGATGGTTTTGAAGACGAAAGAGGGGATGCCTTCCGGGGCATCCCCAAGCTTAGGCACTTGAGTCTTCCTTGAATATTACCTTGGGGTGCCTTGGGCATCCCCAAGCTTAGGGTCTTTCCACTCCTTATTCCCGTCTTATCGATATCTCACCCAAAACTTGAAAACTTCAATCACACAAAACTTAACAGAACTTCGTGAGACGGGTTAGTATGATAAAGAGTAAATCATTCACTTTGGTACTGTCAAAGACAAGATCCATAATTGTTCTCACACGATGCCTACTGTACCATATCATTTCTACAATTTATATTGAGCAATATAACCCATAGAAACTAGAAAACAAGCGAACTATGCATTGAAAACAGAATCTACCAAAAACAGAACAGTCTGTAATGATTTGAACAACAACCATACTTGTGCTACACCAAAAATTCTGAAAAATTAGGACAACCTAGGAAATTTGTTTATTAATCTTCTACTAGAAGAATCAGTATTTTATCACGCTTTTGTTAAAAATGAGAACTATTTTCCTGAGCGCAAAAGTTTCTGTTTTTCAACAAGATCAAATCAACTATCACCATAAGCCATCCCAAAGGTCTTACTAGGCACTTTATTGAAACAAAAGCTATAAAACATGATTACTACAGTAATGATAAATATTGGGTTGTCTCCCAACAAGCGCTTTTCTTTAATGCCTTTTTAGCTAGGCATGATAATTTCAATGATGCTCACATAAAAGATAAGAATTAAAAAGAAAAGAGAGCATCATGAAGCATATGGCAAGCACATTTAAGTATAACCCACTTCCTATGCATGGGGATTTTGTGAGCAAACAATTCATGGGAACAAGAATCAACTAGCATAGGAAGGTAAAACAAGCAATACTTCAAAATTTCAACACATAGAGAGGAAACTTGATATTATTGCAATTCCTAGCATATATTCCTCCCTCATAATAATTTTCAGTAGCATCATGAATGAATTCAACATATAACTATCACACAAACCATTCTTTTCATGATTCAAAAGCATAAAAAAATTATTACTCTCCACATAAGCAAATTTATTCTCATGAATAGTACTAGGAGCAAACTCAGCAAAAATAACTATCATGTGAGGCATAATACAATTGAAAATTAAAATCATGATGACAAGTTTCATGGTTATCATTATTCTTTATGGCATGCATGTCATCACCATAATCATCATAGATAGCAACTTTGTTCTCATAATCAATGGGAACCTCTTCCGAAATAGTGGATTCATCACTAAATAAAGTCATGACCTCTCCAAATCCACTTTCATAATTATCACAATATGATTCAACATCCTCCAAAATAGTGGGATCATTACTTCCTAAAGTTGACACTCTTCCAAACCCACTTCTGATGATAGTCTTATTCATACTGCAAAAGATACAAGTGAAGTTCATAGAGCCTTCTACAATTAATATAGATTTACCAACATCCAAGCTCAAAATATATAAGTGAAGCACACGAAGCATTCTATAAAGCCATACTCAAAGGATTTAAGTGAAGCGCAAAGAGCATTCTATAAATAGATGAAGGACTATCTCATACTAGCATGGTACATAAAGGAAAAGAAAGGGAAAATAAACTCAAAAGACACATATCATGTGAACAAAACAAAAGCCAGGTATACCGATAATTTTTGAAGAAGAAAGATGGGATGCCAACCGGGGCATCCCCAAGCTTAGATGCTTGAGTATCCTTGAAATATTTACTTGGGGTGCCTTGGGCATCCCCAAGCTTGAAATCTTGCCTCTCCTTGTTCTTCTCATATCGGTAACTCCTCGTTCTTCGAACACTTCATTCACACAAAACTTAACAAAAAACTTGGTGAGATCCGTTAGTGTAATAAAGAAAATCACTACCTTTAGGTAATGTTGTAAACTCATTCCAATTTCATATTAGCATTATATCTACTGTATTCCAACTTTACCATGGTTCATACCCCTCGATACAACCCATAGATTCATCAGAATAAGTGAACAACACATAGAAAACAGAATCTCTCAAAAACAGGACAGACTGTAGCAATCTGAAACTTTCATATACTTCTGTAACTTCAAAAATTCTAAAAAAATAGGAAAATCTAAACAATTTGTAGAGAAGTAACGTGTAAAACTTTCAAGATTTTATCATGCTCTAGTGAATTTAAACAATTAAAACACTACGGCCAAAGTTTATGTTTTTCTGTTGCACACACCAAACAAGCAATTTAAACATTCTAAAGCCAAACCTTGGCACATTATTTTATAATACAATGAATATATACAAGGGGATACTTATTTTTGAGAAACTTCCATGAAAAATTCTACATTGTTTCCATGAGCATGAACACAAGTGTTCAAGGTCGACCCTCACTTCTCCAATGCATAACCTTCCAAACAATTCTCTTTTCGAAAAAGTTTTTAGGCATAAGAAGCAAGTATTTTTTTTTTGTATTTTTTTGTTTCACCCACAACTAAACAAAAATAAAAGGGAAAACAAAATCTACTTAGTGAAGAAAGCAAACAAGCATACACGAAAATATCAACCCCACGCTATTGCTCCCCAGCAATGGCGCCAGAAAAGAACTTGATAATCCACAAGTGCAAGGAATTATCGTAGCACTTTCCAAAGGTGGAAGTGATAAGTATGGAGTGTAGAACCCACAAGGAGGTAAAGGTAAGATAAATATTATCTCAAGTCCCATCTTCCACTGATACAACTCTACGTACATTGAATGTTTGCTTCCAAGAGAAATAAAAATATGTTGTGGGTATGAAGAGGATAACTTTGCATGATATCGGAGAGCTAAAATATAAAAGTAGGTGCTATTATCATAAAGTTAGAATATATTTCTATATATTGTAAATAGCGAGTGCCGAATAATGATGGATCGGTGTGCGGAATTATCCTAGGCAATTGTTAACAAGATCGGTAGTCGTCATTGCAATTTTATATGAGGGAGAGGCATAAGCTAACATACTTTCTCTTCTTGGATCATACACACTTATGATTGGAACTCTAGCAAGCATCCGCAACTACTAAAGATCATTAAGGTAAAACCCAACCATAGCATTAAAGCATCAAGTCCCCTTTATCCCACACGCAACAACCCCCTTACTCGGGTTTAAGCTTCTGTCACTCTAGCAACCCACTATAAGCGAATCATGAACGTATTGCAACACCCTACAGCGGGAATCCTTCACGTGTGCGCGGCACAGAAGGCACCATAGGACAGCACCAAAATAAAACATACAACTCAAACTAATCTAGATCATCAATCAACCGAAGGACAAAAGAAATCTACTCAAAACATCATAGGATGGCAACACATCATTGGATCATAATATGTGGCATAAAGCACCATGTTCAAGTAGGGGATTACAGCGGGGTGTGGAACAGTGGATCGCGTAAAATAGATGAGTATGGTGATGATGATGGTGATTTTGATGAAGACGATCACAACGGTGATGATTCCCCCGATGGTGCTCCGGTGCCACCAAGAGAGAGGAGGAGCGGTTCTCCCCTTTGTGCTTCCTCCTCCATGGCCTCCCCCTTAGATGGGGAAAGGTTCTCCCTCTGGTCCTTGGCCTCCATGACGATGGTGACCCCTCCGGCTTCCTCCTCCATGGCCTCCGGTGATGTTGGCCCCCTTCGGCAGGGTGCCAACGAGGGCCTAGATTGGTTTTTCGTGGCTACAGAGGCTTATGACGGCGGAACTCCCGATCTAGGTTTCGTTTCGGGGGTTTTTGTATTTATCAGATTTTTTGGCGTTGGTTTCACGTCAAGGGGGGCCAAGCCTCGCGAGGTGGACGACGCAAGACCTCCTCAGGGGCTGCCTCCCTAGGCTGGCTCCCGAGGAGCGGAGATATCTATGCAAGGGACACCTCACGAGGTTCGCGTGACGTGAGCTATGACGACCAAGGCCAGGCGAGCGCCAGTGGGCGCAGAGTACCGGTTGCCTCTTTGGTGCTAAAGGGGCAAGCGCAAGCGAGGAGTCCCGAGGCATCAGGCAAAGGTTTCCATATTGGTGCAACGAGACCAAGACCAGCAGGATGGCAGGACGGAGGTCATCGCGGGGCCCATGACGGCGTCACCACCAGAGCCTTTGGCAGGCGAAGACCACCTTTTGTCAGGATAACTTGTACTAGTTATCCCCCTTCAAATTGGCCGTTGTGGGATCCGTTCCTGCCTAATATTTGGGAAGAGGACCCGGGCCTCTATAAATAGGACTACACACCACCCTAGCAAGGGGATGGATCATTTAGATCATCCTCGACCACACAAGCTCACCGAGCTCAAGAACACCTCTCCTCAGGAGGCTGTTCTCCCCTTGTACTTGTTCATCATCAGCCAACAAGGCAATCCACTTCACCACACTGGAGTAGGGTATTACACCACAATGGTGGCCTGAACCAGTATAAACCCTCGTGTCTCTTGTTCTTTGGGTTCGGCGAGTTAGGCCTTGAGATCGCTGCGAGAGCGAGCCAGGGAGAGAGAGAGAGATCTTCGTGCGCACCCCAGTGTTCGAACCTCAAGGGTTTGTCGCAACCCAGAATCTGACATTTGGCGCGCCAGGTAGGGGTGCGCTGAAGCCTTTCTTCTGTCGATCCGCGCTCCGCTGCTCCACCGGATGCATGGCTGACGCTCGCCGGGCCCATGCCGAGCGCCGTGCCGCCCTCGCCGCTCGTTTCGCTTAGACGGTGCCTGTCAGCGGACCTCCCCGCCATTCTCCATCGCCTGCTGCAAACGCTGCCATCGGCCCGACAGGAAACGAGCAGCAAGCTTCGTCGCTGCACCCCTCCGTGCGGCGAGACGGCCGCACCGCCACCCCGTCGCTGACTCCAGCCGGCTCATCGTCCCACGCTCGTCACGCGCCCACGAACGCGCAAGCTGCGCTGCTCATGGCACGTGAGCTCCTGCGCTACCGTCCAGTCGACGACCTCTACAACGACTGGCTTGACCGCATCGCCGAGCTCGTCAGCGCCGCTGAGGGCTCTCCTGCATCGTCCCTTTCGCTACCTCGACCACCTCCAGCAGTGGGCGACGTCGCCCACGGAGCGCCTCCACCACCTCCGCATCAAGACGGCACCCTCGCACCAAGACGCGCGGCCCTGCGGCGTGACCCGCCCCGCCGGGCGCCCGCGCACGAAGAAGGAAGCTGCCAAGAAGTCCCTCGGCCGCAAGAAAATGCTCCTGCGCTCCCAGCACCACAGCGCCAAGACCGCGCGCCGCCTGCTGCAGCGGCGCTTGGATATCAAGACCAGGCTCCACCTCCGCGACGGGCTCCGGTGACCACAGCAGGTTGTCGTGCCTTCACTCCCGAGCTGCGCAACGTCGTCTGGCCCGACAAGTTCAAGCCGGACCTGCCTCCGCACTACGACGGCACCCCCGACCCCACAGAGTTCCTACAGCTCTATGAGCTAAGCATCGAGGCGGCCAACGGCGACGAGAAGGTCATGGTGAATTGGTTCCCTATGGCCCTCAAAGATGGCGCTCGCTCGTGGCTCCTGAAACTGCCCGTGGGATCGATCTCCTCGTGGGGCGGGATGCGCGAGCGTTTCATCGCCAACTTCCAGGGCACTCGCGACCGCCCGCCAGCCGCGGGTGACTTGCGGCGCATCAAGCAGCAGCCAGGGGAAACCTTGCAGATGTACATCCAGCGCTTCAACAGCGTCCGCCTCAAGATCCCCAAGGTGACGGACGAAGCAATCATCTCCGCGTTCTCCGATGGCGTCTGCGACGTCAAGATGAAGGAGAACCTCGCCATCCATGAGGAGCTATGCACGGCCCTGGAGATGTTTAACATGGCGAAGTGCGCGAGAGCTGAGGAGGGGCGCCTTTCCCTCCTCGAGCTCCCAGCTGCCGACCAGGAGGACAAGAAGGCCAAGATCAAGGACGTGAAGCGCAAGGGGGCTGCCGTGCTCACGGCAGAGCCAGAGATGAAGCGCGGCCGCGACCACCTCGTGTCGTCCAAGGCTAACCGCCCGTTCTGCGCCTTCCACAATGTTCACAGGCACAACACCAACGACTGTCAGGAGCTTAGGGCCATCCGCGATGGGCGCTTCGGTCAACGCCCCGAGCGCAACGACCGGGGCTACGGACGAGGAGGAGGACGAAGTGGGGGACGCGGGGATGACCGCGACCCCCGCTAGGAGTGCCGGACTGGCCTATGAGGACCGCTGGCAGGACCCACCTCACGAGGGCGCCTGGGGAGACCAGCCTTGTGAGGACGGCCCTCAGGGCAACGCCGGGCTCCCTCCGCTGCCGCCACCGCCAAGGAGGAACGACGACCATCATCAGGACGAGGGGGCTGGGGGCTTCCAAGAGCCTTGTGCTATAGCCTGCATCTTGGGTGGCGCTCAAGCCCCAGCCTCTCAGCGTATTTTCAAGAAGTTTGCTCGAGAGGTGAACGCGGCCCTTCCCAGGCTCGAAGCCACGCGCCCGCTCAGGTGGTCCAAGTGCGCCATCACCTTTAGCTCATCAAACCAGCTCAAGTGCGTGGCAACAGCCGGCGCCCTCCCGATGCTCTGCTCACCCGTCATCAGCAACATCCAAGTCACTAAGACCCTCATCGACGGCGGCACAGGGCTCAATGTCCTGTCCGTCAAGACATTCGACAGCCTTCAAGTGTCGTACGATCAGCTGCAGCCTACCAAGCCCTTCTCAGGAGTGACCGACGGCTCCACCACCCCGATAGGGCAGGTCCGCCTCCCTATCACCTTCGGCTAGCGTGACAACTACCACACCGAGCTCATCGACTTTGACGTCGCCCACATCCTCCTGTCGTACAACGCCATCCTTGGGTATCCAGCCTTGGCCAAGTTTATGGCAGTGCCCCACCACGGCTACAACGTCCTCAAGATGCCAGGGAGCGGCGGCGTCATCATGGTCCCATTTGAAGAAAGAGACGCGATGCGCTCCCTCGAGCGTGCCTACCAGGCTCCAGCCGTCGAAGACCCCGACAACGAAGGCACCCTGTACCCTCCTGAGGCCATCCCCAAGAAGAGGAAGCAGCTACTCCACCCAGCGCCTCAGGAGAGCGGTGTCTCCAGCGGCACAACCTCAGGACCTGCGCCCGCAGCTGGGGCGCCTCCCTCCCTCACATAGGAAGGCGCGCCCGATGCCCTCCTCAGGTTGGGATCGGGGGCTCTCTTCTGGAGGGCCTCAGACCTAGCCAACATCACGAGGGAGGCGCTCGGGCACCACGTGGAGGCGTGCTTCGCTGCATGTTTCCCTCAAGAGGGCACGAGGCGTGGAGCGCCTAGTGCTCGGGAGTTCATCACCAAGGCGATCCAGGAGCTTCAAGAAGGAAGGACCATACGCGGCGACCGCCGCCCACCACTTGGCGTAGCTCCCCATCCTGGCGAGGACGGCGGGCTGCGCGTCTGCATCGACATTCCATGGCTCAACAGGGCCGCATCTGAGGGACGTTTATGGCCCTCGCGCGTTGGACGGTGCGAGGGTCCACCTCACAGCTATGTTCGCATACCATTCGGCTTGCCCAACGCGGCTATCACTTTCCAGCGCCATCTGCAGAGCATCCTGGCGGCTCAGGAGGCCAGGTATCACGCCGTCCTGGAGGAGATCGCGATGGTTCTCCAAGAGCCACCAGGGCCCGTGGAGCCTCCCGAGGCTCAGGACCCTGGCGGCTCGTGAGGAACTACTCTTCGACATGCATCTCCGGCTACCCCAACATCACTCCAGCTGCGGTATCAGGTGACTCTTTCCAGTTCATTCAGTTGGGGGCGCCCCTCGGGCAGCATTATCCCCAAGTCGCACGGGTCTGTCCCTGCAACGTGTATCCTTTTGCATCTTTAGCTTACTCTGCTGGGGAGCGCCCCTCGGGCTGCATCTTCCCCAGGCCGCTCGGGTCCGTCCCATTGGCATGTATCATTCTTGCATCTATCTAAGCTAACCTACCTCTTTGCTTGAGTCGTGATGACCAACAAGTATAGGGGATCTATGGTAGTCCTTTCGATAAGTAAGAGTGTCGAACCTAACAAGGAGCAGAAGGAAATGCCAAGCGGTTTTCAGTAAGGTATTCTCTGCAAGCACTGAAATTATTGGTAACAGATAGTTTTGTGATAAGGTAATTTGCAACGGGTAACAAGTAACAAGAGTAAATAAGGTGCAGCAAGATGGCCCAATCCTTTTTGTAGCAAAGGACAAGCCTGGACAAATTCTTATATGAAGGAAAACGCTCCCGAGGACACATGGGAATTATCGTCAAGCTAGTTTTCATCACGCTCATATGATTCGCGTTCGTTACTTTGATAATTTGGTATGTGGGTGGACCGGTGCTTGGGTACTGCCCTTTCTCGGAAAAGCATCCCCCTTATTATTAACCCCTATTGCAAGCATCCGCAACTACAAAAGAAGTATTAAGGTAAACCTAACCATAGCATGAAACATATGGATCCAAATCAGCCCCTTACGAAGCAACGCATAAACTAGGGTTTAAGCTTTTGTCACTCTAGAAACCCATCATCTACTTATTACTTCCCAATGCCTTCCTCTAGGCCCAACCAATGGTGAAGTGTCATGTAGTCGACGTTCACATAACACCACTAGAGGAGAGACAACATACATCTCATCAAAATATCGAACGAATACCAAATTCACATGACTACTTATAGCAAGACTTCTCCCATGTCCTCAGGAACAAACGTAACTACTCACAAATCATATTCATGTTCATAATCAGAGGGGTATTAATATGCATTAAGGATCTGAGCATATGATTTCCACCAAATAAACCAACTAGCATCAACTACAAGGAGTAATCAACACTACTAGCAACCCACAGGTACCAATCTGAGGTTTTGATACAAAGATTGGATACAAGAGATGAACTAGGGTTTGAGAGGAGATGGTGCTGGTGAAGACGTTGATGGAGATTGCCCCCCTCCCGATGAGAGGATCGATGGTGATGATGATGGCGATGATTTCCCCCTCCCGGAGGGATGTTTCCCCGGCAGAACAGCTCCGCCGGAGCCCTAGATTGGTTCCGCCTCATGGCGGCGGTGTTTCGTCCCGAAAGCTTGCCTATGATTTTTTCCAGGGTGAAAAACTTCATATAGCAGAACATGGGCATCGGAGACCTGCCAGGGGGCCCACGAGGCAGGGGGCGCGCCCAGGGGGGTAGGGCGCGCCCCCCACCCTCGTGGATGGTGGGTGGCCTCCCTCTGGTACTTTATTCGCTCAATATTTTTTATTAATTCCAAAAATAACTTCCGTGGAGTTTCAGGACTTTTGGAGTTGTGCAGAATAGGTCTCTAATATTTGCTCCTTTTCCAGCCCAGAATTCCAGCTGCCGGCATTCTCCCTCTTCATGTAAATTTTGTAAAATAAGAGAGAAAAGGCATAAGTATTGTGACATAACGTGTAATAACAGCCCATAATGCAATAAATATCGATATAAAAGCATGATGCAAAATGAACGTATCAACTCCCCCAAGCTTAGACCTCGCTTGTCCTCAAGCGGAAGCCGATATCGAAAAATATGTCCACATGTTTAGAGATAGAGGCGTCGATAAAATAAAATACGGACATGAGGGCATCATGATCATTCTTATAACAACAACATATATAGAGATTGTCATATGATTTCTTATGCTCAAGTAATAATCGCTTCACAATGTAAAGTATGAATCAGAAACTTCATTGAAAACTAACAAACTATGATCTCGGTCATTGAAGCAATTACAATTTATCATAACATCGGAAAGAGTCAATATAAGAGCTTTTCAGCAAGTCCACATACTCAACTATCATTTAGTCTTTCACAATTGCTAACACTCACGCAATACTTATGGGTATGGAGTTTTAATCGGACACAGAGAAAGATAGGGGCTTATAGTGTTGCCTCCCAACCTTTTACCTCAAGGGTAATGTCAACAATAATAGTTCATGATAACTTACATCCAATTGGATATATTTATCAGGATCTTTCCAACACAATGTGCTTGCCAAAGGATAAAATGTAAAAAGGAAAGGTGAAGATCACCATGACTCTTGTATAAGGTATGAGACAAGAATAAAAGATAGGCCTTTCGCAGAGGGAAGCAGAGGTTGTCATGTGCTTTTATGGTTGGATGCACAAAATCTTAATGCGAAAGAACGTCACTTTATATTGCCACTTGTGATATGGACCTTTATTATGCAGTCCGTCGCGTTTATTTCTTCCACATCACAAGATTGTATAAAGCTTATTTTCTCCACACTAATAAATCATACATATTTAGAGAGCAATTTTTATTGCATGCAACAATGACAACTTACTTGAAGGATCTTACTCAATCCATAGGTAGATATAGTGGACTCTCATGGCAAAACTAGGTTTAAGGATATTTGGAAGCACAAGTAGTATCTCTACTTGGTGCAAAGAGTTTGGCTAGCATGAGGAGGAAAGGCAAGCTCAACATGTTGGATGATCCATGACAATATACTTTCTTTTGGATATAAGAAAACATAACCCATTACGTTGTCTTCCTTGTCCAACATCAACTCTTTAGCATGTCATATTTTAATGAGTGCTCACAATCATAAAAGATGTCCAAGATAGTATATTTATATGTGAGAACCTCTCTTTGTTTATTACTTCCTATTAATTGCAACGATGACCAAAACTATGTTTGTCAACTCTCAACAACTTTTATTCACCATACTCTTTATATGTGAAGTCATCACTCACCATAGCAAGATAATCAAGCCCTTGACTCAACACTAATCTTTATTATATATATAGATCACGGACTCGATTACATAGAAGGATCATAAAGCAAAACTCAAAACTAAATCATACTAAAACTTTTATTCTACTAGATCAGGATATTACTAAAAGGATTGAACTAAGAAAAATGGTAAAGATACGAGTGTGATGGTGATACGATATCGGGGCACCTCCCCCAAGCTTGGCAGTTGCCAAGGGGAGTGCCCATACCAGATACTTAGTTCTCCTTTGCTGGTGAAGAAGATGGCGGTGATGATGGATAGTCGCACATCGAGCATAGGAGATCCTCCAGTTTGCGGATAATGCCCTTGAGTGCGGTGATATGCTCCTTCAACAAAATATTTTCACGTGTGAGATACTTGTTTTGTATACGAGCTAACTCAGTCATCTTGAAAGCTTCAATCTCCGTTGGGGTAAGAAGATTATGATGAGGTTGAAGGATGTCTTCTTCTTCTGCTGCCGGAGTTTGATCCTCCATGGCCTTCTTGATCCCATCATCCTTGTTGATCCTCCCGGGTTCTTCTCTCTTCAGCTCTATCTTCATTAGCCAAGCATCGCTTCCCTCATTGTTGGAGGAGAGGGACGACATGATGCCTGGCCTTGACAACTCTGGCAGAAAACAGCTCGAAACAAAAACAGAGGATATTTGCGTGATACGAGGGTCAGAACCTACTGGAGATTATATAATGAATTTTTACCGACCAAAAGAAGTATCGTGCAAGAAAACGGAGTCCGGAGAGCACACGAGGTGCGCACGAGGCAGGGGGCGCGCCCAGGGGTAGGGCGCGCCCTCCACCCTCGTGGACGCCTCGTGTCCTTCCCGGACTGCTTCTTATTTTCCTATTTTCTTAAATATTCCAAAACGGAGAAAAATTGCTATTAGAACTGTTTTGGAGTCGGTTTACTTACCGTACCACATACCTATTCCTTTTCGGAGTCTGAAATGTTCCGGGAAGTGTCCCTTATGTATTCCTCTGGGGTTACGGTTTCAATAACATTAGTTTCAACATTTATGGGATTACCTGAGATATAATGTTTGATTCTTTGACCGTTTACCACCTTCGGAATTGTGCCTTCGAAGTTGTTGATTTTTATGGCACCGGAACGATAGACCTCCTCGATAACGTAAGGACCTTCCCATTTAGATAGGAGTTTTCCTGCAAAGAATCTTAAACGAGAGTTGAATAGTAACACATAATCACCTACATTAAACTCACGCTTTTGTATCCTTTTGTCATGCCATCTTTTAACCTTTTCTTTAAACAGTTTGGCATCATCATAGGCTTGGGTTCTCCATTCATCAAGTGAGCTAATGTCAAATATCCTCTTCTCACCGGCAAGTTTGAAATCATAATTGAGCTCTTTAATGGCCCAATATGCCTTATGTTCTAGTTCGAGAGGTAAGCGACATGCTTTTCCATAAACCATTTTATATGGAGACATACCCATAGGATTTGTATATGTAGTTCTATAGGCCCATAATGCATCATCAAGTTTCTTGGACCAATTCTTTCTAGATCTATTAACAGTCTTTTGCAAAATTAATTTGAGCTCCCTATTACTCAGTTCTACTTGACCACTAGACTGTGGGTGATATGGAGATGCAATTCTATGATTAACGTCATACTTAGCAAGCATTTTACGAAAGGCACCATGAATAAAATGTGAACCATCATCAGTCATTAAGTATCTAGGGACTCCAAACCTCGGAAAAATAACTTCTTTAAGCATCTTAATAAAGGTGTTATGATCAGCACTACTAGTTGGAATAGCTTCTACCCACTTAGTAACGTAATCAACAGCAACTAAAATATGTGTATACCCATTAGAGGAAGGAAAAGGTCCCATATAATCAAAGCCCCAAACATCAAATGGTTCAATAACAAGTGAATAGTTCATAGGCATTTCTTGACGTCTACTAATATTAACAATTCTTTGGAATTCATCACAAGACAAAACAAACTTACGGGCATCCTTGAAGAGAGTAGGCCAATAAAAATCGGATTGCAATACCTTATGTGCAGTTCTATCTCCAGCGTGGTGTCCTCCATAAGCCTCAGAGTGACACTTGCGTAGGATCTGTCCCTGTTCATGCTCAGGTACACAACGTCTAATAACACCATCTACTCCTTCTTTATAAAGATGTGGGTCATCCCAGAAGTAATGTCTTAAATCATAGAAAAACTTTTTCTTTTGCTGGTATGTGAAACTAGGTGGTATAAATTTAGCAACAATGTAATTAGCATAATCAGCATACCATGGAGCCATACGAGAGGCATTTATGATAGCTAATTGTTCATCAGGAAAGCTATCATCAATAGGTAGTGGGTCATCAAGAACATTCTCTAGCCTAGACAAGTTGTCTGCAACGGGGTTCTCAGCTCCCTTTCTATCAATAATATGCAAATCAAATTCTTGTAGTAGGAGAACCCATCTAATGAGTCTAGGTTTAGCATCTTTCTTTTCCATTAGATATTTAATAGCAGCATGATCAGTGTGAACAGTTACTTTAGAATCAACAATATAAGGTCTGAACTTATCACAAGCGAATACAACTGCTAAAAATTCTTTTTCAGTAGTAGCATAATTTCTCTGGGCACTGTCTAGAGTTTTACTAGCATATTGAATAGCATTTAATTTCTTATCAACTCTTTGTCCTAGAACAGCACCTACAGCATAATCACTAGCATCACACATAATTTCAAAGGGTAAATTCCAATCAGGTGGCTGAACAATAGGTGCAGAAATCAGAGCTTTCTTAAGTATTTCAAATGCTTCTACACAATCATCATCAAAGACAAAAGGAATATCTTTTTGTAAGAGGTTAGTCAGAGGCCTAGAAATTTTTGAGAAGTCCTTAATAAACCTCCTATAAAAACCGGCATGACCAAGGAAACTTCTTATACCTTTAATGTCCTTGGGACACGGCATCTTTTCAATAGCATCAACTTTAGCTTTATCAACTTCAATACCTCTTTCAGAAAATTTATGCCCCAAGACAGTACCTTCATTAACCATAAAGTGGCACTTCTCCCAATTCAAGACAAGACTAGTTTCTTCACATCTCTGCAAAACTCAATCAAGGTTGCTCAAGCAATCATCAAAGGAAGTTCCATATACGGAGAAATCATCCATGAAAACCTTAACAATCTTTTCACAAAAATCAGAGAATATAGCCATCATGCATCTTTGAAAGGTAGCAGGTGCATTGCATAAACCAAAAGGCATACGTCTATAAGCAAAGGTACCGAAAGGGCAAGTAAAAGTGGTCTTTTCTTGATCCTCTTTTGACACAGGTATTTGAGAGAAACCAGAATAACCATCTAGAAAGCAAAAATGTGTGTGTTTGGATAATCTTTCTAGCATTTGATCAATAAAAGGTAAAGGGTAATGATCCTTTTTAGTAGCTTTATTTAATTTACAGAAATCAATTACCATCCTATAACCTGTAACAATTCTTTGTGGGATAAATTCATCTTTATCATTAGGAACAACGATAATACCTCCCTTCTTGGGGACACAATGGATATGACTTACCCACTGACTATCGGCAACGGGATAGATTATACCTGTCTCCAGAAGCTTTAGTATTTCTCTTCTTACCACTTCTTTCATCTTAGGATTTAACCGTCGTTGGTGATCAACAACTGGTTTAGCGTCTTTCTCCAATTTTATTTTGTGCTGGCATAAAGTGGGACTAATGCCCTTAAGATCATCAAGAGTATATCCAATAGCAGCACGGTGCTTCTTTAGAGTTTTCAATAATTTATTCTCTTCATGCTCTGAAAGGTTAGCACTAATAATAATAGGATATATCTTTTTGTCATCAAGATAAGCATATTTAAGAGTATCAGGTAATGGTTTGAGCTCAAACACGGGATCACCCTTGGGTGGAGGAGGATCCCCTAGGATTTCAACAGGCAGGTTGTGTTTCAAAATAGGTCCCTGTTTAAAGAATACTTCATCTATTTCCCTTCTTTCATTCATAAACATATCATTTTCATGGTCGAGCAAATATTGTTCTAAAGGATCATTAGGAGGCACGACAATAGAAGCAAGACCAATAATTTCATCTTTACTAGGAAATTCCTCATCACGGGGTTGTCTACGAAATTTAGCAAAATTAAACTCATGAGACATATGGCCCAAACCAATAGTAACAACATCCATTTCGCAGTCTATCCTAGCATTAACAGTATTCAAGAAGGGTCTACCAAATATAATGGGACAAAAGTTATCCTGTGGGGAACCAAGAACAAGAAAATCAGCAGGATATTTAACTTTCCCACACAAGACTTCAACATCTCTAACAATCCCAACTGGTGAAATAGTATCTCTATTGGCAAGCTTAACTGTGACATCAATTTCTTCTATTTCAGCAGGTGCAATATCATGAATAATTTCTTTGTATAAGGAATGAGGTATTGCACTTGCACTAGCCCCCATATCACACAAGCCATGGTAACAATGATCTCCTATTTTAACAGAAATAACAGGCATGCCTACAACAGGTCTAGCAATTCTAGCAGCTTCATCACAGAAGTAAATAACATGCCCATCAATATTATCAGCCAAGAGATCTTTAACCATAGCAGTACTATGTTCAACATTAATTTGCTCAGGGGGTGTAGGTGTTCTAGTATTACTTTTGTTGACCACAGTTGAAGCTTTAGCATGATCCTTTATTCTAACAGGGAAAGGTGGTTTCTTAATATAAGCAGTAGGAACAATAGGATCATTATAAGTGATAGTCTTTTCTTCAACTTTAATAGGTGCAACTACTTTTACTTCAATGGGAGGATTATATTTGAACCACTTCTCCTTAGGGAGATCAACATGAGTAGCAAATGATTCACAGAAAGAAGCTACTATCTCAGAGTCAAGTCCATATTTAGTGCTAAATTCACGGAAAACATCGGTATCCATAAAAGATTTAACACAATCAAACTTAGGTGTTATACCTGACTCCTTACCTTCATCGAGGTCCCAATCTTCAGAGTTGCGTTTAATTCTTTCCAATAAATCCCATTTGAATTCAATAGTCTTCATCACAAAAGAACCAGTACAAGAAGTATCGAGCATGGAGCGATTATTGAGAGAAAGCCGAGCATAAAATTTTTGAATAATAATTTCTCTTGAGAGCTCATGATTGGGGAATGAATATAACATTGACTTAAGCCTCCCCCAAGATTGAGCAATGCTTTCTCCTTCGCGAGGCCAAAAATTATATATATAATTGCGATCACGATGAACAAGATGCATAGGATAAAACTTCTGATGAAATTCCAATTTCAATCGGTTGTAGTTCCATGATCCCATATCATCACATAGCCTAAACCATGTCAATGACTTTCCCTTCAAAGATAAAGGGAAGACCTTCTTCTTGATAACATCCTCGGGCATACCTGCAAGCTTAAATAATCCACAAACTTCATCCACATAGATTACGTGTAAATCGGGATGCAATGTTCCATCTCCTATAAAAGGGTTAGCTAGCAGTTTCTCTATAATACCCGAAGGAATTTCGAAGTAAATGTTTTCAGTAGGTTCAGTAGGTTGAGGAGAAACTCTTTGCTCTACTGGTCGGGGTGAAGATACCCCGAACAAGCCCCTCAAAGGATTACTTTCCATAGTAACAAGAGACAGTAAATTTCAGCACACTATATAAATTTTTCCTTACCAAATTCCACCTACCAAAGGCGCTTCACTCCCCGGCAATGGCGCCAAAAAAGAGTCTTGATGACCCACAAGTATAGGGGATCTATCGTAGTCCTTTCGATAAGTAAGAGTGTCGAACCCAACAAGGAGCAGAAGGAAATGACAAGCGGTTTTCAGTAAGGTATTCTCTGCAAGCACTGGAATTATCGGTAACAGATAGTTTTGTGATAAGGTAATTTGCAACGGGTAACAAGTAACAAGAGTAAATAAGGTGCAGCAAGATGGCCCAATCCTTTTTGTAGCAAAGGACAAGCCTGGACAAATTCTTATATGAAGGAAAACGCTCCCGAGGACACATGGGAATTATCGTCAAGCTAGTTTTCATCACGCTCATATGATTCGCGTTCGTTACTTTGATAATTTGGTATGTGGGTGGACCGGTGCTTGGGTAATGCCCTTTCTCGGACAAGCATCCCACTTATGATTAACCCCTATTGCAAGCATCCGCAACTACAAAAGAAGTATTAAGGTAAACCTACCATAGCATGAAACATATGGATCCAAATCAACCCCTTACGAAGCAACGCATAAACTAGGGTTTAAGCTTCTGTCACTCTAGCAACCCATCATCTACTTATTACTTCCCAATGCCTTCCTCTAGGCCCAAACAATGGTGAAGTGTCATGTAGTCGACGTTCACATAATACCACTAGAGGAGAGACAACATAGATCTCATCAAAATATCGAACGAATACCAAATTCACATGACTACTTATAGCAAGACTTCTCCCATGTCCTCAGGAACAAACGTAACTACTCACAAATCATATTCATGTTCATAATCAGAGGGGTATTAATATGCATGAAGGATCTGAGCATATGATCTTCCACCAAATAAACCAACTAGCATCAACTACAAGGAGTAATCAACACTACTAGCAACCCACAGGTACCAATCTGAGGTTTTGATACAAAGATTGTATACAAGAGATGAACTAGGGTTTGAGAGGAGATGGTGCTGGTGAAGATGTTGATGGAGATTGACCCCCTCCCGATGAGAGGATCGATGGTGATGACGATGGCGATGATTTTCCCCTCCCGGAGGGATGTTTCCCCGGCAGAATAGCTCCGCCTGAGCCCTAGATTGGTTCCGCCAAGGTTCCGCCTCGTGGCGGCGGTGTTTCATCCCGAAAGCTTGCCTATGATTTTTTCCAGGGTGAAAGACTTCATATAGCAGAAGATGGGCATCGGAGGCCTGCCAGGGGGCCCACGAGGCAAGGGCGTGCCCAGGGGGTAGGGCGCGCCCCACCCTCGTGGATGGTGGGTGGCCCCCCTCTGGTACTTTCTTCGCTCAATATTTTTTATTAATTCCAAAAATAACTTCGGTGAAGTTTCAGGACTTTTGGAGTTGTGCAGAATAGGTCTCTAATATTTGCTCCTTTTCCAGCCCGGAATTCCAGCTGCCGGCATTCTCCCTTTTCATGTAAACCTTGTAAAATAAGAGAGAAAAGGTATAAGTATTGTGACATAACGTGTAATAACAGCCCATAATGCAATAAATATCGATATAAAAGCATGATGCAAAATGGACGTATCAAGTCGCTCTATTATTGTCACCTGCTTATCCGGTACTTCGATACCCCACCCGCGACCGCCCTCGTTACCACGGGAGCTGCGTGCCGGTTGTCTTTCTTTAGGATTCCTCGCATGAGTAGGCTAGGCACGGCGTCTATGCTTGGGTCCATCCCTGCAGCGTCAATAAATCCAATGACTGAACTGTGTCTGGCCGGTCGGCCCCGTTCACGTCACCTCCTGGGGTCGTTGGTGTCTGGCCTTCTCATGTGATCGCCTCAGGAAATTTGTCCGGCGCAGGTTTCCTAACCATCTCGCAGGACCACTGAATCTATCAAGAACCAAGACCAGGAGCAACCCGCCTTGAGGTAGGGCCTCGTGAGTCCCGCACTGGCTCACGAGTGCCTAGACACACCTCATCTAGCCCTGCCGTGCAAGCCACGTGTCAGGGCGGTGCTGTACACGCCCCGGGGGCTCCACTCAGAGGGAGCCCTCACCCACGCACCAGTGGAAGCACTATGCTCCGCGCTGGCAGTCGACACGGTCGAGGAGCGGCTATGCCCATGCAAGTGCGGAAGCGCTACGCTCCGTGTTGGTGATAAACAACTGAGGGCGGCCCCATGGCCGTACCAACCTCTGGGAGCCACCCGGCTCAGTGTCCAGCCTCACCGCAACACTTCCCCCTCGGGAGAGTCACGCGAGGGGGCTGGGCACGGGGGCTACGCTCAGGCCTCGCCTAGCGTACGCCGCCCTGCCAGGTCCCTCGGACCTAGTCGTCGCGCACCACTCCCGAGAGGGACCTCGGCGAGGACAGGTATGAAGGTCTGTTTGAGTGTCAAAGGGGACTCCTGAGCATCGCGACTCAGGAGCCTAACTGGCCACATAGCCCCTCACCCCTTGGTCCCGTCCTGGTGATCCGGACGGCCCAACGGAGGCTGAGGTATGCGCGGGGTCGGGCCCTGCCCACGTAGAACCCTAAGGCCTATTTCAACATCTCCTTCCCGTAGGCCGTTTGCGCGTCAAGGGGGACTCCTGAGCATCACGACCCAGGAGCCTAACTGGCCATGTAACCCCTCACCCCTAGGTCCTGTCCTGGTGATCCGGGCGGCCCAACGGCGGCTGAGGTATGCGCGGGGTCGGGCCCTGCCGACGTAGAACATCAAGCAAACGGGAAGGAAATCACGGAACCTAAATAAATTGTTACACAACATATTGTCCCCCAAACATCAAGCAGAGTTTTAACGCCTCTACGAGGCACATTTCATGTCACTGGAAAGTTCGCAGGGAAGTAAAACGAGAAGAGCGCCACTCTTCACCAGCAAGCCTTTTCTTCTGCCTTGGGCACCATCGTCGGGGAGCGCCTTCCCGTCGGCAGCGTCACCGTCGGCCGTGTCGTTGGCCTTGGTCGCGGGATCGGCGGTGCCATCGGTTGGAGGTGTAGGCTCGACGGTGAGGAACTTCTTTAGCAGGGCCTCCACCTGGCCCTTCACGGCTACGACAGCAGCTGCGCCGCGCTCCTCCTCCATGGGCTCGAGCAGCTCGCCGAGGTCAGCGTCGAGGTTGCGAAGATGTAGATGGCTGAAGACACGCGTCAGAGCTGAAGAGGAAAGCGCGCGGGCTTCCCCCTCCACCATGGGGCCGATCCCATCGACGACACCCTCGAGCACCACGACAAGATAAGGAAGCAGCTAGGCGGGGCCTTCCTCGTCTGTCACCAACGGCTTCTCCAAGCCCTTCTCGTAGAGTGCCGCAGCGCCTCGCGGGATCTCTCTTCGAGGGACTTGAAGGCCGCGCGATCCTCTGCCAGAACCTTCGCCTTGGCTTCCAGCTGGGCCTTCTCTGCCTCCACCTTCTACTCCAGCTTCTCCAGACGGCTGCGCTCTGCGGCCTGCACCCTCGACCGGTGAGGGCGTCTTCTCGGGCCTTCATCTTCTCCTCCTCCGCCTTACGACTGTGAGCCTCGGCCGCGCGCTCGTTGCGCAGGGTCTCCAGCTCGACCTCCATCGACCGGCAGCGCTCCTTGGCGGCTTCGGCATCCTTCAGCGCCACCTCGCAGGCGGCCGCGGCTTGGTCGGCGGCCCGCTTGTCCTCTTCGGAAGCTGCCATGGCCTGGCCCAACGCCACCTTGATAGACGTGTCGGAGTGTAGCCAACCCGAGATCAGCTCCAAGCGCCCTGCCACCAGGTGGCGGTCGGCACCTTGAAGGTCACCCCGAAGCCGAATCAGCACAGAAAGGGCCTCCTCCAGGGCGTCGGGCGAAGCGGAAGGATCGCGAGCCAGCGGTGCGACCGGAGGAGGAGGCTGCATCGTCGCCAAGACCTGCGAGCTGATGATGGCAGGAAGAGAAACTGGGGGCTCCTGAACCTTGGCAGCATCAACGGGCGAGCTGGAGATAGGCGCCTCCGGAGCCGGCTTGGCCGAGGAGGTCGCCTTCTCCTGAGGATGGTCCACTGGGCCTCGCAAGGACGACCGAGCGGGAGAAGTGTGGGCGCCTTCACCGCCCTTCTGCACCGGAGGGGGTGCGGCCAGGCTAGGTTGCTGGGCTCTTGAGGATGCGGCCGCCCCCTCTCTCTTCTTCTTCGCTGACAGCGTCGGCCTGACAATGCAAGAGGAGAACATTAGGAAGCAGCGACAGAAGCGAGAGCAAGAACAAAGTCAGGGCGAGGTGCTTATTGGTCCATGGCGGCGTAGTCCCGTGGTCTCTTCAGGACCACGGAGCCCAAGGGCCTTGCGGCGTGGGGCGCCGGCGCCCGAGCTCCCGGAGCAGATGAGGCCGCGGCAGCCGGCCTGGCGGCAACACCGGACGACGTCGGGGCAGGAGCATCACCCCGGGAGACAAGCGCCGACCTGCTCTTCGTCGGGACCCCAGCTGGCAACTTCTTCGAGGGGGTGACCCTGGACCTTGTGGTGACCCCAGCAGGGGGCAGGACCTCCCTCACTAGGTGGTCGCCGGCATCGTCATCGTCAAGCAGGGCACGGAGGAGATCGGCCTTGCGCGGAGGGGAGGTCTCCCCGGTCCCCTCCGGGGTCGCCTCCGAGTCTTGCTCCTCCTCCCCGTCAGAGTCATCGGAGGATACCATCACCGGAGCCGTCACTGCCGTGGCCTCAGAGGGCGCCGGCGGCACGAGCCCACGCCCATCAAAGACAGGCATGGCGGCGGCTACCTTCGCCCCATCCGAGAGGCGATACAGGGGAACGTGGGTGTCTGGCGGATACCCCTGGTCATCCCCGACCAAGAGGCGGAGAGCTGCGCCCAACTCCTCGTCCGAGAAGGCACCGGGGCGCAGGCGGAGGTCGTCCTCCTCGTCCCCGAGCTTCCACAAGGGGCGTGAGCGCACCTGAAGTGGAGCTAGGAGCCGCGCCAGGAATTCCTTGACGATCATGGCCCCCATCAACTTCGTCGCCTTCGAGTCGTCATCTTCTCCACCACCTGCTCCGCCCGTGGATCGGTGAGCTTCGCACTGAACCACCCGTCGTGTGACGCGGGCATCTCAGTCGGCAGCACCCACCGAGGGTGAGAGCACTTAGCGTCCATGAGGACCCACTTGCTCCGGAAGTTCTCGGCCTTCTTCCCGGCCTTCGAGATCGCGTTGGTCCCGTTGGCCGCGACGAAGTTGGCACACCCCGAGCAACGGCTGCCCTTGTTCCGGAGGAAGAAGAAGTGGCGAAGCAGAGCCACGGACGGCATCACCCCTAAGAATGCCTCATAGTAGAAGGCGAAGATCGACAGGAGGAGGACGGAGTTGGGATGGAGATGAAGGGCATGTAGCTTATAGTGGCTGAGGACGGCATAGAAGAAATCAGAGAAGGGGGGAACCAACCCTGCGACAACACTGCTCATGAAGAAGGGATAGAAGGTGCTCCCTGAATCCTCCGGCTCAGTGGAGGCGGCCCGGAGCGTGGTCTTTCCCTTCTCGTTGCTGTCCTCCCCCGTCACCAGGAGCACGGCGGCGAGGTTCTTCTCTGAGACGCTGGGCGCGCTCAGGGCCGGCTCGTACCAGGCGGGCGGAGAGGCGGCTTTTGCCTTGCTAGACGCCATCGATTGCAGATTCGAAGGGGAGCTGGCGCGGATCTGGAGTCTTTGGGAGAGAGGAGCAAGAAAGGGGATCTGGAGCAAAACGAAGGCAAGCAATGAAGACACTCCGGCGCGCGCCGGCCTTTTGTCAGTCAGGCGGTTGCCGAGGCAGCGTGGGGAAGCGGAGACGCCCATGTCCTGTCAATCACCACGCGTCAATCAAGGCCGCAGGCTATTGGGGCCCGCGGCACTCCGCACTTGGCCCTTGGCTTCGCCTCGAAGCCAAGTCCGAGCGCGCCTTGGGCCCGGGGGCTACTGCCGGCGTCCTGGGAACGGGGGTACCCAGACTTGCCTGCCTGCGGCCCAGGGCATGGCTCCTCCAGCGGCCTGGTACGGCCCATCTTCATCAACAACCACTCAAGACCCTCGCGAGGGTCCAAGCCTCGCGAGGTGGATGACGCAAGACCTCCTCAGGGGCGGCCTCCCTAGGCTGGCTCCCGAGGAGCGGAGATATCTATGCAAGGGACACCTCGCGAGGTTCGCGTGACGTGAGCCATGACGACCAAGGCCAGGCGGGCGCCAGCGGGCACAGAGTACCGGTTGCCTCTTTGGTGCTAAAGGGGCAAGCACAGGCGAGGAGTCCCGAGGCATCAGGCAAAGGTTTCCATATTGGTGCAACGAGACCAAGACCAGTAGGACGGCAGGATGGAGGTCATCGCGGGCCCACGACGGCGTCACCACCAGAGCCTTTGGCAGGCGAAGACCACCTTCTGTCAGGATAACTTGTACTAGTTGCCCCCCTTCAAATTGGCCGTTGTGGGATCCGTCCCCGCCTAATATTTGTGAAGAGGACCCGGGCCTCTATAAATAGGACTAGCCACCACCCTAGCAAGGGGACGTATCATTCAGATCATCCTCGACCACACAAGCTCACCGAGCTCAAGAACACCTCTCCTCAGGAGGCTGTTCTCCCCTTGTACTTGTTCATCATCAGCCAACAAGGCAATCCACCACACCACACTGGAGTAGGATATTACACCAGAACGGTGGCCCGAACCAGTATAAACCCTCGTGTCTCTTGTTCTTTGGGTTTGGCGAGTTAGGCCTTGAGATCGTTGCGAGAGCGAGCCAGGGAGAGAGAGATCTTTGTGTGCACCCCAGTGTTCGAACCTCAAGGGTTTGCCGGAAGCCAGAATCCGACAGCTGGCTGTGGGGCCGCGCCTGGCCCTGGGCTGCCACACTGGCCGAGCGTGTGGCGCCTAAGTCAACGGTGCTGCACAGTGGAGTGCAGCGCCCGGCTGTCAGGCGCCGCACAAAACGGCCAGTTTGTGATTTTTTTACAAGACCAGTTCAAATCGTGATTTGATTTTGTCGTCAGGTCAAATATGTGTTTTTTGCTCTCGTGGAGATCTTGGAGCCCTCGACACGCCGTGTCAAGAGGACCTTGCAGGGTCTGTCGTGCACTAGTGGGGTAGTTCCTCACCGACCGGCGGACCACACGTCGGCTTCATGTCTGCCATGTGGCAGTCGGGTACTCAGGTTGTACAAGGCGTAGACGTGCGCCGTAGATTTCCACAGATTCTCTCCCCCCGCATCGCCGACAGCCAGATCCATCTTCTTGACGGTGCCGCGTCGATAGGCACTGGTCGTACTCATCGCTGCCGCCTCTGATCCCAGCCTCCCCGTTGTCTATTTAGTTCATCACAAGACGAGTATCATGGGGCTAATGGAGGTAAATCGAAGTTCAATGCTGAACCTTTGGTACCTCGAGCTCTATTGACTATTGTAAAAGAAAATAACCCTAGAGGCACCAAACCAGTCATGCTCAGCTAGTTGTAGATTTTCATTTTGCATAATTAAGATGGTAAGATTGCAGTCCTACAGTTAGCTAGCTAATTTTAATCCCATTACAATGTTGTTATAGATAGCTTCATTATCATATATTATCATATATTGATCCATGTTTTTAAACCAACAACTTTATTGAATTAACCCGACACATTTCACTGGGCTGACGAAGTTGAGGTGTTGTTGCACCCGACGTGTCTCCGTTGGGGGAGTTCCTGTCATCATGATTGTGGTCTTCGAAACATAAAATAAACAAAGACACTGGTTGGACAATTTTAGTATTATATACTAATAATAGTATTTAGGATGAATTTTGGCATCCCGTTGCAACGCACGGGCATATGTGCTAGTAGTTATTTATTTATTTTGAAATGAGAGATGCTCTTAGGTATCAACCTATCTGATGCAATGATGTTTGCCAAATTCGGAAGTTGGAAAGACTGTGTCTAATCTTCAATTCCATATACTATTGCATTTGTACTTTGTTCGTTGTATTTTCAGGCATCACTGCAGAAACACTATCTGCCGCACCATTGCTGCTAAGATCAGAGATGTGCTTTGTAGCTCACCATTGATGCAATGAACTAAAGTTGTTCTCTGTTTATGAATATTTTTGCTAACTTTGTAAATTCCGATCGACCTGACTTTTGCGTCAGATCCAAACGCACCAGAGGACTTCAGATACAGAACGCACGACCACCAGCCCGCACACCTCGTGCTCATGGGCACCAACTAAACTCCTGCCTCGGGCGAGAAAGAGAAACGGCTCGGAAGGGAATCAAAACCCCAACCTCATGGTACGTACAACAGCACACTAGCCAACTCGCAAAGACTTCAGCGTGTTTGGTCCAAGTTGTGAACAGTTCCTGCATCACATACACTTCTCCACCCATCCTGGTTGAGCAAAAACAGGCCCTAATGCGCCATCTGCAAGTTGTTTGGTTGCGTGCATCTAGTGTCCCTACATTAGGTAATACGCAAGTGCACTTTGTTTGGTTGCTTGCATTGGCCCAACCGGCACATGAACACGGTGTTTGGTTGCATACGGCGTACATGGTGTGCTTACCTTGTACCCTAGTTGGTGAGCTTACCCACAATGATCAAGTGTCGGGACCCCGATCCTAAGTCACACCAATCTAGCATGTAACACATCATATCACTTTGCGGCCTCACGCACGGTATTCCCACGGGTGCCACCTTACCTGGCCCGGGACCGTTTGCGCCTTTTGGCTCACGTATATGATAGTGTCGCTAGCATCCATATGACAAAGAACCCGGGCCGACATGACTAGTCATAAACTCAAAGTGGCACTAACTTACAGGGACAGGCATACATGACCCAGCAACGAACGTGTCAGTCATCAGCGAGTGAATCCGGGCTGTAGCAGCTGGGCTAACAGGACTCCGGAGAATCCGGGCTGTAGCAGGCTAACAGGACTCCGGTAGACACCGCGTGACATTTCCCCGAAGGGACAGACACAGGAACGAAGAAGGACACATGCCGGCTAGCCTAAGTGTTCTGGAGCAGTAGCAAGCTACCATGGCTCAGTGGAAGCACTAGGAGACATTTCCCGGTAAGAGAGGCTACCAAGGATAAACAACTAGATTGTCGGATCCCACACATACCAATCATTTCAAATCATACACACAATATGCTCGATATGTGCAAATACAACATGGCATCACAACAAAACTCTACAACTCAAGTATTTATTCATTAGGCTCCGAGGAGCCAAGTATTACAAACATGGGTCTCATGACCCAACATACAGAGCATACAAGCAACAAGCGGAAGCATAAACATGTCTGAGTACAGGCATCTACAAATGAAAAAGGCTGAGAAGCCTGACTATCTACAAGACCCTCCCAAGGGTTCAAGATCGTAGCTGAGGTAACAAGCTACTCGTCGAAGTCCAAGCGGAACTACTAGTGAGACAGATGTCTCATTTGCAAAACATAAATTAAGCAAAAGCGAGTACAAAGGTACTCAGCAAGACTTAAATCAGATCCTATCATACATGCATTAGTATCAAGAAGGCAATGTGGGGTTTAGTTGCAGCAAGCCAGCTTTGACTCAGTGGCTATCCTGTTCTACGACTACGAGTAAGTTCTTTGAGGTAGGAAAGCGCACACGACTCCACTAATCACCACATCAATACACTACTATGGATTCATTCCCGTCTCCCTACGAGAAGGCCATCCATAGCACTCACACTTGTCTTTAGCATTTTAGAGTATAAACTTTAAGTTGTCTATGTACCACGTAAGCATCCAAGAAGTCCATAACCGCGGACCCGGCTATTCGAATAGATCATGTTAACCCTGCAGGGGTGTACTTCTTCACACACGTTCTCACCACTTATCACCATGTACACGTCATGTATCTCGGCAACCTTCGAGCGGAAGCCTGGCGAGGGTGTCGGCCATGACCTGACTAACCACACTAGACTCTAGTCCAGGTTTATCGCCTATTCGGGTTCCATCCGCAAGGGAGTCCGGCCGAGGTTTCCATCACGGCCCCAAACGATGTGAGCAGGGTTCCCAAGCCCACCATCAGGGTGACACTTGGTACACCGTGCCACCTGTGCCTAGTCCGTGCCAAGCCCACCCTGCCGGGTGCCACTTGGTAGAAAAATAACACTACCTACAAACACCAGAAACTAGTTGCGACTCCTGGACAGAGATCAAGTTGGTTAATAAGTCGAGAGGGGCACTTAAGCATTCCAATGCATGGTAGTAGCTAGTCATTGGCCAACATACACAGAACTCAGTTCTTAAGGACGGTTCCAGTGAGACAACCCACCATGTACTCCTACATGGCCTCTCACCGCTACCTTTACCAAATCGTGTTCACGCACTTAACTCTCAGCACCAGAACATATCGTAACACTCCAATTCATTCCCAATGAATCAGACCCGACACAACTCTACGCAATAGCAGGCATGGCATGGTAGGAACACAACATGGCTCAATCAACTCCTACACATGCTAGTGGGTTTCAACTATTTACTGTGGCAATGACAGGTCATGCAGAGGAATGGGTTCAGCTACCGCATCACAAAGTAGCAGTTGAATCATTATTGTCCTAATGCAATAAAAGAGAGCAGGAGCGAGAGAGTGGGATTGTATCGGAATGAACAAGGGGGTTTGCTTGCCTGGTAGATCAACAGGGGGCACTGCTCCTCTGACAGGTACTCTGGAACGGTGTCCGGAGCAGGACCTATCAAGAAGGACGGTGTCGGCAATCAATACACAAGCATATGCAACAATATGATGCATGAACATGGCATGAAGATGTGATGCGGTTTGTGCTAATCCGGTTTGCACAAGTATGGGAGCAGAAGTCAGGCGTCTTTTAAGTTCATGAAAACTGTGCTCACACTATGGGGACCACTCAAACTTTTTATCTTTCTTGAGAAGTTCCGTGAGAGGCTTGGCCACTTTGGAGAAGTTTTCAACGAAGCGGCAACAATAACTGGCTAGACCAAGGAAACTCCTAACTTGCTTAACCGTTTCAGGCTAAGTCCAATCAAGAACGGCCTGAACTCTCTCGGGATTGACAGCAATGCCCTTACCAGAGATTACGTGGCCGAGATAGGTCACTTCTGGCAACCAAAATTCACACTTGGAGAACTTGGCATAAAGGCGGCACTCTCTAAGTTTTTCTAACACAAGTCTAAGATGTTCGGCATGCTCTTCCTCGTTCTTCGAGTAAATAAGAATATCATCGAGGTAAACCACGACGAACTTATCTAAGTACTCCATGAAGATCGAGTTCATCAAGCGGGAGAATGTGGCTAGAGCATTGGTTAGACCGAAAGACGTAACGGTGTACTCGTACTGGCCATAACGAGTGACAAAAGCTGTCTTAGGAATGCCCCCGTTTCTGATCTTGATTTGGTGGTAGCCTAACCTCAAATCCATCTTGGAAAAGACTGAGGATCCAGCGAGCTGATCATACTGATCGTTGATCCTGGGGAGCGGATACTTGTTCTTTATCGTGACCAAATTAACGGGACGATAATCTACAACCATTCAGTTCGTACCATCCTTCTTCTTGACAAAGAGGACGGGACAAGCCCAAGGAGAAGAACTGGGATGGATGAAACCCTTTTGTAAGGACTCATCAAGCTGTTTCTTAAGCTCAGCTAGCTCTAAGGGTGCCATCTTGTAAGGTCTCCTAGAAATTGGGGCGGTTGCTAGGATAAAATCTATGACAAACTCTACATCTCTGTCAGGTGGAATGCCTGGCAGTTCCTCTGGAAAGACATCCGGAAAGTCACGGACTACCGGGATATCTTCAAGGTCTGGAAGAGGGCTGGCATTAAGAGAATAGAGTTGACGCTTTGCAACTCTAGTTGACACAGTGACTATCTTGCCAGATGGGTGTGTGAGCTGAATAGACCTGGTGTAACAATCAATCTTGGCGTAATGAGCTTTCATCCAGTCCATACCCAAGATGATTCTAATATCTGTAGACTTGAGGGCTATAAGTGATGCAAGGAATATAAGTCTGTCAACAAGGATTTCATTACCATGGCTTACACTAGAAGTTTGCCATTTGGATCCAGGAGTTTGAATGACTAATGGAGAGGGCATATCACAAAATGAAATGTTGTGCAAGTTAGCATAGCTTTCAGAAATGAAGGAGTGAGATGCTCCAGTATCGAACAAAACCGATGCTGGATGACAGTTGACAAGGAATGTACCAAGAACGACATCCGGATCATCATGAGCGTTTCTAGCTGAGACGTGATGCACACGTCCACGTTCAGTGGGAGCTGACTTGACACTGATCATCTTGCGTGATGGCTTACCACGATCAATAGACTTTTCGGGCTGGGGTGGAGCATAGTTGGCTTGAGAGCAGTCACGTGCATAGTGTCCTGGCTTTCCGCATGCGAAGCAAGTCCTTGAAGT
The DNA here is from genome assembly GCF_002575655.3 of Aegilops tauschii subsp. strangulata. Classification (NCBI taxonomy): domain Eukaryota; kingdom Viridiplantae; phylum Streptophyta; class Magnoliopsida; order Poales; family Poaceae; genus Aegilops; species Aegilops tauschii. Next base: position 495,838,603 of record NC_053037.3, on the reverse strand, counting down.
AAGACGTGGACCCGCATTGGAGGGCGGTCTACCAACAGGCTTGGGTGGAGCATACTGCTGAACTGGGTGATGCGCCACATAAGATGGCCTCGGGGCATATCCGAGTGGAAGAGCGGAGTTCGGAACCCAAATCCGGCGCTTCTGAGAACTAGAACCGGAGGAAGAACCCAAATCACAGGTGTGCCTACGAGATTCCTCGTAAGTGAGCTGAGTTGTCTCTGCATTAATGGCCTTGTTCACAAGGCCTGGAATGTATTGGAATGGTGCAAGTGGAGATCACGATGCAACTTGAGGTTGAGACCTTTCCAGAACCTAGCCTGCTTCTTAGCGTCTGTGGACACTTCTTCTGTAGCATAGCGGGCGAGGTTCTCAAACTCTCTATTGTAAGCATCAACAGCCATCTTACTCTGGGTGAAACTACAGAACTCTTCTCTCTTGCGGTCAATGAGAGCCTGAGGAATGTGATGCTCGCGAAAAGACTCAGTGAAATCTCTCCAGGTAGGTATCTGGCCAGCTGGAAGCATAGCCTCATAGTTCCGCCACCAAAGACTAGCAGGACCTTCCAGGTGATATGCAGCATAGGTGACCTTGTCACCTTCAGCTACGTTCGCAGAACGCAGCTTGTGAGTGATACTACGGATCCAGTCATCTGCATCGAGTGGCTCAATGGAATGATGGAAGGTGGGTGGGTTCAAACCAATGAAGTCGGTAATGGAAACCAACTCATTACGCCGATGTGTGGTGTTCTGCTCAATCCGTGCCAACAAGCGGTTGGTCTCACGCTTGTTCATCTCAACCTCTAACATGAAATTTGCCAACAAAGACTGATCGGGAGGATCGTCATCCCTACCATCTCCGTGGTTCAGGCTATGAGCAACAGAACTTCGGGTAACTGATGACATCCTGGGAAACGAAACCAAGGACATAATCAACATCAATTGCTAGGATGCAGAATATAGCACAAGGAATTAGTATCTCTTGAACTCCTAGGACTATTTCGGCAGCATAACGGCAGTAAAATGCTCAAAATGGGACATCCTGCAAACGATGGGGTAGAACCATACTCAACATCATCACTCAAGGTTTTGTGATAGTACTAAACAGACTACACCGGAAGTACTTGAAAACTGGAATATGACTCTGATCAACCAACCCTAAGAGACTACGGAGTAGTAACTCGTGATCCTGATAGACGGAAGAGAAAGCCTAGTTCCTTAACCCCGTAGCAAAGATAGGATGACTCAGATCATAAGGGCATGAGGTATAAGGAGTAAAAAGAGCCTTACGTTCCTTTCCATAATCAATTCCCTTATATAACTAAAGAATTTCTAGACTCAACTTCGACCAGTTTGGCTTAGTAATCCTACAGGCAGTCAGGCTCTGATACCAAAGCTGTCGGGACCCCGATCCTAAGTCACATCGATCTAGCATGTAACACATCATATCACTTTGCGGCCTCACGCATGGTATTCCCACGGGTGCCACCTTACCTAGCCCGGGACCGTTTGTGCCTTTTGGCTCACGTATATGATAGTGTCGCTAGCATCCATATGACAAAGAACCCGGGCCGACATGACTAGTCGTAAACCCAAAGTGGCACTAACTTACAGGGACAGACATACATGACCCAGCAACGAACGTGTCGGTCATCAGTGAGTGAATCCGGGCTGTAGCAGCTGGGCTAACAGGACTCCGGAGAATCTAGGCTGTAGCAGGCTAACAGGACTCCGGTAGACACCGCGTGACATTTCCCCGAAGGGACAGACACAGGAACGAAGAAGGACACATGCCGGCCAGCCTAAGTGTTCCGGAGCAGTAGCAAGCTACCATGGCTCAGTGGAAGCACTAGGAGACATTTCTCGGTAAGAGAGGCTACCAAGGATAAACAACTAGATTGTCGGATCCCACACATACCAAGCATTTCAAATCATACACACAATATGCTCGATATGTGCAAATACAACATGGCATCACAACAAAACTCTACAACTCTAGTATTTATTTATTAGGCTCCGAGGAGCCAAGTATTACAAACATGGGTCTCATGACCCAACATACAGAGCATACAAGCAACAAGCGGAAGCATAAATATGTCTGAGTACAGACATCTACAAATGAAAAAGGCTGAGAAGCCTGACTATGTACAAGACCCTCCCAAGGGTTCAAGATCGTAGCTGAGGTAACAAGTTACTCGTCGAAGTCCAAGCGGAACTACTAGTGAGACAGATGTCTCATCTGCAAAACATAAATTAAGCAAACGTGAGTACAAAGGTACTCAGCAAGACTTACATCAGATCCTATAATACATGCATTAGTATCAAGAAGGCAATGTGGGGTTTAGTTGCAGCAAGCCAGCTTTGACTAAGTGGCTATCCTGTTCTATGACTACGAATAAGTTCTTTGAGGTTGGAAAGCGCACACGAGTCCACTAAGCACCACATCAATACACTACTATGGATTCATTCCTGTCTCCCTATGAGAAGGCCATACATAGCACTCACACTTGTCTTGAGCATTTTAGAGTATCCACTTTAAGTTGTTTATGTACCACGTAAGCATCCAAGAAGTCCATAACCGCGGACCCGGCGATTCAAATAGATCATGTTAACCCTCAGGGGTGTACTTCTTCACACACGCTCTCACCACTTATCACCATGTACACGTCATGTATCTCGGCAACCTTCAAGCGGAAGCCTGGCGAGGGTGTCGGCCACGACCTGACTAACCACGCAAGACTCTAGTCCAGGTTTATCGCCTATTCGGGTTCCATCCGCAAGGGAGTCCGGCCGATGTTTCCATCACGGCCCCAAACAATGTGAGCAGGGTTCCCAAGCCCACCATCCGGGTGCCACTTGGTACACCGTGCCACCTGTGCCTAGTCTGTCCCAAGCCCACCCTGCCGGGTGCCACTTGGTAGAAAAATAACACTACCTACAAACACCAGAAACTAGTTGCAACTCCTGGACAGAGATCAAATTGGTTAATAAGTCGAGAGGGGCACTTAAGCATTCCAATGCGTGGTAGTAGCTAGTCATTGAACAACATACACAGAACTCAGTTCTTAAGGACGGTTCCAGTGAGACAACCCACCATGTACTCCTACATGGCCTCTCACCGCTACCTTTACCAAATCGTGTTCACGCACTTAACTCTCAGCACCAGAACATATCGTAACACTCCAATTCATTCCCAATGAATCAGACCTGACACAACTCCAAGCAATAGCAGGCATGGCATGGTAGGAACACAACATGGCTCAGTCAACTCCTACACATGCTAGTGGGTTTCAACTACTTACTGTGGCAATGACAGGTCATGTAGAGGAATGGGTTCAGCTATTGCAGCACAAAGTAGCAGTTGAATCGTTGTTGTCCTAATGCAATAAAAGAGAGCAGGAGCGAGAGAGTGGGATTGTATCGGAATGAACAAGGGGGTTTGCTTGCCTGGTAGATCAACAGGGGGCACTGCTCCTCTGACAGGTACTCTGGAACGGCCTCCGGAGCAGGACCTATCGAGAAGGACGGTGTCGGCAATCAATACACAAGCATATGCAACAATATGTGATGTGATGTGGTTTGTGTTGGGGAACGTAGTAATTTCAAAAGAATTCCTACGCACACGCAAGATCATGGTGATGCATAGCAACGAGAGGGGAGAGTGTTGTCTACGTACCCTCGTAAACCGAAAGCGGAAGCGTTAGCACAACGCGGTTGATGTAGTCGTACGTCTTCACGATCCGACCGATCAAGTACCGAACGCACGACACCTCTGAGTTCAGCACACGTTCAGCCCGATGACGTCCCTCGAACTCCGATCCAGCCGAGTGTTGAGGAAGAGTTTCGTCAGCACGACGGCGTGGTGAAGATGATGATGTTCTACCGACGCAGGGCTTCGCCTAAGCACCGCTACAGTATTATCGAGGTGGACTATGGTGGAGGAGGGCACCGCACTCGGCTAAAAGATCAAACGATCAATTGTTGTGTCTCTAGGGTGCTCCCTGCCCCCGTATATAAAGGAGAAAGGGGGAGAGGTGCGGCCGGCCAGAAGGGGCGCGCCAGGAGGAGTCCTACTCCCACCGGGAGTAGGACTCCCTCCCTTTTCCTTGTTGGACTAGGAGTGGAGGGGGAAAGTGGAGGGAGAGAGGAAGGAAAGGGGGGCGCCGCCCCCCTCTCCTTGTCCTATTCGGACTAGGGGGGAAGGCGCGCAGCCCTGCCCTGGCCGCCTCTGCTCTCTTCCACTAAGGCCCACTATGGCCCACTAAGCCCCCGGGGGGTTCTGGTAACCTCCCGGTACTACGGTAAAATTCCGATTTCACCCGGAACACTTCTGATATCCAAACATAGGCTTCCAATATATCAATCTTGATGTCTCGACCATTTCGAGACTCCTCGTCATGTCCGTGATCACATCCGGGAATCCGAACAACCTTCGGTACATCAAAACATATAAACTCATAATATAACTATCATCGAAACTTTAAGCGTGCGGACCCTACGGGTTCGAGAACTATGTAGACATGACCGAGACACGTCTCCGGTCAATAACCAATAGCGGAACCTGGATGCTCCTATTGGCTCCCACATATTCTACGAAGATCTTTATCGGTCAGACCGCATAACAACATACGTCATCCCGCAACAAACTCATTAGTTGCAATGCTTGCAAGGCTTAACTGATGTGCATTACCGAGAGGGCCCAGAGATACCTCTCCGACAATCGGAGTGACAAATCCTAATCTCGAAATACGCCAACCCAACAAGTACCTTCGGAGACACCTGTAGAGCACCTTTATAATCACCCAGTTACGTTGTGACGTTTGGTAGCACACAAAGTGTTCCTCCGGTAAACGGGAGTTGCATAATCTCATAGTCATAGGAACATGTATAAGTCATGAAGAAAGCAATAGCAACATACTAAATGATCGAGTGCTAAGCTAACGGAATGAGTCAAGTCAATCACATCATTCTCCTAATGATGTGATCCCGTTAATCAAATGACAACTCATGTCTATGGCTAGGAATCATAACCATCTTTGATCAACGAGCTAGTCAAGTAGAGGCATACTAGTGACACTCTGTTTGTCTATGTATTCACACATGTATTATGTTTCCGGATAATACAATTCTAGCATGAATAATAAACATTTATCATGATATAAGGAAATAAATAATAACTTTATTATTGCCTCTAGGGCATATTTCCTTCAGTCTCCCACTTGCACTAGAGTCAATAATCTAGATTACACAGTAATGATTCTAACACCCATGGAGCCTTGGTGCTGATCATGTTTTGCTCGTGGAAGAGGCTTAGTCAACGGGTCTGCAACATTCAGATCCGTATGTATCTTACAAATTTCTATGTCTCCCACCTGGACTAAATCCCGGATGGAATTGAAGCGTCTCTTGATGTGCTTGGTTCTCTTGTGAAATCTGGATTCCTTCGCCAAGGCAATTGCACCAGTATTGTCACAAAAGATTGTCATTGGACCCGATGCACTAGGTATGACACCTAGATCGGATATGAACTCCTTCATCCAGACTCCTTCATTTGCTGCTTCCGAAGCAGCTATGTATTCCGCTTCACACGTAGATCCCGCCATGACGATTTGTTTAGAACTGCACCAACTGACAGCTCCACCGTTCAATGTAAACACGTATCCGGTTTGCGATTTAGAATCGTCCGGATCAGTGTCAAAGCTTGCATCAACGTAACCATTTACGATGAGCTCTTTGTCACGTCCATAAACGAGAAACATATCCTTAGTCCTTTTCAGGTATTTCAGGATGTTCTTGACCGCTGTCCAGTGATCCACTCCTGGATTACTTTGGTACCTCCCCGCTAGACTTATAGCAAGGCACACATCAGGTCTGGTACACAGCATTGCATACATGATAGAGCCTATGGTTGAAGCATAGGGAACATCTTTCATCTTCTCTCTATCTTCTGCAGTGGTCGGGCATTGAGCCTTACTCAACTTCACACCTTGTAGTACAGGCAAGAACCCTTTCTTTGCTTGATCCATTTTGAACTTCTTCAAAACTTTGTCAAGATATGTGCTTTGTGAAAGTCCAATTAAGCGTCTTGATCTATCTCTATAGATCTTGATGCCCAATATATACGCAGCTTCACCGAGGTCTTTCATTGAAAAACTCTTATTCAAGTATCCCTTTATGCTATCCAGAAATTCTATATCATTTCCAATCAGCAGTATGTCATCCACATATAATATCAGAAATGCTACAGAGCTCCCACTCACTTTCTTGTAAATACAGGCTTCTCCAAAAGACTGTATAAAACCAAATGCTTTGATCACACTATCAAAGCGTTTATTCCAACTCCGAGAGGCTTGCACCAGTCCATAAATGGATCGCTGGAGCTTGCACACTTTGTTAGCTCCCTTTGGATCGACAAAACCTTCCGGTTGCATCATATACAACTCTTCTTGCAGAAATCCATTTAGGAATGCAGTTTTGACATCCATTTGCCAAATTTCATAATCATAAAATGCGGCAATTGCTAACATGATTCGGACAGACTTAAGCATCGCTACGGGTGAGAAGGTCTCATCGTAATCAATCCCTTGAACTTGTCGAAAACCTTTTGCAACAAGTCGAGCTTTATAGACAGTAACATTACCGTCAGCGTCAATCTTCTTCTTGAAGATCCATTTATTCTCAATTGCTTGCCGATCATCGGGCAAGTCAACCAAAGTCCACACTTTGTTCTCATACATGGATCCCATCTCAGATTTCATGGCTTCAAGCCATTTTGAGGAATCTGGGCTCACCATCGCTTCTTCATAGTTCGTAGGTTCGTCATGGTCTAGTAACATAACCTGCAGAACAGGATTACCGTACCACTCTGGCGCGGATCTTACTCTAGTTGACCTACGAGGTTCAGTAATAACTTGATCTGAAGTTCCATGATCATCATCATTAACTTCCTCACTAGTTGGTATAGGCGTCGCAGAAACTGGTTTTTGCGATGAACTACTTTCCAATAAGGGAGCAGGTACAATTACCTCATCAAGTTCTACTTTCCTCCCACTCACTTCTTTCGAGAGAAACTCCTTCTCCAGAAAAATTCTGAATTTAGCAACAAAAGTCTTGCCTTCGGATCTGTGATAGAAGGTGTACCCAACAGTCTCCTTTGGGTATCCTATGAAGACACATTTCTCCGATTTGGGTTCGAGCTTATCAGGTTGAAGCTTTTTCACATAAGCGTCGCAGCCCCAAACTTTAAGAAATGACAACTTTGGTTTCTTGCCAAACCACAGTTCATAAGGCGTCGTCTCAACGGATTTTGATGGTGCCCTATTTAACGTGAATGCAGCCGTCTCTAAAGCATAACCCCAAAACGATAGCGGTAAATCAGTAAGAGACATCATAGATCGCACCATATCTAGTAAAGTACGATGACGACGTTCAGACACACCATTACACTGTGGTGTTTCGGGTGGCGTGAGTTGCGAAACTATTCCGCATTGATTCAAATGAAGACCAAACTCATAACTCAAATATTCTCCTCCACAATCAGATCGTAGAAACTTTATTTTCTTGTTACGATGATTTTCAACTTCACTCTGAAATTCTTTGAACTTCTCAAATGTTTTAGACTTATGTTTCATTAAGTAGATATACCCATATCTGCTTAAATCATCTGTGAAGGTGAGAAAATAACGATATCCGCCACGAGCCTCAACATTCATCGGACCACATACATCTGTATGTATGATTTCCAACAAATCTGTTGCTCTCTCCATAGTTCCGGAGAACGGCGTTTTAGTCATCTTGCCCATGAGGCACGGTTCGCAAGTACCAAGTGATTCATAATCAAGTGGTTCCAAAAGTCCATCAGTATGGAGTTTCTTCATGCGCTTTACACCGATATGACCTAAACGGTAGTGCCACAAATAAGTTGCACTATCATTATCAACTCTGCATCTTTTGGCTTCAATACTATGAATATGTGTATCACCACTATCGAGATTCAACAAAAATAGACCACTCTTCAAGGGTGCATGACCATAAAAGATATTACTCATATAAATAGAACAACCATTATTCTCTGATTTAAATGAATAACTGTCTCGCATCAAACAAGATCCAGATATAATGTTCATAACGCTGGCACCAAATAACAATTATTTGGGTCTAAAACTAATCCCGAAGGTAGATGTAGAGGTAGCGTGCCGACCGCGATCACATCGACTTTGGAACCATTTCCCACGCGCATCGTCACCTCATCCTTAGCCAATCTTCACTTAATCCGTAGCCCCTGCTTTGAGTTGCAAATATTAGCAACAGAACCAGTATCAAATACCCAGGTGCTACTGTGAGCATTAGTAAGGTACACATCAATAACATGTATATCACATATACCTTTGTTCACCTTGCCATCCTTCTTATCCGCCAAATACTTGGGGCAGTTCCGCTTCCAGTGACCAGTCTGTTCGTAGTAGAAGCACTCAGTCTCAGGCTTAGGTCCAGACTTGGGTTTCATCTCCTGAATAGCAACTGGCTTGTTGTTCTTCTTGAAGTTCCCCTTCTTCTTCCCTTTGCCCTTTTTCTTGAAACTGGTGGTCTTATTGACCATCAACACTTGATGCTCCTTTTTGATTTCTACCTCCGCAGCCTTTAGCATTGTGAAGAGCTCGGGAATCGTCTTATCCATCCCTTGCTTGTTATAGTTCATCACGAAGCCCTTGTAGCTTGGTGGCAGTGATTGAAGAATTCTGTCAATGACGCTATCATCCAGAATATTAACTCCCAGTTGAATCAAGTGATTGTTATACCCAGACATTTTGAGTATATGCTCACTGACAGAACTATTCTCTTCCATCTTGCAGCTGTAGAACTTATTGGAGACTTCATATCTCTCAATCCGGGCATTTGCTTGAAATATTAACTTCAACTCCTAGAACATCTCATATGCTCCTTGACATTCAAAACGTCGTTGAAGACCCGGTTCTAAGCCGTAAAGCATGGCACACTGAACTATCGAGTAGTCATCAGCTTTGCTCTGCCAGATGTTCATAACATCTGGTGTTGCTCCTGCAGCAGGTCTGGCACCCAGCGGTGCTTCTAGGACATAATTCTTCCGTGCAGCAATGAGGATAATCCTCAAGTTACGGACCCAGTCCGTGTAATTGCTACCATCATCTTTCAACTTTGCTTTCTCAAGGAACGCATTAAAATTCAACGGAACAATAGCACGGGCCATCTATCTACAATCAACGTAGACAAGCAAGATACTATCAGGTACTAAGTTCATGATAAATTTAAGTTCAATTAATCATATTACTTAAGAACTCCCACTTAGATAGACATCCCTCTAATCCTCTAAGTGATCACGTGATCCATATCAACTAAACCATGTCCGATCATCACGTGAGATGGAGTAGTTTCAACGGTGAACATCACTATGTTGATCATATCCACTATATGATTCACGCTCGACCTTTCGGTCTCCGTGTTCCGAGGCCATATCTGTTATATGCTAGGCTCGTCAAGCTTAACCTGAGTATTCCGCGTGTGCAACTGTTTTGCACCCGTTGTATTTGAATGTAGAGCCTATCACACCCGATCATCACGTGGTGTCTCAGCACGAAGAACTTTCGCAACGGTGCATACTCAGGGAGAACACTTATACTTTGATAATTTAGTGAGGGATCATCTTATAATGCTACCGTCAATCAAAGCAAGATAAGATGCATAAAAGATAAACATCACATGCAATCAATATAAGTGATATGATATGGCCATCATCATCTTGTGCTTGTGATCTCCATCTTCGAAGCACCGTCATGATCACCATCATCACCGACGCGACACCTTGATCTCCATCGCAGCATCATTGTTGTCTCGCCAATCTTATGCTTCTACGACTATCGCTACCGCTTAGTGATAAAGTAAAGCATTACAGGGCGATTGCATTGCATACAATAAAGAGACAACCATATGGCTCCTGCCAGTTGCCGATAACTCGGTTACAAAACATGATCATCTCATACAATAAAATTTAGCATGATGTCTTGACCATATCACATCACAACATGCCCTGCAAAAACAAGTTAGACGTCCTCTACTTTGTTGTTGCAAGTTTTACGTGGGTTCTACAGGCTTAGCAAGAACCGTTCTCACCTACGCATTAAAACCACAACGATAGTTTGTCAAGTTCGTGCTGTTTTAACCTTCGCAAGGACCGGGCGTAGCCACACTCGGTTCAACTAAAGTTGGAGAAACTGACACCCGCCAGCCACCTCTATGCAAAGCACGTCGGAAGAACCAGTCTCGGAAAAGCGTACGCGTAATGTCGGTCCGGGCCGCTTCATCCAACAATACCGCCAAACCAAAGTATGACATGCTGGTAAGCAGTATGACTTATATCGCCCACAACTCACTTGTGTTCTACTCGTGCATATAACATCAACGCATAAAACCAGGCTCGGATGCCACTGTTGGGGAATGTAGTAATTTAAAAAACTTTCCTACGCACACGCAAGATCATGGTGATGCATAGCAACGAGAGGGGAGAGTGTTGTCTACGTACCCTCGTAGACTGAAAGCGGAAGCGTTAGCACAACGCGGTTGATGTAGTCGTACGTCTTCACGATCCGACCGATCAAGTACCGAACGCACGACACCTCTGGGTTCAGCACACGTTCAGCCCGATGACGTCCCTCGAACTCCGATCCAGCCGTGTGTTGAGGGAGAGTTTCGTCAGCACGACGGCGTGGTGACGATGATGATGTTCTACCGACGCAGGGCTTCGCCTAAGCACCGCTACAGTATTATCGAGGTGGACTATGGTGGAGGAGGGCACCGCACACGGCTAAAAGATCAAACGATCAATTGTTGTGTCTCTAGGGTGCCCCCTGCCCCCGTATATAAAGGAGCAAGGGGGAGAGGTGCGGCCGGCCAGAAGGGGCGCGCCAGGAGGAGTCCTACTCCCACCGGGAGTAGGACTCCCTCCCTTTTCCTTGTTGGACTAGGAGTGGAGGGGGAAAGTGGAGGGAGAGAGGAAGGAAAGGGGGGCGCCGCCCCCCTCTCCTTGTCCTATTCGGACTAGGGGGGAAGGCGCGCAGCCCTGCCCTGGCCGCCTCTGCTCTCTTCCACTAAGGCCCACTATGGCCCACTAAGCCCCCGGGGGGTTCTGGTAACCTCCCGGTACTACGGTAAAATTCCGATTTCACCCGGAACACTTCTGATATCCAAACATAGGCTTCCAATATATCAATCTTGATGTCTCGACCATTTCGAGACTCCTCGTCATGTCCGTGATCACATCCGGGAATCCGAACAACCTTCGGTACATCAAAACATATAAACTCATAATATAACTATCATCGAAACTTTAAGCGTGCGGACCCTACGGGTTCGAGAACTATGTAGACATGACCGAGACACGTCTCCGGTCAATAACCAATAGCGGAACCTGGATGCTCCTGTTGGCTCCCACATATTCTACGAAGATCTTTATCGGTCAGACCGCATAACAACATACGTCATCCCGCAACAAACTCATTAGTTGCAATGCTTGCAAGGCTTAAGTGATGTGCATTACCGAGAGGGCCCAGAGATACCTCTCCGACAATCGGAGTGACAAATCCTAATCTCGAAATACGCCAACCCAACAAGTACCTTCGGAGACACCTGTAGAGCACCTTTATAATCACCCAGTTACGTTGTGACGTTTGGTAGCACACAAAGTGTTCCTCCGGTAAACGGGAGTTGCATAATCTCATAGTCATAGGAACATGTATAAGTCATGAAGAAAGCAATAGCAACATACTAAATGATCGAGTGCTAAGCTAACGGAATGAGTCAAGTCAATCACATCATTCTCCTAATGATGTGATCCCGTTAATCAAATGACAACTCATGTCTATGGCTAGGAATCATAACCATCTTTGATCAACGAGCTAGTCAAGTAGAGGCATACTAGTGACACTCTGTTTGTCTATGTATTCACACATGTATTATGTTTCCGGATAATACAATTCTAGCATGAATAATAAACATTTATCATGATATAAGGAAATAAATAATAACTTTATTATTGCCTCTAGGGCATATTTCCTTCAGTCTCCCACTTGCACTAGAGTCAATAATCTAGATTACACAGTAATGATTCTAACACCCATGGAGCCTTGGTGCTGATCATGTTTTGCTCGTGGAAGAGGCTTAGTCAACGGGTCTGCAACATTCAGATCCGTATGTATCTTACAAATTTCTATGTCTCCCACCTGGACTAAATCCCGGATGGAATTGAAGCGTCTCTTGATGTGCTTGGTTCTCTTGTGAAATCTGGATTCCTTCGCCAAGGCAATTGCACCAGTATTGTCACAAAAGATTGTCATTGGACCCGATGCACTAGGTATGACACCTAGATCGGATATGAACTCCTTCATCCAGACTCCTTCATTTGCTGCTTCCGAAGCAGCTATGTATTCCGCTTCACACGTAGATCCCGCCATGACGATTTGTTTAGAACTGCACCAACTGACAGCTCCACCGTTCAATGTAAACACGTATCCGGTTTGCGATTTAGAATCGTCCGGATCAGTGTCAAAGCTTGCATCAACGTAACCATTTACGATGAGCTCTTTGTCACGTCCATAAACGAGAAACATATCCTTAGTCCTTTTCAGGTATTTCAGGATGTTCTTGACCGCTGTCCAGTGATCCACTCCTGGATTACTTTGGTACCTCCCCGCTAGACTTATAGCAAGGCACACATCAGGTCTGGTACACAGCATTGCATACATGATAGAGCCTATGGTTGAAGCATAGGGAACATCTTTCATCTTCTCTCTATCTTCTGCAGTGGTCGGGCATTGAGCCTTACTCAACTTCACACCTTGTAGTACAGGCAAGAACCCTTTCTTTGCTTGATCCATTTTGAACTTCTTCAAAACTTTGTCAAGATATGTGCTTTGTGAAAGTCCAATTAAGCGTCTTGATCTATCTCTATAGATCTTGATGCCCAATATATACGCAGCTTCACCGAGGTCTTTCATTGAAAAACTCTTATTCAAGTATCCCTTTATGCTATCCAGAAATTCTATATCATTTCCAATCAGCAGTATGTCATCCACATATAATATCAGAAATGCTACAGAGCTCCCACTCACTTTCTTGTAAATACAGGCTTCTCCAAAAGACTGTATAAAACCAAATGCTTTGATCACACTATCAAAGCGTTTATTCCAACTCCGAGAGGCTTGCACCAGTCCATAAATGGATCGCTGGAGCTTGCACACTTTGTTAGCTCCCTTTGGATCGACAAAACCTTCCGGTTGCATCATATACAACTCTTCTTGCAGAAATCCATTTAGGAATGCAGTTTTGACATCCATTTGCCAAATTTCATAATCATAAAATGCGGCAATTGCTAACATGATTCGGACAGACTTAAGCATCGCTACGGGTGAGAAGGTCTCATCGTAATCAATCCCTTGAACTTGTCGAAAACCTTTTGCAACAAGTCGAGCTTTATAGACAGTAACATTACCGTCAGCGTCAATCTTCTTCTTGAAGATCCATTTATTCTCAATTGCTTGCCGATCATCGGGCAAGTCAACCAAAGTCCACACTTTGTTCTCATACATGGATCCCATCTCAGATTTCATGGCTTCAAGCCATTTTGAGGAATCTGGGCTCACCATCGCTTCTTCATAGTTCGTAGGTTCGTCATGGTCTAGTAACATAACCTGCAGAACAGGATTACCGTACCACTCTGGCGCGGATCTTACTCTAGTTGACCTACGAGGTTCAGTAATAACTTGATCTGAAGTTCCATGATCATCATCATTAACTTCCTCACTAGTTGGTATAGGCGTCGCAGAAACTGGTTTTTGCGATGAACTACTTTCCAATAAGGGAGCAGGTACAATTACCTCATCAAGTTCTACTTTCCTCCCACTCACTTCTTTCGAGAGAAACTCCTTCTCCAGAAAAATTCTGAATTTAGCAACAAAAGTCTTGCCTTCGGATCTGTGATAGAAGGTGTACCCAACAGTCTCCTTTGGGTATCCTATGAAGACACATTTCTCCGATTTGGGTTCGAGCTTATCAGGTTGAAGCTTTTTCACATAAGCGTCGCAGCCCCAAACTTTAAGAAATGACAACTTTGGTTTCTTGCCAAACCACAGTTCATAAGGCGTCGTCTCAACGGATTTTGATGGTGCCCTATTTAACGTGAATGCAGCCGTCTCTAAAGCATAACCCCAAAACGATAGCGGTAAATCAGTAAGAGACATCATAGATCGCACCATATCTAGTAAAGTACGATGACGACGTTCAGACACACCATTACACTGTGGTGTTTCGGGTGGCGTGAGTTGCAAAACTATTCCGCATTGATTCAAATGAAGACCAAACTCATAACTCAAATATTCTCCTCCACAATCAGATCGTAGAAACTTTATTTTCTTGTTACGATGATTTTCAACTTCACTCTGAAATTCTTTGAACTTCTCAAATGTTTTAGACTTATGTTTCATTAAGTAGATATACCCATATCTGCTTAAATCATCTGTGAAGGTGAGAAAATAACGATATCCGCCACGAGCCTCAACATTCATTGGACCACATACATCTGTATGTATGATTTCCAACAAATCTGTTGCTCTCTCCATAGTTCCGGAGAACGGCGTTTTAGTCATCTTGCCCATGAGGCACGGTTCGCAAGTACCAAGTGATTCATAATCAAGTGGTTCCAAAAGTCCATCAGTATGGAGTTTCTTCATGCGCTTTACACCGATATGACCTAAACGGTAGTGCCACAAATAAGTTGCACTATCATTATCAACTCTGCATCTTTTGGCTTCAATACTATGAATATGTGTATCACCACTATCGAGATTCAACAAAAATAGACCACTCTTCAAGGGTGCATGACCATAAAAGATATTACTCATATAAATAGAACAACCATTATTCTCTGATTTAAATGAATAACTGTCTCGCATCAAACAAGATCCAGATATAATGTTCATAACGCTGGCACCAAATAACAATTATTTGGGTCTAAAACTAATCCCGAAGGTAGATGTAGAGGTAGCGTGCCGACCGCGATCACATCGACTTTGGAACCATTTCCCACGCGCATCGTCACCTCATCCTTAGCCAATCTTCACTTAATCCGTAGCCCCTGCTTTGAGTTGCAAATATTAGCAACAGAACCAGTATCAAATACCCAGGTGCTACTGTGAGCATTAGTAAGGTACACATCAATAACATGTATATCACATATACCTTTGTTCACCTTGCCATCCTTCTTATCCGCCAAATACTTGGGGCAGTTCCGCTTCCAGTGACCAGTCTGTTCGTAGTAGAAGCACTCAGTCTCAGGCTTAGGTCCAGACTTGGGTTTCATCTCCTGAATAGCAACTGGCTTGTTGTTCTTCTTGAAGTTCCCCTTCTTCTTCCCTTTGCCCTTTTTCTTGAAACTGGTGGTCTTATTGACCATCAACACTTGATGCTCCTTTTTGATTTCTACCTCCGCAGCCTTTAGCATTGTGAAGAGCTCGGGAATCGTCTTATCCATCCCTTGCTTGTTATAGTTCATCACGAAGCCCTTGTAGCTTGGTGGCAGTGATTGAAGAATTCTGTCAATGACGCTATCATCCAGAATATTAACTCCCAGTTGAATCAAGTGATTGTTATACCCAGACATTTTGAGTATATGCTCACTGACAGAACTATTCTCTTCCATCTTGCAGCTGTAGAACTTATTGGAGACTTCATATCTCTCAATCCGGGCATTTGCTTGAAATATTAACTTCAACTCCTAGAACATCTCATATGCTCCTTGACGTTCAAAACGTCGTTGAAGACCCGGTTCTAAGCCGTAAAGCATGGCACACTGAACTATCGAGTAGTCATCAGCTTTGCTCTGCCAGATGTTCATAACATCTGGTGTTGCTCCTGCAGCAGGTCTGGCACCCAGCGGTGCTTCTAGGACATAATTCTTCCGTGCAGCAATGAGGATAATCCTCAAGTTACGGACCCAGTCCGTGTAATTGCTACCATCATCTTTCAACTTTGCTTTCTCAAGGAACGCATTAAAATTCAACGGAACAATAGCACGGGCCATCTATCTACAATCAACGTAGACAAGCAAGATACTATCAGGTACTAAGTTCATGATAAATTTAAGTTCAATTAATCATATTACTTAAGAACTCCCACTTAGATAGACATCCCTCTAATCCTCTAAGTGATCACGTGATCCATATCAACTAAACCATGTCCGATCATCACGTGAGATGGAGTAGTTTCAACGGTGAACATCACTATGTTGATCATATCCACTATATGATTCACGCTCGACCTTTCGGTCTCCGTGTTCCGAGGCCATATCTGTTATATGCTAGGCTCGTCAAGCTTAACCTGAGTATTCCGCGTGTGCAACTGTTTTGCACCCGTTGTATTTGAATGTAGAGCCTATCACACCCGATCATCACGTGGTGTCTCAGCACGAAGAACTTTCGCAACGGTGCATACTCAGGGAGAACACTTATACTTTGATAATTTAGTGAGGGATCATCTTATAATGCTACCGTCAATCAAAGCAAGATAAGATGCATAAAAGATAAACATCACATGCAATCAATATAAGTGATATGATATGGCCATCATCATCTTGTGCTTGTGATCTCCATCTTCGAAGCACCGTCATGATCACCATCATCACCGACGCGACACCTTGATCTCCATCGCAGCATCATTGTTGTCTCGCCAATCTTATGCTTCTACGACTATCGCTACCGCTTAGTGATAAAGTAAAGCATTACAGGGCGATTGCATTGCATACAATAAAGAGACAACCATATGGCTCCTGCCAGTTGCCGATAACTCGGTAACAAAACATGATCATCTCATACAATAAAATTTAGCATCATGTCTTGACCATATCACATCACAACATGCCCTGCAAAAACAAGTTAGACGTCCTCTACTTTGTTGTTGCAAGTTTTACGTGGGTTCTACAGGCTTAGCAAGAACCGTTCTCACCTACGCATTAAAACCACAACGATAGTTTGTCAAGTTCGTGCTGTTTTAACCTTCGCAAGGACCGGGCGTAGCCACACTCGGTTCAACTAAAGTTGGAGAAACTGACACCCGCCAGCCACCTCTATGCAAAGCACGTCGGAAGAACCAGTCTCGGAAAAGCGTACGCGTAATGTCGGTCCGGGCCGCTTCATCCAACAATACCGCCAAACCAAAGTATGACATGCTGGTAAGCAGTATGACTTATATCGCCCACAACTCACTTGTGTTCTACTCGTGCATATAACATCAACGCATAAAACCAGGCTCGGATGCCACTGTTGGGGAATGTAGTAATTTAAAAAACTTTCCTACGCACACGCAAGATCATGGTGATGCATAGCAACGAGAGGGGAGAGTGTTGTCTACGTACCCTCGTAGACTGAAAGCGGAAGCGTTAGCACAACGCGGTTGATGTAGTCGTACGTCTTCACGATCCGACCGATCAAGTACCGAACGCACGACACCTCTGGGTTCAGCACACGTTCAGCCCGATGACGTCCCTCGAACTCCGATCCAGCCGTGTGTTGAGGGAGAGTTTCGTCAGCACGACGGCGTGGTGACGATGATGATGTTCTACCGACGCAGGGCTTCGCCTAAGCACCGCTACAGTATTATCGAGGTGGACTATGGTGGAGGAGGGCACCGCACACGGCTAAAAGATCAAACGATCAATTGTTGTGTCTCTAGGGTGCCCCCTGCCCCCGTATATAAAGGAGCAAGGGGGAGAGGTGCGGCCGGCCAGAAGGGGCGCGCCAGGAGGAGTCCTACTCCCACCGGGAGTAGGACTCCCTCCCTTTTCCTTGTTGGACTAGGAGTGGGGGCAAAGTGGGGAGAGAGGAAGGAAAGGGGGGGGCGCCACCCCCCTCTCCTTGTCCCATTCGGACTAGGGGGGAGGGGCACGCGGCCCTGCACTGGCCGCCTCTCCTCTCTTCCACTAAGGCCCACTATGGCCCATTAAGCCCCGGGGGGTTGCGGTAACCTCCCGGTACTCCGGTAAAATTCCGATTTCACCCGGAACACTTCCGATATCCAAACATAGGCTTCCAATATATCAATCTTCATGTCTCGACATTCGAGACTCCTCGTCATTTCCGTGATCACATCCGAGACTCCGAACAACCTTCGGTACATCAAAACATATAAACTCATAATATAACTGCTATCGAAAGTTTAAGCGTGCGGACCCTACGGGTTCGAGAACTATGTAGACATGACCGAGACACGTCTCCGGTCAATAACCAATAGCGGAACCTGGATGCTCATATTGGCTCCCACATATTCTACGAAGATCTTTATCGGTCAGACCGCATAACAACATACGTTGTTCCCTTTGTCATCGGTATGTTACTTGCTCGAGATTCGATCGTCGGTATCTCAATACCTAGTTCAATCTCGTTACCGGCAAGTCTCTTTACTCGTTCCGTAATACATCATCCCGCAACAAACTCATTAGTTGCAATGCTTGCAAGGCTTAAGTGATGTGCATTACCGAGAGGGCCTAGAGATACCTCTCCGACAATCGGAGTGACAAATCCTAATCTCGAAATACACCAACCCAACAAGTACCTTCGGAGACACCTGTAGAGCACCTTTATAATCACCCAGTTACGTTGTGACGTTTGGTAGCACACAAAGTGTTCCTCCGGTAAACGGGAGTTGCATAATCTCATAGTCATAGGAACATGTATAAGTCATGAAGAAAGCAATAGCAACATACTAAACGATCGAGTGCTAAGCTAACGGAATGGGTCAAGTCAATCACATCATTCTCCTAATGATGTGATCCCGTTAATCAAATGACAACTCATGTCTATGGCTAGGAAACATAACCATCTTTGATCAACGAGCTAGTCAAGTACAGGCATACTAGTGACACTCTGTTTGTCTATGTATTCACACATGTATTATGTTTTCGGTTAATACAATTCTAGCATGAATAATAAACATTTATCATGATATAAGAAAATAAATAATAACTTTATTATTGCCTCTAGGGCATATTTCCTTTAGTTTGTGCTAATGCATCTAGCATTCTATTTGAATGAAGTCCATTTGAACCAAGGGTTCAAATGCAACTCCAAATTTAACATTTATAAATGACATTCATGTGTTTTCACCTATACAGCAGGTTTAGGTTGGTTTGTCATGCATGAAACTAGTACAGATGGATAGATTGAATTTTTCTGATAATTTTTCATATATAAATTATTTCAATCTGAGCTACGGTTGAATTTCTATGATTTTTGAAGTTTAAACAATTTTATGGAATTTCCTGTTTATTTTAAATCCAGAAACTGTTAATTGCGTCATGTTGATGACAGCATGATGTCAGCGGGTCAACGGCGCTGACCAGGGTCAAACCTGACATGTGGGGTCCACACGTCAGTGTCACAGAGCTAAACAAGGTGTGTTTAGCCTAATTACAAGATTAGTGGGCACTGGGGCCCATCTGTCAGTGTCAGGGGGGTTTGTTAAGCGGTGATTAGCCCTAAACTAATCACCTGACAGGCCGGGCCCGCATGGCAGGGCTCAGGCGGCGGGGCTCGTCGCCGGCGACCTCTGGTCGCGGCGGAGTCCGCGTTTTCGGCCACGGGAGCAGCGGATGAGGGCACCGGGGCGTAGCCTGGGCTCGTCCGCATCCAGCGGAGGCGGCGGGAGGACGCATGGTGGCCGGAGCTCGCGGCGGCGGCCGGAGCTCGGGTCGGCTCGAGTTTGTGGCTACGGTGCGGGAAACGATGGGAAAACAGAGGGGAAATGGTCAGGGCCTCACAGCGATCTCGATGGCGTCGTCAGGGAGCTCGGGGGAGGCCGGACGGCGACGTGGCGTTGCCGGCGATCTCCGAGGCCGAGGGTTGAAGACGACGGTGATGGCGGCTTCACAGGGCGTCCGGCGACGCACGGCTTGACGGAGAGGACGAGGACGATGGCGCGGAGCTCTTGGACTCGTCGGAGAGGCGAGGCCGTGGCGGTGGGCGCGGCAACAGCGAGCGGCAGCGACGGGCTCGTTCGGTCCAGCGAGAGAGAGAGAGAGCAGAGGAGTCAGGGAAGGGGGATGAGAGTGAGAGGGGTCCGGGGGCGTCGTGGCGATGTCCAGAGAGACCGGGGCGTCGAGGGGGAGGGCAGGTAGGCAGGCAGGTGGCGTGGCGCCCATGCGCGCGGGCGGCGAGCGCGTGCCCCACGTCCTTCTGTCGCCGCCAGGAGGACGACGATTGGCGGTTGG
This sequence comes from Aegilops tauschii subsp. strangulata, assembly GCF_002575655.3. Lineage (NCBI taxonomy): Eukaryota > Viridiplantae > Streptophyta > Magnoliopsida > Poales > Poaceae > Aegilops > Aegilops tauschii. The sequence continues at coordinate 495,818,323 of NC_053037.3, read as the reverse complement.
GCCAGTCGGCTTGCTGGGCCGCCAGGTGAGTGCCAGGTAAGCCTCTTTCCTTTTCTCTATTTTCTTTTCTTTTCTATTTCTGTAATTTGTTTTGATTTAGTTTTAAGAACTAAATCATTTTTGTTGCCTTTGGTAATTTTTGCAGGGACTAAAAGGATTATTCCAAAGCCCCTCACAAATTTCTAGAATTATTGGAGCATTACAAATATTTATAGAATATATTTGCTCCAATTCAAATACATTATGTGTTAATTCAACAATGCAAAATGTCATGCAAAAATGTGCATCACCTCTGGTTGCTGTTTCCAGCATTTTCCAAAAATGATGAACATTTTTTAAGGCCATTTGGGTTCACTGAAAAATATTTTTAGTTGATCCTATTTGAAATTTCATTGATGCTAGGGTTTGAACATCCCCCAATTCAAGTTCATTTGAATTTTAAACATGATGCAAACAACAGTAGCTAGCCTAGAGCATACCAGAACTAGGGATGTGACATCACACCTAGGACAACAACGCCACAACACAGCGATGGCGATGAACTGGGCAAAGATGATGAAGTTCTTCAGCTTTAGCCCAAACTGACGATCCACCTTAGGACCTTCCACTTTGACACCTCCAACCTTGCCACTGTCAACACTGCTGCCTCTGTGCTTTCGCACCCAGTCGGAGTAAGCTTGTTATGCTGCCTGCCTAGTCTTGAACCCTCTATGGCTATTTGTTGCTATACGATGCCACTTGTGCACTGGCTTCTTCCCATGGACTGTAAACCCCTGGAGCCTTGCCGATGAACACGGTATACCACTTGCTCTAGCAATGCACAAGAGCAAGAGTTGAAGCAGCAAATAAATGGAGCACACAAGTAGCAAGAAAAGTAGCACACAAATAACAATGGAGCTAAAGATAAGAAGTAAATCATGCATGATCATACGGCGTAGCAAGTTCTACCTAGCACTACCATTGTGTTAACTTACCACCACATCCAAAAGAGTGTGTCGTCCTACCACCGCAAGTTTACCATCATCGTGAGGGGTAAGTATATACCACCTCACCAAAATATATAGAGCATCAAATAGTTTTTCAGCCCTCGCTACACAAAATGTACGTCGTCATCGCCACCGCCATCGCCGTCGGGGATCATTGTGACACCCAAGTTTTTATTGGGATTTTTCAAAAGATTTTTATTTGACTTGAGGGGAGTGATTTAAAATTTTCCTTTAAGAGAACTCTCCCTCTCAAATATATTTTTTTGGCAAAAGTTTTATTTGGATTCACCCAAGATCTGTCTTTGGTCTTGGAGGTTCTTGCTTTTCATTTGGACTCAAGACCAAATGTTTTTCTTTTGGGGAAAACAACTTTTAAAAATCTTTTTGGAAACGCACTATGGCTTTTGGAAAACTCCTTTGCCACTTTCAACAATTCCTTCTTGCCATGGCCTTAGTGCAAATCCTCTCTCCTAACCCTTCCCTCACCTTTGGATCATGATCTGCATCAAATCCAGCAAGTTGGACCTCCCCATGTGATCATTTCCATTTGAATCTTATTCAAACAAATTTCTGTCTTCTATCCTACTACTTGGAGATTTACAAAGGAACTCCATTTTCTGTCTTGATTTTTGCCCCCAAACCAACTCTCCTCCCTAGTCCTTTGAACCCTCAACCAAGATCCATGAAGATCCACTGGTCTTCAGTTCAAAATTTTCAAACTACACTTGCTGCAAGTTTGGACCAGATTTGTCAAATTTGGTGAAATTCATTCAAAACCTTCTCCAAAAATTCCAAATAAAATCAGGCAGCCTCTGGGTGCATTGAGTGGTCATCTCACCAAGTTACAGCTCCAGAAAAATTCATCTCATTGCAAAATCTCTCTGTCGAACACCTGCAGTGCATGGTCATGTCAAGTTCAGAAAGTTCAGAGATTCAGTCAGTGGCCTGCTGTCGTTTTCTTTAGAGAAGGACGTCGATCTCGCCTGTGCCTCTGCGTCGCCTTGCTCCTCGTCCCCTCCCCCTTGTTCCTGCACCGCACGAACGCCTGGCGCCTTGCGGGCGTCGGCGATGAGCAGCAGAAGGTGCGCCGCCCCGTGACCGACGCCGGCGGCGGCTTTGCGGACGCCAGCGGGAGACACGGCGCCGACGACGCCACCCAGCGCCGCCCAAACCACCGGAGCTCGCCGCGTGGCCTTCCACTCCCCCGAACGCGCTGACCACCCTCGTCGTGAACCGCAGGGCGCGGAGCGCGCTCTCTGCCGCCGTCGAGCCCGTGCGGTCACCCCACCGTGGACCGACGCCATTACGCCAAGACCATCTCCGTTTAGCTGTAAAACGACTCCAGTAACCTCCACTGATGCTGCCTGGCCGCTCAAACCCCCTGCCAATCCACTGCTCCGCCGTAATCGCTCGCCGGAGATTCTCCGTTCACGGCCACCCCGTCGATCCGCCTATAAATAGAGGCCCCGAGCTTCAACTCGAGCACCCACCAGCCCTGCACTCCCCCTAGAGCACGCCTAGCCACTGGAAGAGCCCCGAGGAGGTCTCCTTCCTCGACTCCGGCCGCCGCGACCCGCCATGGGATCCAGCCCGATTCGCCCCCGTGTGTGCTCCTCCGCCTGCATTCTCTTACCAGTAGCTTCACCATGCATCCCTCTTTCTGACCCGCACTTCAATTTGAAGCTTGTAGCCCTCCACCGGAGTTCCCCATCCTCACCCGAGCCGCCGTCCGCCGGAGAAAGTGTCACCGTCGACGTGGTGCTCCCCGTTGGACGAGTCCACCACCCACCGACGCGGAAAAGGACGCTGAAGCTCTTGGTACCCTCCGTTTCTCATAACTCGCCGTGGTTCGACGCCGGCGTCCACCGCAGTCTTCGGGCGCCGGCGAGCTTTTCAAACCTGACATGTGGACCCCGCGTGTCAGCCTCTGTTTTATTCCACCTCGAACCATTTTCTGTTGACGCCTTCGGGCAAATACGTTTTCTCCTTTGCGCTTGCGCATTCCCAATCGAACCGTTTTCTGTTTTCTCAGTTAAAACCCTGGAACTTTTCTGTTTCATTACAGATAAGTCCCTGGACAGAAACCTTTATAACTTTTTAATAAAAAGGAATTTTTGAGTGATTCTTTTTCTGACAATCTTCAAATTTTGTCTAGTTTTTATGGGATTTATTTGAAAAATATTTGGAAAAGTTTCTGTGCACCCATTGGTTTTCACGTTAGTACCCGTTTCGTGATTGCCGTAGGTTCCGAAAGAGGTGACGGAGCCGCGAACTTCGCCGAGCTAGACTCCGACTTCTCCGAACCAGGCAAGCATGTTTTGAACATTTGATATGATAGGTGTTTTGCATGTTTGCGTGAAAGTTTGTGCGTGGCATATGAGTGTCGGTAAATACCTTGTTGCTTGTAAGGCAACGACCCGGTTGTTCCAAAGTTGCGATGACCTCTGATGAGAGGTGGCCTAATCATGTGGTGACATGAAGGGCAGCAAGGTGGTACTGTTGTAGCATACCAGCCTTGCGTCATCCGACTTTCTTCGACGTTAACGTGGTTGGAGCCACGTTATCGTTCTTTTCCCGCATGTTCCAAAGTTGCGATGATCTCTGATGAGAGATGGCCTAATCATGTGGTGACATGAAGGGCAGCAAGGAGGTACTGTTGTAGCATACCAGCCTTGCGTCATCCGACTTTCTTCGACGTTAACGTGGTTGGAGCCACGTTATTGTTCTTTCCCCATTCCGTGCTACCACATGTCTCATTGCCAGGATGCGGTTTAGTAAGTTGGTAACCTCTTTCCGTGTACACACCAAACAGAGAGGCCGGGATGATGGTACCTTGGCCCAGGATTAAAGCCAGTCATCCGGTCAGGGGGCATGGGTGTTTCCGGTTGGGACCGAGAGGGGGGGCACCCCCTTAGAGCGCGTGTATAGAAATTTGATCCCATGCTACGCGAGGTTGTAGCCTCCCCGTCTCAAGGTTTTTCTTGAACGTTGCCGAGGGTGATCCCTGGCTTCGGATGGTTGAATTGGGTGTGTACTGGTTAGACGTGTTTCTTCCAAAACACCGTAGACGGAACTAGTCCCCGTGACTACTGAAATCCGTTGGCTGTGGTTAAGTACAAACTCTGCAGAGTCAATTCTTTCCAAATCATCGTCTCCATGACCAAGTAATGAAAACATTATATCCATATCTATCCGCGTGGAAAAAAAACTTGTCCCCGGTGAACAATCTCAGGTGGTAAATCCAGATTTATTGTTATTCCTGTGGATGGACTAACTTTATTTTTGCCTCATGCTTGTGATAATTTATGTTCCCGAACTGTTGTATTATTGAGTTGTGATATAAGCCCTTTATGTGACGTCGCGCAGACGTCCGACTGTGGCGTGTTCTTGTTCCTTACTTTAAATATAAGCCCTTCTTGTGATGTCGCTCAGACGTCCGATTGTGGCATGCACTGTATTTATTTTCTGTTATAAGCCCTTTATGTGGTGTCACCCCGACGCCCGATTATTCCGCATTTTCCGCTCGAGGTGTCTTTCAGACACTCGTTTGGCACCAGTATCACTATTTTGCATTTTCCGCTCGAGGAGTCTTTCAGACACTCGTTTGGCACCAGTATTACTATTCTGCAGTTTCCGCTCAAGGCGTCATTCAGACCCTCGCTTGGCACCCAGTATTTATTACCTCTATGTCTGATCGCACCGGTTAACTTGTTCATGTGCTTCATGTTTACATTTGTTATATCTTATGTCCGAACTGTCTTGCGAGTACTTTCATAGTACTCACCTGGCTTGTTGATTTGGCCATATGTTGACGAAGGCGATCTCTTGGATGAAGAGTTTGATAGCGCGTCCGATGCCTAGAGGAGTCCCAGTCAGTCCTGCGCGATCCCGGATATTGGTCACTTGTATTGTATACGCTTCCGCCACCCGCAATAAGTCTCCTCGAGCCTCACTCCGACGCTCGAAGAGCTGTAGTCTTCTGGAATCATATCACTCGCTTCGCGGTGATATTTCCACCACCGTTATTATCGTGAGTTAGTAGTTGCCACCCTATCCGCCGTATTGTTTTAGCGGCGTGCATGTAATAAATTGTTGGGCAGTCTCTGCTCAACCTTGTATTATATTTAGTACTCCTGGTATTTTTCTTCTGTGACCAAGATATTGTCTACCAGTGAGAAGGAATTCTTCCTCGCTGGTCCGTAAAAGGGATTGGTCTCTCAATAATTATTTTATTGAAAAACCGGTCGTGACAATCATGCATGCTCACAGGAAGCACTACTCTGGTAGTGTGCTTGCTCAGCTAGCTCCTGAGCCATAGCACCCTCTGAGCGTCTGCCATGGCAATGAACCCAACACCCTGGGCCTTGTTGTCAAGCAAGTGGCTGAGAGCTGCCATGAGAGCCTTGTCGCTGAAGCCACCATGGGTCATGACAACGCCATATAGGTCAGGGTGGACGTCGAGGGGCTTGCACTCCCTGATGGTTGTTGCCACCTCCTTCACCGCCTCAGTCATGCTGCAAAAGACATTGATCTCCTCCTCCATCAGGCCTCCTCTATTCCTCTTCCTATCATGGACGGGGTCAAATGGCTTGTTGAAGGGCTTCTCGAAGGGCTTGTCAGGGCCATCAAGGACCTCCACGTCCGGGGTCCCAGGGAAGTCTAGCATGGGAGAACCAAGAGGCTCCCCCGAGCCCATGGCATGCTTCCCAGTTGCTAGCCCGAAGGAGAAGATGTGCTGCATCTGGTTGTAGTTATGTATGGGTGTGTTGAGGAACTCAGCGTTCGGGTGGTCCTAAGAATGATACACAAGTGTCGTTAGTTGCGATTAGGAGTAGGCATTGGTGGACAATATGAAAAGGAAGAGGGCTGTGAGCTAACCGCGACATGGCCGGCGTAGTGCTCTGCCTCCAGAACTATGGAGCAAGTGTTCTCATCCCATGAGGCACCGCTAAGGTCTCTCAGCTTGGACACTTGGATCCATCGACCTCTCCACTTCCTTAGGTGGCTGTACACCTGGGTGGCAGACACCTCCTACCCACAGAACTCGAAACACCTGCTTCGCAACGGTGTTCAAGTGCACCTCCTTAAAGCCCTTGTCAGTCCTAACTCCACTAGAGATGAGCTCACACATCTTGTTCAGCACGAACGTGGACATGAACGGCTGCCACTTCATGTTGTTCGACCAACCATCCTTCTTTGCCTTTGCTGTTGCTACCTTGAGTGCAGCAGCAGCAGAAGTTTGCTCAACGAGCACTACTGGCACATAGATAGAATCAGACGCGAACACCTCTGAATCAGGTGCCATCTGGGACATAGGCTGTGAGTCCTCGACAAACAATGGAGCAAACTGGCTGTTGGACAGGACAAGGGCCTGAGTAAGATCTTGCGTCTGCGTGGTCATGTCCTACAATCGTAGCACGCATTGACAATAAGCATAGCACACAACATACCGGACAATCCATAAAAGCAGGAGCATACATGTACATGGTTCATCACTATCATAGCAAGCACATGCTTCATCACTATCATACTAAGCACATGGTTCATCGCTATCATACTAAGCATACCGGACAATCTATGAGCACGAACATACATCTACAACAAACAGCATGCTACAAATGGACCACCAATAGCTACAAATCACATATATAAGCACAAATCAACACAAGCACAAGGTTCAACTTCAAACTCTACTACTAATCTAGCCTACCACATGCTTGAACATCTAACCCTACCACAGATTGCAACCGCAGCATAGCAATCAACCATACGAGCTCACAGGTCAGACCACTAATCAACCATGCATCTAGATCATACCCTAGCTGCAGCTCAGATCTAGCTAGAAGGAATAGAGAGAAAGGGGGATTGAACTCACAGAGGCCATGGCCGCAGCTCGAGGACGAGGGGGGCGGTCGTAGAAGACCACCGCCAGCCGGTGAAGGACCGCCGACGCCGTGGACCGTCGGACGATGAAGATGCGCCGCTTACCTGCTCGTCGGTGCCGATGCGCGTCGGCGGGAAAGCTTGAAGGGAGGGAGAATGGTGGCGGGAGTTGCGGCGGTGAGGGAGGGGGCTAAATAGGGGTGGACTCGGCGGGAGGTGAGCCGAAATCCTCCCATCGATTTTTCGGCGACGCGGGCGAGCTCGCGCCATCTCCCTGGTTGCAGGAGGAGAGAAGCGCGTCGCCCTCCCCTGCCTCGCCCAAGCCAGGCTCGCCAGCTACTGCCGATTCGGGTGTTTCCCCAGGGCCTGGCCTGGAACTGCTTTAAGTTTTGTGTCATGCGGGCCGCACAGTAAACCCAGGCAACCAAACGGACGGAACCTTCGCAACGGAGAGGCGGGCTGGTCGCTTCTCCCGAGTTCTGATAGATGGCGGCAGCAGCATCAACATCCTATACCATGACACTATGGAGAAGTTGGGAATCAAGCAGAGGCAGCTTCAGCCCAGTCGGACTGTATTCCATGGCATAGTCCCTGGCCTTTCCTGCTCACCAATCGGCAAGATCCAGATAGACATCCTCTTTGGGGACAAAGATCACTTCCGCCGAGAGCCAGTCTGGTTTGAGGTGGTGGACCTTGAGAGCCCCTATCATGCGCTACTTGGCCGGCCTGCTCTGGCCAAGTTCATGGCGGTCCCCCACTATGCTTACCTCAAGATGAAGATGCCAAGCACCAAGGGGATCCTAACCGTAGTCGGGGACTACAAGAAGTTGTCCGCTTGTGCGGCCGACAGCAGCCGGCTAGCCGAGTCCCTCGTGATTGCAGCAGAAAAACGGCTCCTTGACCGGTTTGTGGCAATGGCAGGCAAGCAGCCAGAAATGTTGCCAAACCCCAAGGAGTCGGAAGCTGAGGGCTCGTTCAAGCCGGCAAAAGAAACAAAGAAGATACCCTAGGACCCGGAGCACCCGGAGAGGCACGCTGTCATTGGTGCAAACCTTGACAGCAAATAGGAAAGCGAGCTCATCGATTTCCTCCGTGAGAATCGGGACATCTTTGCATGGTCTCCTAAGGACATGCTAGGTGTTCCGACGGATTTCGCCGAGCACAAGTTACATGTCCGACCTGATGCCAAGCCGGTCAGGCAGCCCTTGCGCCGTCTGTCAGAAAAGAAGAGAAGAGTCGTTGGTGAAGAGATAGCCCAGCTTCTAGCAGCCGGCTTCATCATGGAAGTGTTCTTCCTAGAGTGGTTAGCCAACCCGGTCCTTGTGCTGAAGAAGAATAAGCAGTGGCGCATGTGTATTGATTATACCAGCCTCAACAAAGCTTGCCCCAAAGATCCATTTGCTTTGCCAAGAATCGACCAAGTGATAGACTCCACAGCCGGATGCGAGTTGTTGAGTTTTTTGGATGCATACTCAGGGTATCATCAGATCAAGCTGAACTCGGCCGACAGGCTGAAGACCGCCTTCATCACACCATTCGGAGCCTTCTGCTACCTGACCATGACGTTCGGCTTGAGGAATGTCGGCGCCACGTTTCAGCGTTGCATGCAGAAGTGTCTCCTCAAGCAACTCGGCAAGAACGTCCACGTCTATGTGGACGACATTGTGGTGAAGACGGAGAAGCGTGGCACTCTGCTAGAGGACCTCAAGGAAACCTTTGAAAACTTGCGCCGTTTTCAAATCAAGCTCAACCCGGAGAAATGTGTCTTTGGAGTACCAGCCGGCCAGCTTCTTGGTTTCCTGGTCTCAGAGCGCGGCATAGAGTGCAACCCTGTGAAGATCAAAGCAATCGAGAGGATGGAGGTACCCACCCGACTGCTGGATGTGCAAAAATTCACCGGCTGCTTGGCGTCCATCAGCCGTTTTATCAGCCGGCTGGGCGAGAAGGCTCTTCCCCTGTACCAGCTCATGAAGAAAACCACTTTTTTCGAATCGAACGACAAGGCGGATGAATCTTTTCTCCAGCTCAAGAAGATGTTGACCACTCCGCCTGTCCTGGCGGCTTCGGCTACTAAGGAGCCCATGCTTCTCTACAACGCCGCCACCAGCCGGGTGGTCAGCACAGTCATAGTTGTGGAGCGCAAGGAAGACGACAAAGCATTACCAATCCAGAGGCCGGTGTATTACCTGAGTGAAGTGTTGTCCGCCTCCAAGTAGAACTACCCCCACTATCAGAAGATGTGCTACGGCGTGCATTTCGCCGCCAAGAAGCTGAAGCCGTACTTTCAAGAGCACCCAATCAATGTTGTCTGCACAGCTCCACTTGCCGAGATCATTGGAAGCCGAGATGCTTTGGGCCGAGTGGCCAAATGGGCCATAGATTTACCCCCCTACACCATCTACTACCAGCCTCGCACCGCCATCAAGTCCCAAGCACTGGCCGACTTCCTCGTCGACTGGGCTGAGACCCAGTACCTACCGCCGGCACTGGACTCCACCCATTGGCGGATGCATTTTGATGGCTCTAAGATGCGCACCGGTTTGGGAGCCGGCATTGTCCTCACCTCTCCCAAAGGCGACAAGCTCAGATATGTGTTGCAAATTCATTTTGCCGCCTCCAACAATGTAGCCGAATACGAAGCACTCATACACGGGCTCCGGCTTGCCAAGGAACTCGGCATTCGCCGGATCCTGTGCTACGGTGACTCCGACTTGGTGGTCCAGCAGTCGTCAGGCGACTGGGACGCTAAGGATGCAAATATGGCAAGCTACAGCTTCCTCGTCCAGCAACTCAGTGGATACTTTGAAGGGTGCGAGTTCCTCCATGTGCCGCGAAATGACAACGAGCAAGCCGACGCTTTGGCACGGATCGGCTCCACCCGGCAAGCAAAACCAGCCGGCATCGCCCTACAACGCCTCCTCAAGCTGTCTGTTAAGCCGTCACCAGAATCAGACTCCATCTTCGTGCCGGCTCCTCCTGAAGCAGTCGGATCCGACTGGAGGTTCCCAACAGTCGGCCCGGGGACTTCGGCAGGCGGCTCGGGGACTGCAACAGTCGCACCCGGCCCGGGGACTTCAGAACCTGGCCCGGGGGCTGCAGCAGTCAGCCCCGGGACTTCATCGACACAACAAGCGGCAGCCGACTCCAACCCGCCACCTCCCAGCCCAACCGCCCTCGTGCAAGTTGTAGTTCTGGCAGTCGAAGAAATAGCAGCACCTTCATGGGCGCAGCCCATCCTCAACTTTCTGGTGAACAAAGAGCTGCCGACTGATGCGATCTTGGCCCGACAAGTGCAATGTCGGGCAGCAGCATCACTACAAAAAAAATACACTTCCGTGATGATACGTGTTTGTCACAGTAGGTCGCGTTTTTTGTCATGCATGTACATCCATGACAAATTTATGATAGAATCAAGATAGTCATACCTGTGTTGTCGTAGAAGTGTTCCATGACATTACCAAAATTATCATCACGGAAGTGTCCACTTCCATGACGATAAATCGCGCGTCACAGAAGTGCTTTCGTCAAGGGTGACCGACACATGGCATCCACCGTAACGGAACGCCGTTAAGCTATCGGGTCGGGTTTTGGATCCGATAACCCGTTAACAGCCCCGACCAATGGGGATTTTCCATGTGTAAAATCATCATTGGCTGGAGGAAACACGTGTCGGCTCATCGCTGGGACAGATGTCATCCACTCATTGGACAGAAGGCGCCTATGATACGTCGACACATGGCACGGCCCAACAGAGGCCCATTCCAGTGAAAAGGCCGGCCCGTTTGACTTGGTCAAAAGGTGGCGGGCCGGCCCATGGAAAGCCTGTTAACGGCCTGTTCGCATATAGCCCATTTACAGCCCGCTAACCCAAGGCCCGTTATGCCCTATTCGAATTAGGCCCAGTAGCGTCATCTGGGCCATCCAATATGATTCCAGCCAGTTTTCACTTCTGGCCCATGTATGGCCCATGACGTCTTTTGGCCCATATGAGGCGCTATGTAATTCTTGGCCTATTAACGGCCCGTGGTGAAACTGGCCCGTAATGAACAGTGTATCACTTTACACCCATTAACGGCCCGTGGTGAAACTGGCCCGTAAAGAACAGTGTATCACTTTATACCCATTAACGGCCCATTATTCCGTTGGGCCGTTTCCATCCCATGTTATCTTTCAGCCTTCTCAGAGCCCATTTATTCTTGGGCTATTTTCCAGCATTCGTTTACTTACGGCCCGTTACTGTCATTTTCTGCTTGTGGGCCAAATTCAGCTCGTGGTTACAGTCGGCCCGTTTGTGGTCCGTTAATACATTGGGCCATTTTCATAGCGTCATCAAATACGGCCTATTAACGATGGCCCGTTATGGTCGGCCCATGAATGGACGATTCCAACTCTAGCCCGTTTACGGCCAGAATGCGGTCTGTTTGGCCCATGTTTGGCCAATCGATCATACGACCCGTATAAGGCCCATTGATGATACGACCCGTAGAAGGCCCATTGTTTCTACGGCCCGTAGAAGGCCCACTGTTTCTACGGCCCGTAGAAGGCCCACTGTTTCTACGGCCCGTAGAAGGCCCACTGTTTCTACGGCCTGTAGGAGGCCCAGTGTCACTACAGTAAATATTAGCCCATGGTTATTGTGGCCTAGTTTTAAAAAATAGGTTATTGCAGCCACTAGCAAACCGCAGAAAAAGAACTGCACTGACTACAAGCAAACAAATAAACAAGACAACAAGGAAATAAATAAGCAAGCAACTTACACTAGGCTATCACGGCTATTACACATATTACATCCACTGGGCATCAAAGTTCGCCACCAGTGCAAATATAGGGAACACAGCAGCATATAAACGCCGCAGCAAAACAAGTCCAGAACTGAAACCACTTCAGAAGAGCTCAAGAAACAATATCCTGGGTACCCATAATGCTGGCAAGATGCTTAGCAAGCTTATTAACTTTCTATTGTTTGGCGCTTAAGTCCTCCAGCGCTTGCTGTTGCACCAGAAAGTATGCATCTGAATTCCGCAGGGACTTCCTCAGTCCTTCGGCTTCCTGTCGCATAACATCTGATCGATGTCTTTCAACTTGAAGTTGAGACTCAAGAAGCCGAACTGATTCAGGCAACGAGTTCGAAGAGCTGGTGCCAGCAGTGGTAGCCAGTAACTCGAACACTACATCAAGACAGGACTTTGGGGTTGTCTCAGTGTCTTCAATATAGTTTTTATCAGCTTTCTTGGAGACCAACAGGGATGTCTCACTATCTTGAACCTTATTTGCATTACTTCCTTTACCATTGCATAAGAGGGTACTCTTCTCCAATATTTTATCCGCGTTCTAAAAGAGAAACAAACAAACACATCTCAGGTTTACAATGTGGTATATGAAACTCATTTTGGTAAACCAGTTCAGTAGTAAGGTGGACAGGATAACAGCATGAAACAAACATATATCTATGTAGTATGGTCACTGTATGGTCTATATCATTCTAGTTTATGTTGCCAAATCAAGATAGATACAGTTCGAATCATATCTATTTAAGACAAAGCAGCATAGACAGAATATAAGTGTGGGAAACTACACAGCAATAACAACACTTGTAATGTGCATGGCATGAGAACATAACTGTTCATTCAATTGAAACTGAAATCAACATAGAGCAAGTTACAATAGCAAACAGCCAAACACGTTGAAGAAACAGGTTTAAAACATACCTGTTGCGCCATTGGAGTTTCAATTGCATCCTTCAAATTTGAAATTAGTTGGTATCAGTAAATACAGTGATGCAAGAGCAAAGTAGTATGAACCATAGCTACGGAACCTGACCTGAGAACAATTCTTCTTCTGCTTTAAGCGTTGACTTCGGGTTCGGAGTGGTGGTCCTCGTGATTTGGGCACTGCAGTTGCCTTACTAACTGCTCGTGTTTGGGTGCTCTGTGGTGGAGGCGGTGCTGTGTCAATGGGAACTGGGTGTCTATCTGCTGGGGTTGGGATTAGAAGGGGTGTAGCTGGTTCTCTGTCCAACTGGGTAGGGGTACAATCTGCATGAGTGTGGGTTATGTTTGGTGGGGCTGGTTCTTGGGCAAGTACAACCGTGGTTCTATCTGCATCGACAGGTAGCACGATATTTTCTGAAGACCGTGTTTTTACTCCCACAGATACTGCCATCACTCCCTCCAATTGAAATGGCTGATAAACAAGAAAAGTAATTGAATGTACAGACATTGTAAGATAGACAGGTGCAATGGATAGTAGGGAAGAAAACAGGGCATGAAATAATTCACATTTATGTTGTCTAAGCAAACTGAATAGCAGGACATAATTTCACATATATGATGGCTAATTAAACAGGATAGCATGACACAATTTCACATGTATGATGGCTAACTAAACAGAATAGAATGACATACTTCAAAATATGATGACTATGTAAATAGGATGACATGATATAACTATACGATGTGTCTATTAAAGTGGTTGGCATGCCATAAATCACAAACATGCCGTCGATGGAAACATGATGGCATGATATAATTCACGGATAGAATGACATAATTTAAAATATGATGACTATGTAAACAGGATGAGATGATATAACTATATTATGTCTTAGAAAATGGGTTGGTATGCCATAATTCAGATACATGCTGTCTATGTAAACATCATGGCATGACATAATTCAAATATATGATTTATATACTAAGGAAGTGAGCAGAGGGCAATCACATATATGATGTGTCAACTAAGGAGATGGCATTCAATATTGTGTATATGATGTAAAAACTAAGCATTGCAATACAACATATGCATTATATGAGTAATATAACCCTGCCAAGTTTGAGCATACACCTCAGGGAGATAATAGGACTGGTCATCTGCCTCTGAATCCTCCTCTGAAGAGCTATCTGTAACCAGCAAGATATCTGCTTCAGTAGGTAGCATTGTCTGCTCCAAAGACCTTGTTTTCACTCCAGATTTCTCCATCACCAATTCAAATGGCTGATGCATAGGAAGAGCAGTTGAATATACAAACATTGTCGACAAAAGCAATGAGAAATACAAAAAAAAGGACGGCATGATATAATTCACATATATGACGCTTGCCTAAACAGCATGGCATTGCATAATTCACATACATAATGCCTTGCAACAAGATAACATTGCATAATTCACATATACAATGTCTTGCAACAAGATGGCATTGCATAATTCACATATATGGTAATTAGACACTAAACAGGTGGCATTCACACAAAGCATGTCTAAACTAAGCGAATGACATAGCAATGCAAGATACTATACGCACGATATGAGCAACATAACCCTGCCAAGTTAGGGCATGCACCTCGGGGGGAAATATGACTGGTCATCTGTCTCTGAATCCTCCTCTGAGGAGCTATCGGTAACCAGCAAGACATGCGCTTCGTCAGATAGCATTGTCTGCTCTGAAGACCTTGTTTCCACTCCAGATTTTTCCATGACCGTGCCGAATGGCTGATGCACAGGAAGAGTAATTGAATGTACTAAAATTGTTGACAAATTTAACACGTAATAAAAAAATGATGGCATGATATAATTCACATATAAGATGACTGGCTAACCAGGGTGGCATTGCAAAATTCACATATATGATGCCTGGCTAGACAAGATGGCATTGCATGATTCACATATACGATAAAGAAAGTAAACAGATGGCATTGACACAAAGCATGTCTAAACTAAGCAGATGACATCTTTAATGTATACAGTAAGCAATGCAAGGCACCATATGCATGATATTACCAACATCAGCATGCCAAGTTAGAGCGAAGACCTCATGGGGTAAATAGGAGTGGTCTTCTCCTTCTGAATCCCCCTCAGTACAGTTATCTTCCTCTTGATTACGATCCGAAATGGGTGGAGGGGGGCTGCCTTTGCGCCCACCATGGAACGACGTCTTCATGAAATTTTATTGCCACGCAAGGCTTGTCTCTTTTGCTCTACATGATCAGTTCCATTGTGTACAATAACTAGCATGCATAGGAATAAAACATAGTGAGATTATGTAAGGAGTGCATGCACAAATCCAGAGTGATGGTAGCAAACTGTGGATAGACCCAAAACCAATGATAGCAGGCAGATAATAGCTTTAGTTAAAAAATACAGATAATGGCTCCTTTAATGTTTGTTTGCACCCAACATGAAACTCGTAGTAGACACCGGAGATTAACCAGATAGTAGACAGATAGTACTGATTGCTGCCCCAATATGTACCCCACAACCATTTAAAAACTCAAGTTTCAGCATTAGTTTGGACCTGACTCGGAGTCTAATAGGTGAACACGACGATAATGTAGCATGTCATCATATTAAGCGACGCATAACGTAAGCAGACACGGAAGAGTGCGACCTCTCTTGCGGACCCGTGTAGTCCTCAAGATCATCTGCTCAGTTGATGTTGGTAATGCAGGTGTTGTGGCTGCCGGCGACGGGGAAGAAGATCTAAAGCGGCAAAAGACAGTCTGGAGAGCGGATCCCTGCTGTGGTGAACCCTTCCGTTGTTGGAGAAACTGAGCTGGGGTGGAACACAGCGCCGCAGGAGCACGACAAACCACACAAGGTTTTCTTTGACACACATCTTTAACAGAAGTAATTGAGTAAGGGCTTGTTTGAATTTGAGGATTCTAACAATGTAGGGATAGGAAATAGACAGGAATAGGATAGGAATGCACGTGCAAAACAGAGAATTTGAAAACACAGGATTTCTGCCAATCTGGGTGTTTGATTCACAACAATTGGAAGATCACAGGATGCAAAAAAGCATGGTGAGATTAAGTCAAACCACAAGAAAATGTACGGTTATAATGCTATTATGCTACTATCTCTTAGTCTTGTGCTTGATGAATAGGAATATGAAAAGGAGGAGAAGTGGAAATTAGAATTCCTACGGTTTTTCTTTCAAGGAGACACTAAAGGAACAAATCCTACAGTTTTCCTTTGCTCCATTCCTTTGCACCAAATTCATGAAAAGTAGTACCATAGGAAACTTTCCAATTCCGATGTTTTTCATTCACTTTTCCTTTCAAGCACTGGCGATTCTAGTAGGCAGGCTTGAGCAAGGAAAATCCTACACTAAAAAAATGTTTTTGTGCTACTTCTATTACTTTGGACCCAGGCCACTGCCATACTAGCTCAACTCCCAGGCCCATCGACAAATGCACAGCTCAAACGCGCAAAGATAAATAATGATGGCGTTCAAGAGAGTCCATCACGGATAGCTAAGTTGCCTGGTACCTCACTGCTTGTCATATAGTAGGATAAAATAATCGTATTTCCCGTTACTATGAGTGCTCAGTGGACAATATATATAACATGTAGAGTAAAAAAGAGATGCAAGAAGTGTACAACCCCTTTGGCGAAGCCATGTCGATCTCAGCGTGATTGGGTTGGCCGGTGAGGATGCTCCGGCTGACTTGGCTGTCGGAGGAGGGGAAGAAGATCTTAGGCGTCTGGAGATGGAGCCCGAGGTACTGCTCCGCTGTGATGGAGGGTTTCGTCGTTGGAGCAGCTCCGGTGAGTTGTACGACGCCGAGGCTGAAGCAGGACAAGAGAGACAATGAACAACGTTAACCTGAGTGGAATTCTAATAGCATCTCCAATACATGACGTAAAATACATAACCACAAAGTGCTAGATGTAAAATACATCAGCCGCTCATCTCTGAACTTAACTGTCGAAACTGAATTTAACTGTCGAAACTGAACTTAACTGTCGAAACTGAATTTTGCTGTCGAAACTGAACGCACTAGCAAGGTGAGGCTACACGTCGGTCGACTGACTTTTTCATCTCTGGTCAGTCGATTTTGCAGCCGTTGGATACGAAATCAAGGGCATGTGGTTCATCTTCAACCTCCACCCCCCTGAGCCGCCAGCCACCACCGGCCAAACAGCACTCCCCCGCCGCCCGCGGCCGGCGGTGCGCCGCCCCGCCCGCCCCGAAAACACTCCCCACCGCCGGTCCGCCGCCGCCCCGGCCATCCCTCTAGCCCCCCCGTGCCGACCTTTTTCTCCGGCGATCCCCACGCCAACGCCCCACCAACGCCCCGCCACCGCCGGCGACCACCGCCCCCATCCTGAACCCTAAGATAGATAGTGGGGTACCTCTCCGGCGAGCCCCCCTCCCCGCTGCGGCTGGTTCTTCCTTCACCCCGGCGACCCCCCCCCCCCCACCACTTGAAAATCGACTGACCCAAAAGTCGATTCAGTCGACTGAAGTGTAGCTAAAATCGGAGTAGCATCGCAAGCAAGAGCAAGAGCGAGAGCAGCAGCGCGACCAAGAGCAATAGCAAGAGCAGACCAAGCAGGGGCCCGAGAGCAAGAGCAGAGCAGCAGCGCGAGCGAGAGCTAAAGCAGCAGCAGCTCCTACTGATGTGGACGTCGCCACCGAGGGAGCGACACCGTGGAGGAAGTGGCCGGCGACGCCGCCGTGGATGGAGCCGCGCCGTGTCGGCTCGGGACCGAGCGCCGGCAGCACCGTGAGATCGAATCAAGAAGAAAATGCGGCGATTAGTGTACAACCTCTTTGGTGGCGCCGATTAGGCCGCAGCTTCATCCGAGGAAACGGTGACGATGATGCTCTTCCGGTGGTGCAGGTGAAGACGGCGGTGTGGGAATGGAGGTGGCGCGAAAGACGAGGGGAACGTCGGGGCAGCTCCTTGGAGGTGGAGGACGGGGTGGCTGAACCGGCGGGACGATGAGATCGACGACGGATCGTCATCCGGTACGGTGGATGAGGGACGTCGAGGTGTTGCTATGGACGACGTCGACGGGGAAGAGGCTCCGGCTGGTGGCGGACGGAGCAGGGTGTGGGGTTTCGTCGCGGGTTTTCGCGGCCTCGGTGTACGAATGGGTGGGCGGATGGGATGGCAGTGGGGAACCATGGCTTAGAGACGCGCTTGTCCGAAATGTGGGGTAAGTTACGAAAGTACCCCCACCGATTTGAGGCGGTTCTTTCGGTTCAGGGGTACCACGGGCATTTCGCGTGTCGGGATTTCACAGAAGGTGGGAGTTTTCACGCGCGTTGTAATTTCGGAATAGCAAGGCGCGGGTTGAGATGGAGGGAGTTGTCGGAGCACAACGAGACAAAGATATATCTTAAATATTTCGGGCTAACAAGGCGCGGGTTGAAGAGGCGGGAGTTTCGCAGCACGATAGACAGAGACGCTAGCTTGAATTTTTGGCATAACAAGGCGCGGCTTGAAATTTCGGAAGAACAAGCTTAACGTGTACCCAAAAAAAGACAATTTGCACCTCAACACGCACAACACACACACAAACACCATTTAGACTAGAGTAAGGTACACGTGCATTGCACGCATGAGATTAGGCAACCAAATTATGAATAAATACCACATTATAGCATGCAAGCTTTGAGTCATATATGCATGATGTAGATGTTCGTTTAATTCTTATAGTTCATTTCATTCAAAATCATCTAGTTTTTATAAGAAAGCTAATCTATTTTAAGATTCATGGAATTGTGCGTCGTAAGACATAAAGTAAAAACAAATAATGGCAAATCATGCAGAAAAACATTTGGGCAATTCTGATACAGAAGATTCTAGAACAAATAAGAAGTGCTTGTGTTTTGATGTTTGTGCATTATGCTTAAGTTCAACCATGGAGTCTTCTAGATTATACATGTGGCGAAATCTGGTGGAATCTAGATGATATCCAACGGCCAGTAGTGCTCAAATTTGCCATGTTTGGACCATCAGATTCGCCTCATCCAACGACCATCTTTCAAAGTTAAAGTTACCCGCACACAATATAAAAAAATATAAAATATAATATATATATATATAGGGGTATAGATATAGATATGTGATGTGAAAGCCGCCCATCATCTCCAATTAGAATAGTGTGTCCATGCACGGATGCGACGTGGCCAAATGATGTCTACCATCGGTATCTCAAATTCAAATTAGTCTGACCTTGTTCAATGTGTATACATTACAACATGCTCGTTTCCAAACCACACCGCACAGATCTCCATTATATTCATGCATGCATGGGTTTCAAACATCAGGATCTCTTATTCAAATATTTGAATTCAACTTTACATTGATTATGACCTCACCTATTCTTTTACACCCACACAGTAGTCTTCTCTTTATAATTGTACCACTAACTTTCTCTCGTGCATGCATGCACACACACTACCAGTCGGCATTATCCATCGCACGCATACAATCTTTTTCTTCAGGCCGGTCTCCCATGAAGGCACACACCCACACACATCCCCCTCTCCATCATATCGGGCATTCTTTATCTCTCACGCGTGCATGCGCAACGATCGATGTTCCTCTATGTTGTGTGTATATAGCTAGGTCTTTCATAGTTTTGCACACAAACCGATCAATCGATATGTCCAGTGAGGTCTCACCCTCTTTCCCACGTCCACATCGATCAATCTATACCTCTCTATATAGGATTAACATATATAGCTAATACACCCACATTAATTATATATCCAACATCCCCCTCTCATCATCCATGCCTTTCGCTTCATCTCTCAGACGCGTGCACAATGGCGAAGACAGGGGCAGTAAGGGCCCTGCCCCCCTCCCCCCTAACATCACTATATATCGAGGCTAATATGAATGTGATCATTAGACAATTGCTTCTAAAAATGGTTTAATTTCATGAATTGACCCTCCTCGTAAAGGATTAGCAATGCTTGGCCCCCTAGCTCATTTATTTTTCATGGCTCCGCCACTGCGCGCAACAGCGCACGTGTTCGCCCCCTCTCTCTAAATATCGATCTCGCACTTGTGCATTCCTTCATAGTCTCCCTCCACTCGGCCCCTCGCACCATCTTCTAGCTCCCCACCGGATTTTGCCACATGTACAATCTAGCAGACTCCATGGTTGAACTTAAGCATAATGCACAAACCTCAAAACAACAGTGGTTCTCTTTTGTTCTAGAATCTTCCGTATCATAACTGCCCAAACTTTTTTTCTAGTGGAATTGCCATTATTTGTTTTTACTTTATGCTTTACAACGCACAATTCCATGAATCATAAAATAGAGTAAGGGCTTCTTTGATTCAAAGGATTCTCAAAGGAATTTTGGAGGATTCTAATCATTAGGAATTTTTCCTATCTTGGTTGTTTGATTCGTAGGATTGTAAACCATAGGAATTTTTCCATATGATTCATTTGCACTAGATTTCATAGGAAACATCCCATCCACTCAAACCTCTTTGAAAGAATTCTGCGTTTTTTTATGCACAATCAAACACTCGTACAATCCTGTAGGATTCAAGACGACGTTCCACTATAATCCCATGTTTTTCCTATTCCCGCGTTCTTAGCTTTTTTATAAAAACTAATTGATTTTGAATGAGATGAACTATAAGAATTAAACGAAGGACTACATCAGGCATATATGACTCAGAGCTTACATGCTATAGTGTGGTATTTATTCATAATTTGGTTGCAAAATCTGATGCGTGCAATGCACGTGTACCTTACTAGTACTTTGAGTATGTGCAAAACACGTAAATTAGAATACCAATGGCACACTACACAGTGTCTCTCTTACAGTTCATGAAGCCACGTGGCACATGTGGAGGCGTTCTCGCGACCTCCTTGCGTGGATTGATCATAGTGACGTGCTGCTGGTTCCAGAAGAATGTACTCATCCTCCCTGAGCCATACTGGCGGTACATGCATGAAGCGAAGATGTGCACGCACGCCACGCACACACTCATTCCCTCGCACGCACACGCGGGTACACGGGCAGACGCAATTTTGTACCAAGATCCACCCCATGTGATAATTTGACGCATGTAAAGTCGTTCACTTCATTCATGGTCAATTAATACAGCGCATGCAAATTGAGTGGACATGAGGGCGGAAGAAAGACATTATTACTCCACTGCGCGCATGCGAGTAGTTAAATCGTGGGTTGCTAGTAGTACTTCCATTGGTCTCCTTCGTATTTTGTGCCAATTTTTGACAGTAACATAATATTTACGCATTTGAGCAGTGTAGTACTTGAAATTTATGTTCCGCTAAACTCATCGGGAGCCGTTTCGGGCCTCGAAACCAAAACCGTCAATTAATATTTACCTTGTTCCCATCACATTCGAAAGCCATCTCACACCTACTAGTACGTACCAAACATGAATGTGTTCCCACTATGCAGGTATTAGTACTAGTGCTAGTACTTAGGTTATAAAAAGGGGAACTACCTAACCGAAAATTACTCTACCTTTCCTCCTCATAAGTGCTTCTTCTTCGTCCGTCGTTGCCATGGCCGGTGAGCAGAGTTCTAGGTCGAGAACTACTCGTAACAAGGGAGAAGCAACCAAGGCTGCCGAAAAAAAAGAGGGCTCGCCGCCACGCAGAGACCTCGAAAGATCTCTCAGGGGCAGGCGATGGCTCCCAGGAGCGCCCTAGCCGCGGAGGCGAACATGCCGAGCCGGCGAAGCTGGAGTCGTTATCCCTCGACGGCATGCCTGATCAGCTCAATAAGCAGAAGGAGTTCATCCAAGGCTTGATGGAGTTGCTAAAGGAGAGCCTCGACGACATGCTCGCTGAGCTCAATCAGCAGGGGGAGTTGACCGCCGGCTTGGTGATGCTGCTGAAGAAGAGCATCGCCTCGGAGAAGAAGGCAACCAGCGAAATCCTGCGACTTCAGGAGGACAAGGCGAAGCTCTGCCACGAGATCGACCTGTTGAAGGAGAAGAACACCGGCTGGAAGAAGCTGCATGAGAATAGTTGTTCCTCGATGAAGATGCTGCAGGCCCTCGTCATGCAACAGAAGGAGGAGTTGGCGAAGCTCCGCATCGAGCACCCGGCTGCTGTCAAGGTACGTAATGCGGCCGTGGAACAGATGATGAAGGCTCGCATCGAGAAATCCCGCGTCATGGACAGAATGAAGAAGATGGCGGAGGAGACGCGCATGGAGATGGAGGTCGTGGAGGCGATGAAGAAGCAGTTACGACTCCGCGACGAATTAGATCATTTGGGGTGATAATCTTCCTTCTTCTTTTGCTCCTGTGTTTCATCTTTTGCTTCGGGTGTTTCGCCACACGTGTCACGTTCTCTGCGAGGCATGAATAGAACAATGTTTTTTTAGGGAATGAATAGAACAATGCTAACAATGAGATGACTAGCAAATTAGATCATTTTTTATCGCCATATGGCATTGGGCTGCCATGTTTCATGCTCCTCCATCGCAGTACTACTCCAGTGGAAAACTTGAGTATATCGCACGGTTCTTTGCTCCTCCTCGATCAGGTCATCGGCGCATTTATACGAGCAGTCAAATCACAAGGCCCCGCCTTCCAGCAGTAATGAGCCGTCAAATCACAAAGGCCCTCGCCTCTCGTGAAACCGACCAAGCTAGACTGCCCCGCCCTCTAGCCTTTTAAAAAATGTATACTTTTGTACAACAGTAGTATCGATGGATTGCGCCATGGAGCAAAACTTGAAATTAAAAAAAAGGTGGTACATATAGAGAGCGCTCGTCGCCAAATTATGCATATAGTACTATTAAAAAGGCTAGTCACAATAATGGTGTCCAGCACAACCCACCCCTCAAATAAAACTAAGAGGGTGCTTGGATACGTTTTAGTCCCATGACTAAAAGTAGTGGGACTAAAACATGCTAGCCTCACCCATGCTTGGATCCAAATACTAAAAAGGCTAAAATCAAGTTAATGAGCATTTATTATCCTCCAAACCCTCCAATCCAGAACTCGCCTGTGTTAAAGGAGAGGAGTTAAATGAGTAGAGAGAGGACTAATCCACATTTTAGTAGGGGTACCCCTGACTAAAAAAATTTAGTCTCAAGACTAGTTTTAGCCCCTCTTTAGTCAGGGGTGCTTGGAACTTTAGCCTCTTAAAGAGACTATTTTTAGTCAGACTAAAGTAAGTCCCTTGGATCCAAGCACCCTCTAAGCATCCTGGAATTCTTTGACAAAACTAAGCACCCTGAAATTCTTTGACAACTAAATTGTTGGCTATATGATGTTGGCCATATATATTGTACGTATATAATGTGAAGAAACGAGTGGTAGTACTATACCAACTAAAAGATGAAATGTAAGAAATACTAGTATGTACGTACTGAAGAGTTAAAGTAACGAGAAGAAACATAACATAGTTCTGCTGGGGGCTCAGCACAACACACCCCTCAAATTAAATTAAGCACACCTAAAATTAAACTTTGCAACTATTGGGTAGACACTGCATTAGAACCACCATGAGCAACTGTTGGGTAACGAAGTAATTTCAAAAAATTTCCTACGAACACGCAAGATCATGGTGATGCATAGCAACGAGAGGGGAGAGTGTTGTCCACGTACCCTCGTAGACCGAAAGCGGAAGCGTTAACACAACGCGGTTGATGTAGTCGTACGTCTTCACGATCCGACCGATCAAGTACCGAACGCACGGCACCTCCGAGTTCAGCACACGTTCAGCTCGATGACGTCCCTCGAACTCCGATCCAGCCGAGTGTTGAGGGAGAGTTTTGTCAGCACGACGGCGTGGTGACGATGATGATGTTCTACCGACGCAGGGCTTCGCCTAAGCTCCGCAACGATATTATCGAGGTGTAATATGGTGGAGGGGGCACCGCACACGGCTAAAAGATCGTAGATCAATTGTGTGTCCAGAGGTGCCCCCTGCCCCCGTATATAAAGGAGCAAGGGGGAGGCCGGCTGGCCCTTGGGGCGCGCCAAAGAGGGGGGGGGAGTCCTCCTCCTAGTAGGAGTAGGACTCCCCTTTCCTAGTCCAACTAGGAAGAGAGAAGGGGGAAGGAAAGAGAGGGAGAGGGAGAGGGAAAGAGGGGCTGCGCTCCCCTCCCCTAGTCCAATTCGGACTCCTCATGGGAGGGGGCGCGCCACCTCCTGGGCTGCTGCCCTCTCTCTCCCCTCAAGCCCACTAAGGCCCAATACTTCCCCGGGGGGTTCCGGTAACCCCTCCGGCACTCCGGTTTTATCCGAAACTTCTCCGAAACACTTCCGGTGTCCGAATATAGTCGTCCAATATATCAATCCTTATGTCTCGACCATTTCGAGACTCCTCGTCATGTCCGTGATCACATCCGGGACTCCGAACAACCTTCGGTACATCAAAACATATAAACTCATAATATAACTGTCATCGTAACGTTAAGCGTGCGGACCCTACGGGTTCGAGAACTATGTAGACATGACTGAGACACCTCTCCGGTCAATAACCAATAGCGGAACCTGGATGCTCATATTGGTTCCCACATATTCTACGAAGATCTTTATCGGTCAGACCGCATAACAACATACGTTGTTCCCTTTGTCATCGGTATGTTACTTGCCCGAGATTCGATCGTCGGTATCTCGATACCTAGCTCAATCTCATTACCGGAAAGTCTCTTTACTCGTTCCGTAATACATCATCCCGCAACTAACTCATTAGTTACAATGCTTGCAAGGCTTATAGTGATGTGCATTACCGAGTGGGCCCAGAGATACCTCTCCGACAATCAGAGTGACAAATCCTAATCTCGAAATACGCCAACCCAACAAGTACCTTTGGAGACACCTGTAGAGCACCTTTATAATCACCCAGTTACGTTGTGACGTTTGGTAGCACACAAAGTGTTCCTCCGGTAAATGGGAGTTGCATAATCTCATAGTCATAGGAACATGGATAAGTCATGAAGAAAGCAATAGCAGCATACTAAACGATCGAGTGCTAAGCTAACGGAATAGGTCAAGTCAATCACGTCATTCTCCTAATGAGGTGATCCCGTTAATCAAATGACAACTCATGTCTATGGCTAGGAAACATAACCATCTTTGATTAACGAGCTAGTCAAGTAGAGGCATACTAGTGACACTCTGTTTGTCTATGTATTCACACATGTATTATGTTTCCGGTTAATACAATTCTAGCATGAATAATAAACATTTATCATGATATAAGGAAATAAATAATACTTTATTATTGCCTCTAGGGCATATTTCCTTTAGTCTCCCACTTGCACTAGAGTCAATAATCTAGATTACACAGTAATGATTCTTGCACCCATGGAGTCTTGGTGCTGATCACGTTTTGCTCATGGAAGAGGCTTAGTCAACGGGTCTGCAACATTCAGATCCGTATGTATCTTGCAAATTTCTATGTCTCCCACCTGGACTAAATCCCGGATGGAATTGAAGCGTCTTTTGATGTGCTTGGTTCTCTTGTGAAATCTGGATTCCTTTGCTAAGGCAATTGCACCAGTATTGTCACAAAAGATTTTCATTGGTCCCGATGCACTAGGTATGACACCTAGATTGGATATGAAATCCTTCATCCAGACTCCTTCATTTGCTGCTTCCGAAGCAGCTATGTACTCCGCTTCACACGTAGATCCCGCCACGACACTTTTCTTAGAACTGCACCAACTGACAGCTCCACCGTTCAATGTAAATACGTATCCGGTTTGCGATTTAGAATCGTCCGGATCAGTGTCAAAGCTTGCATCAACGTAACCATTTACGATGAGCTCTTTGTCACCTCCATAAACGAGAAACATATCCTTAGTCCTTTTCAGGTATTTCAGGATGTTCTTGACCGCTGTCCAGTGATCCACGCCTGGATTACTTTGGTACCTCCCTGCTAAACTTATAGCAAGGCACACATCAGGTCTGGTACACAGCATTGCATACATGATAGAGCCTATGGCTGAAGCATAGGGAACATCTTTCATCTTCTCTCTATCTTCTGCAGTGGTCGGGCATTGAGTCTTACTCAATCTCACACCTTGTAGTATAGGCAAGAACCCTTTCTTTGCTTGATCCATTTTGAACTTCTTCAAAACTTTGTCAAGGTATGTGCTTTGTGAAAGTCCAATTAAGCGTCTTGATCTATCTCCATAGACCTTAATGCCTAATATATATGCAGCTTCACCGAGGTCTTTCATTGAAAAACTCTTATTCAAGTATCCCTTTATGCTATCCAGAAATTCTATATCATTTCCAATCAGCAATATGTCATCCACATATAATATCAGAAATGCTACTGAGCTCCCACTCACTTTCTTGTAAATACAGGCTTCTCCAAAAGTCTGTATAAAACCAAATGCTTTGATCACACTATCAAAGTGTTTATTCCAACTCCGAGAGGCTTGCACCAGTCCATAAATGGATCGCTGGAGCTTGCACACTTTGTTAGCTCCCTTTGGATCGACAAAACCTTCCGGTTGCATCATATACAACTCTTCTTCCAGAAATCCATTCAGGAATGCAGTTTTGACATCCATTTGCCAAATTTCATAATCATAAAATGCAGCAATTGCTAACATGATTCGGACAGACTTAAGCATCGCTACGGGTGAGAAGGTCTCATCGTAGTCAATCCCTTGAACTTGTCGAAAACCTTTCGCAACAAGTCGAGCTTTATAGACAGTAACATTACCATCAGCGTCAGTCTTCTTCTTGAAGATCCATTTATTTTCAATGGCTTGCCGACCATCGGGCAAGTCAACCAAAGTCCATACTTTGTTCTCATACATGGATCCCACCTCGGATTTCATGGCTTCAAGCCATTTTGCGGAATCTGGGCTCACCATCGCTTCTTCATAGTTCGTAGGTTCGTCATGGTCTAGTAACATAACTTCCAGAACAGGATTACCGTACCACTCTAGTTGACCTACGAGGTTCAGTAATAACTTGATATGAAGTTTCATGATCATTATCATTAACTTCCTCACTAATTGGTGTAGGTGTCGCAGAAACTGATTTCTGTGATGATCTACTTTCCAATAAGGGAGCAGGTACAGTTACCTCATCAAGTTCTACTTTCCTCCCACTCACTTGTTTCGAGAGAAACTCCTTCTCTAGAAAGGATCCATTATTAGCAACGAATATCTTGCCTTCGGATCTGTGATAGAAGGTGTACCCAACAGTCTCCTTTGGGTATCCTATGAAGACACATTTCTCCGATTTGGGTTCGAGCTTATCAGGTTGAAGTTTCTTCACATAAGCATCGCAACCCCAAACTTTAAGATACGACAACTTTGGTTTCTTGCCAAACCATAGTTCATAAGGCGTCGTCTCAACGGATTTCGATGGTGTCCTATTTAGAGTGAATGCAGCCGTCTCTAAAGCATAACCCCAAAACGATAGCGGTAAATCAGTAAGAGACATCATAGATCGCACCATATCTAATAAAGTACGATTACGACGTTCAGACACACCATTACGCTGTGGTGTTCCGGGTGGCGTGAGTTGCGAAACTATTCCGCATTGTTTCAAATATAGGCCAAACTCGTAACTCAAATATTCAACTCCACGATCTGATCGTAGAAACTTTATTTTCTTGTTACGATGATTTTCAACTTCACTCTGAAATTCTTTGAACTTTTCAAATGTTTCAGACTTATGTTTCATTAAGTAGATATACCCGTATCTGCTCAAATCATCTGTGAAGGTGAGAAAATAACGATATCCGCCACGAGCCTCAATATTCATCGGACCACATACATCTGTATGTATGATTTCCAATAAATCTGTTGCTCTCTCCATAGTTCCGGAGAACGGTGTTTTAGTCATCTTGCCCATGAGGCACGGTTCGCAAGTACCAAGTGATTCATAATCAAGTGATTCCAAAAGTCCATCAGATCATAGAAACTATTACACATTGTTTTAATTGAAGGCCAAACTCGTAACTCGAATATTTTCCTCCATGATCAGATCGTAGAAACTTTATTTTCTTGTTATGATGATTTTCCATTTCACTCTGAAATTCTTTGAACTTTTCAAATGTTTTAGACTTATGTTTCATCAAGTAGGTATACCCATATCTGCTCAAATCATCTGTGAAGGTTAGAAAATAACGATACCTGTCGCGAGCCTCAACACTCATCGGACTGCATACGTCAGTATGTATTATTTCCAACAAGTTTGTTGCTCGCTCCATTGTTCCGGAGAACGGAGTCTTAGTCATCTTGCCCATGAGGCATGGTTCGCAAGCATCAACTGATTCATAATCAAGTGATTCCAAAAGCCCATCAGCATGGATTTTCTTCATGCGCTTTACACCAATATGACCTAAATGGCAGTGCCACAAATAAGTTGCACTGTCATTATCAACTCTGCATCTTTTGGCTTCGACTTTATGAATATGTGTGTCACTACTATCAAGATTCATTAAAAATAGACCACTCTTCAAGGGTGCATGACCATAAAAGATATTATTCATATAAATAGAACAACCATTATTCTATGATTTAAATGAATAACCGTCTCGCATCAAACAAGATCCAGATATAATGTTCATGCTCAACGCTGGCACCAAATAACAATTATTTAGGTCTAATACTAATCCCGAAGGTAGATGTAGAGGTAGCGTGCCGACGGCGATCACATCGACTTTGGAACCATTTCCCACGCGCATCGTCACCTCGTCCTTAGCCCATCTTCGCTTAATCCGTAGCCCCTGTTTCGAGTTGCAAATATTAGCAACAGAACCAGTATCAAATACCCAGGTGCTACTGCGAGCATTAGTAAGGTACACATCAATAACATGTATATCACATATACCTTTGTTAACCTTGCCATCCTTCTTATTCGCCAAATACTTGGGGCAGTTCCGCTTCCAGTGACTAGTCTGCTTACAGTAGAAGCACTCAGTTTCAGGCTTAGGTCCAGACTTGGATTTCTTCTCCTGAACAGCAGCTTGCTTGCTGTTCTTCTTGAAGTTCCCCTTCTTCTTCCCTTTGCCCTTTTTCTTGAAACTAGTGGTTTTACTGACCATCAACACTTGATGCTCCTTTTTGATTTCTACCTCCGTTGTCTTTAGCATTGCGAAGAGCTCGGGAATTGTCTTATCCATCCCTTGCATGTTATAGTTCATCACGAAGCTCTTGTAGCTTGGTGGCAGTGATTGAAGAATTCTGTCAATGACGCTATCATCCGGAAGATTAACTCCCAGTTGAATCAAGTGATTATTATACCCAGACATTTTGAGTATATGCTCACTGACAGAACTATTCTCTTCCATCTTGCAGCTGTAGAACTTATTGGAGACTTCATATCTCTCAATCCGGGCATTTGCTTGAAATATTAACTTCAACTCCTGGAACATCTCATATGCTCCACGACGTTCAAAACGCCGTTGAAGACCCGGTTCTAAGCCGTAAAGCATGGCACACTGAACTATCGAGTAGTCATCAGCTTTGCTCTGCCAGACGTTCATAACTTCTGGTGTTGCTCTTGCAGGAGGCCTGGCACCTAGCGGTTTTTCCAGGATGTAATTCTTCTGTGCAGCAATGAGGATAATCCTCAAGTTACGGACCCAGTCCGTGTAATTGCTACCATCATCTTTCAACTTTGCTTTCTCAAGGAATGCATTAAAATTCAACGGAACAACAGCACGGGCCATTTATCTACAATTAACATAGACAAGCAAGATACTATCAGGTACTAAGTTCATGATAAATTTAAGTTCAATTAATCATATTACTTAAGAACTCCCACTTAGATAGACATCCCTCTAATCATCTAAGTGATTATGTGATCCAAATCAACTAAACCATGTCCGATCATCACGTGAGATGGAGTAGTTTCAATGGTGAACATCACTATGTTGATCATATCTACTATATGATTCACGCTCGACCTTTCGGTCTCCGTGTTCCGAGGCCATATCTGCATATGCTAGGCTCGTCAAGTTTAACCTGAGTATTCCGCGTGTGCAACTGTTTTGCACCCATTGTATTTGAACGTAGAGCCTATCACACCCGATCATCACGTGGTGTCTCAGCACGAAGAACTTTCGCAACGGTGCATACTCAGGGAGAACACTTTTATCTTGAAATTTTAGTGAGAGATCATCTTATAATGCTACCGTCAATCAAAGCAAGATAAGATGCATAAAAGATAAACATCACATGCAATCAATATCAGTGATATGATATGGCCATCATCATCTTGTGCTTGTGATCTCCATCTCCGAAGCACCGTCATGATCACCATCGTCACCGGCTCGACACCTTGATCTCCATCGCAGCATCGTTGTCGTCTCGCCAACTATTGCTTTTACGACTATCGCTACCGCTTAGTGATAAAGTAAAACAATTACATGGCGATTGCATTGCATACAATAAAGCGACAACCATATGGCTCCTGCCAGTTGCTGATAACTCAGTTACAAAACATGATCATCTCATACAATAAAATATAGCATCATGTCTTGACCATATCACATCACAACATGCCCTGCAAAAACAAGTTAGACGTCCTCTACTTTGTTGTTGCAAGTTTTACGTGGCTGCTACGGGCTTAGCAAGAACCGTTCTTACCTACGCATCAAAACCACAACGATAGTTTGTCAAGTTGGTGTTGTTTTAACCTTCGCAAGGACCGGGCGTAGCCACACTCGGTTCAACTAAAGTGAGAGAGACAGACACCCGCCAGTCACCTTTAAGCAACGAGAGTGCTCGCAACGGTGAAACCAGTCTCGCGTAAGCGTATGCGTAATGTCGGTCCGGGCCGCTTCATCTCACAATACCGCTGAACCAAAGTATGACATGCTGGTAAGCAGTATGACTTATATCGCCCACAACTCACTTGTGTTCTACTCGTGCATAGCATCAACGCATAAAACCAGGCTCGGATGCCACTGTTGGGTAACGAAGTAATTTCAAAAAAATTCCTACGAACACGCAAGATCATGGTGATGCATAGCAACGAGAGGGGAGAGTGTTGTCCACGTACCCTCGTAGACCAAAAGCGGAAGCGTTAACACAACGTGGTTGATGTAGTCGTACGTCTTCACGATCCGACCAATCAAGTACCGAACGCACGGCACCTCCGAGTTCAGCACACGTTCAGCTCGATGACGTCCCTCGAACTCCGATCCAGCCGAGTGTTGAGGGAGAGTTTCGTCAGCACAACGGCGTGGTGACGATGATGATGTTCTACCGACGCAGGGCTTTGCCTAAGCTCCGCAATGATATTATCGAGGTGTAATATGGTGGAGGGGGGCACCGCACACGGCTAAAAGATCGTAGATCAATTGTGTGTCCAGAGGTGCCCCCCTGCCCCCGTATATAAAGGAGCAAGGGGGAGGCCGGCTGGCCCTTGGGGCGCGCCAAAGAGGGGGGAGTCCTCCTCCTAGTAGGAGTAGGACTCCCCTTTCCTAGTCCAACTAGGAAGAGAGAAGGGAGAAGGAAAGAGAGGGAGAGGGAGAGGGAAAGAGGGGCTGCGCCCCCCTCCCCTAGTCCAATTCGGACTCCTCATGGGAGGGGGCGCGCCACCTCCTGGGCTGCTGCCCTCTCTCTCCCCTCAAGCCCACTAAGGCCCAATACTTCCCCGGGGGGTTCCGGTAACCCCTCCGGCACTCCGGTTTTATCCGAAACTTCTCCGGAACACTTCCGGTGTCCGAATATAGTCGTCCAATATATCAATCTTTATGTCTCGACCATTTCGAGACTCCTCGTCATGTCCGTGATCACATCCGGGACTCCGAACAACCTTCGGTACATCAAAACATATAAACTCATAATATAACTGTCATCGTAACGTTAAGCGTGCGGACCCTACGGGTTCGAGAACTATGTAGACATGACCGAGACACCTCTCCGGTCAATAACCAATAGCGGAACCTGGATGCTCATATTGGTTCCCACATAATCTACGAAGATCTTTATCGGTCAGACCACATAACAACATACGTTGTTCCCTTTGTCATCGGTATGTTACTTGCCCGAGATTCGATAGTCGGTATCTCGATACCTAGTTCAATCTCGTTACCGGCCAGTCTCTTTACTCGTTCCGTAATACATCATCCCGCAACTAACTCATTAGTTACAATGCTTGCAAGGCTTATAGTGATGTGCATTACCGAGTGGGCCCAGAGATACCTCTCCGACAATCGGAGTGACAAATCCTAATCTCGAAATACGCCAACCCAACAAGTACCTTTGGAGACACCTGTAGAGCACCTTTATATTCACCCAGTTACGTTGTGACATTTGGTAGCACACAAAGTGTTCCTCCGGTAAACGGGAGTTGCATAATCTCATAGTCATAGGAACATGTATAAGTCATGAAGAAAGCAATAGCAGCATACTAAACGATCGAGTGCTAAGCTAACGGAATGGGTCAAGTCAATCACGTCATTCTCCTAATGAGGTGATCCCGTTAATCAAATGACAACTCATGTCTATGGCTAGGAAACATAACCATCTTTGATTAACGAGCTAGTCAAGTAGAGGCATACTAGTGACACTCTGTTTGTCTATGTATTCACACATGTATTATGTTTCCGGTTAATACAATTCTTGCATGAATAATAAACATTTATCATGATATAAGGAAATAAATAATACTTTATTATTGCCTCTAGGGCATATTTCCTTGAGCAACGACACTGCCACCTTACTCGGAGTCCTCGTCCACGTCCTCGACTTCGTCCTTGTCCCTCTTCCTCTTGGCCGATACTTCTTTGCTTCAACCGCACACTTGGCTGTTGTTCTTCATCTAACCCTTGTAGATATTGAAGCAAAGGTAGCCATCCATTGCAGCGTAGTGGATGTGGTCTATATCTAGTACATTCCACTGCCATGCATGACGATGAAATGTGTATGGAGGTTTCTCCAGTTTACCGTACGAAGGATGAACCATGGCTCCTGCCAGGGTCAGCATTGAAGGCTGACGAGAGGACACCAGCCGATTCTTCTGGAGGTCGAAGGTGTTGCCTACAACGAGGCCTATCCGACGCAGGACTTCTTTGTCGTTACCAAAGTCTACAGTAACGAATTTGACTAGGTTGCTCTCGAGGAAGTCCTTAAAATCCTGGCACTCAACGTCGGCATGGCATATGTGGTAGACCAAGCATAAGTCATGCACGCAAACCTGGATCATGGCGGGCTTCTTCCTCTCTTCGTCCTTTAGATCCTTCTCTCATCCCAGGACTGTGGTGTACTCAACATCTAGCCCAGCGACCCACTCATCATCTGAGTCTTCGAACATGCGTCTGAAGCGAAAAAGGCATCCTTTCACCGTCGCGGAAGAACGGGTGTAGATGACGTCGAACTCATCGCCGGTGATGGTTCTAACCTTGTACTCACCGCCGATCGTGGAGATTTGGGATGCCATGGATTTGGGAGGAGGGTTAGGATTAGTGGAACTGCCGTAATGTGAATGGACGGGACGACTAGGAGCGAACCGTCGTAGTATTGAAGGACGTGCGGGGACGAGTAGGAGCGAACTGCCAGCGTGCGAACGGCAGGGTAGTGGCTTTCCATTCTCCCATGATACGGGCTTCCGAGAGCCGTTGGATCTGAGATCGAACGGTTGCATGGCGTGATTCTAGACCTATGGGTGAATATCCTATCTTGGAGGGTTATTCTGCAAATTTTCAGCAACTTAGCATGCGACCGTTTGATCTCAGATCCAAGGGCTGCCAGTAGCCCGTATCATGGTCGCGCCTACCACGACCGTCGCGTCGCTCGCGCGGTCGCGCCCTTGGAGATTTAACACGGTGCGTTAGGCTATCTGATGTTGGCATGTCATACATAGTCATCACTTAGTCACTCATACTACAACAAGGTTGGCTAGAAGGTTGGCTATAAGTGTAAATTTTTTTACTCCTCTCTATCTCTTTCTTCGTACTCCCTCCGTCCTATATAATAAGAACGTTTTTGACACTAGTGTAGTGCCAAAAATGTTCTTATATTATGGAACACAGGGAGTACTAGTATTTATTGCATTTGCCAAGGAGTGACCTCTTCCAATGAAATGGTGTTGCTAAGTTTGCTTCATTTAATTAGCTATAGACTCAAAATTGTCTTTTCACCTAGGTACACGCGCTTAGCACCGTTTCTTCCTTGGGTCACCAAACTAGTCTCTCTCTTCTTGATTAACTTGCCACATCAGAATTTATGCCTATGTGGCAAGCTTAAGCACCTGTAGGAGCAAGTAAAAGTAAGTACAATAGTGCGCTTTACATGGCATTTTTTTCATATGTGGAGGAAAGAGAGGCAAGGAAAAAGTGGAGAAATGGGCTCTCATGCAAGAGCCAGCCTCTACTACATGGTGGAGCATTGGGAGAGGCACCTGTATGGAGGTGGTCAGGAATCGGGAGACTCACGCCGGTCGTAGCGCCGCAGTTAAAATGATAATGGCAAGTCAAATCACGGGGCCCCACCTGTCCAGCAGTAACTCGCTGTCAAATCACACAGCCCTACGTTTGCAGCAGCCTACTCCCTTGTCTTCTCGCGTCTTTGTCGAACCGACTAGGCGGAACTGCCCCGCCTACCGCGCAGGAAAAGCCCCGCCCTCGACTTTTAAATAGTATTCAGTATACTAATTTTGTATCCATGGATTGCGCCCGCGCCATGGAGCAAAGCGTCTAGAAAACGGCGGTACACATGTACGGAGTATACAGCACGCCCGTCGCGTTCGCGTCGCACCCCAGACGGTCGGTCGGTCTGGCACGCTGCTCTCCGAATGGAACGCGCGTCATATTGCATTTGCACACACATGTGGGACGACAATTGAGAACCGACCATAGGCACACTCCCCGGCCTGGCAAGTCGGTGACTTAATAGAAGAGGGAGACGAGCGATACTACTAGAGAAGTGTTGTACTACGTTGGTGCCTGGACGATCCCTGCAAGACACGGAAGATCAGTTCATCCATGCATGTGACCAGACTCCAGCAGACACGCCTGGATTGGCTATCGTCTACATATCGTGCAGGCTGTGTTGTACATGACTGTAGTTGTGGTGAGAAATCTAAAAAAAGGTTTCTTGTCATCTCGCAAAATTAGGTGTCATGTGCTTCGGATCACTGCGAGGGTTAAACAGCGACAACTGAGTTGGGCTAGTCATTGGGGGCACATGCACGAACAGTGACTACTCGGCTGCCATCTAGGTCAAGCCGGCTATGTTAATTAGGACATCTATCGACGGACCCCTTTTCTACGAGTTTATCTTTAATTTGAGCTTTGTTCCTCGTCTAGTTTGTCCATCGGGATTCATGTTGTCTCCTTTGGGCAGTGAGGTTATGATTTCTTGTCATGTGGCATTTTTTTCGTGTTATATGTTATAATCCGGCGCTTCAGATCAAAATGACGACAACTGCGCCTCCGGGCCACGTGCATGAAGACTTCTCGACAGTCATTGACGAGGTCAAGCCGGCTCCGGTAGACAAAAGAAAACTAGTACTACTCCACTATATAGGCAGGAGCCTCCGCGCTTGCTTGCTAGTGTTGCTCTCTTCACACTGTCTCGGCCTCTCCAGATCTAAACACGACAGCAGTGGCCACACACTCTCTCTCTCTGCTCACCGCTGGTCACAGATCCAGCCGGATCCTCTCCGCCGGGGAAGGTGAGAAGGTGCAACGTTCACGCGGTCGTCCTCGGCGACGGCTCTTACCCACTGCTGGGCGCGTCCCGATCAGCCTGCCTTGCCGTTCTCTCCCAAGCACCGCTGGCGAGGGAGAGCCTCCGACCCCTTCTTCCTCAATGCCGTAGTGTGGGCAGATCCGACCTCCCGCCGCCCACCTGGCGACGTCCCGGCGACCATCAGGTATAACTTCCTTCGAAACCGGCCTTGCTCTACTTCCCGAGCTCCTGACATCGCTGCATTTGTATCTTTTACTATTTCTCAAGCCCCCTCGTAGATAGGATCGATCGGCTGTTCGAAAACCACCTATTTTTTTACGTTTAAGAGGTAAAACTAGTTCATGCACTCGAATCTAGTACTACTTGGTTCAAACAAGGAAGAAAGGGGGTGGGGGTGGGGGAGGATTTGTTAGCTGAATCTAGGACTTGGTCGAAAGAGGAAATAATGGGGGTGAAAAGTAGCAGAGACTGGCTATCCAACTGGTCTCTAGGTCTAATAGGGAAATAAAGGGAAACGCAGTACAAACTCAATATAAACCCGATCTATTGGTTGAAAAGGGAAAGAAAGTGGGGACTGGGGGACAAGTCAACAGAGTAAGTCCAGCACTAGATTTGCTAGCCTCACACAGTATAAGGTGGCTATACCGAACAAAAATGGGACCAACCCAGATATCCTGTTCTGATGTTTGTTGCCCCGAGCCACTCTTATGTAATGCCACTGGTAAAATGTAGCAGTCGCACTGTTAAAAGTAAGGACACGTTAAACCAATGTTGTTTTCAATGTAATGCCTCTAGTAATATGAATCAATGGCACTTCTTTACATGTCCTGCTAAAATTTCCCATTAAGATAAGTTGGTTCTTTTCGTTAGAAATGCAACTGTCCTGGTCCGCCTACTCTCCCGTGCCCAAAGTAATGTCGTATTTAACGGTTGTCATAGTTAATCCTAATGCCCACACTAATATCTAGCAATGCCAGTGTTTTAGAAATTGCTACTGTCCTTGTAGGATTGCCATTCAGATAAGGAACATGCTTCTTTTCATTTGATGCATGTTTCATCACTTGTTAGTCACCCTCCTTTCCACCTTTTTTGTGCAAACAAAGATATACATTTCACGCTCGATCTTAGTTGAACTGCACAAATGATATCCAAATTATAGTTGAGCATTCCAGGAGCTTCACAACCAACCTTGATGTTGCTCAATTTTATTGCAACTAATGAAGAAGAAGCTCTGTGGGTTTCATTTTCTGATGGAAATGGAACCGAGGCTGGAGCCCTTTTCTTAAAAAAAATTGAAGAAGAAGCTGCTAGCTCACGGGACATTGCTTCATTTTAGGTGAACTGCACCAAAAGGTCCCATGAATTGAATCATCCATGTTGGTGACTGAAAGAGCCAGCTTCAGCATCCCAGTCTAAGCACCCCCGGCCTCCATCCTTGCGACACACGGTACACCTCGTTTGCCACCTACTCGACCCTAGTGTCACTGATAAAATGAAGTAATAATACAGTTAAAATAGAGCGAGTGTCATCTCTATCATTTCATTTCCAATGTAGACAAAGAAAGTGCTTCTCTTTGTTAATGTATGTTTCATCAACTAGTCCCATTGTTAATGTTTAAGCGTTTCTGCAAACTGGGGTGCTTAATTTTAGTTGATATGTACAAAAATAGAGATTTGAATGTCTCAAGGCGCCTCCTTGTACTACCGATGTACACTGATGTTCATCACTGGCAGAAGGTGTATCTGGGAGACTTGGGACGATGTCCAGTATGAGGCGTACCGTATGAGGCGTCGCAGGGCCCATCTCGCCCTCGCAGCATGGCATACTATGATACTATCGCAATATTTTCTTCTATTTATTTTGTGTGTTTCATCAACTAGTGCCACTATAATGTAATCACGCTTTTTCATTATCTGTGCAAACAGGGTTATTCAGCTGCATTTTGGTGAAACTGCACAAATGTACGTATGGAACCGGCATATATGCAGAGTGCGAGGTGTGCCAAGTAAAAATTACCGACACCAACCATGCTGCATGCACGCATTGGCATCCACCACCACCAGTGGGATGTGTGGCGCTCTCTGTGGACGGATCTTTCTCGGCAGCAAATCATCTAACCAAATACTAGTAGCTTATATTGGCAGTTTTCTAGGGAGTACTCTTTTCTGAAAGAAGCACCAATCTATTTTTCTTTATTTGTACACTGTGTCACAACTTTGACCCAAAGGTCCAGAGCTATTTTAGGGTGATTGGCATAGTACTCGAAGACTGATTGTAAGCATGATTTTCATTAGCTGACACACTGATTGTAAGCATGAGCAGGTGGAAGATTAGGTTAGTGCGAAGCTTACCTTAAACCCTACCGCCGCCGTTGAAACGAGGCGAGCGTCGAGGGAACCGTGGAGAACGGCGGGGAAGCGACGTCGTGCCATCCAGCCTCCTCTTGCAGTGGGAGAACGAATACTCATGTGGCTCCGGCTGGCTCTGCACCCTCACGAACGGCACACCATACTCGATCGATTCGTTATCCTCTGGGTGCTCGACCTTCGACCTGTACGCCCACCACCTCCGCCTGACTATCGCCTCGGGCGAATCTGTCTGCTCCATCGCCCAGAGGAGATACTCGATGAACTCGGAGGACTGCGGCGTGACTGCCGCCGAGGAGTACATGTACATCGCCGCCGTCTCGCTCTTTCGCATACATTGCCACATGGCCCGCACCGTCCTCGAAATCTCCCACTCATTGTCAAACCAACTAAGGATCTCCTTCAACCTGGCTAACTTTGCCTGGTCGCCGCCGGCGATCTGCCTGATTCGCTGCTGCATCCTCTCCATAGATGTCCTTGTGAGTGGTCCGGTGCTAGCTTTGGAAGATGGGAGGAGAGACGGTGGTCTTGCAATAGAGAAGAGGGAGAGGCGAGACGGTGGTTTTGGAATGGAGATGATGGAGAGGAGAGGAGGTGGTTTTGCAATGGAGAAGATCAGAAGAGGGAGAGGCGAGACGGTGGTTTTGGAATGGAGATGATGCAGAGGAGAGGAGGTGGTTTTGCAATGGAGAAGATCAGAAGAGGGAGAGGTGAGACGGTGGTTTGGGAATGGAGATGATGGAGAGGAGAGGAGGTGGTTTTGCAATGGAGAAGAGGGAGAGGAGCGTGCGGCAGCGATTTAGGATTGGACGAGAGGGCCGGCGCGCTGTGACTGGATCAAAATCAAAATCAATTTACCCTTCAATTAAGAAAGCGACCCCACATAAAATATATGTTATACGTTGCAAAAATAATATAATTTGAAAGTACATTCAGATACGAACCAAACGATACAATTTTTGGTGACATGCATTCACATTTTGCTTGTCAAATACAGTACGTGGTCAAACTTTGACCCAAAATACGCAAAACAACAAAAAAATACTTCCAAGACCACCGCCGCTCCTCTCCTGTTCCAATCTAAATGCAGCGCCGCTCCTCTCCTCTTCCATTTCAAAACCACCGCCCCTCCTCTCCTGTTCTAGTCCAAAACCAGCGTCGCTCCTCTCCCGTTCTAATCCAAAACCAGCGCTGCTCCTCTCCTCTTCCATTCAAAAACCACCGCCGGCGAGTGAAGGTGCTGTGGAGAAGTAGATCGATGGAGGAGTACAACCGATACGTGAGGATCGCAGACGGCGACCCTGTGAAGTTAGCTAGGATGTTGGAGATACAGTATTGGTTTGACAACAAGGACCAACTAGCGGCGACGGCGACATCCATGGCCAAATATCTGCAACAGAGCGAAAGGCGGCGATACTCCCGGAGGGAGTCGCGCCGGAGTACATAGAGCTGCTCCTCTGGGCCATGGAGCAAACTGATTCACCGAATCCGATCGTGAGGGAGCGGTGGTGGGAGTATCGATCCCAGATGGAGCATCCACCAGAGATTGAAGGATCGAGCATCTACAGGGTGCCGTTTGTGAGGGTGTCCTGCCAGAGCGAGCCGGTGGAGTCTTCGTCGACCGAACCCAACTGCAAGAGGAGAAAAGCAGTTGGCCCGACGACGCTTCCCCGCCATCGCCTCCCTCGCCGTTCACATCGTCTCACGGGGCGGCTGTCTGCCACCGAGGAATAGGAGGGGGCTGCCCCCCCCCAGCCCAATAGTCGGGCAGGTTGTGAATTGTCAGGAGGAGCTTAGGGTTGTCAGTATTTGCAGGTTGTGAATTGTGTTTTGTGTTGTGTATTTTGAGAGTACTTTCAGATATGAATGTCTTTTGAATTTCAGATTTGTAGTATTGAGCATATGAAGTATTTTATGAATTCTAGAGATCTATTTTTAGCACTTAAAAAATGTAGTTTCATAGGAGTATAAAAGTGCAGACAATGTGATTCTCAGAGAAGAAACTGCAAGTTTCAGTTTCAGATAAGAAACTGCAAGTTCAGTTTTAGATAAGAAGCTGCAACTTTCAGAGGCAGAGCATTTATATTAATACGGCCTTTTCAAACAGGGTTAACATCATGTTGGAAGTTTTATTCATGGTCAAAAATGGAACTACCAGCCAGTTAACATCATGCTGATCAACATTCATGCATAGCACATCTTCATAGGATGCACAGTCAAAATGCCCACACAATGTCGAGTGTGCGAAACACAGAGAAAACGAGGGACGAAGTTTTGGCAAGTGTTGGACGTGGTTTTGGGCTGCCCCATCTAGGCCTGCTCCCTCCTCCCCGTGGCCGGCTCTGCTGCCGCGCAAGCCTCACCGCCCCACCGTACTCCCATCGCTGGCCTAGCCATCCCTCTACTCACCCACACCTGCTGTTATTCACCGGCGACGGCAGACGAACCAGTAAACCCTCGTATAGTCGTACTCCCCTCCGCGTGGGAAACAACTGCCGAGTCTTCCCTGCCTCCGTGTCGTTCCCTTCCTACGCCTCGCCGTCGTCCACCGCCCTGGTGCTCTCAGCGCGGCCTGGTCAACGTGGTCAACGACCGACATGCATCTGAAGTGGACTATACGTGGAGAGGCCGACAGCTGGGTCCACGGCCGCACGCAAGGAAATGCCTCCTTATTACGCGCAAAATAATGATTCCTCCACCTGACATCAGGGACCCACCGAAAGGGCCTCTGTATTTCGCGAAGAAAACGTTACCGCCGCTGACAGCTCGAACCCACCAGCTACATCTTCGCACGCAAGGAAGTGCCTCCTTATTACGCACAAAAAAATGAATACTCCCCCTGCTAGCTGGGACCCACCATGGTGGGAGGCTGACTTGTGGGCCTACTAAGTTGACTGGGACGGGGGCCTTTGTCAACTTTAGTCAATATGAACGATTCTAGCTCCAGTGACCGTACGATGTCCATCCAACGACCGTAGTGCTTCTTCAACCTCTGGTCTTCTTGCTCCAGCCGCCCAAAGCAGCGCCGGTCGTGCCGCATGCTCCTGCCTCCCGTGGCCGGCTGTGCTGCCGCGGAGGCCTCACCACCCCTACTATTCCCACCGCTGGCCAGGCCTTGCGACGACGGCAGCCTCACACCGCAGCCGAACCAGTGAACCCTCGTACTCCTCTCTGCGCGGGCTTCCACTGCCGCGTCTTCCCCGGCTCCGCGTCGTCCCCTTCCTAGGCATCGCCGTCGTCCACCGCCGTGGTGCTCTCCGCACAGCGTGGTCAACGTGGTCAAGGAATGACTTCCATCGGAAGAGTACTGTACGTGGAGAGGCTGACAGCTGGGTCCACGGCCACAGCCCAGTTTTTTTGTGATTTGCCAAGTAAGTCGCTTTGTCAGGCCTGTTGGGCTGCAAATCTTTCAAGACGAGGAGAGCTTTCATTCAGCTGGCCGAGAAAATGGCCCATCAGTAATGAGAAATGGGTGGTACATTTTTAAAACACATCAAACCGGCAATTAGTTTCAAATATCCTTTTTTTCATTTCGAGATTTTAAATTACATTAATTTTTATGCGTGGAGAATTTGTTGGATTTTATATTGATATACATTTATTTTTAAAATCAGTTTGAATGTGAGTCGAAATTTCGGGATTAAAAACAGTTCGGACCGCACCGAAATATGCAAAATTTCGTATAATTTTTTAACCGTGGCCACAATATGGGCTGTAATGCTAACAAAAAGAATATGGGCTCCAAAAAAACATTAATAATTAGCAAATGGGCTGTAAATTATTAGAAATAGTGGCAGCTGGGTTGTATGCTGTTTTCCACAGATTTGAGGCTTTCCTAAAAAAAAGGTTGACGCACAAGCAGTGACTGTTGGATGGTCATCCAACGGCCGTCGTGCTTCTTCAATCTCTGCTCTTCCTGCTCCAGCCGCTCAAACAAGCACCGGCGGGACTGCTTGCTCCCTCCTCCCCGCGGCCGGCTCTACTGTCGCGCAGGCCTCACCGCCCCACCGTACTCCCATTGCTGGCCTAGCCATCCCTCTACTCACCCACACCTGCTGTTATTCTCCGGCGACGGCAGACGAACCAGTAAACCCTCGTACAGTCGTACTCCCCTCCGCGTGGGAAATAACTGCCGAGTCTTCCCTGCCTCTGTGTCGTTCCCTTCCTAGGCCTCGCCGTCGTCCACCGCCCTGGTGCTCTCGGCGCGGCCTGGTCAACGTGGTCAACGACCGACATGCATCTGAAGTGGACTGTACGTGGAGAGGCCGACAGCTGGGTCCACGGCCGCACGCAAGGAAATGCCTCCTTATTACGCGCAAAATAATGATTCCTCCACCTGACATTAGGGACCCACCGAAAGGGCCTCTGTATTTCGCGAAAAAAACGTTACCGCCGCTGACAGCTCGGACCCACCAGCTATATCTTCGCACGCAAGGAAGTGCCTCCTTATTACGCACAAAAAAATGAATACTCCCCCTGCTAGCTGGGACCCACCATGGTGGGAGGCTGACTTGTGGGCCTACTAAGTTGACTGGGACGGGGGCCTTTGTCAACTTTAGTCAATATGAACGATTCTAGCTCCAGTGACCGTACGATGTCCATCCAACGACCGTAGTGCTTCTTCAACCTCTGGTCTTCTTGCTCCAGCCGCCCAAAGCAGCGCCGGTCGTGCCGCATGCTCCTGCCTCCCGTGGTCGGCTGTGCTGCCGCGGAGGCCTCACCGCCCCCTACTATTCCCACCGCTGGCCAGGCCCTGCGGCGACGGCAGCCTCACACCGCAGTCGAACCAGTGAACCCTCGTACTCCTCTCCGCGCGGGCTTCCACTGCCGCATCTTCCCCGGCTCCGCGTCGTCCCCTTCCTAGGCCTCACCGCCGTCCACCGCCGTGGTGCTCTCCACGCGGCGTGGTCAACGTGGTCAAGGAACGACTTCCATCGGAAGAGTATTGTACGTGGAGAGGCTGACAGCTGGGTCCACGGCCACAGCCCAGTTTTTTTGTGATTTGCCAAGTAAGTCGCTTTGTCAGGCCTGTTGGGCTGCAAATCTTTCAAGATGAGAAGAGCTTTCATTCGGCTGGCTGAGAAAATGGCCCATCAGTAATGAGAAATGGGTTGTACATTTTTAAAACACATGAAACCGGCAATTAGTTTCAAATATCTTTTTTTTCATTTCGAGATTTTAAATTACATTAATTTTTATGCGTGGAGAATTTGTTGGATTTTATATTGATATACATTTATTTTTAAAATTAGTTTGAATGTGAGTCAAAATTTCGGGATTAAAAACAGTTCGGACCGCACCGAAATATGCAAAATTTCGTATAATTTTTTAACCGTGACCACAATATGGGCTGTAATGCTAACAAAAAGAATATGGGCTCCAAAATAACCTTAATAATTAGCAAATGGGTTGTAAATTATTAGAAATAATGGCAGATGGGTTGTATGCTGTTTTCCACAGATTTGAGGCTTTCCTAAAAAAAAGTTGACGCACAAGCAGTGACTGTTGGATGGCCATCCAACGGCCGTCGTGCTTCTTCAATCTCTGCTCTTCCTGCTCCAGCCGCTCAAACAAGCGCCGGCGGGACTGCCTGCTCCCTCCTCCCCGCGGCCGGCTCTGCTGCCGCGCAGGCCTCACTGCCCCACCGTACTCCCATCGCTTGGCTAGCCATCCCTCTACTCACCCACACCAGCTGTTATTCTCCGGCGACGGCAGACGAACCAGTAAACCCTCGTACAGTCGTACTCCCCTCCGCGTGGGACACAACTGTCGAGTCTTCCCTGCCTCCGTGTCATTCCCTTCCTAGGCCTCGCCGTCGTCCACCGCCCTGGTGCTCTCGGCGCGGCCTGGTCAACGTGGTCAACGACCGACATGCATCTGAAGTGGACTGTACGTGGAGAGGCCGACAGCTGGGTCCACGGCCGCACGCAAGGAAATGCCTCCTTATTACGCGCAAAATAATGATTCCTCCACCTGACATCAGGGACCCACCGAAAGGGCCTCTGTATTTCGCGAAAAAAACGTTACCGCCGCTGACAGCTCGGACCCACCAGCTATATCTTCGCACGCAAGGAAGTGCCTCCTTATTACGCACAAAAAAATGAATACTCCCCCTGCTAGCTGGGACCCACCATGGTGGGAGGCTGACTTGTGGGCCTACTAAGTTGACTGGGACGGGGGCCTTTGTCAACTTTAGTCAATATGAACGATTCTAGCTCCAGTGACCGTACGATGCACATCCAACGGCCGTAGTGCTTCTTCAACCTCTGGTCTTCTTGCTCCAGCCGCCCAAAGCAGCGCCGGTCGTGCCGCATGCTCCTGCCTCCCGTGGTCGGCTGTGCTGCCGCGGAGGCCTCACCGCCCCCTACTATTCCCACCGCTGGCCAGGCCCTGCGGCGACGGCAGCCTCACACCGCAGCCGAACCAGTGAACCCTCGTACTCCTCTCCACGCAGGCTTCCACTGCCGCGTCTTCCCCGGCTCCCCGTCGTCCCCTTCCTAGGACTCACCGTCGTCCACCGCCCTGGTGCTCTTGGCGCGGCGTGGTCAACGTGGGCAAGGAACGACTTCCATCGGACGTGGACTGTACGTGGAGAGGCTGACAACTGGGTCCACGGCCGCAGCAAGGAAGTGCCTCCTTATTACGCGGAAAATAATGATTCCTCCACCTGACAGCTGGGACCCACCGGATGGGGCACTGTATTTCATGAAAAAACGTTTCCCCCTGACTGCTGGGACCCACCAGCTACATCTTCGCACGCAAGGAAGTGCGTCCGGGCAAAAAAAACTATTCGCGCCCCTGACTGTTGGGACCCACCAGCTACATCTTCG
Source organism: Aegilops tauschii subsp. strangulata (assembly GCF_002575655.3). Taxonomy (NCBI): domain Eukaryota; kingdom Viridiplantae; phylum Streptophyta; class Magnoliopsida; order Poales; family Poaceae; genus Aegilops; species Aegilops tauschii. Next base: position 495,773,888 of record NC_053037.3, on the reverse strand, counting down.
CAAGCAAGGAAGTGCCTGACAGTCGGGACCCACCTGGTCGAAGCGTACGTAGCGTTGTCATTCTGGTCGCGAACGTGTACGTACATATATACTGGTGGATGTAGAGGCGTGCACGTGTCGTAGTAGAGGCGCGTACGTGTCGTAGTAGAGGCGCGCACGTAGCATGTACACGTACGTACAGCGGCCAGGGTGCAAGAAAGAAAATACGGCCACGTATGTGTAAATACGGGCGGGGTCTCGAACGCCTACTCGCGCATACGTACGGCCAGGGCTCGTGTACATGGCTGGGTCGGAACGGAGAAACAGCGTCGTCGTCGTGTTCATGGGGAGGCAATGGAATGCGTTGTGTTCATGGGGAGGCAACGGAATGCGTCGTGTTCATCGGGAGGTAACGGAACGCGTGGGAGCCAACCGGCTGGGTCAAAACGGAATGTGTGGTCATGTTCATCGGGAGGGCTTGGACGGAACAGGCGATGGAAACGAGGCCTGGCGTACCGCACAACGGAGGAAACAGACCTCCTACGTTCGGAACGGGGTCCTGTTGATCGGGAGGGGTGTGGCGTACCGCAAAACGGAGGAAACGGACCTCCTACGGTCGAAACGAGGGTCCTGTTGATCGGAGGGGTGTGGCGTACCGCAAAACGGACGAAACGGACCTCCTACGGTCGAAACGGGGGTCCTGTTGATCGGGAGGGGTGTGGCGTACCGCAAAACGGATGAAACGGACCTCCTACGGTCGAAACGGGGGTCCTGTTCATCGGGAGGGGTGTGGCGTACCGCAAAACGGGACTCCACGGGATACTATTCATCTCCACCATCGACCTCCTCCAGCCTCCACGGGCTACCGTCGACCTCCTCCAGCCTCCATGGGCTCCTGTTCATCCAGCCTTCACCGCGCGCTACTCCACCGGCTACTGTTCAACCACCCCTCCACGGGCACCCCTCCATCGTCTACTGTTCATCCAGCCCTCCACACCACGGGGTCCTGTTCAACCACCCCTCCACGGGCACCCCTCCACCGTCTACTGTTCATCCAGCCCTCCACCACACCACGGGGTCCTGTTCATCCAGAGGCAACGCCACCGCTCACTGTTCATCCAACCCCCCCCCCCCCCGGAACGCTCACTATTCATCCTAGAGGCAGCATCGATCGGCTTCAGTTAGCAGCAGTAGCGAAGGAATCGCTCGATCGGGTTCAGTTAACAGCCATCGATCGATCGCTCGGGTTCAGTAACGCGTAGCCTGCAGTGCAATCGCTCAGGTTCAGTTAGAGCCCAACGCCTCGCTCGGGTTCAGTTAGAGCCAACGCCTCGCACACACGCGCGTACATGTACGAGAGAAACGCGCATCGCTCGGCCCCCGACCTCCCACCGTAACCGGGAACTCCCCGAAATTTTCCTCGCCCCCGCTTCTACCACGGTTTTTTCCGTCATGGACGGCCCAAAGAATGTCATGCAGCTGCGTCTCCGGCCCGCCCAGGACGAAAAGCCCATTTTCTGTCATGATTTTTTGTCATAGAAGTAGGATCCCACCACATCTATGATGATACCGGGTTTTGTCACAATTATCTTCATAGAAGTGTCATATGTATGACAGAAAAAATTTCGTTCGGCCCAAAATGTCATGAATGTGTCTTTTTTTTGTAGTGATACACCATTGTCAACAGAGAACTTGTGAGGCGCAGTGTCATTGGTGTGTACCAGCGCTGCGTGGAGCCAGAGAAAGGCCAAGCAATCCTCAAAGATATCCACCAAGGCGAGTGTGGTCACCACGCGGCTTCAAGATCACTTGTTGCCAAAGCTTTCCACCATGGTTTTTTCTGGCCGACTGCTCTAGAAGATGCCAAAGACTTGGTCCAGAAATGTAAAGGGTGCCAGAAGTTCCACTCCAAGCCACATCTGCCGGCTTCTGCACTCAAGACCATCCCCATTGCCTGGCCCTTTGCCGTCTGGGGACTGGACATGGTGGGACCATTCAAGACAGCACACGGCGGTATGACTCATCTGCTCGTCGCGTGGACAAATTCACCAAGTGGATAGAAGCAAAGCCAATTAAGAAGTTGAATGGTCCGACTACTGTGACTTTCATTGCAGACATCACCACTCGGTATGGCATACCACACAGCATCATCACCGACAACGGCACAAACTTTGCCAAAGGCGCCTTGGCTCGTTTCTGCGCGATGCAGGGCATCCGACTGGACTTAGCGTCCGTTGCCCATCCGCAGTCAAACGACCAAGTGGAGCGAGAAAACGGCCTCATGCTGTCCGGCATCAAGCCCCGACTGGTCGAACGTCTGGAGCGTTCGGCCGGTTGTTGGCTCGATGAGCTGCCGGCCGTCCTCTGGAGCCTGCGCCCAACTCCAAACAAGTCAACCGGCTTCACGCCTTTCTTCCTTGTCTACGGTACCGAAGCCGTCATCCCGACGGACATAGAATTCGACTCCCCCCGAGTCACCATGTACACCGAGGAGGAGGCAAAAGAGGCACGTGAATACGGCGTCGATCTGCTGGAAGAGGGCCGGCTGTTGGCACTCAGCCGGTCCACTATCTACCAGCAGAGTCTACGTCGATACTACAATCGGAAGGTCAAGCCAAGATCCTTCCAAGAGGGAGACCTTGTGCTCCGGCTGATCCAGCGAACAACCGGCTAGCACAAGCTCTCGGCACCTTGGGAAGGCCCGTTCATCATCAGCAAAGTTTTGGGCAACGACTCCTACTACCTGATCGATGCTCAGAAGCCCAGAGCACGCAAAAGAGACGACTCCGGCAAGGAGGCAGAGCGGCCGTGGAATGCAAACCTCCTTCGAAGATTTTACAGTTGATGCATTATGTACCACGCTACCTTTTGTATTAAGTACGAAGACTCCGGGTCCCCCGAGAAGAGCTCGGGGGCTACCCTCTTTTATCTATATGATAAGTATTACGCCTATAAATGTGTCATTTCATTATTCCGCCTGGCACCGGGTCCGACCAGTCGGCCCGGGGGCTTGCCGCCTTGTACTATGTGGTGCTTCCTGCAGTTGGATAAGTAGTGTGTTGGCACCTAAACCTTCTCCTGCCAGAAACCATAGCTCGCAGAGCGACTGTCCGGTGGGCAGGAGTTGCAGAAAGGGTGTCCACATGAAAATGGCTAAGGACCGAAAGCACGCACATAGTCCAGGCCGGCATCCCGCCTCCTCGACCGGCTGCTAAGCAGCCGGCCGGCTGGCTTCTACTTAACTTGCTAACACTCTAGTCGGCTAAGTACTTGCTCTCCCAAAAGTAGCTAAGTACTTGACCTAGCCGCAGTCCGCAGAACGGCTGTTTGGCTGGAAAGACGGCAGCCAAGGGAGGGCGGCAAAGGAAAAAAGCCAAGGAGCAGAAAGCAAGAAAAGTCAGAACTCGGCAAAAGCACAACTTGTGTGGAAGAATATTTACATGTCAAAAGGCCCTTGGCTAGCATTCAACAAGAGTTTGAAATACACCCCGCGGGTGGAATTGTGCAAATTTAACAAAGTTTGTCGAGACTGATAAAGCAGGAAAAATAAAGATAAGTCGGCGGCCTAGGGAGCAGCAGAGGGGTCCGGCTGGTTGGCAGAGTCGGCGGTGCCGGTTGGTGGAGTTGACGGCAGGCCAGTCTCCGCTTGGTCGCCTCCAGCAGCAGTCGGCGCACTCGAGCGCGGCTCGTTGTTCGAGGTGAAGGAAATATTCCCTAGAGGCAATAATAAAGTTATTATTTATTTCCTTATCTCATGATAAATGTTTATTATTCATGCTAGAATTGTATTAACCGGAAACATAATACTTGTGTGAATACATAGACAAACAGAGTGTCACTAGTATGCCTCTACTTGACTAGCTCGTTGATCAAAGATGGTTATGTTTCCTAGCCATACACATGAGTTGTCATTTGATTAACGGGATCACATCATTAGGAGAATGATGTGATTGACTTGACCCATTCCGTTATCTTAGCACTTGATCGTTTAGTATTCTGCTATTGCTTTCTTCATGACGTATACATGTTCCTGTGACTATGAGATTATGCAACTCCCGTTTATCGGAGGAACACTTTGTGTGCTACCAAACATCACAACGTAACTGGGTGATTATAAAGGTGCTCTACAGGTGTCTCCAAAGGTACTTGTTGGGTTGGCGTATTTCGAGATTAGGATTTGTCACTCCGATTGTCGGAGAGGTATCTCTGGGCCCACTCGGTAATGCACATCACTATAAGCCTTGCAAGCATTGTAACTAATGAGTTAGTTGCGAGATGATGCATTATTGAACGAGTAAAGAGACTTGCCGGTAACGAGATTGAACTAGGTATGGTGATACCGACGATCGAATCTCGGGCAAGTAACATACCGATGACAAAGGGAACAACGTATGTTGTTATGCGGTTTGACCGATAAAGATCTTCGTAGAATATGTAGGAGCCAATATGAGCATCCAGGTTCCGCTATTGGTTATTGACCGGAGACGTGTCTTGGTCATGTCTACATATTTCTCGAACCCGTAGGGTCCGCACGCTTAACGTTCGGTGACGATTTGTATTATGAGTTTATGTGTTTTGATGTACCGAAGGTAGTTCAGAGTCCCGGATGAGATCGGGGACATGACGAGGAGTCTCGAAATGGTCGAGATGTAAAGGTCAATATATTGGACGACTATATTCGGACATCGGAAAGGTTCCGAATGATTCGGGTATTTTTCGGAGTACCGGAGAGTTACGGGAATTCGTATTGGGCCTTAATGGGCCATACGGGAAAGGAGAGAAAGGCCTCAAAGGGTGGCCGCACCCCTCCCCATGGACTGGTCCGAATTGGACTAGGGAGGGGGGGCGCCCCCTTCCGTCCTTCTCCTTCTCCCTTCCCTTTTTTCCTATTCCATGTGGGAGGAGGAATCCTACTAGGACTAGGGAGTCCTAGTAGGACTCCACACTTGGGCGCGCCCTGTGAGGGCCGGCCTCCTCCTCCCTCCATCCTTTATATACGTGGCCAAGGGGCACCCCATAGACACACAAGTTGATCAGTTGATCTTTTAGCCGTGTGCGGTGCCCCTCTCCACCATAATCCACCTTGGTCATATCGTAGCGGTGCTTAGGCGAAGCTCTGCGTCGGTAGCAACATCATCACCATCATCACCCCGTCGTGCTGATGGAACTCTCCCGCAAAGCTCTGCTGGATCGGAGTTCGTGGGACGTCATCGAGCTGAACGTGTGCTGAACTCGGAGGTGACGTGCGTTCGGTACTTGTATCGGTCGGATCGTGAAGATGTATGACTACATCAACCGCGTTGTCATAACACTTCCGCTTTCGGTCTACGAGGGTACGTGGACAACACTCTCCCCTCTCGTTGCTATGCATCACCATGATCTTGCGTGTGCGTAGGAATTTTTTTTAAATTACTACGTTCCCCAACAGTGGTATTAGAGCCACGTTTTATGCGTAGATGTTATATGCACGAGTAGAACACAAGTGAGTTGTGGGCGATACAAGTCATACTGCTTACCAGCATGTCATACTTTGGTTCGGCGGTATTGTTGGATGAAGCGGCCCGGACCGACATTACGCGTACGCTTACGCGAGACTGGTTCTACCGACGTGCTTTGCACACAGGTGGCTGGCGGGTGTCAGTTTGTCCAACTTTAGTTGAACCGAGTGTGGCTACGCCCGGTCCTTGAGAAGGTTAAAACAGCACTAACTTGACGAACTATCGTTGTGGTTTTGATGCGTAGGTAAGAACGGTTCTTGCTCAGCCCGTAGCAGCCACGTAAAACTTGCAACAACAAAGTAGAGGACGTCTAACTTGTTTTTGCAGGACATGTTGTGATGTGATATGGTCAAGACGTGATGTTATATTTTATTGTATGAGATGATCATGTTTTGTAACCAAGTTATCGGCAACTGGCAGGAGCCATATGGTTGTCGCTTTATTGTATGCAATGCAATCGCCCTGTAATGCTTTACTTTATCACTAAGCAGTAGCGATAGTTGTAGAAGCATAAGTTGGCGAGACGACAACGATGCTACGATGGAGATCAAGGTGTCGCGCCGGTGACGATGGTGATCATGACGGTGCTTCGGAGATGGAGATCACAAGCACAAGATGATGATGGCCATATCATATCACTTATATTGATTGCATGTGATGTTTATCTTTTATGCATCTTATCTTGCTTTGTTTGACGGTAGCATTATAAGATGATCTCTCACTAAAATTTCAAGATAAAAGTGTCCTCCCTGAGTATGCACCGTTGCCAAAGTTCATCGTGCCGAGACACCACGTGATGATCGGGTGTGATAAGCTCTACGTTCATCTACAACGGGTGCAAGCCAGTTTTTGCACACGCAGAATACTTGGGTTAAACTTGACGAGCCTAGCATATGTAGATATGGCCTCGGAACACTGAGACCAAAAGGTCGAGCGTGAATCATATAGTAGATATGATCAACATAGTGATGTTGACCATTGAAAACTACTCCATTTCACGTGATGATCGGTTATGGTTTAGTTGATTTGGATCACGTGATCACTTAGATGATTAGAGGGATGTCTATCTAAGTGGGAGTTCTTAAGTAATATGATTAGTTGAACTTTAAATTTATCATGAACTTAGTACCTGGTAGTATTAGCATATCTATGTTGAAGATCAATAGCTTGCGTTTAGCTCCCCTGTTTTATTTTTGATATGTTCCTAGAGAAAACTAAGTTGAAAGATGTTAGTAGCAATGATGCGGATTGGATCCGTGATCTGAGGATTATCCTCATTGCTGCACAGAAGAATTATGTCCTTGATGCACCGCTATGTGACGGACCTATTACAGGAGCAGATGCAGATGTTATGAACGTTTGGCAAAGCTCGGTATGATGATTACTTGATAGTTTAGTGCACCATGCTTTACGGCTTAGAACCGGGAATTCAAAAATGTTTTGAACACCACGGAGCATATAAGATGTTCTAAGAGTTGAAATTGGTATTTCATACTCATTCCCGTGTCGAGAGGTATGAGACCTCTGACAGTACTTTGCCTACAAGATGGAGGAGAATAGCTCAACAAGTGAGCATGTGCTCAGATTGTCTGGGTACTACAATTGCTTGAATCAAGTGGGAGTTAATCTTCCAGATAAGATAGTGATTGATAGAGTTCTCTAGTCACCATCACCAAGTTACTAGAACTTCGTGATGAACTATAATATGCAAGGGATAACGGAAACGATTCCCAATCTCTTCGTGTTGCTGAAATCGACGAAGGTAGAAATCAAGAAAAGCATCAAGTATTGATGGTTGACAAGACCACTAGTTTCAAGAAAAGAGCAAAAGGAAGAAGGGGAACTTCAAGAAGAACGGCAAGCAAGTTGCTGCTCAAGTGAAGAATTCCAAGTCTGGACCTAAGCCTGAGACTAAGTGCTTCTACTGCAAAGGGACTGGTCACTGGAAGCGGAACTGCCCCAAGTATTTGGCGGGTAAGAAGGATGGCAAAGTAAACAAAGGTATATTTGATATACAGATTATTGATGTGTACTATACTAGTGTTTATAGCAACCCCTCGGTATTTGATACTAGTTCAGTTGCTAAGATTAGTAACTCGAAACGGGAGTTGCAGAATGAACAGAGAGTAGTTAAGGGTGAAGTGACGATGCGTGTTGGAAGTGGTTCCAAGATTGATATGATCATCATCGCACACTCCCTATACTTTCGGGATTAGTGTTGAACCTAAATAAGTGTTATTTGGTGTTTGCGTTGAGCATGAATATGATTTGATCATGTTTATTGCAATACGGTTATTCATTTAAAGTCAGAGAATAATTGTTGTTCTGTTTACATGAATAAAACCTTCGATGGTCATACACCCAATGAAAATAGTTTGTTGGATCTCGATCGTAGTAATACACATATTCATAATATTGAAGCCAAAAGATGCAAAGTTAATAATGATAGTGCAACTTATTTGTGGCACTGCCATTTAGGTCATATTGGTGTAAAGCGCATGAAGAAAATCCATGCTGATGGGCTTTTGGAATCACTTGATTATGAATCAGTTGATGCTTGCGAACCATGCCTCATGGGCAAGATGACTAAGACTCCGTTCTCCGGAACAATGGAGCGAGCAACAAACTTGTTGGAAATAATACATACTGACGTATGCAGTCCGATGAGTGTTGAGGCTCGCGGCAGGTATCGTTATTTTCTAACCTTCACAGATGATTTGAGCAGATATGGGTATATCTACTTGATGAAACATAAGTCTAAAACATTTGAAAAGTTCAAAGAATTTCAGAGTGAAATGGAAAATCATCGTAACAAGAAAATAAAGTTTCTACGATCTGATCGTGGAGGAAAATATTTGAGTTACGAGTTTGGCCTTCAATTAAAACAATGTGGAATAGTTTCACAAACTCATGCCACCTGGAACACCGCAGCATAATGGTGTGTCCGAACGTCATAACCGTACTTTATTGGATATAGTGCAATCTATGATGTTTCTTACCGATTTACCACTATCGTTTTGGGGTTATGCATTAGAGACAGCTGCATTCATGTTAAAAAGGGCACCATCTAAATCTGTTGAGACGACACCATATGAACTGTGGTTTAGCAAGAAACCAAAGTTGTCATTTCTTAAAGTTTGGGGTTGCGATGCTTATGTGAAAAAGTTTCATCCTGATAAGCTCAAACCCAAACCGGAGAAATGTGTCTTCATAGGATACCCAAAGAAGACAGTTGGGTACACCTTTTATCACAGATCCGAAGGCAAGACATTCGTTGCTAAGAATGGATCCTTTCTAAAGAAGGAGTTTCTCTCGAAAGAAGTGAGTGGGAGGAAAGTAGAACTTGATGAGGTAATTGTACCTTCTCTTGAATTAAAAAGTAGCTCATCACCGAAATCAGTTCCAGTGATGCCTACACGAATTAGTGAGGAAGTTAATGATGATGATCATTAAACTTCAGATCAAGTTTCTACCAAACCTCGTAGGTCAACCAGAGTAAGATCCGCACCAAAGTGGTATGGTAATCCTGTTCTGGAGGTCATGTTACTAGACCATGATGAACCTACGAACTATGAGGAAGCGATGATGAGCCCAGGTTCCGCGAAATGGTTTGAGGCCATGAAATCTGAGATAGGATCCATGTATGAGAACAAAGTATGGACTTTGGTTGACTTGCCCGATGATCGGCAAGCCATAGAAAATAAATGGATCTTCAGGAGGAAGATGGACGCTGATAGTAGTGTTACTATCTACAAAGCTAGACTTGTCAAAAAAGGTTTTTGACAAAGTTCAAGGTGTTGACTACGATGAGATTTTCTCACTCGTATCGATGCTTAAAGTATGTCCGAATCATGTTAGCAATTGCCGCATTTTATGAAATCTGGCAAATGGATAACAAAACTGCAATCCTTAATGGATTTATTAAGAGTTGTATGTGATGCAACCATAAGGTTTTGTCAATCCTAAAGGTGCTAACAAAATGTGCAAGCTCCAGCGATCCATCTATGAACTGGTGCAAGCATCTCGGAGTTGGAATATACGATTTGATGAGTTGATTAAAGCATATAGTTTTATACAGACTTGCGGTGAAGCCTGTATTTACAAGAAAGTGAGTGGGAGCACTACATCATTTCTGATAAATATATGTGAATGACATATTGTTGATCGGAAATAATGTAGAATTTTCTGGAAAGCATAAAGGAGTATTTGAAAGGAGTTTTTCAAAGAAAGACCTCGGTGAAGCTGCTTACATATTGAGCATCAAGATCTACAGAGATAGATCAAGACGCTTGATAAGTTTTTTCAATGAGTACATACCTTGACAAGTTTTTTGAAGTAGTTCAAAATAGAACAGTCAAAGAAAGAGTTCTTGCCTGTGTTACAAGGTGTGAAATTGAGTAAGACTCAAAACCCGACCACGGCAGAAAATAGAAAGAGAATGAAAAGTCATTCCCTATGCCTTAGTCATAGGTTCTATAAAGTATGCTATGCTGTGTGCCAGACCTATTGTGTACCTCACCAAGAGTTAGGCAAGAGGGTACAATAGTGATCTAGGAATAGATCACTGGACAGCAGTCAAAAATTGTCCTTAGTGGAATAAGGAAATATTTCTCGGTTATGGAGGTGATAAAGAGTTCGTCGTAAAGAGCTACGTCGATGCAAGCTTTGACACCGATCTGGATGACTCTAAGTCTCGATCTAGATACATATTGAAAGTGGGAGCTATTAGCTAGAGTAGCTCCGTGCAGAGCATTGTAGACATAGAAATTTGCAAAATACTTACGGATCTGAATGTGACAGACCCATTGACTAAAATTATCTCACAAGCAAAACATGATCACACCTTAGTACTCTTTGGGTGTTAATCACATAGCAATGTGAACTAGATTACTGACTCTAGTAAACCCTTTGGGTGTTGGTCACATATCGATGTGAACTATGGGTGTTAACCACATAAAGATGTGAACTATTGATGTTAAATCACATGGCGATGTGAACTAGATTATTGACTCTAGTGCAAGTGGGAGACTGAAGGAAATATGCCCTAGAGGCAATAATAAAGTTATTATTATTTCCTTATATCATGATAAATGTTTATTATTCATGCTAGAATTGTATTAACCGGAAACATAATACTTGTGTGAATACATAGACAAACAGAGTGTCACTAGTATGCCTCTACTTGACTAGCTCGTTGATCAAAGATGGTTATGTTTCCTAGCCATAGACATGAGTTGTCATTTGATTAACGGGATCACATCATTAGGAGAATGATGTGATTGACTTGACCCATTCTGTTAGCTTAGCACTTGATCGTTTAGTATTCTACTATTGCTTTCTTCATGACTTATACATGTTCCTACTATGAGATTATGCAACTCCCGTTTACCGGAGGAACACTTTGTGTGCTACCAAATGTCACAACGTAACTGGGTGATTATAAAGGTGCTCTACAGGTGTCTCCAAAGGTACTTGTTGGGTTGGCGTATTTCGAGATTAGGATTTGTCACTCCGATTGTCGGAGAGGTATCTCTGGGCCCACTCGGTAATGCACATCACTATAAGCCTTACAAGCATTGTAACTAATGAGTTAGTTACGAGATGATGCATTATGGAATGAGTAAAGAGACTTGCCGATAACGAGATTGAACTAGGTATGGTGATACCGACGAACGAATCTCGGGCAAGTAACATACCGATGACAAAGGGAACAACGTATGTTGTTATGCGGTTTGACCGATAAAGATCTTCGTAGAATATCTAGGAGCCAATATGAGCATCCAGGTTCCGCTATTGGTTATTGACCGGAGACGTGTCTCGGTCATGTCTACATATTTCTCGAACCCGTAGGGTCCGCACGCTTAACGTTCGATGACGAGTTGTATTATGAGTTTATGTGTTTTGATGTACCGAAGGTAGTTCGGAGTCCCGGATGAGATCGGGTACATGACGAGGAGTCTCGAAATGGTCGAGACGTAAAGGTCAATATATTGGACGACTATATTCGGACATCGGAAAGGTTCCGAATGATTCGGGTATTTTTCGGAGTACCGGAGAGTTACGGGAATTCGTATTTGGCCTTAATGGGCCATTCGGGAAAGGAGAGAAAGGCCTTAAAGGGTGGCCGCACCCCTCCCCATGGACTAGTCCGAATTGGACTAGGGAGGGGGGCGCCCCCTTCCTTCCTTCTCCTTCTCCCTTCCCTTTTTCCTATTCCATGTGGGAGGAGGAATCCTACTAGGACTAGGGAGTCCTAGTAGGACTCCACACTTGGGCGCGCCCTGTGAGGGCCAGCCTCCTCCTCCCTCCATCCTTTATATACGTGGCCAGGGGGCACCCCATAGACACACAAGTTGATCAATTGATCTTTTAGCCATGTGCGGTGCCCCTCTCCACCATAATCCACCTTGGTCATATCGTAGCGGTGCTTAGGCGAAGCCCTGCGTCGGTAGCAACATCATCACCGTCATCACGCCGTCGTGCTGACGGAACTCTCCCGCAAAGCTCTGCTGGATCGGAGTTCGTGGGACGTCATCGAGCTGAACGTGTGCTGAACTCGGAGGTGACGTGCGTTCGGTACTTGGATCGGTCGGATCGTGAAGACGTACGACTACATCAACTGCGTTGTCATAACGCTTCCGCTTTCGGTCTACGAGGGTACGTGGACAACACTCTCCCCTCTCGTTGCTATGCATCACCATGATCTTGCGTGTGCGTAGGAATTTTTTTGAAATTACTACGTTCCCCAACACGAGGCGCGGTCAAGCTGAGGCTGGCTGTCCGCTCCAACCTCTGGCGCATCTTCTCCGCCTTCCTCGTCCTCCTCGTCTTCTCCCTCGTCGCTGGAGTCGATCATCTCGGCCGAGTCTTCGTCGTCCTCCAGGTTCAGCCCGAACCACTCCGGGGGCGCCTCGGCACCGTTCTCGGTCAACTCAGGAACGAAGACGCTGGTGTTGGTGTACTCGGCGATCGCCGCTGCCCATCTGACAAGATCGCGCTCCACCGCCACCAGCTCCTCCTGGGCCTCCTGCCGAAACGTGGTCAACTGGGCTAGATTTAGCCCAGGATACCACGCCTTGGCGAACTCCAAGGCCCGACGCACTCCAGCTCGGGCTAAGGAACCCTTCCAAGCCTCGAGTCGGCCAGCCGCCACCTCCAGCCAGTCGGCAGTCCGACTAGGAGTGCGTGGAGCCGGCATGTCTGGCCAAAGGGCGGAGATCGCTTGGGCCCCGACACGCTGAAGACGGCACAGCATCCGATGAGCCGGCCGGAGGCGGGCCTGGATGCTGAGAAGCTGTTCGCTAAGGGTCTGGGGGCGTCGGCGGCAATCTGCACGCCTTCCGCCCTCCGTTCTTCACGATAAGCCTCAGTAGCCTGGTTGGCAGTGTCGGAGTGCCCAGGAAAGAAGTCTGCTCAAACAGAAAGCAAAGAAATCAGAAGTCACAAGCTAGAAGCCGGCTCGATCGGTAGCCGGCAGCTCAAAGAAAGAAAAAGAAGGAAGCTTACCATCAACTATGTCTTCAATCCTGCTGAAACCGGATTTCAACAATGCCTCCTTGTCGGTCCAGGTGGAGCGTTCGGTCTCGAACTCGGCGAGGAGATTGGACTCTTTCACCTCCGCCTCCTTCTGGGCCTTCTGGAGAAGCTCCGCCTGTTCCGTCAGTTGCTTGGCCAGTCGGTCACGCTCCTGGGCCAGCTCGTTGCACTCTGCTTCCTTGGCGCGCAGCGCGGTGTTGGCTTCGCCTAGCTGCTGCCGCAAGGCAGCGTTGGCCTCTGCAAGAATAGAGAAAGGAAAAAACGTCAACCATCAACAAATAGGAAGTGCAGTTGCCGGGGAGATCCGGCCTGACTGCTCAGCAGTCGGCCGGAATCTCGGGGGCTACAGCCTGCGGGTGCGCTGGTGCGCCCCCGCTGAGAAAGAAAACGAAGACTTACTCCGGCTTTCCGATAAGTCGGCGGTCCGTTGGTCCAGATCTCGGACGTTGGAGTTAAAGCTGGCCGCGTGAAGGTTATGATAATCCTACAATGAAGATATCAGATAAAGTTAGCACTCAGAGCTTGCCAATTAAAGTTCGGAGCCGCCTACTCAGCAGCCGGCCTGAAACTCGGGGGCTACACCCAGTGGGTGCGCTGGCGCGCCCCCACAGAGAAATACAAGAATCAAAGACAAAGAAGCAAGAAACATACCCGAATGGCCGCTCGCGAATCCAAGAACGCACTGTTGCACTGCTGAAGAGCAGTGGCCTCAGCTCGGAGTTTGGCCTGGATGTCTAGGATCGCCTGGTTTAAGGCGCCCGTCCCGCCTCCACGCACCCATTTAGTGGGCGCGGCGCTGGTTGCTTCGGCATTCGGGGCTGACGAGCTCGCAGCGCCGGCTTCCAGCGGTCGTGGCGCCAAAGTCGCCTTCGCGCCTCAGAGGCGCGATGGTGTGCGGGCCTCAAAAGTCGGGCCCGTCACCACCTCGTTTCCGGCTGGCGGCACCAGCGGGGCAGCCGGCTGTTTTTCCCGCGCTCCTCCAGACGGCGGTGGCGGAGGCACAACTACCTCTGGCATGACGACATCACCGCATTCCCTCTTCATGACCGAATGCTCCTCGCCGGCTCCCCCAGTCGGTGTCGTGAACTCTGGTGGTGGCGGCACGGAGTTCAAGGGCATGACGAATAGCGGCGCCTAATGGTGCGCGGCTTCTTTAGCCAGCTTCTTCGCCGCGTCATCGGCCTCAGCCTCCGCCATCTTCTTCAACGCGGCGGCCTCCGCCTTGTCCGCCTCCGCCTTCTCCCTGCGGGCGGCTTCCTGCTCCTCGCGCGCCTCCCGCGCGTTTCGTTCTTGCGCCTCCCGGAGGTCGGCTGCAGGGTCGATTCGCCGAGTGGTGGTAGTGGTTTCCGCCGACCGAATGACGAAGGCGGCGGCCGACTTCTCAAGAGAGAGCGGGACCCTAAGTTAAGAAAAATAAAGCAAGAAAGTTCAGACGGAGCCAACAAGAAAAGAAAGCACAAGGAAAAGACACTTACGCCGACACCATAGGAGGCACCTTCGAAAGCTTCTGGAACTTGGTCGCCTTCGCGGCGGCCTCCTTCCGCTTAGTCCCGGCGGTCGGGTTCTTGGTCTTCTTCGGCGTGCTGCCAAACAAGACGACGCCTTGTTTGCGCTTGCGCGTGCCGCCTCTAGCAGCCGGCTCGGCGGAAGGGCCCACGTCCGCCTTGCCGGCGCCTCGCACATGGCGCGGCTCGTCCTCTTCATCATCATCATCGGGCCAGGTCTCAACGCCGCCTCCTTCTTCGGAGCCGCCTGCTCCGTCGTCGCCGCCTATGGCGTCATCCTCTAGGGCGGCCGCCCCTAAGTCGGGGTCGTCCACATCACTCACCTCCCGGTCCGGCTGGTAGCCTCCACCCGGCCCCACGATGGCGGCCGTCGCCGGAGACATATAGATCTGCGTTCAAAGGACCGACTATTCAAAACCAAGATCAAGACCAAGACAAGTACTAAAAAGAAAAGAGTTGAGGAACTTACGGCAGGCGGCGGATTGGCGCGGGAGTATGGCCGCTTGCCGAACCGCCAAGACCCTTCCAACAGCTTGAGGTCGGAGATCTCGTTCACCATTCGGGCAACCTCGGCAGTCGGCATGTCCCTCGTGCACATCCGGCTCGGGTCGCGGTGCCCGCTCATCCGACAGATCAGATGAGGCCGGCCTTGGAGCGGGAGAACCCGGCGCTCGACGAAGGCGACCAGCAGGTCGGACGCCTTGAGGCCTCCCGCGTCTGTCAGCACCCGGAGCCGGTTGATGGCAGCGGTGGCGTCGGCCGACACGGGCTTCGGCTTGTAGCCCCAGTTGGCCCGAGGCTCGGCCGGAGTGCCGGCTTCGTAGGGCGGCAAGTTGATGAAGTCAATCGCCGGATCGACGTTCTCCACATAAAAATATGATTTCTGCCACAGTTTGACCGACTGTGACAGCTTGATGGCGGGGAAGGCGTTCTTCACCGACGGACGGCGCACCGCGACGAAGGCACCGCACTGGGCCGCCTTCTCCCTGGCGGAGGTGCCCAGTTTGGTGTAGAAGAATGCTCCCCACAACTCGATGGTGGGGAGGATGCCGAGATAGCCCTCGCACATCGTGACGAAGGCGGACAGCAGCGTCAGGGTGTTGGGCGTCAGATGATGCGGCTGAAGATGGTAGAAGTCGTGGAGGAACGGAAGAATCCGCTCGCCGGCAGGCCGAAGCCGCGGAGAAAGTGCGAGCGGATAACCCGCTCGCCTCCTTGCGGTGGCGAGATCTCCTTCTCCGGCGGCACGCGCACCTTGACAAAGCTCGCGTCGGGCAGCCGTCGTGTGGCGCGGAGGAAGGCGAGATGGTCGTCGATCACGACCGAGCCATCCCAGTCTCCTCCCTTCTCGTGTGCCATGGGGGCAGAGGCAAAGGCTGCAACAGAGCAAGAAACTTGGGGCGAAGGAGACCGACGGCGGCGAGCTGTGGCGGCGCCTCGGCGACGAGTTGCGGCGGTGCCTCGGCGGAGCGCGGAGGTGTGGCGGCAGCAAGGAGAGGAGAAAGATGAAAATGGCAAAGGAAGAGGAGGGCGCGCGTGCTCTGCCGCTCCCCCTCCTCCCCCTACTTATAGCCCCTGGGCTACGAAGCTGAGGGGGCGGGGCGTGGGATCGTGGGATTAACTGCGCCCACGACCCCACGACCCCGAGATTATTGCGCGAGTTACTGCGCGCAGTAACTCCGCACGGAATCACAACCGTCTGCCTCGGCCGCGGCGGATCCGCCCGCGCGCCGAGGCCCGGTAGTGGCGGGCCCAGCCTGCTGTCGCGTCCCATCGCGCGCGTGGGCTGGCAGGCCGGCCCGACTGGCTGGTGCCGCGTGGCGTGCTTACAGCGGGCGGCGGGCCTAGAGGCTTAGCAAGCACGCCACCAGGTTCCCGCCTTGGCGTTTCAAATTATCAGACGAAGCCGCCTGGTCACGGCCGACTCCGAGCAGACGGCACGCCAGGAGACGGACAAAGCATTCAGCAAGAGCACTCGAAGGAGGAAGCTGCTGAGGCTTCTCGACTAATCAGCCGCGACGCCTCACAAGCTTCGCGGACTACTGTTGGAGTAATGGGCCACGGGTAGCCTAACCCGAGTCCCTGAGCATTTCAAGACATTGGGCCGGCTGTGCCCCCCAAGCATCCAGAATGAAGCGCCGCCTTCTGGCGACCGGCTGGCTCAAGCGGCCGGCTACCAGAAGACGGCCAAGCACCAGAAGACGGCACCAAGATGGGTCGACTCCTAGCAGGCGGCCTCCAGAGAGGCCGGCTCCTAGCAAGCGGCTCGCGACGCCCTCAAAGTCTGCGCCCCCATTAAGAAGACAAGACAGGATGTGGCTACAGTACAGCCCATCACCCCCATATCCAGGGCACGGTGCGGCCACAGTGCCCCGTACAGGCGAAGATCTCTGCACACTGTTACGGCTCCACCCTTGACGTCACCCCTGTCAGGCAGAGCCTCGCTCCCACGACGGCCTGCAGGCGGCGGGCCCTACCAGCAGCGAGAGCCCGGAGGGCGGCAGAGCATGGCCAGTCGGACCCGAGGGAGGCCGGCTTCTAGAAGGCGGCTCGCTCTTCCCTCGGAGTCCGGGCGCCATTAACCAGATGAGACACGGTGTGGCTACAGTGATCTCCCACCAGACGACGGGACTGTAGCCACGCCCTCCCCCCCCCCTGACCGAGCATGCGTCATTAGCATTACGGCTACGGTAACAAGCAGCTGGCCAGACCCGCAAGCGGCGGAGGCGGCCTATCGGCTCCGTACCAGAACAGGCGGCGGGCCCCAGCGATCGGCGGAGAAGCCGGTGACCAGAGACGCTTACAGTCGGGTCCTACACCAGGCCAGATTACCATTATACCCCTGGAGGGTAGGCCCATATAAACCCCCTAGGGCACCCATGCAAAGGGTTCCCAACCTGTTAGAACTAGACACATACATAGGGAGAGGAGAGAGCTAGCCCTGCTTTCTTCTACCTCTAGCATACAGCTCAAGGAGCACCATTGTACTCACTAGTGCCTTAGTGATCATGCGGAGACCCCGCAGAGCAGGACTAGGGGTGTTATCTCCTAGGAGAGCCCCGAACCTGGGTAAAGTACGCCGGCGTTCGTGTCTACGCCTCATCCCGCTTCCGGGCACCGGCGACGTTTTACTCGTTCCCACCATGATAAGCCATCCCTTGGCATATGTCGCACCCAACCCCCGACACTGGCTAACATGTATGTGTTTTTTGGGACAGAGCACTGGCTTATTGTATGATTCGCGTCACTCAATCCACTCCTCCCTACCCGGTCTTTTTTTGGTTTTCTTATGCCCTGCACGTTCCACATTTCATTACTAGTTTGTTTTGATTTTCTGTCAAGCAGGTTTCACATCGCTCGGTCGATGGCTCACTGGCTATTTGATGTAATGAAAGAACAAAAAAGTTACAGTATAGTTATCAACATGATTATTTCTGTATATATCGGGATACATGTGGTATAATACACCCTCGACAGTTATTGTCTAAAGTGTAAATAGCATGCTAATTTACCCACCACAGACCTGATAGCTCATGCACAAACACCGTGATAACTTTGACCTGATAGAAGAAAATATCCTCCGACAACTTCTATGTAAATAACATGCTAATGTTTGCACCATAGAGTTGATAACTCACATAAAAACGTTGTGTTTACTTTTTGAACCGTGTGAAAAAGTTGTGGGAAACGTACCCTGGTAACTTCTGCCTAAATGGCATGATAGTATACACACATCGGGCTTGGTAACTTACGCATAAACACCGCAGTAACTTTGACCCGGAGAAAAATAGTTGTTGAAACCATACCCCGATAACTTCTGTGAAAATAGCATGGTAATATACACACCATAGATGTGGTAACGTACGCACAAACACGCGGTAACTTTGACCTGGAGGAAAAATAGTTGCTGAAACCGTACCCCTGGCAACTTATGTGGAAAAAGCATGGTAATATATGCACCGTAGACCTGATAACTCAGGTGCAAACATCATGGTAACTTTATAAGATGGGGAAAAAATTGTTGAAAACATGCCCTGGTAACTTCTGTGTAGATAGCATGGTAATATACGAATCGCAGACCTGACTTACGCACAAACATCATGGTAACTTTTTCCGAGGCAAAAATTGTTCAAAACATACTCATGATAAATTATATATAAATAGCATGGTAATATACTCACATCAAAGTTGATAACTCACGCACAAACACCATGGTAACTTTAACCAGGGGGTGGGGTTGTTTAAAAACATACCCCCCCCCCCCCCCCGCGATAACTTCCTTGTAAATATCATGGTACTATATGCACCATATACACAAACACCGCAGTAACTTTATTCCAGAAAGAAAAGTTGTTAAAAACATACTATGACAACTCATGTGTAAATAGCATGATAATATACATATGAGAGCTGATAACTTACTTAGCCCAAGCTTGTTATCTATTTGCCTGAAAAAAGTTGTCAGAACATATCAACATCGGATCTAGTTTCGCAGGTCTCATTGTGATGGATTTTTTATGTGAAAACGATTTTTTCGATCGGGCCAACGATTTAAGCTATAAAATATTTTAAAATTTTCAACTAGGAAAAATCTAGGATGACACTATTTTTTTTCTCTAATACATGCACACGTGTGCATGTGAAGAGAAGGTTGGATGAGCTATTTCTATCACTGAAAAAAATATTTTTATGCCCTGATAATTTATGTGTAAACAACATGATAACTTGCGCGCACAGGCATGTTAACTTTTTTATCCAAAAAAAATCATCGGAACATATCAACATGGGATCTAGTTTCGAATGCCTCGTCGCGGCGAATCTTTTATGTGAAAACAGTTTTTTAGTTCGGCCGACAGTTCAGTTTTAAAAATAATCTCCTGCCATCATCAACTTTGTTTGTTTTTGCATGCATCTAATTAGAAGTTTCTAATTTCTGGTGGACACACATGGAGGAAAGGTAAATAACACGAAGCTAAAGGGTAGTATCTGCATGCATGCAAGTGAATTAAAACATTCGAATTTAATGCTAAAATACATAACGTTCGGTGGTTAGCAACCCCCGTATTTGTGACATGGTTTGTGGTTGCTGTTTCTGCATAAGTTCTCTAGATTTTGTACACCTTTTTGCCTTGCAGGGCAGTTGTTGTACACGTAAGATATTACCATGTTTAAAGAATGCGTGTGTTGTTGGATCGTGCTATGAAACAAAGCTATTTCAAGTGGTCATATTAATGGAGGTGTGTGTAACTGGTCACTGAACCAGAGAACTAGACTACATATCAAGAGCTCAAAATGTTCTTGTAATTCTGCAACAGTCAGCAGAGAACAGTAGTTGAAAGTAACATACGCCAGTGGACCCATCGAGCAGTTAGTACATGCACACGGACGCGGCTAATCTGCACCCGAGCTCAAATGAGCTCGGGTGAACAGTAAAATCGAAAAAAAATCGAAAAAAATTTTAAAAATTCCAAATTTTTTT
The DNA here is from genome assembly GCF_002575655.3 of Aegilops tauschii subsp. strangulata. Classification (NCBI taxonomy): domain Eukaryota; kingdom Viridiplantae; phylum Streptophyta; class Magnoliopsida; order Poales; family Poaceae; genus Aegilops; species Aegilops tauschii. The sequence continues at coordinate 495,753,891 of NC_053037.3, read as the reverse complement.
TGAGAGAAACATTGACAAAAGTTCTAAGTGACTGCAAAAATTCGTCATGAAATCACATTCCTAGAAGGCGTGGCAAAAAAAACAAAAACAGTACTCTGAAAAAGCTACTTTCAAACGCATTTTGAAGCACTGAATTTGTTTTTTTTGCCACACCTTACAGGAATGTGATTTCATGATGAATTTTTGCAGGCACTTAGAACTTTTGTCAATGTTTCTCTCAAAAAAATTTGGAAATTTTTGAATTTTTTCGATTTTACTGTTCATGCGGGAGCATATGAGCTCGGGTGCAGAATGGACTTTTCGCATGCACACCTACTAGTTTCCCCCTACCTTTATAATTTCTTCTTCATCCCGTACTGCAGTGCAGTCTCCATTTGCTCTCTGAGGAAAGATCATGTACTTGTTGAATTCTTGTGGTGCTGTACTTTACAGCTCAAATGCATTATCCTCTTTTTTAGTGCAGGGTAGGTTGAATCCTCAGGTAACTGGTGAAATTTAAAGTTTGCATTGTGCCATTGAGATCATCAATTCAATTGGTTAGCATATCAACTGTTTTTTTCTTTAGAATAATTTCAGTTTGTTCGCTGTTCTTGCTGGAATTATGAGGTCATTCGCCTCTCTAAATTTACCTTTCTTCTTTGGGTTTTTATCATTTATGTTACTAGTTGTATCCCACTACTCAGTTTTCTCATTAGAAATTACAACTGCTCAAAAATGCCATCGCTCCGTGAGATATTTTCTCAAAAATGCTATTAGATATCTCAAAAATGCCATTGTTCCATTAGATATTTGCTCAGAAATGCCATCAGACATCGTTATTGTCAGGTCAAACTCGTTGACCATGTTATATGACAAAAATAACCCTATACCCACATGTCAGCTCTCTCTATCTCACAATAATAAGTGTGAACCTCACTTGTTTGGAGTAAGCAAGCGAATAATTTAAAAGAAAATAAAAACGTGGTTGGGATCAAGTTGGACCCACACTTTATTGTAGTGAGATAGAGGGAGAGCTGACATGTTGCTCTATAGTTATTTTGGTCATTATGACATGGCAAACTAGATTTGAGCTGACAATCATGGTGTCGAGTGGCATTTTTGAGCATGCACCTAACGAAGGGATGGCATTTTTGAGCAGTTGAAATTCCTAGTGGCAAAACTAAGTAGTGAGTGACAACCAGTGGCATAAATGATAAAACCCCCTTCTTTTTATAGATCATTGCAATTGTTCTACCAAATTTTCTCTAACTTAGAACAAATATCAACAAATTTTGCCATGGCAATTGTTGCTTGTATTGCTAACATGACATGGCATTTTTTTATCCCCATGGCACTCGTTGGCATGGCATTTTTTATCCCCATGGAAATTTGTAGAATTGTTTATATAGTATAAGTGATATGTTTGTTATAGTATGATGGCATTTTTATAGATTTTTTATTGTGGTCACATGATTTATTTTTTTGTAAGTGATATGTTGCAATTGAAACTCAAAATATAGGGCCATGCCAACTCACCACAAAATATCATATAAGTGTTTGACTCATGTGCATTTTTAGTAATCGGATCATGGCATTTTTACTATTCAGAACATGGTAGTTTTATTTGAGGTACCATGGCATTTTACTAGTTAAGAGGATGAATTTTTTTCAAAATTAGGTCGTGGCAATTTTCAATTCATGTAACCATGGCAAAATTATGCTTTGATCATGGCAACTTTTTTTCATGGCACTTTTTCTGATTTTTTTTCACATGTCAAAGTGTGTGTGTGTGTGTATATATATATATATATATATATATATATATATATATATATATATATATATATATATATATATATATTTCTGTTCTTGGTGGTTGTGGGGGGGGGGGGGGGGGGGGCGGGGGTAGTATGAGTGTTTTTCTGAAATGTTTCACATGGCAATTTTTTGCAATAATGTTCTAAATGTTCCCATGGCACTTTGCTTCTCATGAAAATTATGTAGATAATCCTCATAACAACATAAACTGTTTTCTGGCTCATACTAGGAACCTAGCTCTAGATACACCCAAATTGATTTTTTTATAGTAAAAATATAAAAAAGGTGAAACTTTTGTCGCAACAAGCATTCTCTACTGTATTACTCACATGTAAGTTTCGCGACAAAATGACTTTCATGGTATTCGGAACGAATAAAAACAAAATGGATACTATATTAATCTTACTAGTCACATAGTTTGTCCTTGCAGTTCTGCCTTTTTGCCAACAATTCCACACAAGTTATTATGTCCTGACACTTTACATGTGAGTAATACACTAGAAAAATTTCTATGTATTTTTGGAACCTGGGTGCCATGGAAGTTTTTTTAGTTGGAGGATGCCATTTTAAAAAAGTTAAACCATGCCAATTTCAAGTAATGTACATAACATGGTAGTTTTATCTTAGGTACCCTGACAAAAAAAATTAGTTAGAGGATGGCATTTTTAAAATTAGATTATGGAAGTTTCAAGTTATGTACCATGGAAAAAAATATTCTTCAGATCATGGCAATTTCATTAGTAACACCATTGGAAAAATATTTTTTACCATGTTATTTTTTTTGGCAAGTGGCGCAAAAGAAAATTTTAGACCAACGATTTTTTCGTTAGGCCATGGTACTTCTGCTATTCAGACCATGTCGATTTTAGTTAGGCCATGGTAGTTTACTGTAGCATGGCATTTATTTGTGCACCATTTCAAATTTGTGACATGCTATATCATATATATGATGCAACATGGCATTATTTTAGACCATGACATTTCTTATCATTTTTATACCATGGCAATTTCAATTTATGTCATATGACATTTTTTTACTTTTTTAGTACATGGTAGTTTTCTTTTGTCATGGCAATAATCTTTTAAACTTGTTGCCATGTAATCAACAAATTTTTTTCCTCCAAATCATGGCAATTTTGTAATTGTATCCTTTTTGTCACATGGTATTTTTAAAAAAATTTAATAGTGTTTCATATATTTTCATGGGAAAATGTCACATTTTTTCTTGTCCCCAAAACATGGCTCGTTTTTTGCAAATTACTCATATTGTTTCTTTTTCACATGGCAATTTTGTATGTGTTTTTTCTAGAGATTTGGCAAATTTGATGCTATATTGCATGCCAAATTTATGTTTTTGTATGGCCTTGCTTTTTTGTTTTTTAAGGCATTTTTATGATTTTTTAGATGTATGTTTGCCATGTGACAATTTGTTTTTTCCAAAATAAATATTAGCATTGGGTCTGAGAGCACCACAAAAAGGCCCATGAGTCAAAAAAGTTCGCTCAGGGGGAGTGTATGCATCGGACCAAAACGTTCACTGGGGGCTGGAGTTGCGCCCCTCGGCTGACGGCAGTCAGTTATTGGCGTCCTAGATAATTTTGCATGCATAGTTTTCCATTACACCATGCATGTTAAGAGCATCAGTAAACAACTAAAGGAAGGTCAATATAACTAAACATGTTGAACTCACCAGAAAGTTAGGACACTGAACGCCGCTCGCAAGCGGAAGATTTCCTTTGATTCGCACCATCTCCATAGCCTCCCTTCATGCTGAGCTGATAGAACCCGAGATGATCCAACCAGGTTAGCTAGTTAGATTATTGTCGTGTCCGGATAGGAGAATTCTCTAGTTAGTCCGAGAAATTAATGTTGCACCAAGATTAAGGAATTCTAATTGGGCAGTGTTAGGCGCCGGCATGCCGGCCTAAACACTGGGCCGGTCGCATCCCACAGCCACAGGATCTACCTTTCTTCAACCGTTAGATTTGACTATTCTTTGTTCTACCTCAGACCTGCTCCACGACACGGAACATTTTTTCGCGAATACGCAACGATTGCGTAAGAGAGACAGAGCAGCGCCCCGCTCGTCCTCGGCTGGCCGTGCTTGCCGGCCTTCCACGGGCGCCCTCGGCTGGTCGCGGTGGCACACCACAACAGGTTGCTGTCTTCGTGGTCGCGAGGCCGTCGTCGTCCCCGTGCTCGCCGGCTGCTCGTGCCCCTTGCGCTCGCCCTTGGCTGGTTGCGGCGGCGCACCACAACAGGTCGTCGTTGTCGTGGGCGCGAGACCATCGTCGTCGCAGCCCTGGATGCATCTATTCCAGCACGGGGGCGCCGCTGTCCCAGGCTCCAGCATCTTGTGGCTGTGTAGCTTCGCGGGGCACAGTAGTAGCAACCACGGTGGCCGGTTGCAACCTCCAGTGATGCATGTCGTAGCATCTTCAGTGGGCATCGGGTCTCCGTTGTAGGGTCGCCGACGACGTGCTGGTTCCAGCTAAAATCGCTGGGGATGGAAGTAGCAAAATGCATCTCCAGTAGTAGCAAAAACCGACACGGATGCAGCAAAAAGCCGTCGTCGCCCCCGTCGCGGGTTGTAACAACGCGAGTGGATGTAGCAAATGTTGTCGTCAGTAGTAGCATCCTGAGGTGTCAGCCCCAGCATCCAGCAAAGCAGTTGCAACATCCCGCGGGCGTGATCACCGCGGTCCCAGCATTCCGGCGGTTCGTGGTCACCATGGTTCCAGCGTCCGGCGGTTCGTGATCACCGCGGTTCCAACATCTAGCAACACAGTTGTAGCATCCCGGGGTCGCGGGTGTACCTCACCGACTTGCCGGATGCAGCTCCGCCGCGTGCTGGTTGCAGCTCGCCGCCGTTCATGGAGGAGATGATGAACCAGTTGGTCACCACAGGAAAAAAGGGAGTATGGTCAACGGTGGAGAAGGAAAGGTAGAAGGCGACGTGGTCGCAGCTTGCGAGGAAACATGGCCGTGGCTCCCTTCGACGGCAGCGGCTGAGATGATAAAGTGGAAAAATTGGGCGGTGGGTGGACCCATCACGTATGTGGCTTGGGACGCACGATTAACAAACGATCGCACGGCGCGCGCGCGACCGGCGCAACGCTTAGCCGGTCGTCCGGCCTGCATCGTTTCCCATTCTAATTTGGGGTAAAGGTATTTGCAATATCCATCCACAAAACATTATGTTTAGTTTTGAGTTGGTTTAATATTCTAGTCTACTAAGTACAGTCTTGATCCTTTCTAGGACTATCTAACTTATCAATACGAGGTTACAGACATAAATAAGCTCACTTACTGCAATATCCTGGGACTAACTCCGTCAGTTGTATATATTCCGTCGTCTAACAGACTGTCCAATAAAATTAAATAGCCGAGGGTGAAGAGGGAAAGGGATACATCCTGGTAGAGAACGACCACATTCATTTAACAACCTAATGATGGTATATCTGCCTAACATTGAGTTAAAGTCAGTATCAGAGCACGAAATGGTTTGCCAGAAGAAGAAAATAATTTATAAGGCAACCACATGAAAGCACTACACCTGTGGCAGACCGTGTGTTTGTTTAGCATATGTATAATCACCACAGCAAGCAAAACTGGAAACTAACCAACAGAATATACAATCCTCCATCACCAGAGAGCACCAACGTAGGCTGCAATTACACATGCACATAGATTTGTACCAGCCTACACCCGCCCCAAGCCAAATCGATCAGTGGCAACCTTACATACCTTAGCAAACCGCAGAAAAAAAAAAAGTGTGAGAACAGGAGTAGGAGGAGGGGGGGCCAAACACAATACACAAAAAGAGCTAAGTAAGTTGGAAGCTCCCATGGTACCACTGCCAGCCAAATCTACCATTTCCGATCGATGAAAACTTAAAGACTTAAACAAGACCCTAAAATGGAAGAGTATCCAATATTTAACAAATGACGTACACATGAAACCATATTTTCTATTGAACAAAAACACAATACAGAAATATAAGGCTATAGCCTCCCTAGGAGTATCAGAACCATTTGTCCAGACCATATACGTCATGTCACTTATGCAGTTTTTTGGCAAGGAGAGAAACATAAATCCCAGTACACTCAAAATAATTTCCATCATAGTTTTACCTTCGACAGTTAAATTACAAAGGTGTAAAGCTAAGGCTAAATCATAAAGACTATGGAAACACTATTGCCCTCCTTCCTTAAAACAGCTGCCAAATTCAGCCCATGTCATTTCCCATGACAAAAATCAGAACATTTGGAAATCACAATCACCCTTCCATATGAGGTTTAAGCTTCCAAAATCAGACGTTGCATTTCTCACATAAAAAAGGGGCTTCACAGAATTACATCTCATAACTCTGACGATTCATTGTTTTACTCATAGTGCATCGACATGGTCTACTTATGTCATGAAGAGGTCCTTGGCCTTAAGCGGGTACATCTCCAAAGTACGAAGCTAGACAAAGAGAACAACTTATTTAGCTTTGGATCATACTAATGATATCTGCCACACTTCTCAAAAGCTCATAAAATATGCATGATAATTGATCCACTGCAGCGGTCAGATAACTGGTTTATCTACTCTTGAGTCTAACATTCAGTTACAAATCCGTCTCCAGGTGTTTTAACTGTGACATGAATTGTGGAATTCCACCATCCAACAGGCAAACAACTTGAGCCAATAATGTTAAGACAACAAAAAAGAAAGATAAGAACAGCCAAGAGGAGTGCACATACATGGCGATTGGTATAGAAAAGCTACCTAAATATTCTGCAGTCTTGTATAAATAATCTCCTCGATCTCTTTAACATGCAAAATCTATACTCTGAAGCATGGAAGTGTCAAAATAATAAAGTGGATGGCCTTCTTCATATATGAACTGAAACTGAAAATATGATAAAACTCTATTGTTGTCTTATTTCTGCTTGGATCACTGCCTCAGTAATAATCTCCTCATAGCACAATTTTATCCTTTCCTCAACAATTTTTTAATCTCAAAACATACCACACTGCTTTCTTTTCGGTGTAGAGTTTAAAAGAGCACATAAGTATATCAAAATACAAATAGGGAATTTCATTTGACTGAAACTGTGCGCTTTTTGTTTTAGCAATATATTAAAGCATACACCTAGAACTCTAAGAGAAGAGGCCCATGGATTCAGAAGTAATCTCACCAGGAAATGAAAAATACATTAGGCCTCTAGGGATCAACGTCACCTCCATTTCCTCATACCAGATACTCATTCAATATCTGAAAGAAAAGGAAAAAAGAAAGTTTCAGTGGGAATGAATACCCTATAATTGCTAGGCTACACCATGTGTACTGCAGCAGAGGAAAAGAACATCCAAATTAGGTTTTCATATTAGTTTCTAGTAAAGGAAGGCTAAAACTTCTCATTGTGTATTTCCCTAAACTTTTTGACTGCAAATGTTTCTAATAAGGTTGGATTTGCATCAACGGGGAATATCTGAGCAACTGAATCTATGCCTTGTTATTTGCGGCTTATCTCCTTCAACTCATAAGCTGCACATTTTTAAATCTGGGCTATACTTCTAAGGCTGATGCAAAGCTCATTAAATAGTAATCAGTTAAAAAGCAATATATATATGGGTCAATAGATCATATAATCTCTTGAGCACTAACAATAACAATTGCAAGTAAAACTTGTATTTTTTTACCTAGATCTGAAGGGGGCTGCAAACAAATTCCTATACTTCCATAGCACATCATACAATACCACGTAAAGCATAAATCATGTATGAGATATGCGGAGGACCGAGGAGGGTGGTCGTGGGTGCTGCTACTCTGCGACCTTGCCGTCGAATTGGGGAGCAGGGCAAGGGAAGGAGGTGATGAGGGTGACCTTCGGGTGTGTGCATCCCAGCCTCTGGGTTTGCTGCAAGTCATCACAATTGAAGAAGCTATCAATCACAGTTCAGTAACCTGACACCTCGGCATTATTATACATGAATTAATCCACACAAAAACAAAGACTTGCTGCCAGAACTCGTCCGTATAAACATGGCCGTGTGAGTCTAGTGGCTAATCATCCTGCAATTACGTTCAAAATGCCGCCTTCCTTACCATCAACAACAATATGCATCATCAAAAGAAAAGGATACGAAATACAAGATGAACTCTTCATACCGCTTTGCCATTGGGGGGCCTTCGCCGCAACTGCCGGTGGGGAGGAGGAAGACAGGCCACCAACAATAAGTAGGACAGCAGCAGCAAGGGTTTGTGGAGGAGAAGGACACCGGCGTCACGGACAAGGACTGTCTGGAGGCAGCAGCGCGTCGAGGAGGTGTTGTCGAGCACGGATGCAGAGGAGCTGGACCTCGCCGGCGGCGAAGAGGTGATACCTGATGCTGGCAGCACAAGAGAGGATCGATGGCGGCCGAACAGGAAGAGGAGGGGGCAGGAGCGCGGGATTTGGCGGATAGTGTTTCACCGTGTGGAGAAAAGATGAACGCGGCTGTGAATGTGGGGCTATATAGGCTGGCTGGCAAAAGACGGGAATGCCCCTTCAGCAGGACGAAATTACACATGGTGCCACCGTTGTGATCCTAGACCTCCAATAACACGATCCTATGGCCACCAATGAGAAGGCATCGCATGCCCCCTATTCCCCCATGAATTCAAGAATTGAGATCAACATTGTTTGCATCGACATTGCATGCACCCGTATTTCCATTCGCAGGCCCAAAGTCATCTTTCTCCTTATTCCAGAGGTGGTGCTACCATCAGGTTGAGCGACAAACTCATTTCTAGGCTACCACATCTAGGTTGGAACCACCATAAAATCGCCAAACTGAAACTACATTGGGATCATGAACTCCATCCCCACACTGTTCTATAACATGGCCAATTGTATGGTAATTTCCGCAAAAACGCGACGTCTTCTCGTATAGCACATGGAACATTTTGGGGTGGTTTACCTTGCTCAACATTTTCAAAGAACCCTCCAGTTTGGTCTTGATGCGCACCTCAACAAACTTTCATTCTCAACGCCATTTAGCCCAAGCTCCACATCTAAAACTTCTATCTTGGACGTCATTGCTTTAGCCACCGGTCTGTTGCACAGCAAGTCCGGTAGACCCATGATCCGAGCCCAAAAACGTATGGAGTTAAAGGCGACAGATCCCATTATACTCCTCAGTTACCACAGCATGGTGCCTAAAGAGCCAAGGACCCCATGCACGGTTGTGTTTCAATCCCCAAAACAATTAAACTCTGTCGTAAAAGTGTAATCGCCAAGTGGTAATTTGACACCCTTCTATACGCCACTGGTACGTTTCTTAGCTAGATGTCAAAAATGCCTTTCTCAATGCCATCCAGTGTAGCAAATCCACGTGTAGACACTGGATCTTCCCACAACCGTCCACCATCATGGGTGACGCACAGGCATAGGGTGGCGAATGATGAATTACTCCTCCCGGTGCCCTCTTCCTATCTTCCTCGCTTCCCCTATCGTCGTCCCCTCACCCCTCGGCTCTGGGTACAAGGCCTGACAGCGGTAGCAGTCCGTTCCCAATAGCATTTTCTCACCTTCCCCCACACCTCCCGTGTACTATCCATTGCCTGCCAGTCCGGCTGGGCATCCTTTGCCTGGCTACGAGTTGCTCTGTGCGCTGCCTTGTTCCTACATCATGTGCTCCCATGCAGGTTGTCACCATAGCCACAAGCTCAAGCAGCACCACTGGTGGAGCAAGAGCATAGGCAGTCGGCACCGTCTCCGTCTTACGCGAGGACGCAGACGCCCGGGAGCACGACGCTACCTGTCGCCAAGGCCAGGGACGCCTAGCAAGGGAACGTGGAATGCGGACTCAAGTACGTGGCACGCAACCCGCAAACAGGAGAAGAACACCAAGCCAGATCAGCGGGCAACAGCGAGTGCGCGAGAGGTATGGAGAAATGATGAAAACACTGTCAGGAGCGGCACGCCCACACCATCCTCTGCCTTCTCTTCACTTGAACTTGCAAAGAGAAACCCTGAGCTGAGTTGCTCATCCCAATTTTGCTCGACACCAAGGGAGGTTCTTTGACCGACGCGGGGTTACCTACAATCAATAACCTTTTGTGAGGTGGCTTCGTACCAAAATCCCTTAAATTAACATTGTTCGCATTGACATTGCATACACCCATATTTCCGTTCACAGGGTCAAAATCATCGTTCTCCTTACACATCAGGTTGGGTCATTCCCTCTACGACTACCTTGGCCTCTACTAGCCAGCCACCTCTTCCACAGATGGTGCTACCACGAGGTTGAGCAATGGACTTCTTTGGATCATGAACCCGCATTATTCTGTAACATGGCCAATCGTACCGCAATTTGTGCAAAAACACACCTTCTCGTATAGCACATGGAACATTTGGGGCGGTTTACCTCGCTCAACATTCCCTAAGAACCTCAAAGTGGGATTCTCCGATTTGATCTTAACGCACACTCGAACAAACTTTATACTCAACACGATTTAGCCCAAGCTCCAAATCTAACACTTCTATCTTGGAAGCCATTGCTCTAGCCACGAGTCTGTTCGCAGCAAGTCCGGTAGACCCATGATCCGAGCCCAAACACGTATGGAGTGAAGGGCGATTGATCCCATTATACTCCTCAGTTACCATAACATGGTGCCTAATTAGCCAAGGACCCCCATGCATGGTTGTGTTTCAAACCCCAACAGTTAAACTCTGACGTAGAAGTGTAATCGTCAAGTGGCATGACTTGGACATCCTTTGCACTGCTTCAAGTCGGTATCTCAAGCCGGTAGTGTTGCTTGTGGTCTGGACCATCTAGAAGGAACGCAATGCTCAGGTCTTCAACTATCGACAATCTATAGAGACAACGGCTCAATGATGAAGCTCGGCTTTGGATTGCGGTTGGAGCCGCACATTTGGCACATATCTAGTGTATCGTTAATAGTCTACGTACTGATCGTCGTCAGCTCCACGGTATGGACATCCACGTGGCATGCCCCCTCTATTTCAACGCCCCCAAGAGTGCTCAACACTTGTTCACCGGCTGGTCTTTCTCAACGGTAATCTAGAAATTATTACTCGCCTCTTCAACATCTGTGTTGCCTCGAGGGGGGCAGCGTTTCCCTTCCCAACTGGTGGATTGGTTGTCAGGCGGCCATTTCGCTGTCGGCGCACTGCGGACTCGAGTCGGCAGTGTTGCTCGCATTCTAGACCATTTGGAAGGAACACAGCGCTCGAGTGTTCAGAATGAGTAATACATTATTCGTGCATCCTTGTATTTTCCCCTTTATACAAGGGGTTTTCTGCATATTGTACCACACATGTACATGTATAGCCTATGGCCACATGGGAATACAAGTTGCATATTCCTAAAATGGTATTAGAACCTAGGTTTTCTTGGTCTTACACATAACTCGTGCTCCTCTCTGAATTGATCTCGATCTAAGTTTCCAATCATTTCTTTTCAGGCTAGTATGCTCACGTGCAACCCCACCTCCCCAACTCACGCCGGTGTTTTTTTCTCGACGATTGTCGCCGTCCCTCCGCTGCCTCCAGATCGAGGTTGTCTCTCCTTCGTCGTCCAGGCCCTTCCCGCCCCTGTGAATTCCCACATGCCATTGCTCCCATCATGCACTTCCGAGCTCGGTACCTCCGCCTCCATCACACTCGCCCTTGTGGCCACCTGCGTCGCGCTTACAATGGCAGGCTACCTCTCCGGTATCTTTAGGAGGTCGTGCCTTGTTGCCATGTAAGGTCAACACCTCACCGCCATCTCCAGAAGGTTGGCGCCTCATTGCCATCTTCGGGAGGCTGACATCCCACTGCTCCAGAATGTCGTGCCTCATCGCTGTCTCCAGCTGGTTGGCCCCCAACCACAATCTCCGGACGTCCGCTGCTGCAGGCGACGGTCTCGTCTCCCACTTTTGCTACACGCGGTACCTCAATGCCGGACATCACCATCAGACCTCAGACCTGGCAGCCCGTCCCGCCGACTAGCTTCTCTAGGGACCATGCCCCTACCGCGCATGCCCTCTACGCTGCTCTTCCATGCTCTGTTGCTCTCTTCTTTCGTAAGACGTAGCTAGTTCTGTAGACAAAAGAGTAGAAAAACAAAAAAAATAGGTATTGTGACTTCATTGGACATAGTTTCTCTTTTTGTTCAATGATATTCCGTACATTAACCCCATCTCGCACATGTGTCGTCCGTCGATGCTTAGGTGCCCCTCCACCTATGACATTGCTCCCCCCGGTGCCTTTTTGGGTTGTGGTCGTGGCTCCATAGTAACGCCTCTCGCGACCTCGGCAGACGATGACGATCGCTCAACACAAACTACACTCAAAGCTTTCATCGGTAGTGTTGGTGCACATCACTCCACCGACTACGTCGCACACATGTGCCTTCCCTTCATGCTTGGTGCTTGTGTTCCTACGACCTCATCTCCTCCACCGACTTCTACAACTAGCATTGGTCATGCAACACCGCCTCCTCTAGCGGCTTACATGGGTGGTGGTGGCCACTCCTCTTCAGGTGATTCTACATCGACCACTTCAGCCGTGTCCTTCACCGCACAGGAGATTGCATGACTTCGACACATACTGCTTTTAGCTTTTCATCGCCTGGTGCTTCTTCATCGCCCTCTTCAGTTGAGGTCCTGACTATGTTGGAGATTACAAGACTTAAATGTCTACTAGGTGCTTCTTTTGACCATTAACAATTTTGCAGGGTTTTGCTAATGATTCTTTTTGTACAGAGACTACCTTTTACAATCAGGTACATTTCCATGGATTCTTGGTACTGAAGCATCTTTTCATATGACTCATGATTCTTCAAGTTTGTCCTCCATTCAAACCTCTAGATTATCATGTTCATGTTCTTACTGCTGATGGTACTTACCTCCTGGTCAATTGTCGAGGCACTCTTAGCACTTTGTCTTGTCATGTTCCTTCTTCTCATGCTCCTTGACTTGCCATCTACCACATTTCAGGTGGTTAGATTGTTGACTCTTGTTGTAGAGTCATTCTTGACTTTGACAACTGTTTTAGGATCGTCACACAGGTGCTCTACTTGGTGTTGGCCCTTGTGATTCCCAACTCCCAAGGCCTCCGAGAGCTTGACTGGCTTCACCTTCCCTCTACCACAACCAACGCAAGTCACTTCGCCTTTGTTACCTCGACAATTGACTCTTTGTGGCATCATCGTCCTCGTTACTTGTGTGGCTCTTGTCTTTCATCCTTAGTTTCAACGTGGCCTTCTTGGATCTATCTCTGGCGGTGTCTTTAGACTGTCAGGTTTGTCAGTTTGGTAAACAGGTTCGGTTACTTTATCCTCGTAGCGAGATGGTGTCTCAACATCCTTTGGATCTTGTTCGCTCTGGTCTTTGCCTCAAAAGGAGGCTATCGCTAATATATTATCTTTATAGATGATTTCTGTCAGCACACATGGATATATTTTATGTCTTCTTGTAGTGAGGTCTTATCTATCGGTAAAAAGTTTGCCGACATGGTTCATACCGAGTTTTCAACTCCTATCTGTGTCTTCCATGTCGACTCTGCTCGTGAGTATATTTCTCATTTGCTACGCATATTCCTTGTTGAGCAGGGCACACTTGCTCAATTCTCTTGTCCTTGTGCTCATGCTCAGAATGATGGTGTTTGATGAGCACAAGCATCATCACCTTCTTCAGGCGGCTCATGCGTTGACAATCGTCGCCTCTCTTCCGGCTCACTTTTGGGTTGAGGTTGTTTCTACTTCCACCTATCTCATCAACAATCGGCCTTCCTCTGCTCTGTAGGGTGACAATTCTCTCGAGAGTCTTTTGTTTGCTACTTTCTTCTTGCCCCCATGAACACACCAAACTGACTGTTCAGTCTGTTGAATGTGTCTTCTTAGATTACAGTGATGAGCACAAGGGCTACCAGTTTTGGGATCTGTCGTTGGATGCACATTTCTCGAGATGTGACTTTTGATGAGTCTCATCCTTTCTATCCACGTCCATCCTCCCATTGAGGATATTTCTTTCTCATTTTCTCGATATATCACTCATGTATTGTCATCGTCAACCCATCCCACCATGCCTTCCCATATTACTGTTGTCGACCATGTCGTCATCACCTGCGACTTCGCTACCTGAAGCTACCTCACCTCACACGTTCCCTGAGGCTTTTTCAGTGATACCCCCTCGTCCTCTTCTTTCCCACATTGGTCGTCCACGTGTTGTGGATTCTTCTGATGTGCCATCTCCCTCGACTACCATGCCTCCTTCTGTTCGCAAGGCACCGCCTCCAGCTCAACCTACTATGGTGCTCGGCCGCTTCCGCCTATGGACCGCTATGGTTATTTTGATGCCGCTCTTCTCGAGACGACTACTTATTGTGACGCTATCAAAAATGCCTTTCTTAATAGAATGAAGCGATATACATACTAAATGGGTAAGCAAGACATACTGGGACAAGCAAACTTGCAGCATCCACGGCGTCCTTACCGACCCTCCATGTTGTATGAACAACTGTAGTGATATAAAATGAGTGTCAAAAGAGAGCAGGAGTAGGAAGGCATCCTAGAACAAGACCAGCAGGAGTAGGAAGGCATCCTAGAACAAGACCAGCATGAGTTGAGGAAGGCAAGCAGGGAACAAATTAAGTGGTGATACTACATCCCAAAACAAACAAGACTGCTCCATGTGTCAAGGGAAACTACATACATATGTGTATATATATTCAGATGTGCTGCCTGGTTGTTGAGCGTGAAGAAGTGTTTCAGACTTTTGAGTGGGATGGGAATTAACATGAACATGAGCTATATATATTCTGTAAGTTGCTACTCAAAGATATATTTATTCAGCAAGTTTCTATCAAGCAGCCTAGTAGCAGCATGATAATCACAAGGCAGAGAAACGAACAAACAAACAGTAGCATCATCGTTGTGCAAGGGTGGACTGTAGCAGCCTAACCAGACATAGCCTTGGCAGGATGGCCACGACGAGCTGAGAGCAAGCACTGGAGGCAAGGAGAGGGGTTCATCGTGGTTGTTTCTGTAGCTGCTGCCGCCGTCGCATGGAAGCAACACTGAGGTGCCTGGCACGATGAACCCCATGTCGTCTGCATCGGTGATGCTGTTGTACCGAATTGAATCCTGCTGCACAAGAAGGACAAAAGAATTAACAAGATAATCTTGAGGCCAAATCGAAAAACAAAACAAGAAATCATGGACTTGAGCTTGGAGAAAACATGGGATGACCTAGTTGAGGTAGGTACAGCAACAACAATGACCTAGTTGAGGTAAGAAATAAGCATTCTATGCAAATAGGAGGCTGCAAGCCACCTTGACAATAACCAACTTGTTTGTCAATACGCTCGTACACAGCTAGGAATGAGTGATTTTCTTTCTTCACATAGAAGGGTAACGATCGGTCAGTGCGCAGAACATCAATCAAAAACTGAAACTTGTACGAGAAGAATTCCTTAGCAGAGATAAGAAAATCAGCTCATGTTCATATAAGAACTAAAATCATGTACATCAACATGATCTGCTAATGTGCAAAACACATTTGCAACACACATACACTTGGTAATTTTCTGCTCACATGAGCACAACACACACACATGGGCTAGAGATGAACACAGACCACCTACATCAGCAGAGAATTGCTAATAATCATGTTATATGCCTATATGATTAGAGCAATGGCAACTGGCTTAATGGCTCAGTTAGACATCCTAAACCCAGCAAAGCAACATAACCACCCAGACTAGAGCAGTAGGAGCAGTAGCAACCAGAGGACAAATGGCTCACTTATGAGACAATTCACATGAAACCCAGCCCATCACAGGAACCATAGCATCCATCGACCCACAGCGCCTTGTTAACCAAATTGTGACCATCTATCAGAGTCCAAACCCTAGCGTGGTGGCTATTCCCTTCGGTAGCATCGGCCACGTCTCTGTAAAAGGTAGCTTCTATTTTCCTTTTATTTTGCCGTTTTGTATTTCTCAGGGATGTAATCTTTGGTGGGGTCTTTTTCGGATCACATGATGTTAATGGAAGCAGGTCTTTTAATTTGCCAAAAAAAATTGAAGCAGTTTAAAGAACACGTATTGAGAGTGACGCATCAACTTCAATAATTGCATGAACGGAAGAAAACATTCAGTCTCAGTAATTAGTGCACTTGGCATGACTAATTGAAAAAATAAGTTAACCAAAACAGGTAGACGACTAATGGAATTGGCAGCGACAAATACCAGTTGTTCTCTTGTTCGTAGTAGCAAATGCATGCAGACTTAGCACCACTTCCCACAGCAAACTTATTTTCTGCAAACAGTAAAAAGGAATTTAAAGGGTGCAGAATATCCAGCTAGGTATGTTTCACTTATGGTTGGTTGCTAAATAGTTAATGTGCAACTATGTTCTACCATGGGAGCCAAGTGTTCATAACCAAGTAAGAACCATAAGTACAAAAAAAGAGGTTGCGTGAAATAAACAACGAAATAGATACTCCTAATGTGTTTGTAATAGAAGTATGAGGGCAGTCTATTGACAGAACCTTTTGGGCTCCACTTGGACACATAAAGCACGATTTAGCTTGAAAATAAGAAGCGTAGCTCCCCAATCTTGTCCTTCTTGTATCCAGACATATCTGCAGGTCAATAGAGGAAACAAATGTAATTATCTTCTTTGGACTAAAAAACACACTATTTACTTAACATTAGAAATTATGCCCAAACACTAACGAACTTATATCATGTGAAACCGTCACAGTTTTGTTGGAAAATCTACTCCAGTTTATTCCAGACACTACTTGATCATGCTACAAGATACAACGATAAAAACAAATAAGTTAATCTAACACATACTGACTAAAAACTGGCAAATGCATATATTTAATGGAGAAGGAAGAGACAGCTCCAGTGCAGATACAGCATGTAAGATGGAAAAAAAAAGGAAGGTTTACCTTTCAAAGAACACTTGTCAGCGAAAAACTTATAAATGTGTACTTCTGTGGTATTTGGACAAAAGGCAATCGCTGAAGGAGAGAAAAGGTTCCCAGTCAAGTTAACTAATTAGATGGCAAGGCGCATGCCTTTACAAAATTTGAAATGACAACACTTGTGCAATAGTATGAGATTTTGTCGTTACAAGTAGATTGTATGATGCCTTTTCCAATGAACAATTCAATGTACAGCATGTACACACAACACACAGCAGCTAGCTTCAGGAGCACATGAGGTCGGGCCATTGGTTTCAGAGAAAAGGTTCTCCCAATTCAAGGTAGCGAACATGAAAATCCAAATCACTTGGGAATTTGGGATTGATCCATCATCCGTGTCACATATGCTATCTCAATACAGTATCATGGATCGATCCGGTCCATTGGTTTCAGTCAGATTGGACGGGTGGTGTTATAATGGAGCTAGGGTTTCGGATCTCACCGTGGCTAGGCAGCGGAGCTCGACGGAATAGATGGTTACGGGGGCGGCGTCTTGGAATGTCGTCCGTCCGTGTCGTCCTTCCTGGGGAACTAGTCCACGAGGTGCTTCGTCTCTCACCGTTTGCCGAAGGAATTCGTCGCCGGAGTCACCGGGACGGGCGGGACAGCGCGGTCGGGTGGCTCGATTCGAGGGATCTTGTGGGGTTTCGGACGAGGGGAGCTTGGGATACTCATAGCCGGCTTCGTGTTGGCCAGGGGTAGGGTATAGGCGGCCCGCGGAGTTCGACCCGGGGCGGAGGCGGGAGGTGGAATCCGTCGCCAGGAAGGAGACGGAAGGTGGGGTCTGCACGTCATATCATATAGCTGCCGTCCGCTATTTGGCATCTCCAGCGAATTTACCCATTAGCCGTTGGATCGAAACACAGATCTTAAAGCAGTTCAATTGGTGACGTCAGAAAAATAAACACGTTCACTGGGAACGTCCCTATGGCGAACGTGTTTGTGTCACTCACATACAAACCGGTGCCCCCATTGCGATGTCCCTCATTTCCCACTGAGGGAGGTAGGGAGGGGGGAGCGTCCCGGCGACCCACGACGGCGTCCTCGCCGGTGACCTGTGATGGCGCCCACGCTGTCGGACACTGCGGATCTCACACGCTGCTAGGGGACTCCTCCTCGCGCGCATCTCGACGAGGTCGACGAGGCGTGGGAGGCTAATCTTGACTAATGATTGCCTTACCAACATTCCCATGTATTCCATGGGATTCTATCTCCTACAAGACAAAGTTGATGACAAAATTGATCGCGTGAGATCATGTTTTTTCTGGGAAAAAGATGATGGTAAACAAAAATACCACATGGTTAGTTGGCCCATGATTTGCTCCCCCAAGGAGGTGGAAGGGCATGGAGTGATCAACACAAAGATCATGAAGTGGTGCCTACTAGCCAAATGGGCATGGAAGATACTAATTAGACACTGAAGGTTATGAAGGTTATGGCTTACGATATTCAATAATAAATATAAAGCTACTCGGGTTTCTTTGACCGGAAGCTTGATGAATGAATCCCAATTCATAAAAGCGATAGGGAAAGTGTAGCACCTATTTCGGTTAGGGACTACTTTTGTAACAGCCTAGGACCAAGACCCCTTTGCCACAGACTTGTTTGTACTTATTTTATTATGTTGGATGTAATTGCATTGTGTTTTATTTTTATTTTATGCATGTTGCATTGTGTTTCTTTTAATTCCAACTTCATGTCATGATCACTTTCACCAAGCTCATGTTCAACTTCCACATTTACCAAACCCATGTTCAACTTGCATAAGTCCATGCAAAGCTTTATAAATCCCCAAGTGCCACTTTCAACTTTCTCAAACTTATTTTATTTAAATTTGAGTTCCAAATTTAATTGCTCCGTTAATGTGCAACTTTTGCCCATAAATCACATTTAATGTGTAGGTATACCATCTTAAATTTCAACCCTTTGGGCTTCATCCGAAGGGCTTTCTAAATTCAAATAGTTTGACTTTTTATTCAAACTTGTTTGAATTATCATATTCCCTGAATCAACACAAAGATCGCAAGTCTTTGTAGGGATTGGAAACCACATCTTGGGCATTACAAGTTGGTATCAGAGAAGTACCGACCATTGGAGCCCCCGGTTAGATCGCCAAATGGTCGTTGTTGAGCCTGGAAAGAAAAACTATTTCGGTAGTTATAATAGGTAGTTTTAAGAGAGTAGTAACTCATTTTACTCCTTTCCCCAACCATCTCTCATAAGGAAGTGTGACGTAAGTGTTTTCATCTATTGCTTCTCCCCTTTGAAGTTTTTAGGATCACATAGGGTTGGAATCGTTATGATATCGAGTGCTGTGGGAATCTTTTGGCGCCTCCTGTCCATATGGGGTGTGTTCTGGGGAGTTGACCTCCAAGAGATTCTTACGGTTTCATTGCCGCAGTTGCTATCGTTTCAGTTTCACTACCTGAGGACGCGAATTTTCGAAATGGTTTCAATACTAGTGGTGTTGAGAAGATTTAGGCGTGACCTCGGTACCGGGAGAGTCTCCAGGGCTACTGCCATATCTAGTATCGTTGTATTTTTTTAAGTATGATGTAGACAATTTTGTGAAGTTTTCGGTTATGTGTTGATGGGGGGTTGTTGCAGTGCAGCAGTAGTGTGATATTAAGTTGCTCTTATCTATGTAGTTTCGCTCCTTGTATCAATTATGCCAAATTACATAACCAAAATCTTGGAACATCATAGGTGGGCATTCAAGTGGTACACCTAGGTTCTTTGTTACGGTATTCGAGTTACTTCGAATTCAAGTGTTGATTCGATATCTTGCTAAGCGGTGTTCTCATATTTTCTACGGGAGTGCTACTCCTTTTGGTCAACCAATTGTTCTTCAACCGGTGTGCTTCTCTTCGAGATAATTCTAATCCTCTTCACCATTTGCAAGACCAATCCTCAGCTTTTCAACCATTATTCTTTTTCATCTGGCTGGAGCATTAACTTTTCCCCACCCTCCCACCCTCTTTTTCTTCAAGAAGTTACAGATCATCAAGGCATGTGTTCTTTTCTTCATGTGAAGCTTCTTCATCTTTTTTCTTCAAGTCTGCCTACCTTAAAAAAACATTTCTCTACCTATTTTTTGACACCAAATCAATTATGCTCAACGTTACGCACGGGCAATTTCTTTTCCTCTTCTTCTAGATTGAATTATGTTCGTTTTAGATTTCGAAGGATCGGTTCTCTCTCTCCTCGGGGTGGGGCCCGCATGTCGGGTCCCAGGCTCGGAAAGCAACAAGCGAGCGGCCCATGCGGCCGAGAAATAGGCTAGTGTGTGGACGGGTCCGGCTCTCGGCTCGCCACGGCGGAAAACAAGATGTCGCCCCCCTCCCCCGTCGCGCCGATGCGGGCGACATGAGGGCCTTCTTCGTGGCGACGCTGGTGTTGTGGGCCGTGTCAGTGGGGTTCGAGATTGGGGCCTGGGGCCGTCGCGAGCTGGTGGCCATGCCCGCCGGCTTCGCCTTCTTCTAGGCCGCCAACACCGATGTCTCCCGCGACCCGCTCTTCATCAACATTGTCGTCTCGCTCCTCCACTCTTCCCTCACCTCCACCTCAGGTCCGGCCTCCTGTCCATATGGGTTGTGTTTCGAGGAGTTGACCTCCAAGAGATTCTTACCGTTTCATTACCGCAGCTACTATCATTTCAGTTCCACTACCTGAGGACCGATGACCCACAAGTATATGGGATCAATTGTAGCCTTTTCGATAAGTAAGAGTGTCGGACCCAACGAGGAGCAGAAGGAAATGACAAGTGGTTTTCAGCAAGGTAATGTCTGCAATTGCTGAAATTGTAAGTAGCAGAGTAGTTTGATAGCAAGATAATTTGTAACGAGCAAGTAACGGTAACGATAACAAAAGTGTAGCAAGTTAGCCCAATCCTTTTGAGGCAAAGGACAGGCCAAAACGCTCTCTTATAATAAGCAAAGCGTTCTTGAGGGTACACAGGAATTTCATCTAGTCACTTTCATCATGTTGATTCGATTCGTGTTCGCTACTTTGATAATTTGATACGTGGGTGGACCGGTGCTTAGGTGTTGTTCTTACTTGAACAAACTTCCTATGTATGATTAACCCCCTAGCAAGCATCCGCAACTACGAGAAAAGTATTAAGAATAAATTCTAACCATAGCATTAAACTTTTGGATCCAATCGGTCCCTTACGGAATAGCCTATAAACTAGGGTTTAAGCTTCTATCACTCTCGCGACCCATCATCTAATAACTACTCCACAATGCATTCCCTTAGGCCCAAATATGGTGAAGTGTCATGTAGTCGACGTTCACATGACACCACTAAGGGAATCACAACATACATACTATCAAAATATCGAACACATATCAAGTTCACATGATTACTTGCAACATGATTTCTCCTATGACCTCAAGAACAAAAATAACTACTCACAGATGATAATCACGCTCAAGATCAGAGGGTTATTAAATAGCATATTGGATCTGAACATGTAATCTTCCACCAAATAAACCATATAGTAATCAACTACAAGATGTAATCAACACTACTAGTCATCCACAAGCACCAATCTATAGTTTCGGTACAAAGATTGAACACAAGAGATGAACTAGGGTTTGAGAGGAGATGGTGCTATTGAACATGTCGATGGAGATTGCCCTCCCCAAGATGGGAGAGTTGTTGGTGATGACGATGACGATGATTTCCCCCTTCGGGAGGGAAGTTCCCTCGGCGGAATCGCTCCGCCGGAGGGAAAAAGTGCTCCTGCCCAAGTTCCGCCTCGAGACGGCGGCACCCTGTCCCGAAGTCCTCTCCTTGTTTTTTCTAGGTCAAAATGACTTATATACTAGAAGATGGGCACCGGAGGTGGGCTGGGCTGAGCACAACCCACCAGGGCCCACCTGGGGGGCCAGGCGCGCGCTAGTGTCTTGTGCTCACCAGGTGGCCCCCCTCCGGTGGTTATTTGCTCCAGTATTTCTTATTTATTCCATAAAAAATCCTCGTGAAGTTTCAGCTCATTTGGAGTTGTGCAGAATAGGTAGCCTAACGTAGCTTTTTCAGGTCCAGATTTCCAGCTGCCGGAATTCTCCCTCTTTGTGTGTACATTGCATATTATGAGAGAAAAGGCATTAGAATTACTCCAAAAAGCATTATTATGCATAAAAACATTATAAATAACAGTGGGTAAACATGATGCAAAATGGACGTATCAACTCCCCCAAGCTTAGACCTCGCTTGTCCTCAAGTGAAAACCGAAATCGAAAAACATGTCCACATGCTTAGAGTGAGAGGTGTTGATAAAAACAAAATACGGACATAGAAGCATCATGTGAATTATTATAACAACAACAAACTTTAACATAACTTCTATCATAGACTTCTCACGAGTAAGTAGCAATTCATCACATTGTCGAAGTATAAAGCAAAAACTCTATCGGAAACCAACAAACTATGTTCTCAGTCAACTTTGCAACTACAATTCATCATCTTTACAGGAAGGGTCGCGTATCGGAGCCTTTAGGCAAGTCCACATACTCAGCCATCATATAGTCTTCTATGATTGCTAACACTCACCGCATACACATGAGCAAAATGTTTCAACCGGACACATAGAAAGATAGGGGCTTATAGTTTCGCTGATAACCCACAAGTATAGGGGATCGCAACAGTTTTTGAGGGTAGAGTATTCAACCCAAATTTATAGATTCGACACGAGGGGAGCCAAAGAATATTTATAAGTATTAGCAGCTGAGTTGTCAATTCAAGCACACCTGGAGATTAATTATCTGCAGCAAGCGATCAGTAGCAAAGTATGATAGTTTTGATAATAGTAGCAGCAGCAATAGTAACGGTAACAGTGATAGCAGTGATATTGTAGCAAGTGGAGCAGTAATGATAGCAGTAGTAACTTAGCAGAAACAATATAAGATAAATTCGTAGGCATTGGATCGGTAATTTGTTGGATGATATTCATCATGTGACAGTCATAACCTAGGGCGATACAGCACTAGCTCCCGTTCATAAAATAATGTAGGCATGTATTCCGTAAATAGTCATACGTGCTTATGGAAGGAACTTGCATGACATCTTTTGTCCTACCCTCCCGTGGCAGCAGGGTCCATATTGGAAACTAAGGGATATTAAGGCCTCCTTTTAATAGAGAACCGGAACAAAGCATTAACACACGGTGAATACATGAACTCCTCAAACTACGGTCATCACCTGGAGTGGTCCCAACTATTGTCACGCCGGGGTTGCCGGATCATAACACGTAGTAGGTGACTATAACTTGTAAGATCGGATCTAGAACATAGATATAATGGTGATAACATAAACGTTCAGATCTGAAATCATGGCACCCGGGCCCAAAGTGACAAGCATTAAGCATGGAAAGTCATAGCAACATCAATCTCAGAACATAGTGGATACTAGGGATCAAGCCCTAACAAAACTAACTCGATTACATGATGAATCTCATCCAACTCCTCACCGACCAGCGAGCCTACAAAGGAATTACTCACTCCCGGTGGGGAGCATCATGGAATTGGCGATGGAGAAGGGTTGGTGATGATGAAGAATGAAGATCCCCCTCTCCGGAGCCCCAAACGGACTCCAGATCTGGCCTCCCGATGAAGAACAGGAGGTGACGGCGGCTCCGTCTCGTGGAACGCGATAATTCTTTCTCCTTGATTTTTTCTTCGAAAATAGGATTTTATAGCCGGTTTCAGGGTCTGAGGGGCCACCAGGTGGGGACAACCCTCCTGGGCGCGCCTGGAGGGGGGGCGCGCCCTGGTGGGTTGTGCCCACCCAGATGCCCCCCTCCGGTGGTTGTTGGCTCCAGAAATTCTCTTTTATTATATAAAAATCCTCGCAAAGTTTCGTCCCGTTCCGAGAACTTTTATTTCTGCACAAACAACACCATGGTAGTTCTGCTGAAAACAGCGTTAGTCCGGGGTTAATTTCATTCAAATCATGCAAATTAGAGTCCAAAACAAGAGGAAAAGCGTTAGGAAAAGTAGATACGTTGGAGACGTATCATTCGCCTCCCAACGTATTTACCTCAAGGGTGATGTCAACAATAATAACTCATGCTACCCATATTCAACTGGACATATGTGCCTAGATCTTTCCTTAGCACATGATGCTTGCCAAAGGAGAAAAATAAAAAGGAATAGAGAGAAAATACTTTGACTCTTGCATAAAAGTAAATACATAAAAGTAAAAAAGATAGGCCCTTCGCATAGGGAAGCAGAGGTTTCCATGCTCTTATTTGTTTGTATGCTCAACCCCTTAGTGCAAAAGAACGTCACGTTATATTGCCCCTTGTGATGGCAACCTTTATTATGCAGTCTGTCGCTTTTATTCTTTACCATCAAAAGTTCGTACAACGCTTAATTTTCTTTTACACTAAATGATCTCACACTTTTAGAAGCAATTTTTATTGCCTTATTGCACCGATGACAACTTACTTGAAGGATCTTACTCAATCCATAGGTAGGTACGGTGACTCTTGAAAATAAGATTTCGGTTTAAGGGTTTTGGATGCACAAGTAGTATCTCTACTTAGTGCGAAATTTTTGGCTAGCAAAGATGGGGGACAAGCACCACATGTTGAAGGATCTATGACAATATAACTTCTATGTGAATATGAACAAACATAAATCATTAAGTTGTCTTCCTTGTCCAACGTCAACAATTTTGGCATATAATATTTTGATGGGGGCTCACAATCACAAAAGATTTCCAGGATAGTGTATTTGTATGTGAATCTTCTCTTCCCTTATTAATTCTTTCATGAGTTGCATCATTGACCAATACTATGTCAATCTCTAATAGATTTTTCTACCTATACATTTCCTTATGTGGTGTCATTACCTACCATAAGATTAGCATGTGATCTTTTTCATTTATTTCCTTTCTTCTTATTGGAACATGAAAGTAAAGAAAGCAAAAACTCATACTAAACTTTATTATATATCTCGCAAACGATTACAAGGATATATACTAAGCAAACTCTCAAAAAGAAAGGATCGAATTAAACTTTTATTCATCTAAAGCAAAGGATAACTAAGGATCGAACTAAGATAAGTAAAGGCAAAAGATAGTGGGGGCGATACGATACCGGGGCACCTCCCCCGAGCTTGGCAGAAGCCAAGGGGAGTGCCCATACCCGATACTTAGTTTTCTTTTGGTGATGAAGAAGGTGATGGTGGTGATGATATAACTCCCAATATTTCCATGAGTGCCTCCTTCATGCCTTGAATCTCACGAAGGGCTTTATGAAGCAACTCAGTGTTTTTCTTTACTTCGGCCATAATATGCTTGTTCTCCGGCCCCCAAGAACTTGCTCCTGCATCACTTTCTCTTGGAAGAGATATGTCCCAATTGGATGGCATGTGCACACGAGGAGTATTTTCGAACCCATAATTGTGAATCAAATTGTGAAAATTGTTACGATGTAACCTGTGTAAAGGCCTCCTTGGTGGGAGTTCTTCTTGAACTTCAAGGCTCTCTTGACTGTTTGATGGTCTTATGGCCTCATGAGGATTAGGACGAGTGGAGATGCCAGCCAATGTGCCCCTCTCGGAAGCCAGAAAGTGGACTCCAGAAGAGTTTTCTTCATCTTCCTCCATGGCAACCTCCTCAACTCCTTCTCTCCTTAGCTCCCCCTGTGGCAACCAAGCATCGCCTTCTTCATGGATGGAGAGGGGAGAATCCATGGTACTTGGCCTGACACAAAACAACAAGAAGACAGAAGGTTTCTCCGTGATACGGTGGTCAATAGGTTCGGGGGGTATATAAAGATTTTTTTATCCTGGGAAACAAGCAAACGGAAGAAAAACGGAGTCCGGAAGGTACCCGAGGTGGGCACAACCAGGCGTGCCCTAGTGTCTTGTGCCCACCAGGGTGACTTTCATGGTTGTTTCTTATTTTCCTAATTTTTGTTATATTCCAAAACTGACAGAAAATATTTTTGCGGATTTTTCGGAGTCCGTTTACTTACCGTATCACGTACCTCCTCTTTTTCACGATTCTGGAGTGTTCTGGAAGGTCTCTTTTATGTGTTCTTCCGGTGTCATAGTTTGGATAATAATGCTTTCAACATTAATGGGCATACCTGAGATATAATGTTTTATTCATTGCCCATTAACAACCTCCGGGTTAGTACCTTCGGCATTATTTATTTTGATAGCTCCAGACCGATAAACCTCCTCGATAACATAGGGTCCTTCCCATTTGGAGAGGAGTTTCCCTGCAAAGAATCTGAAACAAGAGTTGTACACAAGAACATATTCTCCAACTTTGAACTCACGCTTTTGGATTCTTTTATCATGCCATCTTTTAACTTTTCTTTAAATAACTTGGCATTTTCATAAGCTTGGGTTCTCCATTCGTCTAATGAGCTAATATCAAGTAACCTCTTTTCACCGACAAGTTTAAAATCATAGTTGAGTTCTTTAATTGCCCAGTATGCTTTATGTTCTAACTCAAGAGGCAAATGACAAGCTTTTCCATAAACCATTTTATAAGGAGACATACTCATAGGATTTTTATATGATGTTCTATAAGCCCAAAGTGCATCATCTAATTTCTTAGACCAATTCTTCCGGGACCTATTGACAGTCTTTTGCAAAATTAATTTTATTTCTCTATTGCTAAGTTCAACTTGACCACTGGACTGAGGATGATAGGGTGAGGCAATTCTATGGTTAACATCATACTTGGCAAGCATTTTACGGAAAGCACCATGAATAAAGTGTGAACCACCATCAGTCATTAAATATCTAGGGACTCCAAACCTTGGGAAAATAACTTCCTTAAGCATTTTAATAGAGGTGTTGTGATCAGCACTACTAGTTGGAATAGCTTCTACCCACTTAGTAACATAATCAACAGCAACCAAAACGTGTGTATACCCATTAGAGTAAGGAAAATTTCCCATGTAATCAAATCCCCAAACATCAAATGGTTCAACAGCAAGTGAATAATTCATAGGCATTTCTTTACGCTTACCTGTGACGCCCCAAGACCGACGCTCCAGAAGCCTTCCAGTTATTTTGTTGTCGCCGTGTGTTTTATTTTTTTGTTCGTTGCATTCATCATGTCATCATGTCATCATGCACATTGCATCAGCATGTTTTCATAAAACTCGTAGTCACTCGTAGTTGCCGCTCCTCGCTTTGTCTCCATTGACCTTTTGTCAGACCCATTGTCTTTGTCGACCTCTCTCAGACCCCTCGCGTGTGCGTCCGAAACTTGCCCCCGAACCTGACCCGCTCAGTCATCACCGATGGGTCCGGATCATCTCCAAACATCCCTAAAATATCTCCGTTTCCTTATTTGGACTCCCTACCTATTTATTCTCGACCGCCCGATTACGATCGGACGGACCGAGCTAACCCCTACCCTAATCCCCTGCCTATATAAACAGCCTAGCCCTAAAACCTAAAACCTAGGGACCTTGTCCCATCCATCCTTGTCCGCCGCCGCCGCTGTTCTCTCGGGATCCATCCCGCAGCCACCTGGTCTCTCCTGCCACCCAGTCCCGTCGATCTAACCATCCATCCTTCCCATCCGCCGTCACCCGACCAACTCCACCTCCTACCTCGGGATCTCCTCTCGATCCAAATCCTCCCCGACCAATTTCCTTGTTTTCTGCTGCCGCCCAACCACAGCAAAGCCGCAGCCTCCCTCGCTCTCTAGATAAGCAGGAGCCCGAGTCTTTGCCTCTGCTCTTTCCCACCCATGGACCGCCATCTGCTTGGCTGGAGGCCACCCCGAGCAGCAACCAGGAGCATGAGCTCCTCCTTCGACACCCCACAGCCGAGGACCCCAACCCCGGCGTCCGCGTCGCCAAGTACCTCGACCAGCCGGAGCTTCTTGCAGCCTCGCGCGCCCGAGTCCCCGAGCTCCTCTGCTCGCGCACGAGCTCTGCGACCCCGGCGGCCACTTCGTCAGCCTCGTCGCCGTCGTTGACCCGCAGGCCAGCACCTTGCCTCCTCCACCCGTCCTCTTCTTCGGCTTCCCTTCTCTCTAATCCCTCTCTCTCCCAGATACTCCGTCGCCATGGATGCCAGCCGCTGCATCGCCTCTGCATCGAGCGCCGCTCGACCCCGCGTTGACCCGTCGCCCGCCAAGTCCATGGAGCCGCTTTGCCTGTTGCTTCTGCTGCTTCCTGCACCGTAGCCGCGCCAAGGCCTCGCATCCCCGCCTCCAGATCGCCGCACCGCCCCACCGGAGACCGCCAGCACCATCGCCGCCCTGCATCCCCTGCTTCAGGTCGAGCAGCGCGCCACAGCGCTCGACCGCGCGTTGACTGCGCCCGCCTCGCGCGTGGGTCGCCTGCTGGCCTCTAGATCAGGCCCAGCCGGCGCCCCGCCGGCCTGCCTCTTCCACCGACTGGGCCGTGGCTCAATGTGAGCAGCTCCCCCAGCCTCCAATTTTGGCCCGTATCATGTGTTTTTCCCCAGATCTACGAATTTAGCTTTTATCCAGGGTTCTGCAGTTTTACAGAAAAGTCCCTAGTCTTCATGCATATAATAACTCATTAACCATGCATCGGATTAAAACAAATTATATATGTAAGATGCTCAGAAACTTGTGTAGTTCAATAATATGCCACTTTCATCTATGTTTAAAATGTTTAAATTGCTGTTTGCATTAAGTTGCATAAATGCCATGCTAAAATGATTTATTTCATAACTAAATAACCGTAGCTCCATTTTAAATAAACTTTATATGTAAATGGGGTGGAAAAATGCATAGATTAAAATGGTGGCATTACTTTGCATGTTTAAGAACTCTAAAATTGTGTTTAGGTCAGAACAGTACCAAATTCGAAATATGCATATGGGGATTTTCCGGAATTGTTGTTTATTGTTTCCGGCCTCATTTAAACTTGCCTAAATAGATAGTTTATATATGTTTCCCCCTTGCCATGTTTAATAACATTTAATATTGTTGGGTACATAAACGAGAGCGAACTAAATAATTGATGTGGTGTTTCGTCAATATGCAACTCGTTGCATATTGAGCTCCACTTAATTTGTAGTATTGTTTGTGCACTTTGCCATGCCATGCCTCATTCAACCGGACACGCATCATACTTGGTTGTGCATCATGCCATGTTTATACGATGGTTGTTTACCATGTCGTTTGCTTCTTTCCAGTTGTGCTACTTCTCGATAGTTCTCGGTATCGTTGCGATTGTGAGGATCCGTTCGATTACGTTGGTTCGTCTACTTCGTGGACTTGTTCTTCTTCCTTGCGGGTTCTCAGGCAAGATGACCATTACCCTCGATATCACTTCTATCTTTGCTTGCTAGTTGTTCGCTCTATCGCTATGCTTGCACTACCTACCACTTGTTTGTCATGCCTCCCATATTGCCATGTCAAGCCTCTAACCATCCTTTCCTAGCAAACCGTTGTTTGGCTAAGTTACCGCTTGTGCTCAGCCCTTCTTATAGCGTTGCTAGTTGCAGGTGAAGATGAAGTTGGTTCCATGTTGGAACATGTATATGTTGGGATATCATAATATCTCTAATTTAATTAATGCATCTATATACTTGGTAAAGGGTGGAAGGCTCGGCCTTATGCCTGGTGTTTTGTTCCACTCTTGCCGCCCTAGTTTCCGTCATACCGGTGTTATGTTCCTTGATTTTGTTTTCCTTACACGGTTGGGGTTATGGGACCCCCTTGATAGTTCGCTTTGAATAAAACTCCTCCAGCAAGGCCCAACCTTGGTTTTACATTTGCCTCACCTAAGCCTTTCCCTTGGGTTTTCGCGAGTCTGAGGGTCATCTTTATTTACCCCCCGGGCCAGTGCTCCTCTGAGTGTTGGTCCGAACTAGAGTCCTTTGCAGCGCCACCTCGGGGAAACTTGAGGGCTAGTTTTAGTTGTAAGGAGTGCTCATCCGGTGTGCCCTGAGAACGATATATGTGCAGCTCCTATCGGGATTTGTCGGCACAGTCGGGTGGTCTTGCTGGTCTTGTTTTACCATTGTCGAAATGTCTTGTAACCGGGATTCCGAGACTGATCAGGTCTTTCCGGGAGAAGGAATATCCTTCGTTGATCGTGAGAGCTTATGATGGGCTAAGTTGGGACACCCCTGCAGGGTATAAACTTTCAAGAGCCGTGCCCGCGGTTATGTGGCAGATGGGAATTTGTTAATGTCCAGTTGTAGAGAACTTGACACTTGACTTAATTAAAATGCATCAACTGCGTGTGTAGCCGTGATGGTCTCTTTTTGGCGGAGTCCGGGAAGTGAACACGGTTTGGGTTATGTATGAACGTAAGTAGTTTTAGGATCACTTCTTGATCACTTCTAGCTTCTCGACCATTGCGTTGCTTCTCTTCTCGCTCTTATTTGTGTATGTTAGCCACCATATTTGCTTAGTGCTTGCTGCAGCTCCACCTCATTACCCCTTTCCTACCCATAAGCTTAAATAGTCTTGATCTCGCAGGTTTTGAGATTGCTGAGTCCTCGTGACTCACAGATACTACCAAAACAGTTGCAGGTGCCGGTGATACCAGTGCAGGTGACACAACCGAGCTCAAGTGGGAGTTCGACGAGGACCTTGGTCATTACTATGTTTCGTTTTCCGATGATCAGTAGTGGAGCCCAGTTGGGACGATCGGGATCTAGCATTTGGGGTTATCTTCTTTTCATTTGGATTTGACCGTAGTCGGTCTATGTGTGTATTTTGGATGATGTATGAATTTATTTAAGTATTGTGTGAAGTGGCGATTGTAAGCCAACTCTCTTTATCCCATTCTTGTTCATTACATGGGATTGTGTGAAGATGACCCTTCTTGCGACAAAACCACAATGCGGTTATGCCTCTAAGTCGTGCCTCGACACGTGGGAGATATAGCTGCATCGTGGGTGTTACAAGTTGGTAATCAGAGCCATCCCCGACTTAGGAGCCCCCTGCTTGATCGAATCGCTGACGTTGTTGAGTCTAGAACAAAATGTTTTGAGTCTTAGGATTATATATATCGGAGAGTAGGATTCTTTTTACTCCTCAGTCCCTTCGTCGCTCTGGTGAGGCCTCCTGACATAGATGTTTTGTCTTTCCTCTCCTCATTTTCACTAAAAAAAATTAGGATCACGCGGGTATCTTGGGATCGTTCCGATATTCTTGTGACGAGAACATTGTTCTTGGTGCCTCCTGACATTTAGGGGTTGTGGCAGTGTCCCGGGGAGTTGAGCTCCAAGGTGTTGTCGTCACAATTTTATCGTTGAAGTTCTGGAATACCAGAGTTTTCACCGACATCGAAAATCTCTTTTATGCAGTTGTTGGTGAGATAACCTCGATGCCACCCAGTACTGGGGTGGGAGTTCAGGAGTATTGCCATAACTCGTATAATGGATGCTTTTCGAAGGTTGAGGTACATGATTTTCGGAGTTTTATTTGTTATGTGTTGATAGATGGATATAGCTAGATGTAGGGATTGTTAGTTTGGGTGAGATATATTGCTTCCCCTGTATCCCCAACACCAGATTGCATAACCAGAAAGTTTCGGGAGTTAATAGGTGGGAATTCAAGTATCACGTAGGATATCTTTCCAACAGACACATGATACGATATGGGATCTATCATATGTTTGTTTCCGGCTTATTCTGCAAGCCAAATCCTTTGTTTTGTTTTGAGTTGTGGTATTCAAGTTGCTTCAATGTCAAGTGTGATTCCATACCTTTTCTAAACGGTGTTCTCATATTTCTATGTGAATACTAATCCTTCTTGATCACTGAGGTTGTCATGTCAATTCTTTCCAACCGGCGTGTTTCTCTTCAAGTGCATCCGATCATTCCAACATCCGCAAGATCAATTCTAAGTTTTCTCAACGATGTCTGTTTCATTCATCCCAAGTTGCCTTTGTTTTCCCGCCCTCCCACCCTTTTTTCTTCAAGGACTCAGATTTCTTAATTAAGTATCCATCTTATGGATGTGAAGTCTCTTCATTCTTTTCTTTCAATGTTCTTATCCGATGGTTCTCAGGAAGATACTAACGGAGCTTCAAGTTCATCATCCTTCGTTGTTGTTTCTTCTCCGGTGGATCCAATTCAAGATTTCGGTGTTGATCTTATCCCTTTTCCTCTTTTCACAATGCTTTCTCATTTCGGTGCACCAATTAATCATTCACCTCT
Source organism: Aegilops tauschii subsp. strangulata (assembly GCF_002575655.3). NCBI lineage: Eukaryota > Viridiplantae > Streptophyta > Magnoliopsida > Poales > Poaceae > Aegilops > Aegilops tauschii. Next base: position 495,721,983 of record NC_053037.3, on the reverse strand, counting down.
CGCTATTCATTTGTTCCGAAGTGTTGAAGATATCTTAGAAGATTCGCATTTCCATTCTTAATCCGTTCAAGCTATCTCGAGGTTGTTATCTCTTTTGAGCCATTTAATTCAACCGGTGCAATCTCTCTTTTAAATCGTTCAACGGTGTTTTCTTTTGAGTGGGCCCTAACCCACAGGTCTTTTCCCAGGATCTTACCTGACTCTTCTAATTATTCGGAGTGATTCCCAAATTCTTTTCAAACTTGGACGTAAGAATGAATTTTTCATCAGTCATGTGCCTTCTCCAAGATCGCATTCAAATTCTTTTCCTCGTTGGCTCAATCTTTCTATTCTTATTTATTCCGGAGTGTCTCAACAATTCATGGTGGTGTTTCTCGTCGTCATTCTCGAATTTTGAAGACCGAAGAAGAGTTTCTCTTAAATCTTGCTCCTTTCTCTTCAAGATTCATGGTTCTAGCTTGATGCCATCCTCTCATAATTGTTTTCGATTGTGAGAATTCTTTTCAACCATCCGGAGCAATTCAGGAGTCTTTTTAGTTTGATTCTCTGGAGCCCATCATCTCAGAATTACTCATTCTCAGCTTTCAGCTCTCGTTCTCCAAATCTTACCGGTGCATCGCTCAAGTATTCCCTAGTCAACTTGTGATCTCTTTGTTCTCATATATTTATATTCCCTCAAGTATCTTCGTTCATTTCTAATTCTTCCCGGTGATTCGTGCTCTTTTCTTCGATCATTTTCAATTCTTACGGTAGTTCGTTCAAGATTTCTCTTCCTTCGTTATCATATCAATTCATTCGTTGTTTCCAAATCCTACCGGTGGATCGTTGAAGACCTTCTCAAGCTTACGCTATATCTCTCTCAATCCTTTCTACGAGAATAACTAGTGTGCCAAATCCGTTACTTGTCATCAATTTAAATTGGTGAAGGATATGCATAACGTAATTCTTATTATTGATTCATCCAAGTGATCTAGTTTCTTCTTTCCAGAGTTGTTCATCATGTCATTTTTCTCGGTGCGAGGTGCTTCATCTTTTCCTTTCCGGAGTTCCAAGTTTTCCGCATTATCTCGTCGCAAAGCTCCATCTAAATCATCGCAAGGCTCCACCTTGTGTTTTCAACTTCTCTTCCTTTTATCATCCTTTTATTACCGGAGTTCTCCATGGAGGCTCTACATGGTGGTTCGTCAAGGATTCTTTTAATTCGTCATTTGTTCTTCAAGATTTCTCTCGAAGTTATGATCCGCCAAGCTATACTCAAAAATTAAACATGGTGCTCAACACATGTTTTGTTTTGAGGAGATCAAGTATTCCTCTTCTTGCATTTCAAGTGCAATTCTTTCTACCTTATCTTTTGTGGTGGTGTTATGAAATTCTTGACAATTTCCCTTTGTGTTTCAAGGTTCACAAGTTGTTAAGAACTATATTTAAATCCATCATTTTCTCTTCGTTCGGAAGATCCTTTGCAATCCATCGATCTCTTCGTTGGTATTATCTTGGTATAGATTTCACCTAAAGCCTTTTCCTTAAGGGTTGTTGCTATTTGTGGTGATTATGCATGACCCAAGCTTGCTCTTTATCCTCTTGGTGGAAGAAGTTTTCATCCCTTCGTTGATCTCAAGCAAGCAATTGTTTTCGTTAGTGGCAGAACTTCACCTCAAGTTTTGAGATGTCTCCATAAGCCCACGAGGATCATATCCTTTTGTTGTTGGTTTTCCAACAATTCCACTCTAACCTTCTTGCAAGGATGCTTTCCAAATTAAATTGTGGTAGAAGTTGTCATTCCTTCTCCATTCTCTTATTCTGACAATCTAGCTTCTATTCTTTCGTTCCGGAGGCATTGTAATGTTGCTCTCTTCGCTCATCATCTCGAATTGTGAAGATCGTGTTCTTTCCTTCTTATCCATTTAACCGGTGTGTTGTGTTTTCTTTTCAAGTTCTTTTCATCTAATCAAGTCTTGCCTCTCTTCTCAACTGGAGTGCTGTCCAAGTTCTGGCATTCGTGTTCTTTGGCTATCTCATGATACCGGTGTGGCTCCATATTCTTTTGGTTCGTTGAGCTCTTGTTTCATGTCTTTCAACCTACAAGGTTCTCATGGTGTTCCTTGTTTCTGTTTACTACGGAGTGCTCTCAATTCGCTCATCTCCGTTGTGTCATTTCTTTCGAGCTGTTCAACTTCCAAGGTTCTTTGGTTTCACTCGTTTGTCAAGAAGCAATTTTTTACCTCTTCCTCTTCCGCTTCTCTTCGGTGCCATCCTTAGATCTCGGGACGAGATCTCTTGTAAGTGGAGGAGTGCTATGATGCCCCAAGACCGACGCTCTAGAAGCCTTCCAGCTGGAGTTGGCGGCGGCTCCGTATCGTAAAACACGATGAAACTTTCTCTCTGATTTTTTTCTCCCCGAAAGTGAATATATGGAGTTGGAGTTGAGGTCGGTGGAGGTCCAGGGGGCCCCACAAGGTTGCAGGGCGCGCCCTAGGGGAGTGGGCTCGCCCCCACCCTTATGGCTAGGGTGTGGGCCCCCTGGTGCTGATTCTTTCGCCAATATTTTTTTATTAATTCCAAAAATAATCTCTGTTGATTTTCAGGTCATTCCGAGAACTTTTTATTCTGCACAAAAATAACACCATGGCAATTCTGCTGAAAACATCGTCAGTCCGGGTTAGTTCCATTTAAATCATGCAAATTAGAGTCCAAAACAAGGGCAAAAGAGTTTGGAAAAGTAGATACGACGGAGACGTATCAACTCCCCCAAGCTTAAACCTTTGCTTGTCCTCAAGCAATTTAGTTGATAAACTGAAAGTGATAAAGAAAAAAAATTACAAACTCTGTTTGATCTTGTTGTTGTAAATACGTAAAGCCAGCATTCAAGTTTTCAGCAAAGATTATGAACTAACCATATTCACAATAACTTTTAGGTCTCACATTTACTCATATCAATGTCATAATCAACTAGCGAGCAATAATAATAAATCTCGGATGACAACACTTCGTCAAAACAACCATGATATGATACAACAAGATGGTATCTCGCTAGCCCTTTCTGATACCGCAAAACATAAATGCAGAGCACCCCTGAAGATCAAGGACTGACTAGACATTATAATTCATGGTAAAAGAGATCCAGTCAGAGTCATACTCAATATAAATTAATAACAATGCATACAAATGACAGTGGTGCTCTCTAACTGATGCTTTTTATAAGAGGATGATGACTTAGCAATAAAAGTAAGTAGATAGGCCCTTCGCGGAGGGAAGCAGGGATTTGCAGAGGTGCCAGAGCTCGAGTTTTGAAATAGAGATAAATAATATTTTGAGCGGTTTACTTTCATTGTCAACATAACAACTAAGAGATCTCGGTATCTTCCATGCTACATACATTATAGGCGGTTCCCAAACAGAATGGTAAAGTTTATACTCCACCACCACCAACAAGCACACTCCACGACTGGTCCGAAACAACGGGCACCGTCCAACTAACAACAATCTTGGGGGAGTTTTGTTTGCAATTATTTTGATTTGATTTGCTTTGAGCATGGGACTGGGCATCCCGGTTACCAGTCATTTTCTCGTGAATGATGAGCGGAGTCCACTCATCGTGAGAATAACCCACCTAGCATGGAAGATATTGACAACCCCAGTTGGTACATGAGCTATTCGAGCATACAAAACAGATTATCATTTGAAGGTTTAGAGGTTGGCACTTGCAAATTTACTTGGAACGGCAGGTAAATACCGCACATAGGAAGGTATGGTGGACTCATATGGAACAACTTTCGGGTTTATGGAAGTGGATGCACAAGCAGTATTCCCGCTTAGTACAAGTGAATGTTAGAAAGAGACTGGGAAGCGACCAACTAGAGAGCGACAACAGTCATAAACATGCATTGAGATTAACCAACATTGAGTGCAAGCATGAGTAGGATATAAATCACCATGAACATAAATATCGTAGAGGCTATGTTGATTTTGTTTCAACTACATGCGTAAACATGTGCCAAGTCAAGCCACTCGAATCATTCAAAGGAGAATACCATCCTATCATACTACATCACAACAATTTTAAATTTCCATGTTGGCACGCAAGATAAACCATTATAAACTCCTAGCTGATTAAGCATGACATGAGTAACTATAATCTCTAATTGTCATTGCAAACATGTTTCATTCATAATAGACTGAATCAGGAACGATGAACTAATCATATTTACAAAAACAAGATAGGTCCAGTTCATGCCAGCTTTTCCTCATCTCAATCATTTCATCATATATCGTCATTATTGCCTTTCACTTGCACGACCGAACGATGTGGATAATAATAATAGTGCACATGCATTGGACTAAGCTGGAATCTGCAAACATTTATTCAAAGGAGAAGACAAGGTAATATGGGCTCTTTGTTAGATCAACAATAATGCATGAGAGCCACTCAACAATTTCATCGTGGTCTTCTCCTCTCGACCCCCAAAGAAAAGAAAAGAATTTCAAAGAAACACACTAAAATATTTTTTGGAGTTTTTGTTTTTCTAAGGAAGAAGAACAGGAACGAGAAAAACTATTTACACGGGAAAGCTCCCAACAAGCAAAAGAAATCTTTTTGGGTTTTCTTTTAATTCTACAACTAAGCATGCAACAGAAAGTAAACTACCACTAATTTTTTTTGGTTTTTCTTAAGGTTTAATAAACACATAAGAAGAAAGCGGAAAAAGAAATAAACTAACATGGATAATACAATGAAAGAGTATGAGCACCGACAACTAGGATGAGTGTGTGAACATGAATGTAATGTCTGTGAGAAATATGTACTCCCCCAAGGTTAGGCTTTTGGCCTAAGTTGGTCTATGCCCACGGGTGGCCTGGTGGATATCCAAAGTTGAAGTCGGGGTTGTACTGAGATGCGGCAGCTACTGCTTGGCGAGCTGCCTCCTGAAGATGAGCAGCCTCCCCTATTCTCTCATACTCGTTTGCGTCCTCTATTGTTATAAAATATCTTCCATTTGACTGAAAGTTGAAGAGAGCAGGAGCAGGAAGGGTAACAAGGACGGCACGCCGTCTATCAAAGATTAGTCGGTACTGGAGGATCTGTTCATTCCTCTTAAGAAACTGGTGGCTTACCATAGCCTCATAATCCAGAAAAGTAGGTGGCAACTCAATATCATATCCTCTAATAGGTACATTCAAATATTTAGCTAAACGAGTTGCATAGATCCCACCAAATAAATCTCCGTCTTTAGCATTAAGATGTAACCTTCTAGCAATAATGGCCCCCAAATTATATCGTTTATCACCTAACACCGCACACTTGAGGATACTAAGATCTGGTACGCAAATATGGCATTGTTCATCTTTACCATTAATACATCTACCGATAAAGAGAGCAAAATAATGTAAGGCAGGAAAGTGAATGCTCCCTACGGCTGCTTGTGTGATATTTCTAGTTTCTTCTATAGTGATGCTAGCAAGGAAATCGTTATATCAGATTTATGAGGCTCACTAAGGCTACCCCATTGTGGAATTTTGCATGCATCACAAAAATCTTCTAGGTCCATGGTATAAGATTCATCATAAAGATCAAACAGGACAGTATGAGTATTACGCTTGGATGAAAACTCAAACCTCCGTACGAAGGAATCGGTGAGATAATAATATTGTAAGCACTTGTCCGATAAGAAATCCTCGAGGCCGGCATTTTGTACGTACGCATAGAATTCATCCTTAAGACCTGCACGATCCATAAATTCATCTGACGGCCATTCACACGGCCTCACTTGAGCTTCCCTCGGTAGCTCAGGGTCTGGGTCGCGTATCGCACGCCTCGGTGCTTGCTTCCTTGAAGAACCACCTTGGAACATTCTCCTGGACATTTTTCTTTCTCTAAAAAATTTCTGAAATTTTTTGTAACTCAAAATAAAAGTGAACCAAACTCCATAAAAGTGATAGTAACTACTCCTACAAGTGTCTAGAAGCTATATCATGCATCAAAACAACGTTGGACCATATAAATTTGACATGCAAGCTCAAGAACATGGTCACCACAGCAGCAAAAATTTGCAATGAATAAAGCACTAGAACAAAAACTAATTGGACCATTGGAGGAGTCACACCGAACAACAATCCCCCAAAGCAGTTTTGTGAATGGAGCTTTGAGCAAGAAGATCGAAAATGGCAGCAAGATGAGCAAGAACACGAGTTTGAGCTATGGAGTGATTTTTTCTGGAGGAAGAAGGAGAGGATGGGTGCTGGAGTAAGTGGAGGGGGCCACGTGGGGCCCACAAGGTCAGGGGGCGCGCCCCAGGGAGGTGGGCGTGCCCTCCACCCTTGTGGCCAGCTAGTGAGGCCCCCTGGTGTATTCTTTGCACCAGAAATTCTAAAATATTCTAAAAAATCATATCCAATTTTCAGGGCATTTGGAGAACTTTTATTTTCGGGACATTTTTTATTGCATGGATAATTCAGAAAACAGACAAAAATTACTATTTTGCTTTATTTAAACTAAGTAATAGAAAATAAAAGATGGGTACAGAGAGTTGTGCTTCCTAAATTCATCCATCTCATGCTCATCAAAAGGAATCCATTAACGAGGTTGATCAAGTCTCATTAACAAAACTTCTTCCGAGTTACATGAAACCAGAGAACTTTTGAATAACACTAGGTTACCTCAACGGGGATATGCATGTCCCCAAGAATAAGAATATCATTTTTTAACAGTAGGAAGAGGGAATTTAAAACCTCCAATAGTAATAGTTGATTTTTTTTCCAATAGAATTGATACTATGAACTTGAGGTTGTTTCTTCGGAAAGTGTACCGTATGCTCATTACCATTAACATGAAAAGTGATATTGCCTTTGTTGCAATCAATAACAGCCCTTGCAATATTCAAAAAGGGTCTACCAAGGATAATCGACATACTATCGTCCTCGGGAATATCAAGAATAACAAAGTCCGTTAAGATAGTGACGTTTGCAACCACAATAGGCACATCCTCACAAATACCGATAGGTATAGCAGTTGATTTATCAGCCATTTGCAAAGAAATTTTAGTAGGTGTCAACTTATTCAATTCAAGTATACAATATAAAGAGAAAGGCATAACACTAACACCGGCTCCAAGATCACATAAAGCAATTTTAACATAGTTTCTTTTAATGGAGCATGGTATAGTTGGTACTCCTGGATCTCCAAGTTTCTTTAGTATTCCACCCTTAAAAGAATAATTAGCAAGCATGGTGGTAATTTCAGCTTTAGGTATCTTTCTTTTATTTGTAACAATAACTTTCATATATTTAGCATAAGGAGGCATTTTAAGCATATCAGTCAAACGCATACGCAAAAAGATAGGTCTAATCATTTCAGCAAAGCACTCAAAATCCTCATTATCCTTTTTCTTGGATGGCTTAGGAGGAAAGGGCATGGGTTTCTGAACCCATGGTTCTCTTTCTTTACCATGTTTCCTAGCAACAAAGTCTCTTTTATCATAACGTTGATTCTTTGATTGTGGGTTGTCAAGATCAACATGAGGTTCAATCTCCACATCATTATCATTACTAGGTTGGTCATCAACATGAACATCATCATTAACATTATCACTAGGTTCATGTTCATCATCAGATTGTGTCTCAGCATCAGAAATAGAAATATCATTGGGATTCTCAGGTGTGTCTATAGCAGGTTCACTATCATGCAAAGTCCTATCAGTTTTCTTTTTCTTCTTATTACTAGGACTAGGTGCATCAGTATTAATTCTCTGAGAATCCTGCTCAAGTCTCTTAGGATGACCCTCAAGATACAAAGGTTCCTGGGTCATTTTACCACCTCTAGTCATGACCCTAACATCATTATCATTATCATTATTCTTATTATTCAACTCATTAAGCAATTCATCTTGAGCCTTAAGTACTTGTTCTACTTGAGTTGTAACCATGGAAGCATGTTTACTAATAAGCTTAAGATCACTAACAGTTCTACTCTTATAATCACCCAAGTGATCAAGCATGTAAGCATTACGTTTCAATTGTCTACTAACATAAGCATTGAAATTCTCTTGTTTAACAATAAAATTATCAAACTCATCAAAGCATTGACTAGCAGACTTATTATGAGGAATATCACCTTCATCAAATCTACGGAGAGAGTTTACCTCTACTAGCTGTGTCGGGTTATCAAGACCATGTATTTCTTCAATAGGCAGTAATTTTTTAACATCTTCAGCTTTAATACCCTTTTCTTTCATTGATTTCTTTGTCTCTTGCATTTCTTCAGGACTGAGAAATAGAATACCCCTTTTCTTCGGAGTTGGTTCAGGAAGTGTCCAATCATTTTCATTACTCAATATATTATTCAATAGCAATTCAGCTTGCTCAACAGTTCTTTCCCTGAAAACACAACCAGCACAACTATCTAGGTGGTCTCTGGAAGCATCGGTTAGTCCATTATAAAAGATATCAAGTATTTCATTTTTCTTGAGAGGGTGATCAGGCAAAGCATTAAGTAATTGGAGAAGCCTCCCCCAAGCTTGTGGAAGACTCTCTTCTTCACTTTGCACAAAATTATATATTTCCCTTAAAGCAGCTTGTTTCTTATGAGTGGGGAAATATTTTGCAGAGAAGTGATAAATCATATCCTGGGGACTACACACACAACCAGGAGCAAGAGAATTAAACCATGTCTTAGCATCACCCTTTAATGAGAAAGGAAATAATTTAAGGATATAGTAATAACCAATTTTTTCCTCACGAGCAAATAGGGCGGCTATATCATTCAATTTAGTAAGATGTGCACAACAGTTTCAGATTCATAACCATGAAAATGATCAGATTCAACCAAAGTAATTAACTCAGGACTGACAGAGAATTCATAATCCTTATTAGTAACAAAGATAGGTGAAGTAGCAAAAGCAGGATCATATTTCATTCTAGCGTTCAAAGAGTTTTCTTTCAGCTTAACTAACAATTTCTTAAGATCCTCCCTATCATTACAAGAAAAGAAGTCTCTAGCAGTTTCTTCATCCATAACATAACCCTCAGGAACAACATGCAATTCATATCTAGGGGGAGAATCATAATAGTAATCTTCAATGATATCATCAGTTTCAGTAATTTCATTCTCTCTAGCCCTAGCAAGTTGTTCATCAAGAAATTCACCTAGTGGCACAGTATTATCAAGCACAGAAGCAGTTTCATCATAAGTATCATGCAAAGCAGAAGTGGCATCATCAATAACATGCGACATATTGGAATCAATAGCAGGTGTAGGTGTTGCAAGTTTACTCAAAACAGAAGGAGAATCAAGTGCAGAGCTAGATGGCAGTTCCTTACCTCCCCTCGTAATTGAGGGAATTTTTTTGGTTCTTTGATCTTTCAAATTCCTCATAGTGATCAACAGATATAAATCCCAAGTGACTCAGAGAATAGAGCTATGCTCCCCGGCAACGGCGCTAGAAAAAGGTCTTGATAACCCACAAGTATAGGGGATCGCAATAGTTTTCGAGGGTAGAGTATTCAACCCAAATTTATTGATTCGACACAAGGGGAGCCAAAGAATATTCTTGAGTATTAGCAGCTGAGTTGTCAATTCAACCACACCTGAAAGACTTAATATCTGCAGCAAAGTATTTAGTAGCAAAGTAGTATGGAAATAACGGTAACGGTGGCAAAAGTGACAGTAGTAGTTTCGTAGCAATTGTAACAGTAGTAGCGGAAAAGTAACGAAGCAAAGATCAATATGTGAAAAGCTCGTAGGCAATGGATCAATGATGGATAATTATGTCGGATGTCATTCATCATGCAACGGTTATAACATAGGGTGACACGGAACTAGCTCCAGTTCATCAATGTAATGTAGGCATGTATTCCGAATATAGTCATACGTGCTTATGGAAAAGAACTTGCATGACATCTTTTGTCCTACCCTCCCGTGGTAGCAGGGTCCATATTGGAAACTAAGGGATATTAAGGCCTCCTTTTAATAGAGAACCGGAACAAAGCATTAACACACGGTGAATACATGAACTCCTCAAACTACGGTCATCACCGGGAGTGGTCCCGACTATTGTCACTCCGGGGTTGCCGGATCATAACACGTAGTAGGTAACTATAACTTGCAATATTGGATCAAGAACAAAAATATATTCATGAAACATAAAGGGTTCAGATTTGAGTTCATGGCACTCGGGCCCTAGTGACAAGCATTAAGCATAGCAAAGTCATAGCAACATCAATCTTAGAACATAGTGGATACTAGGGATCAAACCCTAACAAAACTAACTCGATTACATGGTAAATCTCACCCAACCCATCACGGTCCAGCAAGCCTACGATGGAATTACTCACGCACGATGGTGAGCATCATGAAATTGGTGATGGAGGATAGTTGATGATGACGATGGCGACGGATTCCCCATTTACCACCTGAGGTGTTTGCTCTAACCTGGCATGCTGATGTTGGTCATATCATGCATATGGCGCCTCGCATTGCTTACATTATTCATCTTATATGTCATCAGCTTAGTTTAGATTTGCTTTGTGTGAATGCCACCTGTTTGGTTTCTATATCATACTCCCACCATTCCTAAATATTTGTCTTTTTAGAGATTTCAACAAGTGACTACATACAGAGCAAAATGAGTGAATCTACACTCTAAAATATGTCTATATACATCCGTATGTAGTAGTCCATTTGAAATCTCTAAAAAGACAAATATTTAGGAACGGAGGGAGTATATGGGAATTATGCAATGCCATCTTCTTTAGCCAGTCATCATATACGTGAATCATGCAATGCCATCCTGTTTAGCCAGTCATCGTATATGTGAATTGTATCATGCCATATTTAATGTATTCCATTTTTCAACAATGTTTATACATTCATCTACTCTTCCTGTGCATCAGCCATTTGAGTCGGTCATGGGAAAATCTGGAGTGAAAACAAGGTCTTCTGAGCAGTCAGTGCTACCTGTCGATGCAGATTTCTTGCTGGTTTCAGATAGCTCCTCAGAGGAGGATTCAGAGACAGATGACCAGTCGTATTCCCCCCGAGGTGCATGCTCTAACTTGGCAAGGTTATATTGCTCATATCATGCATATGGTAGTCTTGCATTGCCATGCCATCTGCTTAGATTAGACATGCTTTGTGTGAATGGCTCCTGTTTGCTTTTTATATCAGATATGTGAATTATGCAATGCCATGTTTTTCAGTCAGTTATCATATATGTGAATTATGCACCGCCATGTAGCCAGGCATCATATATGTGAATTATGTCATGCCATCTTTTTTTATTACGTATTCCATTTGTCGACAATATGTGTATATTGAACTACTCTTCATGTGTATCAGCCATTTGAGCCGGTTATGGAAATATCAGGAGTGAAAACAAGGTCTTCAGAGCAGGCAATGGTACCTGTTGAATCATATATCTCGATGGTTACAGGGAGCTCCTCAGAGGAGGATTCAGAGACAGATGACCAGTCCTATATCCCACCTGAGGCGTATGCTCTAAGTTGCAATGTTTATATTTCTCATATCATATGCATATGGTGTCTTGCATTGCTTAGTTTAGACATCATATGCAGAATATTGAATTCCATCTGCTTAGTTTAGAGATCATACATGCGAGTGCCAGCTGCTTAGTATATGAATCAATTATGTCAATTATATCATGCCATCCTGTATACTTAGACAACATTTATGTGAATTATTTCATCCCAACCTATTTTAGACAGACATCATATAGTTTTGTCATGTCATCCTATTTAGATACTCATCATATGTTGAATTATGCCATTATATCCTGTTAAGTTATCCATCATATATCTGAAACTATGTCATGCTATCTTGTTTAGTTAGGCATCATATATGTGAAATTGTGTCATGCTGTCTTGTTTGGTTAGACAACATATATGTGAATTACCACATCTGTCTATCATACAATGTCTGTACGTTCAATTTCTTTTCTTGTTTATCAGCCATTTGAATTGGAGGGGGTGATGGCAGTATCTAAGGGAACAAAAACCCGTTCTTCACAAAAGACAGTGCTACCCGTCGATGCTGATAGAACCATGGTTGTACTGGCCCACAAACTTACCCCACCACACATAATTGAGACTCTTCCAGATTGCACACTTACACCGTTGGGCAGAGAACCAGCTACAACCCATCTAATCCCAACCCCTGCGGATAGTAACCCACTTCTAGTTGACAAAGCACCATGTCCACCACAGAGTACTCCCACACGAGCAGTTTGTAAAGCAACTGCAGTGCCCAAAGCACGAAGACCACCACAGCGAACCCAAACTCCACGTTTAAAGCAGAAGAGCAATTGTTCTCATGTCAGATTCCGTAGCTATGGTCCATACTCCTTTGCTGTTGCATCACTGTATTTACTCATACCAACTACTTTCGAATTTGAAGGATCCAATTGAAACTCCAATGGCGCACCAGGTATGTTTTAAACCTATTTCTTTAACTGGATTGCTGTTCTAACTTCTTGCTCTATGTTGATTTTAGTTTTAGTTGTATAAACAGTTATGTTCTCATGTGATGCACATTACAAGTGTTGCCAATGCTGTGTAGTTTCTCACACTTATATTCTGTCTATGCTACTGTGTCTTAAAAATATATGAGTTGAACTGTGTCTCTATCTTGATTTGGCAACATAAACTAGAATGATATGGACAATACAGTGACCATAGTACATAGATATATGTTTCTTTCATGCTGTTATCCTGTCCACCTTACTACTGAACCGGTTTACCAAAATGAGTTTGGTATACTACATGCTAAACCTGTGATGTGTATGCTTGTTTCTCTTGTAGTATGCGAACAGAATATTGGAGAAGAGCACCCCACTATGCAATGGTAGAGAAAGTAATGCAGATAAGGTTCAAGATAGTGAGACAACACTGTTGGTCTCCAAGAAAGGTGATAAAAACGATCTTGTAGACAGTGAGAAAACCCCACAGTCCTGCGTTGATGTAGTGTTCGAGTTACTGGCCAGTACCGCTGGCACAAGCTCTTCAACCTCGCTGCCTGAATCACTTCGGTTTCTTCAGTCTTAGCTACAAGCTGAAAGGCATCAGTCAGCTGTGCTGCGGCAAGAAGCCGAAGGACTGAGGAAGTCCCTGTAGAAATCAGATGCATACTTTCTTGTGCAACAACAAGCACTGGAGGATTTAAGCGCCAAACAAGAGAAAGTTAATAAGCTTGCTAAGCATCTTGCCAGCATTATGGGTACCCAGGATATTTTTTCTTGAGCTCCTTTGAAGTGGTTCCAGTTCTGGACTTGTTTTGCTGCTGCGTTTATTTGCACTGGTCGCCAACTTTGACGACTAGTGTATGTGATATGCTGCTTTGTTCCCTATATTTGCACTGGTAGCGAACTTTGATGCCCAGTGGATGTAATATGTGTAATAGCCGTGATAGCCTAGCGTAAGTTGCTTGCTTATTTATTTCCTTGTTGTCTTGTTGATTTGTTTGCTTGTAGTCAGTGCAATTCTTTTTCCGCGGTTTGCTAGTGGCCGCAACAACTTATTTTTGTAAACTAGGCCACAATAACCATGGGCTACATATTTACTGTAGTTACCATGGGCCTCCTACGGGCCATAGAAACAATGGGCCTTCTAAGGGCCGTAGAAACATTGGGCCTTCTACGGGCCGTAGCATCAATGGGCCTTCTACGTGCCGTATGATCGATAGGCCAAACATGGGCCAATAACAGACCACATTATGGGCCGTATACGGGCTAGATTTGGAATCGTCCGTTCATGGGCCGACAATAACGGGCCGTTGTAGGCCGTATTTGACGATGCTATGAAAACGGCCCAACGGATTAATGGGCCACAAACGGGCCGATTGTAACCGCGGGCTGAATTTGGCCCACAAGCAGAAAAGGCCAATAACGGGCCGTAAGTAACCGAATGCTGGAAATGATCCCAAGAATAAATGGGCCCTGAGAAGGCCGAAAGATAACACGGGTTGGAAACGGCCCAATGGAATAATGGGCCGTTAATGGGTATAAAGGGGTATATTGTTCATTGCGGGCCAGATTCACCACGGGCCGTTAATGGGCCAAGAGTTACAAATGGCCTCGTATGGGCCGAAAGACATCATGGGCTTCAGGCCAAACATGGGCCGGAAGTTACAACGGGCTAGAATCATATTGGACGGCCCAGATGAAGCTACTGGGCTTAATTCCGATAGGCCATAACGTGCCGTGAGTTAGTGGGCCGTAAATGGGCTATATAGGAACAGGCTTTCCGTGGGCCGGCCCGTTACCTTTTGACCAAGTCAAACGGGCCGGCCTTTTCACCGGAATGGGCCTCTGTTGGGCCGTGCCACGTGTCGACGTATCATAGGCTCCTCATGTCCAATGAATGGATGACATCTGTCCCAACGGTGAGCCAACACGTGTTTCCTCCGGCCAATGAGAATTTTACACATGGAAAATCCTCATTGGTCCGGCTGTTAGCAGGTTATCGGATCCAAAACCAGACCTGATAGCTTAACGGCGAACCGTTACGGTGGATGCCACGTGTCAGTCACCCTTGACGAAAGCGCTTCCATGATGCGTGATTTATCGTCATCGAAGTGGGCACTTCCGTGATGATAATTTTGGTAATGTCATGGATCACTTCTACGACAACACAGGTATGACTATCTTGATTCTGTCATAAAATCGTCATGGATGTACATGCATGACAGAAAACGTGACCTACTGTGACAAACACGTATCATCACGGAAGTGTCTTTTTTTTTGAAAGGGAACGACAGTGGGAGAGGCTCCCACTGACTTTTGTATTACTCACAAAGGATCAGTTACATAGTTGTTACAACAAGGGGTTTAAACGGTCCCCCGGCCGTGTGGGCTAGTGTAGCTATAGCACTAATGTCCCAAGTTTACAATGTAACTAGACAGGAAAGGATGAAGTTCCTCTCTGCAGTTATGGATCAGTAGCTCTAAGAGATTTTTGAATCTAGCCAACCATGACCCGAATGAGTGTTGTATCCCTCTGGAATGTTGATTGTTTCTCTCCATCCATAAACTCCAAGCAGCCAATAGAAAAATGTCCATGAAGAGAGGCTATCGCCAGGTCTCTCTGCCCCCATGCAGCAGTGCTATTCTACTGCCTCTGATCGGCCAGGTCAATCCAGCCTTACTCCAGCACTGTTGACTAAAGGGGCATAAGAAGAACAAGTGTTCAACGGTTTCCTCGGGGGGGGGGGGGCTTTGACAGAACATGCAGGAATAGCTGTTCCCCGTGACAGCAAAGTGTCTACATTTAAGCATATTTCTGGTATTCAGTCGATCCACCAGAAGCAACCACCCAAACATTTTAAACTTGATCGGGCTCTTGGCCTTCCAAAGCCAGCGAAAAGCCTCATCAGCCACGATCTCCTTGTAACAATGATCATAGAATTTTTTTCGAAGAGAAGCGCCCGAGCGGCATTCCCAGGTGTCATGGCGCCATCGGCCACACACACATGCATCGAGGCCTGCTGGATTTTTCTGACCTCCTCCCTTGCCTGGGTCGAGAGGGGTAAGCTAAAGATCGTGGCCGGATCAGTGGCAGTGAGAACCCTAGCAACGGAGTCATCCTCATTCAGGCAGAAGGAGAAAGCCCGCGGGTACACTTCCATGATTGGAGCATCATCGTCGCCTTCAAGCCAGACATCTTTCCAGAACAGAGAGCTAGAACCATCGCCTGGGATGACCCTGGTGATCCCACGAAAGACCCCAATGAGCTGCATTACATCTTTCCACCAGAAAGAACCAACGACGTCAGTTGCATGAGGGATTTTGTTTCTGTAATACGCGCTCCAAATCAGCTCCACCCAGGGGACATCCTCATGGTTACAGAATTTGAACAAATGCTTTAAGAGCAGGGCTACATTCTGTGTCTTGATATCAATTACACCAAGGCCACCACACCGCTTTGGACGGCAGACAAGTTCCCAGGCCGCAAGGGAGTTGTTTTTAACACCATCATCAGAATTTTTTGCCTAGAGACAATAGCGGCGCAATTTATCCAGATGTTCAACCACCTTCGGATGTAATTTGATTGTGCACATTGCATAGATCAACATCGACGTCACAACAGAATTAACCAAGGTCAGTTTTGCTCCTGACGACATCAGAGAAAGTGCTGTGGATGTCTTCCTCTCAACTGTGTGCACCGTCGGCATAAGATCCATCACGTTGGGCCTCGTCGTCCCCATCAGGAGACCAAGGTAGGTGAAGGGTAGGGATCCAACAGAGCATCCAAACACCCCCGCCAACTCACTAGCACGCTGGTGATCAATGTTAATGGGGATAAGAGTTGATTTGTGAAAATTGATTTTTAAACCTACCGATGCAGCATAGTCTTCCAGAATAGATTTCATACGGGCAGCTTGGTCAGCACACGCCTGCATAACCAATATCGTGTCGTCAGCATATTGCACGACCGGGAAATCTCCAGCACTGTCCTGAGGGAGAGGAAGATCAATAAGGCCGCTGGCAAACGCATCATTAATCGCAGCTTGAAGGAGGTCTGCAGCAAGGACAAAGATAAGCGGTGAGAGAGGGTCACCCTGTCGCACGCCACATTTGCATTGGAATTTCCGACCA
This sequence comes from Aegilops tauschii subsp. strangulata, assembly GCF_002575655.3. Classification (NCBI taxonomy): domain Eukaryota; kingdom Viridiplantae; phylum Streptophyta; class Magnoliopsida; order Poales; family Poaceae; genus Aegilops; species Aegilops tauschii. The sequence continues at coordinate 495,705,385 of NC_053037.3, read as the reverse complement.
GGGACTCCATTAAGGAGTACCGAAGAGACCCCAGAACCAAAAATCGTTTCCATCCAACCTAGCCACTTATCATCAAAACCCATATGCTTCATGATCTCAAGCATGGGAGCATGTTCAATCATGTCAAACGCATTGGCGAAGTCAAGCTTGAGGAGGATTATCTCCCGCTCCGAGGCATGACATTGATGGATATATTCAAAGGTCCACGCCAAGCAATCTTGGATCGTCCTCCCCTTAATGAAGCCGTACTGGTTCTTGTGGATGATTTTAAGAATGACTTCCTGTAGCCGATTAGCTAGGATTTTTGTGATGATTTCAAGACAGCAGTTCAGTAAAGTGATTGGTTTGTAATCATTCGCAGTTTCTGGAGAAGAGATCTTAGGGATTAGAGTGATGTAGCCCTCACTAATGCTGGTGATATCAAGCCCCCCAGCTTGGAAATCATGGCACATTTTGTAGAAGTCTGTTTTGATGATCTGCCAGCAACTCTTAAGAAAACATCCATTAAAGCCATCAGGGCCAGGAGCCCTGTCATTGGGCATTTCCTTAATAACAGCGTCAATCTCCTCATTGGTGAAAGGTGCCGACAATTGGTCCAGCCCCTCAATCCTGCGGATGATTCTAGAGAGATCAAATCGCATATTAGAGGGTTTAGAAGAACCTAAACGCCCCTTATAGGTTTTATACAGCACCCCCTCTTTGCCAACATGGTCATTGATTTCCACATTATCCTGACGAAGTGTGGCAATAGAGTTGTGCCTATATCTCTCAGTGGCCAGAGATTGGAAGAGCTTGGTGTTTTCATCGGCAAACCTGAAAAACCTGATCGTACATCTTTTCCTCCAATACTCATTCTGATACTTGAGCAACGTCTACAAATGGAGTTTTAAGATACGTCTAAAGTTTGACTCCTGAATAAAGAGAGGTCTTTTGTCCTCAAGATTGTCCATCATAGCTAGTACCTCATTGCTGTTCTGTATCATATTTTTCAGCTTCGAGATACCTGTACTCCATCTCTTGAGATCATATCTCAGTGTTTTAAGTTTTTTACAAATGATAGCAGCAGAATTCTGAGCATGACAAGGCTTGGACCAGGAGGCAACAACCACATTAGAGAAACCCTCGTGGTTGACCCAGAAATTCTCAAAGCGAAAAAGCTTGGACTTGGGGATTTTAGATTCAATTGCTACCACACATGGGATATGATCAGAAACCGGTTTCCCCAACGGCAGGATCATCGTATTTGGAAAGGAGGTGGTCCAGCAGGTGGATGAGAAAAACCAATCCAGCTGTTCAAGCAAAGGATCATCCTGCATGTTGCTCCAGGTGTATGTTCTGCCCTTTACAGGGAGTTCCATCAAGGATTGCGCCCGAATGATTTCATTAAAGAGCAACATATCTGCAACATCGCCACCCGGTTTGTTTCTGTTACTCGTAGAGCGAATGAAGTTGAAATCACCCAGGATCAACCAGTTTTCATCATTAGGTATGTTTAGATCAAACAACCAATTCGTAAAATCCACCCTACGCTGACCCGTGCAAGGCCCATAGACATTGACGAGTTTCCACGATTCACTGGATTGAGTAGCAACAAAAGAAACACCGACCGCAAATGAATCAACATACCAAGGCGTGCCCACAAACACAGAACTATTCCAGATAGTAATAAGGCCACCCGAAGCACCCACAGAAGGTGAAAACACAAACTTATCAAAGCGTTTGGGGCAGAAAGATTTAATAAACGCTAAATCAAAAGATTCACGCTTAGTTTCCTGGATACATAGCACAGAACAACCGCTAGTATCAATAGCATTCCTAAGAGCCAAAAGTTTTTTATCAGAATTGATGCCTCTGATATTCCACGACAGTACATTCCACGATTTATTCATTGGCAAGGGAGAGATCAGTCGCTGGCTCTAGAGGATGAGCGCTGGCCATCCAGCAACTTCTCAGGAGATAGAGCTCCCTGCGCAATCCCGCAACGGCTGCCCATCTGTTGGAGTTCTTCAATCGAAGTAGGAGGTGGACATGCATCAGCAACAACTTGCACAGGAGCAGCAACCATAGAGACTGCAGTGACAAACGAGGTTTCACGGGGTTTCACCCTTGACTTGGAGCGCTTGGTGTCAGTAAGGAAGCAAGAGCTTGAGAACTTGAGATCGGCTCATGAAGATCTTCAAAAGGAGAACGAGTCACTCCGCGCTCAACAGATCAGTTCAGCTCAGGAAGGATTTGAACCACCATGTCTAAAATGCCTTGAGCGTGATAATGTTGTCTTTGTTGCTGAATGTTCTACTACTGCTACTATTGCAATATCTTCAACTGCTGATGTGGTAACTAACCCCTCTGCTGAGGATACTACTACTATTGCTGATGAGAATGCCAGGTTGAGGACATTGCTTGAAACAGGAATGTACAAAAGTCTCAAAGGTCATCAAACACTATGTGATGTCCTCAAGAAACAGATTCTGAACCGAAACCCTAGGAAGGGTGTTGGGTTCGAGAGGAAAATGAATGTTGATGGCTCTTACTGGAAGCCTGAGCAGTACCCCAAAACCACATGGGTTGCTGCAAAGGGACCTTCAGTGGATCCATCTACCTTATCTGGCTTCACTTGTGCTAACCCGATTATCACTGATGAATCCTTTGATGCAAACTATAAACTATTTAAGAATCAGAATGGTGAAGTGTTTGGCAGGTATATTGGTACTAACTGCAGGAATGGACCACCTTTGAAGAAGATCTGGGTGCCCAAAAGTTGTCTTGAGAAACTTCCTGTGAATGTCATCATGACACCACCTGGGAAGAAGACAAATCCCAGACCAAAGGCTTCATATGGTCCAAAGGCTTCAAACAGACAGAGGACTCACCAGAGTCACCCTAACGCCAATGTTTTGCAGGGAAACCATACTCAGACTTATGAATATGAGCGTGTTTCATCAAACCGCTTTGTTCATAGGACCAAGAACTTTTCTGCTTATTCTTATGAGTATTATTCACCACCAGCACGGCTATTTGCTAGGGCTCCAAAGCCGGAGTTCTCAGATGCTGCACTTAGACTCATTGTTTCTAAGCCACCCCTCAAGATGTGGGTGGTTAAGAAAAATTAACTCTCTTTTGCAGGGAATGGTCTCCAGCCGGAAATTAAAGGCGTCTGATGCTTATGCTGGGGACCTAAAACATCTTGTGGGGCGCAAGATAAAATGCCCAAATGGTCTTATTATGTATTTTGTCCCAGGATTCCTAGACAAACATCCTATTTATCCTAACCAAGATCTGAACTTTCATAATCCACTTGTTCGTCAAATGTTTATGCTTCACAATACCCTTGGTGAAGCCTATCCCCAAAACTGCACTGTAGGTTATGACACCAAAGGCTTCAGCATGGATTATGGACAGTGGATGCACTAACCACATGACTAGTGATCGAAGTCTTCTCATGGATTCAACCCTACGTCCATCTGACAAGAGTCACATCACATTTGCTGACACTGGTAAAAGCAAGGTATTGGGTCTAGGTAGAGTTGCAATCTCAAAGGATCAGCACATGGATAAAGTGATGCTTGTTGACTCCCTTAGTTTCAACTTAATGTCTGCCTCAATGCTTTGTGATCTGAACATGATTGTGATATTTGGAAAATATCGTTGCCTTGTTCTTATGGAATCTGACAAGTCTATAGTCTTTGAAGGATATCGAAAAGACGATCTGTACATGGTAGATTTCTTAGCAGGACCACAGTTGGCCGTATGTCTTCTAGCAAAAGCTTCAGAGTGCTGGCTCTGGCATCGGAGGCTAGGGCATGCCGGCATGAGGAACTTCTACACTCTCGCGAAGAAGAAGCATGTCGTAGGCATCGAGGGCGTCAAGTTCAAGAAGGATCATCTATGTGGTGCCTGCGAAGCTGGGAAGATGACTAGGGCCAAGCATCCCTCGATGAAAATCATGACGACGTCCCGTCCCTTCGAGCTGCTTCACATGGACTTATTCGGCCCTACTCACTACTCTACACTTACCACCACTGCTTGCCTCTATGGCTTCGTCATTGTTGATGATTACTCTAGATATACATGGGTGCACATAACCTCTACATGAATGAAGTGCAGGATGTCTTCAGACGATACGCCAATCGTGTCATGACGAACTATGGCATCAAGATCAAGCACATCAGGAGTGACAACGGCACAGAATTCAAGAACACCGGCCTCAACACTTATCTTGATACATTGGGAATCACACATGAGTTCTCAGCTCCATATACACCTCAGCAGAATGGCATCGTGGAGCGCAGGAACAGAACCCTCATTGAGATGGCATGAACGATGCTTGATGAGTACAAGACTCCAAGAAAGTTCTGGCCTAAAGCCATTGATACTGCATGTCACGTCAACAACCGTGTTTATCTTCACAAGCTTCTAAATAAGACATCATATGAGCTACTAACTGGTAAGAAGCCAAACGTCAGCTACTTCAGAGTATTTGGTGCTAGGTGCTGGATCAAGGATCCACATCACACCTCAAAATTTGCACCTAAAGCACATGAAGGTTTTATGCTTGGCTACGGAAAGGATTCGCACTCCTATAGAGTCTTCAACCTCTTTCACTATAAAGTGGTTGAAACTATGGATGTGCGGTTCGATGAGACTAACGGCTTGCAAAGAGAGCACCTGCCAAATGTGCTAGATGAGGACTCACCAAGTGAATCTATCAAGCTTATGGGCACTAGAGAAATCATACCTTCAGAGGCACAGGCTGAAGAAGAAATCATCATTTCTGCACCCAATCAACCCGAAGAAACTGCTCGGCCTGAAGTCAATGCTGAAGATGAAGACAATGGTCAGCAAGAGCAAAGTCTTCGTCCAGTTCATCCTCGTGTTGCAAATGAAGTACATATTGAGAAGATAATTGATAGCATCAATGCACCTGGTCCACTCACTCGTTCAAGAGCAACACAGCTAGCAAATTTCTGTGGACATTTTGCATTTGTCTCTATATCTGAACCCAAGAAAGTTGCTGAAGCCTTCATGGTACCTGAATGGATTCAAGCTAGGCAAGAAGAGCTTCAACAGTTTGAACTGAACAATGTTTGGGAACTAGTAAAGCATCCAGATCCTCGCAAGCACAACATCATAGGCACCAAATGGATCTATCGCAACAAACAAGATGAGCATGGCCAAGTTGTTAGAAACAAGGCTCGTCTCGTTGCTCAAGGCTACACTCATGTAGAAGGGATTGACTTCGATGAAACATTTGCTCCCGTGGCTAGGCTTGAAGCCATTCACATACTGCTAGCCTATGCCAACCATCACAACATCCTTCTGTATCAAATGGATGTAAAGAGTGCCTTTCTCAACAGCAAAATTGAAGAAGAAGTGTATGTTTCTCAACCTCCTGGTTTCGAAGACCCAAAGCATCCTGACATGGTATACAAACTCAACAAGGCACTGTATGGCCTCAAACAAGCCCCTCGTGCTTGGTATGACACTCTCAATAACTTCCTGAAGAGCAAAGGCTTCAAACCTGGTTCCCTGGATCCTACACTCTTCACGAAGACATATGATGGAGAACTGTTTGTGTGTGAAATCTATGTGGATGACATTATCTTCGGCTGCACTGACAAGAAATACAATGATGAGTTTGGACATATGATGCAAATGCAATATCAGATGTCCATGATGGGTGAGCTGAAATTCTTCCTCGGTCTTCAAATCTGTCAGCAGAGCAACGGCATCTTCATATCACAAGAGAAATACCTCAAAGATTGCCTGAAGAAGTTTGGAATGCAAGATTGCAAAGGATACAAGACGCCAATGCCAACCAAAAGTCATCTGGGCCCCAACGACAATGGTAAAGAGTTTGATCAAAATGTATACCGCTCCATGATTGGTTCTTTACTCTATTTATGTGCATCTAGGACAGATATAATACTTAGCTTTTGCATGTGTGCCCGATTCCAAGCAGCACCAAAGGAATCGCATCACTTAGTTGTGAAGCGAATTCTTCGATATTTGGCTTACACCCCAACACTAGGATTATGGTATCCAAAGGGCTCAGAGTTTGATCTAGTTGGATTCTCAGATGCTGATTATGCTGGTGACAAGGTTGATCGCAAGTCCACATCAGGCACATGTCACTTTCTTGGACGATCTCTTGTATGTTGGTCTTCGAAGAAGCAGAACTGTGTATCCCTCTCCACTGCTGAATCTGAATACATTGCTGCTGGATCTTGCTGCGCTCAGCTTCTATGGATGAAGCAAGCTCTCAAGGACTATGGCTTCCACCTGAAGCATGTGCCACTCTAGTGCGACAATGAAAGCGCCATCAAGATTGCCAACAACCCAGTCCAGCACTCGAAGACAAAGCACATTCAGATCTGTCATAACTTTCTCAGAGATCATGTCATGAAGGAAGATATATCATTCAAGTCAACACTGAAGAGCAATTCGCACATATCTTCACAAAGCCCTTGGATGAGAAAAGGTTTTGCAAGTTGCGGTGTGAGCTAAATATTTTAAAATCCTCAAATGTCCTGTAATTGGACACACATCCTAACGCTTATGCATGTTGATGACTTAATTATATGTGCAACACATGAAGTAACGTATATCTTCAATCAATGAAGACATACACTCTAAGTGTGAATACATTAACGTGGAATTTGACTTCGGAGCGCCACGATAATTGTGAGCCGTGTCTGGGTCTAATACTTCCTATACGGTGGGTAACGCCACCACCAAAATCATTTTCAAGTGTTTCATTTGGCATCATAATTGCATAGTCTTTGCATTTGGTTTGTCTTCAACATTGATTTGACTTCAAGATTAATCTTCGCAATGTTGAGTTGGTCTTAAACTGATATATATATATATATATATATATATATATATATATATATATATATATATATATAGGTCTGCTAAACTGAGCCAGAGCGTAGAATAAGCTTAGCGTACGCTCCGGCCACCGAACGACGCATCTAATTAGCGCAAGCCAGCCAGCCCTTTACATGCGGGTCGCTTAATCATCGGAATAACTGATCGTAATGTGTTAACAAAAACAAATCTCTGACCCGATCTGCACGCACCAAATCCATCGTAAATAAAGAAGGATACATAGTAACAACTTTAACTACAAAAGATGGTACTTAGTAATAGTGCGTAGGACACATCGTAATTATGGAAAGATATAGTAACGTCCCTTATGATTCATAGTAACATATAGTAACAAAAAATGTGTCACCCTCCAGACGCTTAGGGAGTCGGTAGTAACATAGTTACCATCATACATTTTCCATTTAATAAAAAGCAAAAAAAGCATTAACTCGTTACTAGACGTTAGCATGGTTTTACTATCTTTACTAGTGGTAAGGCATTCTGTCCCATTACCATCTTCTTTGTCAATTTTACTGCCAACAATTAGTGAGTAGAGCACTTGTAGTAATTCGTTACTAGATATTAACATGGTTTTACTAGGCTTACCAATGGTAAAGCACACTCTCTCATTACCATCTACACCATCCATTTTACTGCCAACAAGTAGTGAGTAGGGCATATGTACTAATTCGTTACCAGATAATATCATGGTTTTACTAGGTTTAAGAGCTGACGGAACAAATTCAATGCTTGGTAAAAGATTTTCATGCATTATCATCTATCCTGTACCTTTTACTACCAATAATTAGTGACTTGTGCAAGGCGTACGAGAACCGGGAGTCCAATGGTAACAAAATTAAACAAGTTACTATTTTCTTCGAATAGTTTTACCCTCAACTAATTAGTGGTGGATAGACCTGCACCCGTGGAGCCGCGCACCCGCCTAATTAGGACCGGAGCGTAGGCTAAGCTACTCTGCTGTTCTGCGGAACGAGGAAGACACCATTGATATGTCCAGTGATGAAGATCTTGGTGATGAAGCACTTGAGATGCTGATCAAGAGCAAGCAAGAGGCGGAGATCTTCAATGATCTGCCCCTCTTTGATGTTGACATTCCGAACAACTTCATGGATGAGTGGTTTGATGACCAAAGCATCAGTATTGATGATCTTCAGCTGCCTGTGGACATCAGCGTCACATTCCACGGAGCCATTGCCAATGAATTGGCCTTGGCTCAAAAAATCGTTGAGCTGAAAAACAAGATTGATTATGAGAAGGCTCATTTCAAGAAGAATATGGCCAAGCTCAGATGCAGCTAGTTGTTTGATGAAGGAATCCTGGGTATTGAATCTGATGCCATTGCTGATATAAAATACCAAAGTCTTCATTGCTCCTTCAAGTTTGGCTTCAGAAGAATGTCCCTTGATTGGCCATAGAGTACGCCTCAGAATGTGGTATACTGTCCGTGGCAAGTACTCAAGGTCCTGAACGAAGAATTCCTTTGGGTATTCAGCATCTTGAGGCAATGGCTTCATCATACTGAGCATCTGACTCATATTGGGTTTGGGCCTCTGGAAGATACTCTGCAGTTCATCTCGATGACGCTGACAACCAGGCTCGTATAACTCACCTGGAGTGGGCAGGGAAGTAAGCTCGATAATGTCTTGAGCTTTGGCTTCGTGATGTACATCACCTGACATCCACTCAAGGATCCCTGTTGTAGCCACGAATATGAAGTGTGGCATAGAACTGCAGCAGAAGCTGTTCATTCCAGTGCTCTTTGTCTGTTACAAACGGCAGAAGACCAACATCCCTAAAGCAGTCAAGTGCTTCTTCAAGACAGGGCAGTCCAGCAATAGCTTCACTATCCAGACGCATATGGGGAAAGATTCGCTCTTGATTGTACAGAATGCAGGAATAGTAGCTTCGCTGCTGATGGCTCCAAAACCGATCGGATGAGATCTTTGGCTTCGTGTAGGGATTCTTGGCACTGTTAAAGAAGGTGTTATGGGCTCTGAAGCTGTGCACGCTGAAAGATCCTGGTGTAGTCGCACCACCTGGAAGCCTTGGCAGTCGTGGCTTGGGCTTCTGTACTTGAGGCATCTGCTCCACATGATAGTCATATTGTGGTCCAGGAGCTGTGGGAGGAACCATAATGGGCCATCTCACCATGACAAGCTGGCCATGATCATAGGCCTGTTCAATTGTGTGAGGCCTTGGAGGTGGAACAGTGGCTTCAGCATCAACATTGGCTTCAGGCTCCACATTATCTTCAGCCATGACTGTGGCATTGGCTTCAGTAGCGTTGTTTGTGGCAGCCTCAGTGTTTTCAACCTCCGTTTGTTCAATAACAGGAGGGTCGGCCACAATCACATTCTCCGCGAGAATGACTTGATCTGTAGCTAGGGGTGTGGCAACTCTTTCTTCTTCTCTTTCTCCTTTATCTTCATCGGCTGATGCACCCGGAATGTCTTCAGCAGCTTTGGCTTCAGACTCAGAGACATTCATAGTAGGGGTGGCTTCAGGAAACACTTGACGTGCGACTGAGCTTTGTTGCACTTCCCCTTCCGGAATGCTTGACATGGTGACCTGTGGCCCGGGGCCTTTACGAAGCCTGCGAAATGCGGGCGACGCCTTTGGTGAGGGAGTGGTCTGCACCATGTAGTTGTCGTCGTCAAGCACCAGAGTGGTGACTTGAGGTGGTGGTGTTCTTGGTGTCTCATTAGGTACTGGGGTGTCTTGCTGTGGGCGCTCGGCCCATGAGTCATCCTGAGCAATTGGCGTGAATGGACGACCAATGCTGATAAGTTCACTGCTCGTTGGAGCAGGCGATGATACCGACTGGGGCCCGAGCTGAGGAAGGACTACATCATCATCAACATTGTCTTCACGACCATTGTCTTCAGCTGTGATGGGGTCAACATCTGGAACTTCTTCATCTTCAAGAGCCTCTGTGGAAGCAAGCTCATGGATCACAAGACGACGCTCTTGGTTGGTGGAGGCTGGAAGAGCAACAGAAATAGGTTCGACCATGAGGGGCTCTGAGGCGGCAGCACGCTCTTTCTTTGAAGACTTTGTCTTCAATTTCTTCTTGGACGGGGCATCATCAGACGCATCCTTGTGCTTGCGTTTCCTGGCTTCGACTTCAGCTGCCCTTGTCTTCTTCAGCTCTGAAGCTACTGAGGTGACCTTAGGCTTCGAGCCTGTCATACTGGCAGGGAAGACAATGCGAGGTTCTTCCTGTCTTGATGCTTCAGTTTGGGCCGCAGCAGACTTCTTTTGCTTGGCAGCCATCCTCGGGTCGATGCCAGGATGCCCAAGAGCCTTTCGCTTTTCATCTTCATTGTGGGCTTGAACACATTTCTCCGTGAAGTACTTCATGTGCTCTCGTGAGCCTTTAGCTTCATCACGCCTCTTGTGGAACTCTTCTTTGAGATCGTGTATCATCTTCTTGAAGATTTGAACATCTGCCACGCTGAGCTTGCCCATGTTTTTCTTGAAGTTTGCCTTCTCATAATTGATCTTGTTTTTCAGCTTGATGATTTTCTGAGCCAAGGCCAATTCATTAGCAATGGCTCCATGGAATGTGACGCTGGTGTCCACAGGCAGCTGAAGATCATCAATACTGATGCTCTGGTCATCGAACCACTCATCGATGAAGTTGTTCAGAATGTCAACATCAAAGAGGGCAGATCATTGAAGATCTCCGCCTCTTGCTTGCTCTTAATCAGCATCTCAAGTGCTTCATCACCAAGATCTTCATCACTTGAAAGATCAATGGTGTCTTCCTCGTTGTGCAGAACGGCAGAAGGAGTCAGATCTGCCCAGAAATCTTCTTGGGCTCCTTGGTTTTCTTGGACTTCTCAGCCTTCTTGGAGACACGAGACAAATCTTCAGACTGCACACTGAGTTCAGGAGGTGCAGTGGTCAACGGCTTCACAGTCGAAGCTTTTGGTGTGACATAGGGCTTCGAAGCTTTTGACTTCTTTTTCTTTTGCTTTGGTGGAGCAGGCTCATCTTCTGAGTCTGTGTCATCAGCTGATTGCTCCATAGTGGCCCTCTGAGCAGCTATGTGAGAGAGAAGCCCATCGAAGCTGGTGAAGGGGCCAATGACATTTGGATTGGCATCGCGTGTGCCATCCGGCCTAGGAGCAGATGGACCAAGGTTGAAGTTGAGTCCAAGATCTTTCTTGTTCTTCACAGCTGACTCCTTGGCAAACTAATAGTTGCGCTTAAAGAGATTGTATTCATGACACCATAACATGGATGATGGGTCGGCATTCTCAGGCTTCGGTCCTCGGACCATGCATGGGTAGGAGCCTTGGGCAATGGCTTCAGGCTTCGACTTTGGTTGTAGATTCCTGTACAGAATATCTCCCCATGGGCGCTTGATAGCATTCTTCTCTGCATATTCAGGGGTTACGAAGTTTTACTTGAACCACTGTTCAGCCCAATATCTTCGAATCCATTGGATTCGGGTCTTGCGCTGACCGTAACTTTTCTCAGGATTTTACTTGTACAATTCATACAGATCCGGAGGCAGATCTAGGGCTGTGTTGCCTCTGTGTTGTCTGCCACCTTTTATTGCTGATTTCTCCGTTGCCATGATATTCAGACTGATTGGCTTCAGAACAAAGAAAGGCTTCCGTCTACTGGTCAGATAAGAACTAGCTTCAGGAGAGTGAATATGATGCTATAAGAACTCTGCAAATGAATGCAGACTGTGAGAACCAAGGGATTCTCCCATAGACATGTACCTGTGACATCATTAGAGATGCGAGGGCAAGGGAAGAGGTCATATGCATTCTCAGAAGATTTTGAAGAAAAGTCAGTTTGAAGACATTGTCCTCATAGAGCGAAGACATTCACTTATTTGAAGAGAGTTGGTTCCAGATTTGTACGAATCCATGAATAAGTACATGTGAGGAATCTAACTAGTTATGAAGCATAAGTGAATATTCTTAGCATGATATGAGATGCAGATAAGGACGGATCCATACTTGGAAGTGAAGAAACCACTTTTGGTTGAAGCGGATGGATTTGACGGATCGAAAAGGCAGTAAAAAGTGATATTTAATTACCGCTGACGAACTGCTAGACGAGGCAGGGTTAGAAGCCGAGCAGTTCAATCTCCCACGCCCTAACTTGGCGGCGGAAGACACCTACGGTGGCGGCGGGGAGGACGAGGTCCGTGGCCGGCGTGAGGACGGTGTTGAAGAAGTCGCGGCAGCTAAGCGCTTCGTCTCCGGCGTCGACGCGAACTAGCGGAGGCGCTAGGGTTTGAGCGAGGCGGCGAGGTGGAAGAAGAGATATTGACCGCGGGGTGTGCGTATTTATAAGGAAAGGGACTGCACATCGTAATTACGCAGGTACCCCTGGCGGTTCACATCTGAAGGACACGTGGCTTGCATGCAACTTGTTGGAAGTTGTTCCATGTACCCACGCACGCCTGGATTGTCGGGTGGTCGTTTCGGCTTCTCTGGTATTCAGGCAAAAATGATATGTAATTAAAAATAGATTTAAATGTTTGTCTCTTTGTCTTCTGCTGACAAGGACTCAGAGAAGACAATTGATAGGTTTCAACAGAGTGCATATGACTTGGATAGATAGAAAATTTGAGGTAGAAGCACAGAGGGGGTTAGGGTCCGATCACATTCACTTAGATCACGAAAAAAATATGAAGACATAGCTATAAGTGAATGCTGTAGAGGACGAAAAAAATATGAAGACATATATATCAGACCAACTCAACATAGCGAAGATAAAACTCGAAGTCAAATTAATGTTGAAGACAAACCAAATGCGAAGACTATGCAATTGTGACGCCAAACGAAACACTTCAATAAGAATTTGGTGGTGGCGTTACCCGCCGTATAGGATGTATTAGACCCAGACACAGCGCACAATTATCGTGGCACTCCAAAGTCAAATTCCACGTTAATGTATTCACACTTAGAGTGTATGTCTTCATTGATTGAAGATATACGTTACTTCGTGTGTTGCACATCTAAGTCATCAACATGCATAAGCGTTAGGATGTGTGTCCAATTATAGTACATTTGAGGATTCTAAGATATTTAGCTCACACCACAACTTGCAAAACCTTTTCTCATCCAAGGGCTTTGTGAAGATATCTGCCAATTGCTCTTCAGTGTTGACGTGAATGATATCAATATCTTCCTTCATGACATGATCTCTGAGAAAGTGATGACGGATCTGAATGTGCTTTGTCTTCGAGTGCTGGACTGGGTTGTTGGCAATCTTGATGGCGCTTTCATTGTCACAGTAGAGTGGCACATGCTTCAGGTGGATGCCATAGTCCTTGAGAGCTTGCTAGGTTCACTCGGTGAGGCTTCATCTAGCACATTTGGCAGGTGCTCTCTTTGCGAGCCGTTAGTCTCATCGAACCGCACATCCACAGTTTCGACCACTTTATAGTGAAAGAGATTGATGACTATATAGGAGTGCGAGTCCTTTCCATATCCAAGCATAAACCCTTCATGTGCTTTCGGTGCAAATTTTGAAGTGTGATGTGGATCCTTGATCCAGCACCTAGCACCAAATACTCTGAAGTAGCTGACGTTTGGCTTCTTACACTACTGGAATCAGCTAATTTGCCATCTGCCAGCTCTTTGCCGTCTGCTAGCTGACGGCAAAGAAGCTCTTTGCCATCAGCTACCCAAAAGCAGATGGAAAAGAAAGGGCAGATGGCAAAGAAGCTCTTTGCCATCTGCCAGCTCTTTGCCGTCCGCTAGCAGACGGCAAAGAATCTTTGCCGTCCGCCAGCAGACGGCAAAGAGTGAGGTGGCCCCCACCCCCCGCCCGTTTAGAAAAAACCTAACGGCCCACCTCTTTGCCGTCCGCCAGCAGACGGCAAAGAGGCAAAAAGGGCGGACGACAAAGATAGGCGGACGGCAAAGAGGGCACTACCTAACGGCCCGTACCCCCCCGCCCGTTACTCACTTCTTCTCTCCTTGCCGTTCTCTCCTCCCACCCCGCCGCCGCCGCCCGCCCCGCCCCGGCCCCCCGCCGCCCCGGCCCGACCTCCACCGCACCCTCGCCGCCTCGACCTCCACCGCACCCTCGCCGCCTCTTCCACATCGCCCCGCCCACACCAGCCCGTGCCGCCGCCGCCGACCCCGTCCGGCGTAGCCGGCCTCCCCGCCGCCCCGCACCCCTCCCCAACCTCCATCGCGGCCCCGCCGCTCCTTCCACGTCGGCCAGCCGCGCCGCGGCCGTCCAAGCCCCGTACCGCCGCGCCCGTCCCCGCCCCCGACGCCCGACCAACCGCCGCTGCCGCTGTAGCCGCGGGTCGACCGCCCCCCGAGGAGCGCCGCCCATCGCTGCGCCGCCTTGCTGCCGCCCCGTCGCCGCCCCCTCCCCGACCCGTCGCCGCCCCCCACGGTGAGCCCTTGCCGCCCCCCTGTGTCCTATTTTTTTTCTTCTGTTTTTTTGTTTTTCTTTTCTGTTTAGATAAGGTTTTTTATATTAAGTTTTTTCAGTTTAGAATTAATTAGTTTAGGTTATTTAGTTTAATTAGTTTAGGTTTAATTAGTTTAAATAGTTTAGTTTTAATTAGTTTAGGTTTTTAGTTTAGGTTTAGGTTATATAGTTAGCTAGATTAGATTAATTAGATTGGGTTATATTAGACTAGTGTTAGGTTTTAGTTAAATAGTCATAATTAAAGGAAGTGAAAAAAGATGAAAAAAGAAGACGAAAAGTAGAATAAGTAGAAGGGGGAAGAAGAAGAAGAAGAAGAAGAGGAGGAGGAGGAGGAGGAGGAGAAAGAAGAAGAAGAAGAAGAAGAAGAAGAAGAAGAAGAAGAAGAAGAAGAAGAAGAAGAAGAAGAAAAGAAGTAGAAGACGGGGGATGAGAAGAAGTAGAAGAATGAGAAGAAGTAGAAGTAGTAGAAGAATGAGAAGACCCCCTGACCCCCCAACCCGGACACCACACCCCGACACCCGACCCCGACTCCATCCCGACACCCGACCCCCTAACCCCGACACGACACCCCGACCCCCCGAACCCGAAACAGCACCCCGACCCTGACAAGACATCCCGACCCCCGACACGACACTCCCGACAACCCGACCCCGAGACCCCGACCCCGACCCCGACCCCGACCCCGACCCCGACACCCCGACCCCGAGCCTGACCCGACACCCCGACCCCGACACCGACACAGCACCCCGACCCCGACCCGGCACCCCGACCCGACACCCCGACCCCGAGACCCCGACCCCGACATGGCACCCCGACACCGACACGACACCCCGACCCCCAACACCTCCCGAAAAGGTGTTCTTTGGCCTTCCAGAGGCCGACGGGGTCATATATTTGTGAATTATTAGTTAGGTCATATATTTTTCGATTTTGTTATGAAAAACATCATATATAATTGTGTTGATCGGGTAGTTTTAAATGTGCAGTTGTTTCATCGCTGCGAGGTTTGGTGTTCGACGACCTCGCCATGCGTTTGACGAGCTCTGCCCCTTCGTTCGTGGGTGAGCACAAATGACATGTCCTCCTCCCCCATTAATTATTTGATCTATTCCGATGAAACTTGATAGCTAGCTATATATGTGTCTTGAATCATCAGTATGCGTAACCAATATGTGTCTCCCGTTCGAAAGCGTCATAGTTATAAATATGCATGCATTTGCATATTTATAACCTTGATTCTTTCGAATTGTCCAACGCTATGCATGGACAGCCCGAGTATGTTTAGATTGGGTTCGTTTTCCCATATGCTTTGCTCCGGATCCGACGCATAAATTTCGTCAGTGCCTCCCCTGTTGTTCTCCGAGTACACATCCTCTCTGTTTATTGCAGAGACGTGTATCAGTAGAACAACGGGGAGGTGCTGCCGAAATTTTGCGTAGGATCCGGAGCATAGCATGGGAAAATGAACCCAATCTAAACATACTCGGGTGGGATTAGGACCTATCATTACCTATTAGAGTGTAGGTTGCATGGACGTAATAAAATTGACAAAGTAGATCAACTGATGAATATATACATGGTGAATTATATATATATATATTTGTTGTGTGTCTAGTAGCTCTGAAAGTCAAGATGAGTGATCATGCGTGGATGTACACCGGTCACACTGGTCAGAACAAATGGAGCACTGAATGGTTCACAAAAACCAAGGGGTTTGTGCGAGCCGCATTTGCAAATGGCCAGAGGAAAACCTGGTGCCCCTGTTTACGGTGCGGCAATTGGGAAAAGAGGACAGAGGCTGAAATGGGCAAACACCTGCAGAAGAGTGGTTTTACGCCCGATTATACGGTGTGGACATTTCATGGTGAGTCTGCCCAACGTGACCGAGCTGAGGTGGATCGTCGTCGCACCGACGAGCATGGTACCGGGATGGAAAACATGGTGCAAGACTTTGATGATGCTCGGGATTCGGACGAGGAGATGGAGGAATCTGCAAAGGCCTTCAATGAAATGTTGGAGTCTTCAAAACGTCCGCTCCATGAGCACACTGAGCTTTGTCAGTTGGATGCCATCTCACAAGTAATGGCTCTGAAGGCTCAGTTCAACTTGGGCAGAGAATGCTAAGATGCAATGATGACAGTATTTGGACACTTTCTACCCAAAGGCCATGTAATGCCTGCAAACCTGTACCAGTCGGACAAAATCCTCCGTGCACTGAAGATGCCCTATGATAAGATACATGCCTGTGAGAAAGGATGTGTCTTGTTTAGGCTTGACTATGCGGACTTGAACTATTGTCCCATTTGCAAGTCTTCCAGGTATGTTGTGGTAGACAACGGTATGGGTGAGAAGACACAGACCAAAATCCCCGTTAGTGTTCTTCGGTATATGCCAATCGTACCAAGACTTCAACGTCTTTTCATGGTCGAAGAGACGGCCAGATAGATGACATGGCACAAAACGGGCAAAAGAACCGAACTAGATGCAGATGGGAATCTGATGATTGTACACACATCGGATGGTGTTGCGTGGAAAAAGTTTGATGAATTACATGGTGACAAAGCGGCAGATCCGAGGCATCCTCGAGTCGGCATCAGCACGGATGGGTTCAGTGTGTTTGGTATGACGGCAGCCCAATACAGTTGTTGGCCCGTATTTGTCTTTCCGCTCAATCCCCCCCGGACAGATTATGCAAAGAAAGAACATTTTCCTGACGTTGATAATTCCAGGGCCCAACTATCCGGGGAAAAATATGAATGTGTACATGCAACCGCTTAAGGACGAATTGCAAGAAGCCTGGGATAATGGGTTCAAGACATACGATGCCTATAGCAAATGGAACTTCATAATGCGTGTCTGGTACATGTACTCGACGCATGACTTGCCGGCGTATGCGCTATTCGTTGGCTGGTGTGTGCATGGAAGGTTCCCGTGCCCCACATGCAAGGGAGCTCTTGAGTTTCAATGGCTTCAGGCCGGTCGCAAGTTTTCTTGCTTCGACATGCATAGACAGTTCCTGAATCCTCGCCATAAGTTCTGGAAAGACAAGAAGAACTTCATCAGAGGTAGAGTTGTCAAAAACTCTGCACCACCTGCATTGACAGGCCAACAGACCCTGGATCAGTTAAACGCTCTCGAGCCAGATCCAGAGCGTCCAGGGTACTTCAAGGGGTATAATTCTAAGCACGCCTGGACTCACAAAACATGCTTATCGGATCTGCCTTACTTCAAAGACCTCCTTTGCCCACATAACATCGACGTGATGCACACTGAGAAGAATATCGCCGAGGCACTTTTTGGTACATTGTTCGGCATAGATGGGAAGTCAAAGGATAATACTAAGGCTAGAGTCGATCTGGAGGCGCTATGTGATAGGCCGTTACAAAACATGAAAGAACCGAAAGGAAAGCAGAACTGGACGAAGCCAAAGGCATGGTTCAATCTTGGAAGGCCAGCTATGAGGGAAATTATCTTGTGGGTGAAAATGCAGTTGATGTTCCCCGATGGGTATGCAGCGAATCTACAGAGGGGAGCCAGTCTTGATAAATTGAAGATATTTGGTCTCAAGAGTCATGATTGGCACATATGGATTGAGCGGGTAATGCCGGTGATGTTGCGTGGCTTCATCCCTGAGGATGAATGGCTAGTACTGGCAGAACTCAACTATTTCTTCCGTGTTCTTTGTGCGAAAGAACTATCGCCTGGCGTGCTAGAAGAAATGGAAGAGTTGGCGCCGGAGTTGATCTGCAAGTTAGAGAAGATCTTTCCACCGGGCTTCTTTAATCCAATGCAACATTTGATTTTGCATCTCCCGACCGAGGCAAGATTGGGGGGGCCCGTGCAAAATCGTTGGTGCTACCCAACTGAGAGGATGCAGAAGATGCTTCGACAAAAATGTAAAAATAAACATAGAATTGAAGCATCGATGGCTGAGGCATTCATCACTGAGGAGGCGGCAAACTTCGTGATAGCACACTACGAAGCCAAAAATCGTCATTTGCATAATCCGAAGCCTCGGTACAATGCTGACGACCCTAAAAAGGGTGGATCCAACCTCAGCCTATTCAAAGGGAATCTCGCACCAGCCAGTGTTTCAAATCCAGTATCTTTGGATAACGAACAATGGCGGACCATTTCGTTGTATATCTTCAACAACCTGATAGAAGGGCGGCCGTACATCGAGTAAGTTCTCGGTACATAGTTTCGCAACTTCTATTTCCTTTGAACTGCTCTTATTCTTGGATATTTCATACAGTCGATACGTCGCCTTATTCTCGTATGGAGCGGTGATCCAAAAGGATTCTGTCGAAGAGTATGAGCTTCTCGCAAAGCAAGGAGGCGGCTATCCCGGTTTCATCTCTTGGTTCAAACAAACGGTAATTTCTATTAGACTTGTAGGCTAATTTGTAGGCGGCTATCCCGGTTTCATTCGCTAATTTGTGCGTAATGCAACAATCCTTTCATATTAAACTTGTAGGCTAATTCAGAGTCTATGGACGCCGAATTGAGACAAGTCGCTAATGGTTTTGACTATAAGGTCTGTTCATTTGACAAATACGACATCAACGGGTATCGCTTTCGTACCTATGGCAAAGAGCTATCTATGGCCGACCGAAAGTCTACAAATTGTTGTGTATCTGCTATCGGCGAAGGAGGTACCGAGTATTATGGGAGAGTTGAAGCAATTTATGAACTTCTATTCTATGGTGAAAACCCACCGAATGTCGTAGTCTTCAAATGTTATTGGTTTCAGCCGAAGGAGACTAGAAGGACTCATGAACATATAGGGCTAGTTGAAATCAACCAAAGCACCCATTTAGATGTTCCTGATGTCTATATTACGGCTCAACAGGCGACCCAAGTATTCTATCTACCGTGGGCCTGCCAAACTAATCCAAATCTGAAAGGTTGGGATGCCGTTTATGAAGTGCCGCCACGTGCTAGACTATCTCCCCCAAAGGAAGAGGATTATGAACCTCACATTAACCCAGACACATATGAAGGAGAATTCTTCCAAGAGACACGTCTTTCCAAAAAGCGTTTCAAGAACCGCTATACTTCACCCCAAAACATTGAAGTAGACAGCGACAGTGAATCCGACATCACCCCAGAGGAGGAACAAGAAGAGCCGGAACAAGAAGAGGTTACTGCTGCGGATGACCTGTCATTGCTTGACCGATTACATCAAGGTGGCCTTGCACATGTTGATGCCACTGAACCCTATGAGCCCGTCATTGATTATAGTGATGATGATGATTATGCATTTATTGATGATACTGATCGAGATTATTAGTAGTGTCAGGTATTAAATTTTGTAATGTTGTACTTGATGATGATACACTTAAGTGATACACATATTATTATTCATGTCGGTCTTTTTTTTATGTTGTACTAATTTCATTTACTGTTTGTCATGGCAGGTGTTGAAAGATGGTGGGCGCTGGTCGGGAGCGCGCCAAGGCCCCTTCTTCGTCGACGCGTGGTCTGAGGTCTTCGATTCCAGACGCACCTCTCCGCCGAGCGTTGCTCGACAGTATGTCCACACCGCCGGGCCCTTCTTCGTCGACCGCGGTGCCCAGCAGGGGACGAGGTAGGAAGAGAGGAGGTGGGGCACGTGGTCGCGGGAGAGGAGGTAGGGTGACTGCTACGGCACCTTCCTCGCCGCCACCCCCAGCTGTTTCACCCGAGCACGTGACTGCTAGGGTGGACTCGTCCGAGGAGGAGGCTACACGGACTCCGGTCCACGAGCCTCCGGTCCACGGGTCTTGGGCCCACGAGCCTCGGGTCGACTGGCCTTCGGCCCACGAGAGTTCGGCCCACGAGACCCCGGAGGAGCACACGTCCGGATGGGGTACCTGGACGGATCAGCCCGAGGAGCCGAGTTGCCATGCTGATGATGGCGGGGAGCCGACTGATCTTGAGGAGGAGGGTGGCACCGTCTACCAGCGTGGTGGTACACGGCTCCCGTCCGTGCCGGCGACCCGCGAGCAGAGGTGGTTGATCTTCCCTGATGGGGAGAGGTACGTAAGTGCATTTAATATTTTTGTACCTTCTGCATTCACGTTTCTTTAAATAACTAATGCGTAGGCCTTGTCATGTTGCAGGGGTTGGGACCACCATCATAGTGTCCGCCGGCCCAACTCCGTCCTTGGAGTTCTTTGCCGGCAAAACTTCCCGGGGTTTGTCACGTTGCCTGGTGAGGGTCGGCTTCCAGAGCTTGGGTTGAGCTGGGAGCACTACGTGGCTGCCCCGGCCCCGCCGGATGTCATTATCGACGGTGTCGTGTGCGACACGAGGGCAGACATGGTGATCAGGACGTTCTGGGTAATTTCTCCTTTACACATTTCAAAATCTTCAACTAGCTAGTTATTAATTGTACTAATAAATATTGTCTCATTTGATTGCAGACATTCTACAGGTGTGAGGAGGGATACGAGGAGGACGCGGCAAATGTTATCCAGAACGTCTGCAAGCGCCTACTCCAGAACTTACGGCACGAGGATCGGGTGCAGGCTGTTCGAGACTACTACGCCTTGCGTGGTATCAAGAAGACCAAGCCGGCGTGCCGCGATAAGTTCCTGAGTAAGGAGCAGTACATGAAGGTAATTCTTAAGGCCTTCTACTTAAGTTCCTTCATTTAGTAATTCTTAGCCGTAGCGCTCAAGTTTCTATTTGCTAACTTAGGCGCCTCTGAGATGGTGTGCGGATCGGATGGATTGTTGGGAGGTGTTGGTCGATGAGTGGTGCTCAAAAGAATGGCTAGCCCTCCACAACGAGGCCAAGGACAAACGTGCCCAAATGGAAGGTGTGCCACACCATCAAGGCAGCTCCAACTTATATCAGTTCGGGCGCAACTGGGTATGTGGTTTGCTTCATGATTCATGCAATTCATTCATCATGCTAGCTTGAGCCCTTTAATTACTAATTTTCATCGTTTCTCTCTTTCAGGCATGCTACAATAAGGTGGATAAGGTGCCAGAGGTGTACGACCTGTATGCCATGGCCCACACTGGCTCTTTCAAGAAAGTCGAGGCTTTCTCTCAGTCTGACCTCGATGATGCAAACAACTTCACCAACATCTCCTCCCACAACAAGCTCGTGAGATATAGAGATGAGGGGAAGGCGAGGAAAGGGGAGGACTTTAACCCGAGCCAGGGTCCCATTGATCCAGAGCTGGTGATGATATCTGGTGGCGGGAGGTCCCATGGCTCCATAGCCATTGGAGATGGACTTATCCGTTGTCCTAGCACTCTCCCGGAGATCAAGGCGCGCCAGTCAAGCTCCGCTCCTGAGATAAGGCCTCGTGAACGGCCAGTGCAACTCGCCATCAAGGTTAGTGATACGTACTCAGTTATCTTTCTCCATTACATTGTGTGCGCTTCCATCAATGATTACAAATGGTCATGTGAGTGGTGTTGCAGGCTGCTATACAGACTGAGAGAGGTAGAACGGAGAAACTTCTGGCGGAGGCGGCGGAGAGGCAGCGGGAGATGGAGGAGAGGACGAGAAAGATGATGGAGGAGGAGAGGGCACGGAATGACATGCAGGCAAGGGCCATGTACGAGCTCCTTGTGGTAAGTTTCTTCTGCAGATTACTTGCTAGTCTTAACATTTGAGTCTCATTACTAACTAGTATGACTCTGTTCTGAAAACCAAATGTGCAGTCTGTGTGCGAGAAGTCCGGTCAGCCCGCTCCGCCGATGCCAGTGATTGCTCCTGGGAGCACGGTGAGTTTAATTTGAATGGACATTACTTGCTAGTCTTAACATTTGAGTGTCTTAATGCTAACGAGACATTGGAAATGATCTTTGGTGCAGCTTAACTCCAGAAACGCATCGCACGATCCTTCTCCAGGTAGCGGCACTAGCCACCCCGCTCCTACACCTCCCTAATCACGGTAAGTTTCTCTAGTGTTTTGCTTAACAAATGCATAAAGACCTAGACTTAGCTTTATTTCCTCCAATATGCTTACCATAATGACCTAGAGTTAGCTTCTTTTCCTCCAAAATGACTTAATAAGCTTACTGACCTCATAAACCATCCATTTTACCTAAGTTAGCTCTAAAACGATATGTACTTAGCTAACTTATGTCAAAAATTGCATAATTAGCTCATAAACGACCCATTTCACCTAGGTTAACTCATAAACGACCCATTTCACCTAGGTTAGCTCATAAACGACCCATTTCACCTAGGTTAGCTCATAAACGATCCATTTCACCTAGGTTAGCTCATAAACGATCCATTTCACCTAACTTAGCTCATAAACGACCCATTTCACCTAGGTTAACTCATAAACGACCCATTTCACCTAGGTTAGCTCATAAACGACCCATTTCACCTAGGTTAGCTCATAAACGATCCATTTCACCTAGGTTAGCTCATAAACGATCCATTTCACCTAACTTAGCTCATAAACGATCCATTTCACCTAAGATAGCTCATAAACGATCCATTTCACCTAGGTTAGCTAATAAACGATCCATTTCACCTAAGTTAGCTCATAAACGATCCATTTCAACTAATTTAGCTCATAAATGATCCAGTTCACCTAAGTTAGCTAATAAATGGCATATACTTCTTCTTCTAGTCTTCTTCTTCTTCTATTCTTTTTCTTCTAGTCTAATTCTTCTTCTAGTCTTCTTTTTCTAACTTTCTTATTTGTCATTTTGCAGGTTTCGTTCACTTCACGGAAGCCAGCTTTCTATGATGGATTGCTTGTTTTTTCCTTTGATGCACTTCTTGTATTCTGCTCGCTTGCTATGATGAAACTAGATTGCTATGATGAAACTTTGCATATTGTAATATGTATGGATCGATGGAACTATGTGCAACCTACTATGTATGTATGGATATATATGTGCTGGATATTTATTATGTTGGATATATATGTGCTGGCTCCTGTGATATATTTTCTGTGATAATTGTTGGATATAAGAAAAACAGAATAAAAAGAGGCAGTGCAGGCTCTTTGCCGTCCGCCGCGGACGGCAAAGACACCTTTGCCATAGGCGGCAGACGGCAAAGGGGGCACGTGGCGCCCACCTGTGCTTCCTGAGAGATGGACCATTTGGCAAATTTGCCTACCGTGGCGGACGGCAAAGCTAAGCTGACGGCAAAGACTTTGCCTTTGCCGTCAGCTGTGGCAGACGGCAAAAAATAGCGGGCGCTGACGCATTGCTGACGTCAACTGGCGGACGGCAAAGAGGCGCTCAAATTTGCCGTCCGCTGGCGGACGGCAAAGGCCGCCGTTAGCCGCCTAATGGACTAACGCTGGCGGACGTCCAGTATTTTTGCCGTCCTTCCTCTTTGCTGTCCGCCGCTGTAGGCAAAGGACTCTTTGCCGTCCGCCATAAAAAGCAGACGGCAAAGGACCTGTTTACCGTAGCCTACTTTGCCGGAGCCTTTTGCCGTCCGCGGCTGACGGCAAAGGCCTTTGCCGTCCGCCGTTCGAGCCTTTGCCGTCCGCCGTGGCAGACGGCAAAAAAGCTGTTTCCTGTAGTGTTACCAGTGAGTAGCTCATAGGATGTCTTCTTTAGAAGCTTGTGAAGATAAACACGGTTGATGACGTGGCATGCAGTATCAATGGCTTCAGGCTAGAACTTTCTTGGAGTCTTGTACTCATCAAGCATCGTCCGTGCCATCTCAATGAGGGTTCTGTTCTTGCGCTCCACGATGCCATTCTGCTGAGGTGTGTATGGAGGTGAGAACTCATGTGTGATGCCCAATGTATCAAGATAAGTGTCGAGGCCGGTGTTCTTGAATTCCGTGTCGTTATCACTCCTGATGTGCTTGGTCTTGATGCCATAGTTCGCCATGGCACGATTGGCGAATCGTCTGAAGACATCCTGCACTTCATTCTTGTATAGGATTATGTGCACCCATGTATATCTTGAGTAATCATCAACAATAACGAAGCCATAGAGGCAAGCAGTGGTAGTAAGGGTAGAGTAGTGAGTAGGGCCAAATAAGTCCATGTGAAGCAGCTCGAAGGGACGTGATGTCATCATGATTGTATTCGAGGGATGCTTGGCCCTAGTCATCTTTCCAGCTTCGCAAGCACCACATAGAT
Source organism: Aegilops tauschii subsp. strangulata (assembly GCF_002575655.3). Lineage (NCBI taxonomy): Eukaryota > Viridiplantae > Streptophyta > Magnoliopsida > Poales > Poaceae > Aegilops > Aegilops tauschii. The sequence continues at coordinate 495,681,000 of NC_053037.3, read as the reverse complement.
GATCCTTCTTGAACTTGACACCCTCAATGCCTACGACATGCTTCTTCTTCGTGAGAGTGTAGAAGTTCCTCATGCCGGCATGCCCTAGCCTCCGATGCGGCGTGAGCCGGTCAGCTGTTCGAAGGTTACAAATCTTTTGCGATTTTTTCCGCATTATGCGACGGATCGGCCTCAGTCCGATCAGGTGCTCACAGAACCCTAGTCCGGATTAAATGCTAAGTAGGGGATGCGCCTACATTTTTATTGTCAAACTTCTATGGCTAAGTGAGCGTGATAAAGCCACATAGTCCGATTGCCTGGTTCGTTGCGCTAAACACCTCCTTCAAGGACCAAATTTTTGGATCAAGAGTGTTTAGATTCCATCCCGAACACCCCCGTACTACCTACGTGGGGGATGAAGCCAACCACTGGCCAACTCTCAGATTTAATAAAAACGGCCGCACAGGAGGTAATTTAAAAAATAAATAATAATAAGCATCATATTACATAACGGCTTTGTTCCATCATCCAACACAAGCTAACATGAATGTATTCATTCGAAGATAACGTCTTTTGCACATTGTGCCGCCATGTCGGGGAAACGACACCTATGGGATCACTGGAATCCCTTCTACGGTTGGCGGGCGCGGGGTTGTGAGAAGAGCAGGTTTAGGAGCTAGCACAAAGATCGTTTACCCAGGTTCAGGCCGCGAGGATGCGTAATACCCTAGTCCTGCTTTGGTGTGTATTTAAGAGTGTTCTTGAGATCTCGAACTAGCTACGGTGGCTGCGTAGCTCCAAAGAGCCGAATCCTTCTCCAGTATGCCACGAGCCTCCTTTTATAGTTGAAAGGGGCTGCCACAATGGCACACAGGAGGTGGAAAGGTCTACAGTGCGCGAGCTTATTGCCGGCATTATGGGACAAAGCGCATTAAATGCGCTACTTATGTGTCCATTAGCTTTATCGGGGACGGGAACGAGACCCGTCCCGTCCGTCATCGCTCCGCCTCGCTTCGACACGCGCCTAGGCCAGCGATGCGTGCGGTGCCATGTTGGCAGGCAGGCAGCTGAGGTGGCGCGGTGGTAGGGTCTTGACGAAGACCTGCATGCCACCACGCAGGTGCTTGCTGGGTCGGTGTAGAGGCCGCCTGTCGCCATGCAGGTGCCTGCCCAGCTGGGTGAGCTAGCAGCTGCATGGGAACGGTGGTGGTATCTTGGCTGACGTGGGCCTGGCTGCGGCCCCGCTGGTGTCCTCGACAAGAGTCTTGCCGGGGCCCCGGCAAGGGTCTTGCCGTGGCGTCGTGGTCGTCCTCGGCAAGGACCTCGCCGGGGGTCTTGTGGATTTCCTCGGCTAGGATCCCGCCGAGGGTCGCGGTCTTCTGGTCCTCATCTGATCCCGTGTATTTATGATCTTGACAAAGATCTGCATGCCACCACGGAGGTGCCTCCCGAGCCTTGGTTCCAATGTAGTTGTTGACGGCGTTTGGAACCCTTGGGCTCAAGGGTGGCTCGCTCTGCTGGCGTTGGGCACGTTGCCGGGGCCGCGGAGGCCGCCCCGGCAAGGGTCTTGCCGGGGGGACTCCACCTCGCCTCTCTGCTCTTCAGTGCTTCTGGTCTTGGCATTGCCTCGTTTGCCTTGTGCTCTGGCTCCCCTCTTCTGCCCTGCTTGGTGTGGCCGTGGGCGCGGCTCCGAATGCCCGTGCACAAGTAAAGGGGTCAAAAGGAGAGCCCCTACTTTTGTACATCGACAGGAGCCCCCGGGCCTGGGCCTCACATAAGCGTGACGCGTTGTTGGGCCAGGCCCAGAACGGTGCGTGGGCAGCTGGGGCGGATTTTACCGCTGTACTTTTCGTCCGCTGCGCTTCTCCATGACCCGCGTTGAACGCGCGACATGGAGGGTCGTGCGTGACGTGGGGGTCATGCGTGGGGCGGTTCCCGCGCGCATGCGTCACATCGCGGTAAAGAGGTGGCTCGCACCTTCCCCATAAAAAGAGGGAGGCGCAGAGGCGCGACTCATTTACTGAGTGGACTCGGGTCGTGGTCTTCAAGGCATCCGCGCCCCACGATCACGGGGCGGGGAACGGTCGCCTCACCCGTCCCCTCGATTCTGCTTGCTCGCCACGTGTCCCCCATGCAGGTGGCAGGCGGTGGAGGCGGGAAACCGGGCCGTCGGTGATTGGGGCAGCGGGTCGGTCCTGATTCCCTGCGCCCCCGATGGCCGGATTGGTCGAGCGGGGCGACCGAGCCCCGACCCCGCCTCTTTATAAGAAGGGGGAGGGAGATGGCATCCCACATCCCTTTATCATCCGTCTTCATTCACTTTGGCTCCTTCCCTCCATCTGCCATGGCGAGAGGAGGCGCCGGCCCTTCGACGGTGGCGGCGAGAGTCGCTGCTCGACAGCGCGTCCCTCCTCCCCAAGAGCTCGCGGTGGCAGAGTCGGCCATGAGAGGAAGGGGGAGGGGGCGAGGCCGAGGTCGTCGTGGCGCTCGGGGAAGAGGGGGACGGGGCGGCGCACCGGCCTCGCCTGTGCCAGCGATGCCTCTTCCAATGGAGGGCCACGTTGGGGACCAGCCTCGCGAGTTCTTCATCAGGCTACACCGGCCACCGCGCCGTCGTCTTCGTCTCCCTACCCCGTTTGCTCGGGAGATGGAGCTCGATCCGCCCCAGACTCTCAGGCTGCACATGAGGGGTTGTGGGAACGGCGGCACGGGGGTCGACGTCGACTTCCCGCCCCCCATGTCATGTACCTCTTTCGCGGATGGAAGACATTTGCTCGTATCCACAGCCTAACGCCGGGGCTCGTTCTCTACTTCAAATAAATGGAGAATGGCCTGCTCTCCGTCAAGGTCTTTGGAGAGCTTGGAACTCGCCTAAAGTGTTGCGTGGAGAGCTCCTTCGACAATGAAGATTCCTCCTCAAGCGGGAGTGATGAGGAGGACAGCGGCAGATTGGCTCAAAATGCTTAGTGATATGCTCCAAAACCCTCCACTACTTTCTCACATCCACATATGTCCCAAACCAAAAAGTCCAACTCGGCCCCACCGATTCTTTCTATTCGGAGCCACCGAGTTCAGTTGACATAGCCACTGCCAGAAACCCTAGTCTTTTCGGTCTCACCGATAGGGATCTCGGTCTCACCGAGATGGGATTGTAATCTCTCTGTTTCCCTTCATAACATTTCGGTCAAACCGAGATGAGCGATCGGTCCCACCGAGATTGCAATGCAAACACTCTGTTTCCTTTTCGTAACGTTTCGGTCCAACCGAGATGAGCGAATTGGTCCCACCGAGTTTGCCTGACCAACTCTCTATTAGTCCATTACCAAAATCGGTCTCACCGAGTTTGTGTAATCGGTCTCACCGAGATTATGTTATGCCCTAACCCTAACGAAATCGGCCCCACCGAGTTGACGTGTCGGTCCCACCAAAATGCCTAACGGTCACATTATGAACCAAATCGGTCTGACCGAGTTCTTTGAATCGGTCCCACCGAGTTTGGTGATTTGTGTGTAACGGTTAGATTTTGTGTGGAGGCTATATATACCCCTCCACCCACTCTTCATTCGTGGAGAGAACCATCAGAACATGCCTACACTTCCAACACATATTTTCTGAGAGAGAACGACCTACACTTGTGTTGAGGTCAAGATATTCCATTCCAACCACATAAATCTTGATCTCTAGCCTTCCCCAAGTTGCTTTCCACTCAAATCTTCTTTCCACCAAATCCAAATCCTGTGAGAGAGAGTTGAGTGTTGGGGAGACTATCATTTGAAGCACAAGATCAAGGAGTTCATCATCAACACACCATTTGTTACTTCTTGGAGAGTGGTGTCTCCTAGATTGGCTAGGTGTCACTTGGGAGCCTCCGTCAAGATTGTGGAGTTGAACCAAGGAGTTTGTAAGGGCAAGGAGATCGCCTACTTCGTGAAGATCTACCCTAGTGAGGCAAGTCCTTCATGGGCGACGGCCATGGTGGGATAGACAAGGTTGCTTCTTCGTGGACCCTTCGTGGGTGGAGCCCTCCGTGGACTCGCGCAACCGTTACCCTTTGTGGGTTGAAGTCTCCATCAACGTGGATGTACGACAGCACCACCTATCGAAACCACGGATAAAAAATCTCTGTGTCAACATTGTGTTTGCTCCCTCAAACTCAACCCTTTACCTTCATATGCAATTGTTTTACATTCCGCTACTATACTCTTAGAATTGCATTGTAGGTTGATTGCTTGACTTGTGCTAAGTTGCTAAAATCTGCCAAGAACTAAAATTGGGAAAAGGCTAGATTTTTATTTGGTCAAGTAGTCTAATCACCCCCCTCTAGACATACTTTTGATCCTACAAGTGGTATCAGAGCTTTGGTCTCCATTTGCTTTGATTTCCATAGCTTTTGGTGGTCATAGCCTTGGTTTCACAACCTAGGAGAGTATGGCGTCTAGCGAGGGAAATTACCACCGTAGAGGTCCTTACTTTGATGGTACAAATTTTGCTAGTTGGAAGCATAAGATGAAAATGCATATTCTTGGACATAACCCCGCCGTTTTGGGCTATTGTGTGTATTGGCTTGCAAGGTGAATTCTTTGATGGGAGAGAACCAAACCGTGAAGCTACCGCGGAAGAGTTGAAGATGCTACAATACAATGCTCAAGCTTGTGATATTCTCTTCAATGGATTGTGCCCCGAAGAATTCAACAAAATCAGCCGTCTTGAGAATGCAAAGGAAATTTGGGATACTTTGATTGATATGCACTGTCCGGTGGGTCCCCGCTGTTAGGTGGAGGAATAATTATTTTACGCGTAATAAGGAGGCACTTCCTTGCTGCGGCCGTGGACCCAGCTGTCAGCCTCTCCACGTACAGTACTCTTTCGATGGAAGTCGTTCCTTGACCACGTTGACCATGCCGCACCGAGAGCACCAGGGCGGTGGACGACGGCGAGGCCTAGGAAGGGGACGACGCGGAGCCGGGGAAGACGCGGCAGTGGAAGCCCGCGCGGAGGGGAGTACGAGGGTTCACTGGTTCGGCTGCGGTGTGAGGCTGCCATCGCCGCAGGGCCTGGCCAGCGGTGGGAATAGTAGGGGGCGGTGAGGCCTCCGCGGCAGCACAGCCGGCCACGGGAGGTAGGAGCATGCGGCATGACCGGCGCTGCTTTGGGCGGCTGGAGCAAGAAGACCAGAGGTTGAAGAAGCACTACGGTCGTTTGATGGACATCGTACGGTCACTGGAGCTAGAATCGTTAATATTGACTAAGTGGACAAAGCACTCCGTCCCCGTCAACTTAGTAGGCCCACAAGTCAGCCGCCCACCAAGGTCGGTCCCAACTAGCAGGGGGAGTATTCATTTTTTTGTGCGTAATAAGGCGGCACTTCCGGTGGGTCCGAGCTGACAGTGGGGGGAACGTTTTTTCACGAAATACGGTGGCCCGTCCGGTGGGTCCTAGCAGTTAGGGGGGAAACGTTTTTTTCGCCAAATACGGTGGCCCGTCTGGTGGGTCCCTGCTGTCAGGTGGAGGAATAATTATTTTCCGCGTAATAAGGAGGCACTTCCTTGCTGCGGCCGTGGACCCAGCTGTCAGCCTCTCCACGTACAGTACTCTTCCGATGGAAGTCGTTCCTTGACCATGTTGACCACGCCGCGCCGAGAGCACCAGGGCGGTGGACGATGGTGAGGCCTAGGAAGGGGACGACGCGGAGCCGGGGAAGACGCGACAGTGGATGCCCACGCGTAGAGGAGTATGAGGGTTCACTGGTTCGCTGCGGTGTGAGGCTGCCGATGCCGCAGAATAACAGGGGGTGTGGGTGAGTAAAGGGATGGCCTGGCCAGCGGTGGTAGTAGTAGGGGGTGGTGAGGCCTCCGCCGCATGGCAGCCGGCCACGGGAGGCAGGAGCATGAGGCACGACCGGCGCTGGTTTGGGCGGCTGGAGCAAGAAGACGAGAGGTTGAAGAAGCACTACGTACGACCGTTGGATGGACATCGTACGGTCACTGGAGCTAGAATCGTGCATATTGACTAAGTTGACAAAGCCCTCCGTCCCCGTCAACTTAGTAGGCCCACAAGTCAGCCTGCCACTATACTGGGTCCCAGCTAGCAGGGGGAGTATTCATTTTTTTGTGCGTAATAAGGACGCACTTCCTTGCGTGCGAAGATATAGCTGGTGGGTCCGAGCTGTCAGCGGCGGTAACTTTTTTTCACGAAATACAGAGGCCCTTTCGATGGGTCCCAGATGTCAGGTGGAGGAATCTTATTTTGCGCATAATAAGGAGGCATTTCCTTGCGTGCGGCCGTGGACCCAGCTGTCAGCCTCTCCACGTACAGTCCACTTCAGATGCATGTCGGTCGTTGACCATGTTGACCAGGCCGCGCCGAGAGCACCAGGATGGTGGATGACGGCGAGGCCTAGGAAGGGAACGACACGGAGGCAGGGAAGACTCGGCAGTTGTTTCCCACGCGGAGGGGAGTACGACTGTACGAGGGTTTACTGGTTCGTCTGCCGTCGCCGGAGAATAACAACATGTGTGGGTGAGTAGAGGGATGGCTAGGCCAGCGATGGGAGTACGGTGGGGCGGTGAGGCCTGCGCGGCAGCACAGCTGGCCGCGGGGAGGAGGGAGCAGGCAGTCCCGCCGGCGCTTGTTTGAGCGGCTGGAGCAGGAAGAGCAGAGATTGAAGAAGCACGACGGCCGTTGGATGGACATCCAACAGTCACTGCTTGTGCGTCAACCTTTTTTTTAGGAAAGCCTCAAATCTGTGGAAAACAGCATACAACCCATCTGCCATTGTTTCTAATAATTTACAGCCCATTTGCTAATTCTTAAGTTTTTTTGGAGCCCATATTCTTTTTGTTAGCATTACAGCCCATATTGTTGCCACAGTTAAAAAATTATACAAATTTTTGCATATTTCGGTGCGGTCCGAACTGTTTTTAATCCTGAAATTTCGAGTCACATTCAAACTGATTTTAAAAATAAATGTATATCAATATAAAATCCAACAAATTGTCCATGCATAAAAATTAATGCAATTTAAAATCTCGAAATGAAAAAAAGATATTTGAAACTAATTGCCGGTTTGATGTGTTTTAAAAATGTACAACCCATTTCTCATTACTGATAGGCCATTTTCTCGTCCAGCCGAATGATGCTCTCCTCGTCTTGAAAGATTTGCAGCCCAACATGCCTGACAAAGCGACTTACTTGGCAAATCGCAAAAAAACTGGGCTAGCCATTTTTAGAAAGAAAAAAAACTACTGGGCTGGTCTGTGGTAAACATAAAAGAGAAGGCTGTCTAGACAGGCCAGAGTGCCCCGCACAGCCCAGTTGACACCCTGCTTCCGTCTCAAAAACAAATTAGATAAATGCCACTCCAGTTATGGCGATTCATAAAAATGCCACTGCAATTTCCAAACTTTGAAAAATGCCACTGCAATTTTTGCAAACTATGGAAAACGCCACTGCAATTTGCAAACTTTGAAAAACGCCACTCCAGACTTCGAAAAATGCCACTGGAAATGGCATTTTCAAAGTTTGGAAATTGCAGTGGCATTTTTCTCAGAAACACCAGATTTGGAGTGGCATTTATCAAATTAACCCAAAACAAAAATAACTGGGCGAGTTGCTAGGTCCCTGGTGTCAGCCGCTCGTTGTGCAATTCTCTCGTTTATTGACTACGTTGACAATGGCATGGGACCCAGATGTCAGAAATCCATTAGAAGGAGCCATTTTTTTATTGGCTTGAAATAAGGAGGCACTTGCTTGCGTACTGCCATGACCTTGGCGGGTTCCTGCTGTCATCCTCTCCACGTACAATCATCTCCTGATTGTGTACGCGTCAACTTGGTAGGCCCACAAGTCAGCCTCTAAACCCGTGGAGGACAAATACAACCCATTTAAAAAAATAACAACCCATTCCATACGTTCAAACGGAAAGTTCAACATTCAGAGCAAAGTAACAGGTCTGATCCACATATAGAGTACTGAACTTCCACGTTGACAACCATCATAGCCAAGTTAACTATCTACTCCCACTAATACTCTAGTAGCGAGCAAGTACTAACTTACTCTTAGCTAACTAGACGATGCCGACCGCCATTTGCGGTACACGCTAAACGCCGGCACCGGCGTCCTCCGCCTCGCCTCGGACTTGCCAGAGGTGCGATAGGGCGCGTTGCTCGCGCGCGTTGGCCCTTGCCATGCCAGCGTGGTCCACCGAAGCTTCGGCTTCTAAGCGAGAAACCCACATGACGAGCTGGTAGTAAAAATCGGTGTCGCGAACGCGTGCGTGCCCGACAGCCTCCAGGGCTATTTGCCGGGCGCCGGCCTCCATGTAGTCGGCCCAGTTGCGGGCGCTCTGCTCGCGACTCAGAGCTTCGGTGCGCTGCTGCTCCATGTCCCGCTGGCGGCGCAGATCGGCGATACGATTGTCCTCCACCAAGCGGTGGCGCTCCAACAACTCCTGCTCCTCCGCCAGGCGGTCGCGCTCCAACAAGTCCTCGATCTCCGCATTGCCATCTAAAGACCGATAGAATGCCTCCTCCCTCCGTCTGCCTTCCGGTGAAAAACCGAACACTAGTTCCGGTGGTGACCGCCTCCGGCCTCGCCTATCGCGGATGGGCGGGGGCATGGAGGACGTGGCGAGAGCGAGGATAAGTGGCGAGCGACGTCGGGCCGGTGGGGGCTTATGAGGATAGGGCGAGTTGGGTCACGGTGCCACCATAGAAGGCTAGGAAACAATACATATAGGCGGAAGGTAGCGCGACGGTCATCGGAATTCAATGCATAATTAAGCAGGCATGGCTTAGCGCGCCAGCTTGCCGTGGAAAACTAGAGAAACTGAAATTCTGACTGTGCCGTCCCGTCCCGTCCGTGCTGGGTCGCACGCCAGCATGACGGTTAAACGAGTGCACTCGAATCATCTCCCTCCTTGTCAATACTGATTCCACGGATTTAAAAGGCCCGCAACAATTAAAGCGCATCTTTTTCATACTTTTTTATACTACTAGTACTAGAGGTGGAGTAGTGGTAGAGTAGTTTATATTTTCTTTGCAAATAGTACCAGTTAGTCGTGCTTCAAAACTGAACGACACGCCATTAAAAAAATAAAGTCGAGAAATAATGCGGCACTTCGGGCCAACGCAGCGAGTCCTTATGTACAATTTCTGAAAGGACGTGTAGGCCGGGGCGCCTCTTCGTGTACCGTGGCAAACTGGCAACCGTCCACCGACTCTTCGCCTTTCCCTCTCGATTTGGAACTGCTGTCGCACGCTCTTCCTCCCTCCTCCATTTGCCTTCACCCTTCCTTCTGCCATTGTTCGATCGTCTTCTCCATGGAGGGAACAAGCCGGAAACGACCCCGTTATTCTTCCCTGATCTGAAAGATGACGTGGTGGAGGAACTCATTGATCGGTGCGAAGTCATCACCTCGGCTAGCATGGCAGGTTCGTTCAAGCCCATTCTCGACTCAACTAATAACATCATTACAAGGAACCCAAGGGTCCAGGAGCGGTTTGATCTCCCTTATCTTCTTCACTATAAGCCTGTTTGCATGGGCGCGGACGACGGAGGCCTCGCCTTGTGCAAGTTGATGCCGCTTGATAATGATACGTGTGATGTCAAGATGCTATCGCTTAAGGGTAAGGCCTGGGCTGGCGCAAATGGAGATTGGGTTGTTTATATTGGGTACAATTGCGAGTGGGAACTTGTGAATGTGTACACTCGTCAGCGGATTCCACTTCCAAAAATCTCAGAGTGCCCCGAGGTTGAGCACACAGATGATCTACGTACGTTCAAATATGATCATGGTGACTGTCGTCTACTGAAGATAGCAATTTGTCGAGTTCCCAACCTCTCTTGGAATTACAAGAACTATGAAGTTGTTGCAATCTTCGACAAGCTTGTTGCCATCCTTACTCATTCCACGGTTCGTCATCCATGGATCTTGCTCAAAAATCAGTTTCTGCACACGGATGAGTATTGTGATGCAATTGAATACGAGGATCTTGTGTTTGCTGCCACCACTCGTGGCACTGTTTTTGCATGGGATCCTCGTAGTTTCGGTACGTTTGTCTTCCACCATAATTATAATTGTTTCATCCACATGCATGCGGGATTGCAAGTTTCCCTTTACTAATTAACCTTCTTCTTGTGTTTCCAAGGTCCTATGAACATTCCACCACCTTTAATTGAAAATTTTTATAAGCAAGGGGGAGATGACGATGGTGATGATCACAAGCATGAGGAGGAGCAGAACTTATATACTCAGTGGCGCCTGGCAACTAATTCCGATGGATCACCTCTTCTTGTCTGTATACAGTGCACTCAGATTGTTAGTACTGAGGAAGCAGGTGTTGTCTCCCATGGTCGCCCTCTCCGGACCTATTCCAACACCCGTTGCATGGTATTCAGGATGGATACTAGTGTGCTAGCACCAACACCTTCTCCCTGGTTCAGTATTGATAGTCTTGGAGAAAACTCGCTCTTCCTTGGACCAAACTATCCAATGATGGTGAAAGGCGATCCAGCTGCTGTTGACACAACGTTACTACCATTTATGAGAAGCAACTATATCTATACCTTGGACATTTCAGTGGTTCCCTACCCTGGTCCTGATATATGCCGCTTCAGCCTGGATGATCAGTCCTGCGTTGCTCTCGATATTGACAATAGCTGGCCCTTCCCAGAGCACCTATGGTTCAAAGCAAGCATTTCCAACGCCGAGGATTGGTTGAGCTGAAGTTCATTTCATTGCTTGTTATTTGTTGTGTGATGAAAACTTTAGTATTTGCTAGAATGTTTTGTTGGAAATAATCTATAATCCAACATGTATCCTCATTGTCGTTGTGTGTTGATGACTTGTTGTATGTAATGAATGGTACATTTTCAAATGCATGTCATAGACTCAATTTATGAATGGTTTTCGAGTCACTTCTTAGAGTGTGAGTACCGTAGTAGTATAGCCAGCATCCGGTTAGTATATGAAGTTGCCACATCACATAGAGCCAACCTAATATTGGAGTATGCTAGCCCTCCACCGGCGCACCGCTTCAAATGGCGGAGGAAGTGAGAGGTCGCGTCACCTTGTGTCCAGATCTGAGATGCCACGTGTACCAGATGAATGACTCCAAGTTCGACCACCGTGATGCTAGGTGCGAGCAAGGGAACACTGTTGGAGAGACCCCCTCATAATTTTCCTATATTGGTCGTTTGATTCATAGGATAGAATGCTATAGGATTTTTTCCCTATGTAATCATGTTTTAATTGGCAATCTAGCATCCACTCCAACTTTTGTTTCACTTTGTTCCTACGAAGAGAGTACTTGCTCTAAATGATGTGCCGCTGCAAGAGCCGCCTATATTTATTAACCATGCTCTAAAAAGGTGGACCAGCTTTGGCTATAGTAGTACTGTACTAGGTTAGTAGGTGACCTTGCGCTTGGCTCTTCTCCTCTTCCGGAAGTCGAACAATATATGATGGTACTACAGTAGTACTTCTGGCAATCTGACACCAAATGAACTGCTGCACGTCCACCGCTTGTAAGCAAAAGTTTCTCCTCGTGTTGGGAGCCACCGCGCACGCGTTGGCGAGGGAGAAGGCGTAGTAAGCAAGCTTCTCGTTGTTCTGCGAGTTGACATGACACATCAAAGTTATTTATTAGTACTCTCTTCAAAAAGGGCCGACCATGTCCATGGCTACCATCCCGTGCTCTGTCATTGAGTACGTGCACTATTCACGTGCCATCGAGGAGAAAAAATATTGCGTAGTACTAGGTGCCATCGAAGTGCACGACTCACTTACGCACTGCATATCTCCATTTTCTTGCATGACACGCCACCTTGATGCTTGATGTCCCGCGTGTCATGGAGGCATATAGTATGATTTTGTAAAATGGAGGCATATAGATGTCCCGCGTGTCGGCAACAGGATGAACAAAGATCATGTCTTAAACGAAAGAGTGGAAGAACATAGATTCCCGACGGCCGAGAAGGAGCTACAAACCTCGGGGTGGAGCGTCTGCACTCATAATATTTTATATTATTCAGCGATATAAAATCAACCAAATCTCTCCACGTTCCTATACCATTCTATAGTATGAGAATAACTTTGAACGTAAGCCATTGATTCACTCTATCCAATGGTCATAGTTGGAAAATCCAAACAAAACCAAGCACTGGATCAACTCTTTTTTCGAGATCAACTCCTTTAGCATTTAGATTGTTGCCGCCTGCCCACCTAGCCCACCTATATATCCGCTCACGTGTGATGATCACAGGAGCTATCCACTCAGATTGTATGTTAAAAAATAAAGGTCGATAACTAATGCGGCACCTCGGGCCAACACGGCCAGATCGCATTTTGCACGAGAAATTACACACCATGTTTCGTTGACATGTGGTCCCGGTCCAACATGTCAGTGAGAAGACGGCGAGTCCTTCTATACAATTTTCGAAAGGACGTGTAGGCCGGGGCGCCTCTTCGTGTACCGTGGCAAACTGGCAACCGTCCACCGACTCTTCGCCTTTCCCTCTCGATTTGGAACTGCTGTTGCACGCTCTTCCTCCCTCCTCCATTTGCCTTCACCCTTTCTTCTGCCATTGTTCGATCGTCTTCTCCATGGAGGGAACAAGCCGGAAACGACCCCGTTATTCTTGCCCCGATCTGAAAGATGATGTGGTGGGGGAACTCATTGATCTGTGCGACGTCATCACCTCGGCTAGCATGGCAGGTTCGTTCAAGAACATTCTCGACTCAACTAATAACATCATTACAAGGAACCCAAGGGTCCAGGAGCGGTTTGATCTCCCCTATCTTCTTTGCCGTGACCCTGCTGACTGGCGCGGGGACTAGAGAAGCCTCGCCTTGTGCAAGTTGATGCCGCATGATAATGATACGTATGATGTGAAGATGCCATCGCTTGAGGGCAAGGCTTGGGCAGGCGCAAATGGAGATTGGGTTGTTTATATTGGGTACAATTGCGAGTGGGAACTTGTGAATGTGTGCACTTGTCAGCGGATTCCACTTCCAAAAATCTCCGAGTGCCCTGAGGTTGAGCACACAGATGATCTACGTACGTTCAAATATGATCATGGTGACTGTCGTCTACGGAAGATAGCAATTTCTCGAGTTCCCAACCGCTCTTGGAATTACAAGAACTATCAAGTTGTTGCTATCTTCGACAAGCTTGTTGCCATCGTTCGTGGTTCGACTGGATGGATATTGCTCAAAAATCAGTTTCTATACACGGATGTGTACAGTGATGCAATTGAATACGAGGGTCTTGTGTTTGCTGCCACCACTCGTGGCACTGTTTTTGCATGGGATCCTCATAGTTTCTGTACGTTTGTCTTCCACCGTAATTATAATTGTTTCATCCACATGCGTGCGAGTTAGCAATTTTCCCTTCTCTACTAATTAACCTTCTTCTTGTGTTTCCAAGGTCCTGTGAACATTCCACCGCCTATACTTGAAAAAATTTATAACCAAGGAGGAGATGAAGATGGTGATGATCACGAGCATGAGGACGAGGAGGGCCCATATACTTAGTGGCGCCTGGCAACTTCCGATGGATCACCCCTTCTTGTCTGTATACAGCCCACTACTGATGTTACTACTGAGGGAGCAGGTGTTGTCTCCCATGGTCGCACTCTCCGGACCTATTCCAACACCCGTTGCATGGTATTCGGGATGGATACTAGTGTGCTAGCGCCAACACCTTCTCCCTGGTACAGTATTGATAGTCTTGGAGCAAACTCGCTCTTCCTTGGATAAAACTATCCAATGATGGTGAAAGGCGATCCAACTGCTGTTGACACAACGTTACTACCATTTATGAGAAGCAACTATATCTATACGTCGGACATTGCGGTGGTTCCCTACCCTGGTCGTGATATAGTAGGCCGCTTCAGCCTGGATGATCAGTCCTGCGTTGGTCTCGAGATTGACAGTAGCTGGCTCTTCCCAGAGAATCGCTTGTGGTTCAAAGCAAGTGTTTCCAACGCCGAGGATTGGTTGAGTTGAAGTTCATTTCATTGCTTTTTATTTGTTGTGTGATGAAAACTTTAGTATTTATAATGTATCCTCGTTGTCGTTATGGGTTGATGACCTGTTGTATGTAATAAAATGATATGCCTGTGATAAACTTACTAAATTTATGAATGGCTATCAAGTCGCTTCTCTGAGTGGGTGCTGCGACGAGGCAAAAAAATATTTTCCGAATACATAATTGTACGTGCATTGCAACAGGTTATCAGATGAGGCCAATCAACAATAGTACACTATTTGTACTAGCTTCACATGCTGCACTATCTCTACGTCTACGTACGTGATACAACAAGTTTTAAACTTGAGACCAGCCACCCATCCTCACAAAGAACACTTTTTAACCTAGCACAGACTCTAGGAAATTTGGCCATAGTGTGAGGTGGGCCATATGTTAATGCGTTTGCTGTACGTAACCAGCACCTCGAATCCTCGATACTACTACCATAAGTAGTAGGAGTAGTAGTGTGGCATGGGCCAAAACAAGCATTCACGTCCAGGAGTACGGCACACGCCACCAGCACGACTTCCATCTGACACCATATTTCTTGGAGTCCGTGCTACAACAATCTCTTCAACCTTGTCGTTTCTCTAACTCAGCCATCACGCGGTGGGCGAGGTGGGCGTTTGCCGATAGTCGGTTTCCTCAACTGCGGTCCCACTTGTAAGGCCAACTCGAACGCACGACCCCAAACGGACCTCCGTTTTGCCCGGATTCTATCCGTTTGGGTAGGGCAATGGGGTCGTGTCCGGGCCATTTCTCGGATGCGGTGGTTGTGCGCCGAACGCGCGACCGCATCCCGGCCGCGTACATTTTTCTTTGCAAACACATATCTTTTTTTCATCATTGATTTTTTGGTACATGGAAATACATCACCAAAATTTTGACTAGAAAAGCAAGACCAAAGAAAACAAGAACCACAAGAATACATTTTAGAAGATATCCAACTTCCATAACTGCTCCTGTAAGTTGGATTAGTGCCTTCTCGATGCATTCATTGTTGATCTGCGGAGGCTCGATCTTGCGTGCTTCTTTCTTCTTCGAGTGTAAAGAAGTAGACGTGTCTAGCCTCTATTCTATCAACAAGTGCACTAGTCTCATCTCTAGCCTCTATGCTAGCTAAAAGTGCTAGAACATCTACTAAATTGCGCTCTATCAATATATCATTGTACTCTTCTTCCCAATACCAAAACTTGCATCCATTCTACACAATAAAATTTTAAGTTAGCACAACTAGTCTAATCCGAGAGAACAACTGAAGATTTGGTCGAGTTCTTCCTTCTTTTGCCGACACGTGGGACATCCAGCATCCAGGTCGTGTCATGCAAGAAAATAGAGTGGTAGTTGAAGCCACGTGATGTGCATCTTGGGTTAAACTGTAAATAGAATCTTACTACTCTTGAGTAACTCCGAAAGCGGCCACCGAAGATCTTTATTGGATTTGTTTTTCATCACCAGCACATCGAGGTGAAAGATGTGCAGGTTCAGTGGGTCCTCTTGCATTTTCACTGACATGTGGGACCACATATGAGCAAACAGACGATGGGCTCCATGCGTCTGCTGGCTGGCTGAGAAGAGAGATAGAGGAGGGCTGAGCACGGACTCCAGGAAATTTTTTCTACGTAACCAGCACCTCGATATAGTGGGGTGGCATGGGCCGTAACTAGCATTCATGTCTAGCAGTACGGCACACGCCACCCACACGAGTCCCATCCGACACCAATTTTCTTGGAGTCCGTGCTACAACCATCTCTTCTCCCTCCTGTTTTCTTAGCCATCGCGCGGTGGGCGGGGTGGGGGTTTGCCGATAGTCGGTTTGCTCAACTGCTGTCCCACTTGTAAGTGAAAATGCAACATAGCACGCATTCCCCCTTGAGCAGCGTGCCGGACCAACCGTGTGGGGGTGCGACGCGAACACGGCAGTCTTTTCGTAACTTGTAAAATTTGGTTCCGCTCCATGGCGCGACCGATAGATAGAAATAACTATTTTCCCTAGAGTAATGAGAAGTTTGGTTCTGGCGCGGTTCATGCATGGAGTACGTAGGAAAATTATGAAGTTGATGCGAAAGGTAAGATAATTACTAGTAGTACCATATACTACTACATGGATTTGACGGAAAGATAAAGATACATATGGATCCATCAACGACATCCTCACGCCCTAGTGCACCGGGTCACCAACCGACGTGTGAGGAGCAGTGGCATTGGCGGCAAGCTCAACGTGCTTCTGAACAATGTCGTCCAAGGTTGCCCTGCGGTCCAAGAAGGCCAGCGTCCTATCGTCCTCCTCTTGCATGTAGTAGTCCTTGTGGATGATTTGCGCGTAGATGTGGGTGATTTTGTCGATGGTGTCTTGCTGCGCCAGGCGCTGCGCGGAGAGCTCCACCTCGAGGTGGACATTCTCCGGCGCGACGGCGGGCAGTCGTAGGGCCACCAGTGCGTCGAAGAGCTTGTCACCATAGAGGCCGTTGAGGGTGGCAGGCATCGCAGAGCCTGGGCGCGTGGGCTGGAGGCGTACGTCAAGGTCGTCCGCGAGCTTCTTGACGATGGTGAACTTGTCGAGGAAGCCGACGAGGAGCTCGTCGAACAAGGAGACGAAGCTGTCGTCCAAGCGGCCCCTCGCCCTGGCGGCCTCAAGCACTACCTTAAGACGTTCCTCGGTGCCGGGCCGCAGGCCAGCGTCATGGACCATCTGGCACAGCCGGCTGATGCTCGCGCTCATCGCCTCCATGGGTCTAGCTTCTAGTCAACTGATCTTGCGATTGGAGTGATCACTCTTGCCCTTGGGTGCGTAGGTGCGTAGGATTTCGTAGATTGGACTGGTGGGAGCATTTATATGATAAGTGCAGACTGCGTTGAATTCACGTGCGTGTTGGCCATCTACTCCTCGCCCCTCTACTGCACCTGCCTTTGGCTGTATGACAGGTTGG
Source organism: Aegilops tauschii subsp. strangulata (assembly GCF_002575655.3). NCBI lineage: Eukaryota > Viridiplantae > Streptophyta > Magnoliopsida > Poales > Poaceae > Aegilops > Aegilops tauschii. Next base: position 495,664,061 of record NC_053037.3, on the reverse strand, counting down.
CCAGCCACCCGTTGGGCCCACGTGTCATACACCCAAAGGCAGGTGCAGTAAGTCAATGAAGCTGCGTCCCCCTCCGTGCCCGTGCATGCTTTCAATGACTTGAGACTACCAAACATCACATGTAGTGGTTAGTTCATTGCATGTAATCCTATTAAGTAGCAAAAAGACATTAAGTTATCTCGCCGATAGGAATAAAACAATACACCATGTATTTATTTACAGAGGGAGTAGTACATTTTTTGTGACATGCATTACTAGATATTGCTAGTCAAATACCAAATCCAGATGGACGTGGTAGTACTACTAAATCAAGGCGGTGGTGCTAGTACTAGTAGTAGTAGTACTACCAATGTAGTAGCATTGTACTACCCATTGGTCAAATTATTACGTGCTGCTCCTCATAGTGAAGTGACAAGACCCTACTCCGGAGATGACACCTGAGTATAGGCACCGTGTTCGGCATACCATAGTCAGCCTCACCATCTGCAGTCACTATCATCATGGCTGTAGACCTAGCCTGCTTACAACTAGCCGTGTTCGACATAATTTCCCATGCGTAGATGCCCGTGCATTGCACGGAACACCAAAATTGGGGGGTGGACGGCGCCGGCCATCGTGCCAGATTTTTTCATGGCCTTCTAGATGTGGTGGGGAGGAGATAAGGCTGATTATGAGAGACAAGGAGTTGTTTGTAAATAGGGAACAAGTGCGGGCATCTTTTTGCAAAACTGGAGAAGTTTGTTTTGTATGCGTCAGATCTACATCCGACGACTATTGGTGAAAGATGGCAGGCACAACATCATCATCAACTCAGGACCTGTTTGATTCGCAGGATTTTGAAAACGCAGGAATAGGACACGGCAATATTACAAGTTTCAAACTGATATTACAAATGTTAGGAGTAATGCTGCACCTACGAAGAGGGAATTACTAGGAAGTTTACGTAAGAACTTTCGTTACTGGTGGATGCAGCATTATCGTACAAACTAAAATCCACCGCTCTGACAAGTCACTAATGGGCAAATAAGTTTTCGAGTCTCTGGCCACTTGATGTTTCAAAAACAAATTCAGCTTCTGCAGAGACTTTGTCATTTAGGCTTAGACGCTTGCGGTGATTAGCACGCCATTCATTGTTGCGCCAGAGAACGCCAAACCTCATTACCTTGAGCACACTTGCCTCCAGAACAAAGAACCTGGCCAATTTAATCTCAGATGTGCTGCCTCGGTAGTCGATCAAATCAATTTCGGTAAGATGGAGATCAAGGCATTCGATGAGATTGTAGTGCAGCACATTTTTCACTTTCGGGTCTTTTTTATCTGCAAAAGAAGAGAACCTATTAGAGTGGCTGGCTGTATAAGATTGCCGTGTCATCAAGAGGTACCAATATCATTCGCTCATGCGATAGGGTTGGCTGGCTAGTGATATTTTTTCACTCTCTCTCTCTTTCTCTTTCCTCTCATTTACCTAGGAGTACGTGAAGAGCTTGGGCATTTGTTGCCTTCCACTATGTGGCCGATGCCATAATACGCATCGATGTCAAATCAAATTTTTTTGGCACCGCTCTCGCGATGTGAGAGAGTTGGCACCGCTATGCACACAGACCCACATGTATAAACAAATCAATCAAACCAACTACACCAGCCTCTCACTCTCCCAAACAAGTGTTTTTTATTGCCTTAGTCCTCTCTCTCCCCCACGCAAGTGTTTTTTCATTGCGTGAGTTAATTTGGCACCGGAGCAAAGTAGGTGATCCAGATTGGGGCACCAGGTGAGCAATGGAGGGGCATCGATGCCAAATGCATCACAAGTGAATTTGGCACGTGTTTTGGCCTACATAGTGGAGGGCCGTTATAGCCCACTTTTGTACTACCTCTTATTTAGTATAAAATTTGACCATATATTTATGTAAGAAAATGCCAATGCATGTGACTAAAAATTACACCATTTGAAATTATGTTCAAATACGAATCCAACGATATAGTTCTTAGTGACGTGCATTAACATTTTGTCAGTTAAATCTATGGTCAAATTTTGATACTACAAAATAGGAAGAGTAAACCAGGACGGAGGTAGTACTTGCTCTTAGGGTAACCATAGAGTTACTGGAGTAGTCTAAGTTACTTTCCACTATGACTAGCCTAGGCTACTATAGTAGTACAACAAAAAATGATGCAGGTGATCACGTGAGAAAAATACTAAATACATTTCTTTCGGTGCAGTGCGTAGATGCAGTTTTGAACACTACATTGTCATCGTAATTTGGGAAAATTACGAAAAATTTGAGCTACGTTGTGATTACCGTTTACTAATAGGAAAGAAGTTTCACCTCGATGAGTAGCTTCTCCGTGCACGGAAAGCATGTAAGGAATCCAACAATTTGATCCAGATTGGGGCCGATATATTTTATTGCCAAGATCTTCACTGTGCGCATAGACTGGGTCAAGCTTGTGGGAATCATTTTCTGGAAGACGGTCGTAAATACATCAAGAAGAAATTTAAAAATGTGAATTCCAAGAAGACGGAGAAGAAGATGAGTGCTGTACCTGAACGATTACATACCCAATAAAGAGTTCGGAGAATTTGGCAGACGAGTGCACCAACGCTGTCAATTTCGGCGTGTCAATGACCCTAATTTTTGTTGGACCTTCTAGATCCGATACAAGCAATCTCTCAAGGAATGGCGCATTCTCAATGACCATAACGTGGAACAGCTGGAGTGATCTCTTCCCAATTGATGTCTTGTTGCGGGGCCAGCAAGACACATAAATCCATCGGAGATTCGTCGAGGCGATGTGGAGGCTAATGAACCCATGGATCTGCTCAAGACGAAGGTACTCGAGCGCAGTACATCTGCGGAGAAGGTGCTCCATACCCTTCTTCGAGATGACAACGTCGAAGAGGTCGAGCTGCTTGAGTTGAGGGAGAAGAAGGGCGGGCGCGACATTAATCTGGGGAAGATAGCAGGAGCTGAAGCTGGCGCGGCGCAGCGTTGGCGCGAGGCGGAGCGCGGACGGCGGCAGAGAGCGACATCGTCCAGCTTCAAAGCTGAGCTCCTCGAGCTGATCTAGGGCGGGGGATAAGAACCACTCGTCGAACTTGGGTTGGACCTTGCAGTTGGTACTAAACATGCGGATGTAAAGGCGTCTGGTTGGCCCAGGGTGCGATGAAAGGATCTTGGAGACTGCGGCCATGCGTTTGCAATCCCCGCCGCAGAGGCAGCTGTCGACGGTGAGGTTGAGGGGGACGTGGCGACAGAGGGGGCGCCACCGCCGGGAGAGCAGGGCGGTCCGCACGGCAGATTTGGTGGGGTGGAGGCCGATGATGACGAGCAGCATGTCGTCGGGGAGGCTGCTGATGAAGTCTAGGCTCGCCGGATGCGGTTTTGGCTCGAGCCGCCTCCGCTTGTTGGCTGCCTCGCCGTCCATCTCAACCGGCGGCGATGCCGGTGTACACATGTGCTGGTGTGTGTTGTGTGCTGGGTGTGCGTCCTTCTGTGCATGCCGCCGTGCAGTGGTGAATTGTGCGCGAGTGCGTCCGCCACGCGAAAGAAGTGTGTCCTCAATGCGCCCTCAATTTACTAGCGTGCGGGGTGCTACCCCGAGTGGTTTCAACTTTGTTTACTTCACCGCGTGTCAGATGGGCCTCTAGTTTACTTATTTTCACCCACTGCCACATGGGCCAGCACACGAAGATACAGAACACGAGCCGACAAAGCAGCATGTGGACTGGTTGACCGGTTAACTAAACAAATATACGGAGCTATACGCTGACACAGTGAGCGTATAATCCGTCGGTATAGAGTGTTCGTGTGAGAGGGGAGGCCCGTGAGAGATAGCAGAGAGCGAGAGAGAAAGAGCTACTCCCTCCGTTCGATAATGTAGTTACAACACTTTTTAAAGTCAAACTTTTGAAACTTTGACCAAGTTTATAAAGAAATTACTTATATCTACAATACCAAAGATAAATGATAGTATGAAGTAAGTACATGTTGTGATGAATCTAATGATCTTTCCAGATGTAAATGTTTTTCTCCACATATACCTGGTCAAACTTTTCTGAGGTTTGGCTTTTCGAAACATCCATATGCTTATGGACGTGAGAGAGTCCCTAACTAGAGAGAGAGAGAGAGAGTGAAATAGAAAGAGTGAGTGAAAAAAGTGTGTGTGCGTGCGTGAAAGAGACATGGACAACACTCGATAAAAGTCGAGAAAAAACGTGTGTGTCTTATGCAAACATATCACACATGCATCTTCGACAACGGAAGCAAGGTGAGGAGATAGTGTGTGGTTGTTTGCAACCGAGAGAGCAAGACCCCTAGCACGTGGCCAAGAGGGGTCTGAGAAACAAGGGAGAGATGTCGAGAGAGACGTACGGAGAAAATGCAGACATGGGGAGAAGAGAGTGTATGTTTGTCATAGAGAGATCCCATAGAGATCGTGATGGGACTACATGGGTGGGAGATCGAGTGACAAGGTGTGTGCGCGATAGAAGATACCCCGAGAGATATCGAGATAGACGTATGGATGGAAGGAGACAATATGTGTGTTCCTGATGGCTAGTGAGAGATAATCATACTTAGGGAGGGGGGAGTGCTTGCGCCTATGAGGGAGTGAGGGATTATGGTACTTATTAGGGGGGTGCGTGTCACATAGAGAGAGAACAAGGGCGGAGAGTGTTGGATGGGTCTATATGTATAGCGCGAGCGAGACATGTGTATGTGTGAACCAGGGAGATATAAAGTTTGAGAGAGATTGAGGAGCCCCGATAAGGCTGAGTGGTGCGTCAGATAGCTGAGAGGGGGAAAGAGATATTCCATCCGCTCGATAATGCAGTGCATGTAATTTTTTAGAAGTCAAACTTTGGAAACTTTGATCAGGTTTACACAAATGTTATTTATATCTTCAATACCAAAGATACATCATACGAAACTACATCTCATGGTGAATCTAATGGTATATGTTTGCCGTTCCAGATGTAATTGTTTTTCTCCACGTACATGGTCAAACTTTGTGATGTTTGACTTTTCAATAAATCAATATGCTATGGACCGAGGAGAGTGCCTAAGTCGAGAGGGATCAAGTGCGTGTGAAGGAGAATGAGTAAGTGTGCAAAAAGAGTATGTGTGTGAAAGAGAAAGTGACAACAAACGATAAATTAGAGAGAGAGTGCGTTTTTTCGTTTCTTAGGCGAACATATCACGCATGCATCTCTGAGATAGAAAAGCGAGGCGAGGAGATACACGAAGATAGCTAGTGTGTGATTGTTTGCAACAGAGAGAGACACCCCTATAGCACATGTCCAATAGAGGTCTGGCCAACAAGGAACAAAGGTCGAGAGGGACACATGGAGAACATGGACGCATGGGGAGGGCGAGAGGGTGTGTTTGTGATAGAGAGACCCCCTCGAGATCATGAGGGGACTATATGGGTGGGAGACCGAGGGAGGTGCGTGCGCGATAGAAAGATGCCCCGAGAGAAATCGAGATAGACCATGCACATGTTTGTGATGGAGACTAAGATTAGCTAGTCATATACATATAGGGGGGACTGCGTGTGCCTACAATTGAGTGAGTGTCGGTGTCAAAACCGGCGGATCTCGGGTAGGGGGTCCTGAACTGTGCGTCTAGGATCGATGGTAACAGGAGACGGGGGACACAATGTTTACCCAGGTTCGGGCCCTATCTTTGGAGGTAATACCCTACTTCCTGCTTGATTGATCTTGATGAATATGAGTGTTACAAGAGTTGATCTACCACGAGATCGTAATGGCTAAACCCTAGAAGTCTAGCCTATGAGTATATGGTAATGAATCTGTCCTATCTGGACTATGCCCTCCGATTTATATAGACATCGGAGAGATCTAGGGTTACATGGAGTCGGTTACATAGGAGGAAATCTTCATAATCGGTCTCCTAGCTTGCCTTCCACGCCAAGTAGAGTCCAATCCGGACACGGGTATAGTCTTCGGCCTTCATGTCTTCATAGCCCATCAGTCCGGCCCAACAGATAACAGGCCGGACGCCCGAGGACCCCTTAGTCCAGGACTCCCTCAGTAGCCCCTGAACCTGGCTTCAATGATGAGGAGTCCGGCGCGCAGATTGTCTTCGGCATTGCAAGGCGGGTTCCCTTCTTCCGAACTCCAAGATAGTCTTCGGATGCGACGATTGTATCCGGACCTGTTACACACTATGCATGACCGCAGAGAGAATATATATATTTTACACGAGTCCCATCCGCTGAAAACTTTCTGCAATGTGACGTTACGTCCGTTCGGTCATAATTTCGAACCGTTTGTCCCATGTTTCAAGACGCGGTTGCTATTGGCACGTCTTGTCAAAGCAGAGATCGTGTCCCCTTATCGCGGGATCTCAAGGCGGGTGAGGATGCGTTTAATATTTATTGCCTTTATAAGGAGATAAGGGTTCCCCCTTCCTCTTCTCACGCTTTCTCTCTGTCTCTGCCTTCCCAACCTTGAGCTCGAGCGCCCAAGTTCCAATCTCCTTTCCAACCCAGCAACCATGTCCGGATCCGGTGGTCAGGGCAAGTGGATGGTCTCCTCCGTCACGGAGGAGGATATTACTGAGCTCCGGGCGGCCGGATATTTGGCGAAAGAGATCGCCCACCATCTGTCGGCCGAGGGACAGATCGTCCCCATGCCGGAGCCCACAGAGAGGGTGGTATTCATCCCCCATTTCTTCCGCGGGCTAGGGTTTCCACTTCACCCCTTCGTCCGTGGGCTAATGTATTATTACGGGGTAGATTTTCATGATCTGTCCCCGAATTCCTTCCTCAACATTTCGGCGTTTATCGTCGTGTGCGAGGCCTTCCTCCGCATCCACCCCCACTTCGGACTGTGGCTCAAAGTCTTCAACGTGAAGCCGGAGGTGGTAGATGGCCAGCACGCCAAGTGCGGAGGGGCAATGGTGAGTAAATTGTCTAATGTCTCTTGGCCCAAAGGCACCTTTGTGGATAAGGTAAAGGAGTGGAAGAAGCAGTGGTTCTACGTCACAGAACCACGCGACACCTCCTGGGCCGCGGCTGCCGAATTCTGCTCCAGCGCTCCTATGCGACTCACCACCTGGGTCGAGAAGAGTCCGGACTGGTGTTCTCCTGACGAGTTGATAGCGCTACAGACGCGTGTTCAGAGCTTGGTAACCAAGAGCGTCAAGCTCATTGATGTGATCCAGGTGATGTTAGTTCGCCGGATCCTTCCATGCCAGCGCCGAAGCCGGCCGCTGTGGGAGTTCAATCCGAAGAAGCACCGGACCCTAGTGAGGCTCTTCGAGACTATGCATGAGGGCGCATGGAAATTGCTCTTCAAGGGCAATGAGAAACCACCAGCCACGGATTCAGACCGTGGTCACGATTGTACACACCCCACCAGCAAGGTATGTTATTTCGAACGAGTCCTCAACCTAATTGTTTGGAGGATGATGTCTGAGCTTTTATTATTGCTCAGAAAGGTATGTTATTTCTGAAGTACCCTTACGACGAAGAGGGCGAAGCGGATCCAGTGTCCGGCTCCGCTGCCCGAAGAACCAGTCATCCCGCGCTTGGCGGAGATGCTAGTACCGGCGCCGTATAAGGCGCTGGAGAAGAAGGCCAAGAAGGCAAAGGGGACCAAGAGCGGCCTCCGTCGTAAGGGTACTTCGGACGCGGCATCCGAAGACGACGAAACTCATTCCTCTGTCCCTGAGGACAATGACGGGGGAGAGGAGGAAGAAGAAAACAATCCTCCCCCTGAGGAGAGGAAGAAGAAGAGGGCGGCTCTGGCGCATCTGGAGGCGGAGGCGCCTAAAAAGGGGAAGGGCGTTCCGGCGGCCAACACTGCGTGGGACATTGACAGTAGTCCGGAACGACGCCCCCGCACAAAGCCCTAGGCCGCATCGTAAGTGACATGGCTTATTTATGCGCACATCCAACCTTTTCTCTCCATTATCTTGATGTAGTTAGCTGTACTATTGTAGTCCGGCCCGCGACCTAATATTGCGATCCTCGTCTGGAAGTTCGTTGGCTCCGTCGGAGATGGCAAGCCAGTCGCCACCGCCTGCTTACTCCCCCGGGGCCGGGGACGACGCCGGGGCGCTGTCCCGGAGGGCCGATCCGAGCCAGGGAGGAATCCAGGACGCTGTCCGGGAGGCGCCACGAGGCGAAGCCTCCACTGCCGGGCACATGGAGGAGACGATCCCCATGGAGACTGGCGAAGAGAGCCGCATCCAGCTTGGTCCTCAGCCGGATACGATTCCGGAGACCCATATGGCTCCGGAGTCGGGCGGGCAGCCCCCTCTGAGGGAGGCGGGTGCACCATTTCTGCCGGTGGCCCCTGTCCATCCAGGGGCGCCGGATAACCTGATGGAGGCGCTACGAGGCGCCTCCGTTATGGACGAGCACCGTGTTCTTATGAGCGCGGTGATCGAGAAGGTTCAGTCCGCCAAGAGTGGACTGAACGAAGCCTGCAGCAACCTGTTGACAGGTTTCGAGGTAAATAACAGAGAAAAAACCCATATAGTCAGTAGCTCCTGAGACACTGTCCGGTGCTCGGTAAGAGGAACCGAACAGAGGATCAATCCTCTAGTGAAGGAGACTAACGTAATATGTGTGCATGAGCAGGCGTCGCTGTTGGCCGCGACCTCACATGCTGCCGAAGTCTCTGAACTAAGGCAGAGGCTGGAGCGGACCGAGAACGAGCTCGGCGAGGTTAGAGTGCGGCTGCAGGAGAAGCAAGGTAAGTAATGGCTTGCTGTGTGTTCGGAAAGCGGAGACGCTGTGTATTGACTGTAATGTCGAAATGTATGCAGGAGCCATGACCGAGGTCGAGGCCCCGAGGAAGGCCCTGGGCGAGGCCGAGGAGAAGGCTGTCCAGCAGCAAGCCGCCCGTAAGAAGCTCGAGGCCCGTGTCAAGGAAATCCAGCAGGAGCTCCAAGATGCAGTGAAAAATGTGAGGCCTTGGAGAATGATGCGTCGGCTCAGGAGGTCGAACTCACCAAGGCTCGTCAGGGCGCGGAGACTGCGCGGAATGAGGCCCAGGCCGTCATCCAGGAAGCCAGGAAAATCACGACGGGTAAGGCTTTTAAGATGCAAAGCAAGTATGCGGAGAGGCAGTACCTTTTACTAACCCGGGTTCGGAGTTCCCCAGGAGCTTTTGCGGATCTACCACGCAGCGTATCGGACGCCGCAGATTTCTACCGAGCCGAAGGAGGAGGTTCTACGGAGAAGCTATTCTGGGCACAGTATGCGGCGCCAGAGCATCCCGTGTCTTTCACTGATCAGCTAAAGCAGCTAGTGGAGCTGCACCGGGTGGCCGAACTAGCCATGAAGGATTTGACAATCCGGCTATGGCCAGCCGAAGCTATGCCCGGCAGCTACTTCGGACTCGTGAGGCGCCTAATGGAAGCCTGTCTGCGGTTGGACGTCGTCAAGCACTCTGCCTGTATTGAAGGTGCCCGTATGGCCTTCGCTCGCTGCAAGATGCGGTGGGCGAAGATGAACGCTGTTGAAGTTGCCAGCGGGCCGCCGGAGGGCAAGGAGCACCGCACACCCGAGAAATATTTTGCGGATGTCATAGAAGGGTCTCGACTTGTGGCAGCTCAATGTTTGAAGGACATTATTTTCGAATGAATACATTCATGTTGTCCTTTGCCTTGTATTATAAAGACAAAGCTTGTTTTGTAATTTCATTATGCTTTAAATTGTTTCCTCCTGTGCGGCCGTGTTATATGCAATTTGAGGGTTGGCCAGTCGTCGGCTTCTGCCCTCACGTAATTAGTACGGAGGTGTTCGGGATGGGATCTAAACAATCTTGATCCAATTGTATGGTCCTTGAAGGAGTTGTTTAGCGCAACGAACAAGGCAATCAGACTATATGGCTTAAACGCCCTCACTTAGCCATAGGAGTTTTATAATTAAGCAAGTGCGTAGCCCCTGGTCCAAGCCAGGGTGCTGTCAACATCTGATCGGGGAGTACCGACCCTTCACGTGACGCGGAAAAAATCTCCAACGATTTTGTAACCCTCGAACAGCTGACCAGCTCTCGCCGTATCATTACAGTCAGTTTTCGGCTTTCTCTACTAAGGTGCTCATCCGGTCAGGGCCAGGGCACAATCACAGTAGTTCTCCCTTTACTACCCTAGCCGATAGAGCGGAACGTAGGGTAGCAAGCACAGGAGCCGGGCAACCCAACTATTGACCAAAGACATGATTCGGAGCCAATGCATATAATGCTAAATTCGGGGTGCCGAACTTGTATACAAGAAGTGTTTGGACTTTGTTGTCGTGTTATGGGGCGATAAGCAGCCCCTAGCGAATATGAAACGTACAAAAGAGTACCGATGTAGCTGATAAGCAGATCGAAATAAAATGAAGTAAGAAGCGAAAACCACAGAAACTGGGCCGCAAATCATTTTTTTATAACTGAATGATTATGTCAAGGCGTATCTTATACAAATAGTGCAATAAGCACCCGGACTATTTAACATGCCGAGATCAAGAAGGAGCAACATGCGGGTCCTGGGCAATAAGTAAAAATACCGTCAAGAATAACGTATGGAGGTTACCCTATGCACCTATGCTGCATGCCCCCCTTGTATGCCGATCCTCCGAAGGGGCTGGTGATCAGGCTCGCGGGAAAAGGAACCTGAAAAAGAAAGGAAAAAGTGTGTCCGGGGTCGGTCTAGCCGAACTGTAGATCCCGGGTTAGCATGTGCCTCCGTCGATGTCCATGGAATTTCGAGTGCGTAAATATGTACGCGTGGTACGAATGCCACTGCTTCATCAGGACTGGGATGGAGGCCGAATTGCTAGTCAAGCTCTTGACGAGCCTTGCTGTCCTGCTGCAGTGTAGTTCGGAACCTCTTGACGGTGTCCAGGGGCTTGGCAGCCGCACTACGGTGCTGTTTGAGAAGGCCGCTCTGTACCTCTGCTACTAGGGCAACAGTGTGCTCCTATGTTCGGAGGGAGCGTTTCGTGTTGCCATTGACTGTTATGACGCCGCATGGACCGGACATCTTGAGCTTGAGATAAGCGTAGTGTGGCACTGCGTTGAATCTAGCAAACGCTGTTCGTCCGAGCTGTGCGTGGTAGCCGCTGCGGAATGGGACGATGTCGAAGATTAACTCCTCGCTTCGAAAATTGTCCGGAGAACCGAAGACCACTTCCAGCGTGATTGAGCCCGTACAGCGGGCCTCGACGCCAGGTATGACTCCTTTGAAGGTAGTCTTTGTTGGTTTGATTCGTGAGGGGTCAATGCCCATCTTCCGAACTGTGTCTTGATAGAGCAGGTTGAGGCTGCTACCACCGTCCATTTGGACTCGTGTTAGGTGAAATCCGTCAATGATTGGGTCGAGGACCAATGCGGCCAAACCGCCATGACGGATACTGGTTGGGTGGTCTTGACGATCAAAGGTGATCGGAAATGACGACCATGGAATGAATTTGGGGGCGACTGGCTCTACCGCGTAGACGTCCATGAGTGCACGCTTACGCTCCCTTTTGGGGATGTGTGTAGCGTATATCATGTTCACCGTTTTGACTTGAGGGGAAACTTCTTATGCCCCCCAGTGTTCGGCTGCCGGGGCTCTTCATCCTCGTCCTCACGTTGTGATCCCTTTTCTTTGTTTTCGGCATTTAACTTGCCTGCCTGCTTGAAAACCCAACAATCCCTGTTGGTATGATTGGCTTGCTTGTCCGGGGTGCCGTGTATCTGGCACAGACGGTCGAGTATGCGGTCCAGGCTGGAAGGTCCTTCATTATTTCTTTTATAGGGCTTCTTCCGCTGGCCGGACTTGGAGCCAGTGAATCCGGCGTTGACTGTTGCGTCATCGGTGTTGTTGTCATTGCTTCGGCATTCGTGTTTGTTGTGCCGAAGCTTGCCAGTGCTATTCTTGGCCTCCGAGGGGCCTGTCTCGCTGGCTGTGTTGTTACTACGGGCCAGCCAACTGTGCTCTCCCACGCAAAAGCGGGTCATGAGTGCCGATAGGGCTGCCATGGACTTCGACTTTTCTTGGCCGAGGTGGCGTGCTAGCCATTCGTCCCGGATGCTGTGTTTGAAGGCTGCCAAGGCCTCGGCATCCGGATAGTCAACGATCTGGTTCTTTTTGGTTAGGAACCTAGTCCAGAATTTTCTGGCTGATTCTCCAGGTTGTTGAACTATGTGGCTTAGATCATCGGCGTCTGGTGGCTGGACATATGTTCCTTGGAAGTTGTCTAGGAAAGCTTCCTCCAAGTCCTCCCAGATGCCGATAGAATTTTCAGGCAGGCTATTAAGCCAGTGCCGAGCTGGCCCTTTGAGCTTGAGTGGGAGGTATTTAATGGCGTGGAGGTCATCTCCTCGAGCCATGTGGATGTGGAGGATGAAATCCTCGATCCACACTGCGGGATCGGTTGTGCCGTCATATGATTCGATATTGACGGGCTTGAATCCCTCGGGGAATTCGTGATCCAGTACCTCGTTCGTGAAGCGGAGAGGGTGTGTGGCACCTCTGTACCGGGCCGCATTGCAGCGCAGCTCTGATGGAGTTCGTCTGCGGCATTCGGCCCGAGCGTGGTTAGGTTTGTCACGTCCGAATAGGTAGCCATCGTCGTGCCTTGAATAGGTAGCCATCGTCGTGCCTTGAGGCACGTCCGCTCGATCCGTAGATCGATCTTGTATGTCCTGCTTTATTGTCCAGGGTCTGCTGAAGGTCGTATGTGTGACCCCGAACTCTTTCGTCTTTATTTTCTCGGGGTGGTGAGGTAGGCTGCTGTTCGGCCTGAGTTGCCACTTTATCCCGACCGCGTGGTGGCCGGTCGGCCGCCCTGTCTCAACCATGCGGTGGTCGTTCCGCATTATGCGAGGGAGATATGTGTTCCGGTGCCTCCTCATTAGATTGAGGTAGAAGTCTGCATTTCGGGTAGCTTTTGGCTGGGCGCTTGAGGCCGTATTCTTCGGCTGCCAGGACGTCGGTCCATCTGTCGACAAGCAGGTCTTGTTCGGCTTGAAGCTGCTGCTGTTTCTTTTTCAAGCTCCTTGCAGTGGCTATGAGCTGAAGCTTAAAGCGCTCCTGCTCCAGAGGGTCCTCCGGCACGATGAAGTCTTCATTGCCGAGGCTTGTCTCCTCTTTGGAGGGTGGATGGTAACTAACGTCCTCCGAGTTATCTTCTATGGCCTGTTCATCAGGGTTGTCTTGCGTGTTGTCATGTTCCTCCTGTTCGGATGCAGCGCCGACAGGGTCATTGTTTTCGGCGTCGCCCGAAGTGCTATTTTCTCCGGTGCCAGTGTTGCCATCCTTTGAGAGACGAGGCTTAGAACGGAGTTTGGGGCGTTAGTGCTTGGACTGCGTCTCGGAGGGTTTGTTCTTATCCGGCTCTTCTTTGTCGTCGCCAGATCCTTTGGGTGTATCAACCATATACACGTCGTACGAAGAGGTGGCCGTCCAACGTCCAGTGAATGGCGGGTCTTGGCCTTGCTCATTGTCGGCATCGTCGTCCATACCGGTGATGTCTTCGGAGCCATAGTCAAGCACGTCGGTTAAGTCGTCGACGGTGGCTATGAAGTGGGTGGCGGGTGGGAAGCAAAATTCCTCGTCGTCCGCTTCTAGCTCGAACCGAACATAGTTCGGCTGTGAGTCACCCTCCAAGGACAAGTTCTTCAAATAATTTAGTACGTCACCCAAAGGCGAATGCTGGAAGATGTCTGCGGCGCTAAATTCGAAAATCGATAAACGATCCAGCTCGGTGTCCGCGAGCGCACTTGATCCGGAACGTGTAGCCGGAGACGAGTCCGGAGTTCCATTGATGCCAGCATTGCAGGATGTCGAGTCCGTGTGCGACTCCAACGCCGCGGACTTTATGGCCTCGGAGGGGATGATCTGCTTCGGTACTTGGGCTATTGCAGCAACAGGATCCATCTCCTGGGTGTGGTCTGATGACAGATTTGAGTCATGTTCATCGGAGAGAAGGGGAGCGATCACCGCGGTCTCAAATCCATCGAAGATCAAGTCTCCACGGATGTCTGTGATGTAGTTCGAGCTTCCAAATCTGACCTGATGGCCAGGGGCGTAGCTATCGACCTACTCCAGGTGGCCAAGTGAGTTGGCCTGTAGTACGAAGCCGCCGAATACAAAAATCTGTCTGGGGAGAAAGGTTTCTCCCCAAACGACGCCATTACCGTCGATTCAAGGGGCCATCGAGCCTTATGTCGACGGCACAGTGGAACTCTCAATGAAAGCACCAATGTCGGTGTCAAAACTGGCGGATCTCGGGTAGGGGGTCCCAACTGTGCGTCTAGGATCGATGGTAACAGGAGACGGGGGACACAATGTTTACCCAGGTTCGGGCCCTCTCTATGGAGGTAATACCCTACTTCTTGCTTGATTGATCTTGATGAATATGAGTGTTACAAGAGTTGATCTACCACGAGATCGTAATGGCTAAACCCTAGAAGTCTAGCCTATGAGTATATGCTAATGAATCTGTCCTATCCGGACTATGCTCTCCGATTTATATAGACACCGGAGAGATCTAGGGTTACATGGAGTCGGTTACATAGGAGGAAATCTTCATAATCGGTCGCCTAGCTTGCCTTCCACGCCGAGTAGAGTCCAATCCGGACACGGGTATAGTCTTCGGCCTTCATGTCTTCATAGCCCATCAGTCTGGCCCAACAGATAACAGGCCGGACGCCCGAGGACCCCTTAGTCCAGGACTCCCTCAGTGAGAGACCATCATACTTGGCTAGCTAGGCATGAGATTGTGTGTGTGTGCGTGTGAGATGGAGAGAGAACGAGGGAGAGAGATAGAGTTTTAGATGGGCCTATGGAGTGCGAGTGAGATATGCATGTGTATGTGTGACCCAGGTAGATGGAGAGTTTGAGAGAGAGGGGGAAGAGCTCTGAGACGACAGAGTGGTGCGTGAGAGAGTTACAGGCAACGAGCCAAGGAATTTGTGTGCGTACAATGAGTGCACCCAAGATATCTAGCTTGGACTAGAGAATCATACATAGTGTGTGAGAGAGACCTATAGATGGAGTATATATGCATGTGAACTAGAAAGACCCCCCCACGCACACACACAAAGAGAGAGAGAGAGAGATGGAGAGAAAGAGAGAGGACCAACAAGGTTTGTGTGTTGGATGCGTGTGACAGAATTGAAGATTATCGGCGAGAGAGAGAGAGAGCAGGAGTCCGGGAGAGGGGGAGGTCGCTTTTTATGTATCAAAGACTGATATAAACCATGTTTCGATATAAACTTGCATTCAAATATTTAAATTGGAGAAGATGTTGTCTGCAATCCACACATGAACGGATATATGCGTATATCAAACAAGTTCATTAATTTGACTTTCAACATGTTCATGGAGTACTATAATACTGTACAACATGCTATTCGATTGAGGTGTTCAATTTTGGATTTAGTTCACTATTTTGACCTGGTGAACGAGCTATTTCATTGAATCGAGATATTTCATTTTGGGTTTGATTCCCGTTTTTGAGTGGGTCAACTATTTGTCATATAGTAAATCGCTAGCAACGAGCATGTAAAAACACATTACTCCCGAGCATCATCTCTCCATCTAAAAAAGAAGTGGCAAGCTAATATTTCTAAATTTGATTTGAATCAACTTGGTAAGGTAGGCGTGGATGCTCGTTCTCCCATATTTTGAGCGAACCGTTAAACATCCTCTGCTCGGTGGAATTCGCCCGAGCAAATAAATGGGAGACGCGAAATTGCCGTCCTATGTGGGAGACGCATTAATTGGCCCGTTGTGCATCGAGTGTAGGTTCGTAACTTCATCCAAGCGCGCCTTATCCTCGTCCGAAATGGCATGTGCCGAATAATTCATAAACCATGGTCGGCAAAACATGCTCTCCTCGCCCGAAATAGCTCGCGCCCACTATTTCAAAACACGCTCTCCTCGCCCGAAATAGCTCACGCCCACTATATTTCAAAACACGCCCTCCTTGCCCGAAATCACTCCCGCCCACTATTTGGGGAGAAGCAAAGTTACTCTACTATCCCCGACCCTTACTACACAGACCCAAGCCGAGAAGCCTAAAGGCAGGGGTAGAATTGTAACTCCCCCTCACATTTCAGACAAATGCGTCCGTAAAACATGGTTCCACTCCCCTCCCAATTCCCCCCCATTCATACCTCGTGGGCGCCAAATCACCTTCTACCCGAAAACTCCCTTCCCCCGAGCCGCGAAACCTTAGCCCCTCCTCCATGGCGCCCCCACCGCACCAATTTCACAGCCACCCTCCTCCCTAATGCCGGAGACGATGTCCATTTGCCATCGTGCCCTGGGTCGTGTGCCTCTTACTCCGTGCTGCTGGAGCTGCCTCGATGACGGCCGCGTGAACCGTACCGGAGCCGATTCACCCCCGCCGTTGTTCACGGCACTGGAGCGGCTCCAACTTCGGATCCGTCCAGAGTCCCGGCGCTGCTTCCCCGTAGCCGTCGACCGTCACGACATCGCTGTTTCCCTGCCGCCGGTGGCCACCGCAACCGCGCCGGCCTCACCAACTCGGCAGCTGGACCTGCCTACTTCACCATGCCGCCAGATAGGTCGCACCCTCATCTCAAATCACTTTATTTAGGCGTCAGTTGTCTGAATTTTTATTCTAGGCTAATCGATTCCCAATGGGAAGCAGCACCCCTCGAGGCGGCGGAGCTCCTAGGCTGCCGGTTGGCTGGTGTCTAACGTAAGGGTGCGGGGCCGCAAGTTCGCCGCGGAAGCAGTGCTTAGAAGGCTATCTTAGAGTTGCGTGGGTTCAAGGTACTCCCGCCGCCAGATCTGGATGACGGGGAGTCTTTGTGGATTGGCCCGGGGGCGGCGCAACCACGACAGTGCGGTGGGGAGGGGAGCGGGGTTTTGGCCGGGGCCATGGACGGTGGAGGCAAGCTGCTCTGCCGTTGGTCGCTCGCTCTTCGGGGTAGATTCTTAACAGTGTCAGCCGGGAGGCACAAGACGGCCATCAAGCCATCCGGCGTAGATCGGACAGTACCAATATGAAATAAAATCGTGTGACCCCAATTTAGTCACAGTCAACAGACGTGTGACCACTCTCGTACCTTGCTGTTGATCTCTTAGTGTATTTCTTCATATCAAAGAGATGTGTCGTTCTTAACATTATGCGTTATCTGCATCTTCAGCCACACCGTCTTCCGACTCACCGCAGCTGCTCCAACAAGGGAAGCATACACCAGAAGGGAGCTATAGTCCCCACTCAACAGTTCCCCTGCATCGAATGCGCGTGCCCGACATGGACAGCCACAACAACTGCCGGGCCATCGACAAGTCAGCACATGATGCTTACTCCTATGAATGGCGGCCAGATAGGTTGTACCCTCATCTTACTTGTGTGCAACATTTATGGCTTTGTTATTCATCTAAGCATGGAAAATAGATTATCACATTTCACTATATATTCATGCTGATCTCTTATGGGTCTTGTTCAGGAGTTAACGTTGTTCCATAGTTCAGCTAAGATACTTGTTCTTTAGGTAACGTTGTTCCATAGTTATCATCCATCAGCCAATGCTATCCCACAGGCTGGTGATTATAGTATTATACCACTTCTAGTATTACCTATGTTGTTCTTTAATAATTTTGTCTGCCATCTAGTTAATCTCGAGTACAAACGATACATATTCTGTAGCTTTCATCTGTGTTCTCCCTTTAGTTTTTGAGACATGTTGCTGCTAGTTAACCCCAGTCCTACTATTTATGTCATCTCCTACAGGCACTCATTACATAAATCTAACTACTAGTTGTCTTCCATGCATGTCAGATATAATTGCACACACTGATATATCCACAAAAACCTCACGGAGCAATGTAAAGGCCAATAAACTTGATGTCAATGATACCCAATATGATGGAACATGTAAAGGCAGTTCTTCAGAAGACTTGCAGAAAGATGTTGAATCCTCTTCACCCCACAAGGTCCTTTCTCTAACTTGGCCCGTGATATGGGTACAACATGCATATAATGTCCTGGAGTGTATCTACTCTGTTGCAATGCCATGTGCTTAGCATGCTGATCATGCGTGTAAATATGTCATGCCTTCCTGTTTTTCAGTACCTATTCCATTCATGATAACATGTTTTCAAATTCAAGTACTGTCATTCTACTCTATCGCAATGCCATCTGCTTAATTTGGACATCATGCTTATGAATATCTTATGCATTGTTATTCATCAGTATGTACTTCATCGGTCTACCATACCGTGTTTTTTTACATTGAAGTGCTGTTCTAGTGCTCTGTTGCAATGCCATCTTAGTTTCCCAATCATACATGTGTATGTTGCCTTAGTTTTTTCTGTACGTATTCCGCTAGCATACAGTTTTACATTCAACTAGTGTTTTTTTACTGTCTTGTCCTGTCGTATCCCTAGCTCTTACACCATACTCCCTCCGTCCGGATTACATGTTGCTGAAATGGATAAAAAAGGATGTATCTAGAACTAAAATACGCCTAGACCCATCCATTTTTTCCGGATGGAGGGAATACATGTCAATATGTCATGCCTTTCTATTCTTCAGTACCTATTCCATCTCTCTGCTGTAGCAAGTTTTATAATTGAAGCACCCTTCTTCTATACAAGGCATGCAAGGGGAAGACGACTATGTTAGAATCTGAAGGGTTACAAATCAGGTCTTTGCAAAAGATCCAAATGCCAGGAGATAATAAACCAACTCTAGTTTGTATAGATACTGCTCTAGCACAGAGAAACCCAACTCCTACTGATAATAAGCAGATTCCAGTGGCCAAAGAACTAGTTCGCTCCAGTCCAGCAAAAATATGTCAACTCCATTCTAAGAAGCCTGTGCGTATCCTTGCATCATGAAATTTTATAGCATGCTGATCATATTTTCTACATGTTTTTTACCCATCTCTCTTTTAGAAAATAAGCTTAATAGATAGAAGAATTTATGCACTGGTATCGTCTGTGAGGAAAGATTCTTGCAGGAATTCTCTGTACTCCAATGCAGATGTAAGTACCTGTTATATATCACTATATTTTTACATCAGCATGTATTTTGTTAATCGGCGTGAATCCAACCTTTATCTGATCTAAATTTAGTTGTAGCAAAATGTATGATTAAAGGCCACAATGTTGATTTTTGTAAAGAAAACTGCCTGGTAGTTTTGCATCTTGAGCTGCATGAGTGTACTATCTCATATCAGCGGGTTTGATTACTTTGGTTCTGCAGTGGGTTTTTAGTGTTTTTTTACTGTGTTGTCCTGTCGTATCGCTAGCTCTTACATCATACTCCCTCCGTCCGGATTACATGTCGCAGAAATGGATAAAAATGGATGTAGAACTGAAATATGCCTAGACCCATCCATTTATTTCCGGAAGGAGGGAATACTTGTCAATATGTCATGCCTTTCTATTCTTCAGTACCTATTCCATCTCTACTGTAGCATGTTTTATAATTGAAGCACCATTCTTCTATATAAGGCATGCAAGGGGAAGACGGCTATGTTAGAATCTGAAGGGTTACAAACCAGGTCTTTGCAAAAGATCCAAACGCCAGGAGATAATAAACCAACTCCATTTTTCATAGATACTACTCCAGCACAAAGAAACCCAACTCCCACTGATAATAAGCAGATTCCAGTGGCCAAAGAACTAGTCCGCTCCAGTCCAGCAAAAGAATGTCAACTCCATTCTAAGAAGCATGTGCGTATCCTCGCATCATGAAATTTTATGGCATTCCGATCATATTTTCTACATGTTTCTTACCCATCTCTCTTTTAGAAAATAAGGTTAAATGATAGCAGATTTCCTTCATTGGGATTGTATTCGAGGAAAATATCTTGCGGGAATTCTTTGTGCTCCAATGCTGATGTAAGTACCTGCTGTATATCACTATATTTTTACATCAGCATGTATTTTGTTAATCAGCGTGAATCCAACCTTTGTCTGATCTAAAATTAGTTGTAGCAAAATGTTAAAGGCGCCAATGTTGATTTTTGTAAAGAAAACTGCCTAGTAGTTTTGCATACTGAGCTGCATGAGTGTACTATCTCATATCATGCACATTACTGAACTGTAGTGCTGCTCTGGTTGCCCATTCATTCATTGTGTCAATGTTGCTTTCGTATTACCTTACCTGGCTGATGATAGCTGTGCCATATTGTGTTAATTTTGTGTTGGCTAGTTGCCCAAATGTTCATTGTGCCAATGTTGCTTTCCTATTATCTGACTTGGTCAATGATAGCAATGCTAGTGTCTTAATTTGGTGCAGGCTGCTGAAGATAAGAAGACAAACTCTGAAAACAGCAAGGCAACCCCATTGTTTATTTCCAATAAATCTAGGCTAGGTAATATGCCAATAACTCATGATTAATCTGTTTGGTTCCCCTCCTAATTTATGTTATGATGCAGTGGTCGAGACACTCTCCACATCAATAATACAAGCCTGCCAAAATCGCCATCTAAATCTGTTCAGTATCCTCTGTCTCGAATGCAACGGAAAAAATGTATGTTTGTAAACCAATTAATGGCTGAAGGAATGATGGAAATGGTGGAGGAATCAGAGGTGCAGAGTCGTGCGACACAACAACTGATCAATGTTTTCAAAGACAATGTAGCAAAGCAGCAAGAACTTGCCCACATGCTTATGGGCGTCATCCGTGTTGAGGTTGCAGATTGTGACGTTGTAGATCGTTAGGTTCTGTTCATTTATTTGCACTGGCATCAATCTTTGATTGCCCAGTGGATGTAATTTCCTGTAATATATGCTGGATGTGCAACGTTTTTCCCTGTATGCCGTACCTTTGCTTGATCGGTTTTGGTCCTGTGCATAATTGCTCGTCGTAATGGGCTCAAATTATCTAGTTTAGCCTAAAGACATGTATGAACTTTAGTGGGCCCATTAAGTTAATGGGCCGTTACCAGGCCGAAAGTTAATGGTCGGCCCTCTTAACTCCCAGGTCTTTAACAGGCTGACATCGAAGCAGGCAACAGGTGGGCCCAATTGATTTCACGGGCCGTTAACAGGCCGTTACTAAGTTCGGGCTACATATGGCCCAACTATACTGTGGGCCTTTAGCAGGCCGAAAGAGACAGCGGGCTTGTACTGGACCATGAAGAGCATGGGCTGCTAAGAGGCCGAAAGTCAGGTCGTATTGTAAATGGCCCAACTTTGTTGCGGGCCTTTAGCAGGACGAAAGAGAAACCGGGCTGGTATTGGACCATGAAGGGCATGGGCCGTTAAAAGGCCAAAACTCAGGTCCGACTACAAATGGCCCAACTCATTTATGGTCCGTTAACAGGCTGAAAGGCACACAGGGCCGGGAATTGGCCCAACACTTAAATGGGTCACTAAAAGGCCAAAACTCAGGTCCGACTACAAATGGCCCAACAGATATATGGGCTGTCACCAGGCTAAAAGACACACCGGGCCGGAAATTGGCCAACACTTAAATGGGTCGCTAAAAGGCCGAAACTCAGGTCCGACTACAAATGGCCCAACTAATTATAGGCCGTCAACAGGCTAAAAGACACACCGGGCCGGAAATTAGCCCAATATTTAAATGGGTCGCTAAAAGGCCGAAAGATGCACATCATGAAAATTGGCCCATCCACTAAATGGGCCGTTAACAGGCCGAAATCTCATCGGGCCGATATTGAGCCCAAATATATAAGGGCTATTAACGGGCTCGAACTGACGATGGGCTGCAATGGTGTCAAATCTTTAACGGGCCGTTGACGGGCCGAATTGGCACATCTCGTATGGGCCGTGGGCTTAAATGGACCTGACACAAGTAGGCCTTATATGGGCCGACATGCTATTTTTTACTGGGCCGGCCTTTTTCACCGGAATGGGCCACTGTTGGGCGGTGCCACGTGTCGACCTATCATAGGTGCCTCCTGTCCAATGAGTGGATGACATCTGTCCCAACGGTGAGGCAACACGTGTTTCCTCCGGCCAATGATGATTTTACACGTGGAAAATCCCCATTGGTCCGGGCTGTTAACGGGTTATCGGATCCAAAACCGGACCCGATAGCTTAACGGTGTTCCGTTAAAGTGGATGCCACGTGTCGGTCACCCTTGACGAAAGCACTTCTGTGACGCGCGATTTATCGTCATGGAAGTGGACACTTCCGTGATGATAATTTTGGTAATGTCATGGAACACTTCTACGACAGCACATGTATGACTATCTTGATTCTGTCATAAATTTGTTATGGATGTACATGCATGACAGAAAACGTGACCTACTGTGACAAACACGTATCATCACGGAAGTGTATTTTTTTGTAGTGAGTGGCACACAGGAGGTGGAAAGGTCTACAGTGCGCGAGCTTATCGCCCGGCATTACGGGACAAAGCGCATTAAATGCGCTACTTAGGTGTCCATTAGCTTTATCGGGGACGGGAACGAGGCTCGTCCTGTCCGTCGCCGCTCCGCCTCGCTTCGACACACGCCCAGGCCAGCGATGCGTGCGGTGCCATGTAGGCAGGCAGGCAGCTGAGGTGGTGCGGTGGTAGGGTCTTCACGAAGACCTACATGCCACCACGCAGGTGCTTGCTGGGTCCGTGTAGAGGCCGCCCGTCGCCACGCAGGTGCCTGCCCAGCTGGGTGAGCTAGCAACTGCATGGGAACGGCGGTGGTATCTTGGCAGACGTGGGCCTGGCTGCGGCCCTGCTGGTGTCCTCGGCAAGAGTCTTGCCGGGGCCCCGACAAGGGTCTTGCCGTGGCGTCGTGGTCGTCCCCGGCAAGGACCTCACCAGGGGTCTTGTGGATTTCCTCGGCTAGGATCCCGCCGAGGGTCGCCGTCTTCTGGTCCTCATTCGATCCCGTGTATTTATGATCTTGACAAAGATCTGCATGCCACCACGGAGGTGCCTCCCGAGCTCTGGTTCCAATGTAGTTGTTGACGGCGTTTGGAACCCTTGGGTTCAATGGTGGCTCGCTCTGCTGGGTTGGGCAAGTTGCCCCAGCAAAGCTCTTGCCGGGGCCGCGGAGGCCGCCCCGGCAAGGGTCTTGCCGGGGGGAGTCCACCTCGCCTCTCTGCTCTTAAGTGCTTCTGGTCTTGGCATTGCCTCATTTGCCTTGTGCTCCGGCTCCCCTCTTCTGCCCTGCATGGTGTGGCCGTGGGCGCGGCTCCGACTGCCCGTGCACAAGTAAAGGGGTCAAAAGGAGAGCCCCTACTTTTGTACACCGACACGCCAGAATGCGGAACCCCTCCAGGACATCTTCAAAATACCGCTCGGGCGTGCGGTGCTCCTAGCCAGCGAGCGGTCTCTCGGTCGCGAGCTTGACGGCATTCATCTTCGCCCACTGCACCTTGACGCGGGCGAAGGCCATCCGCGCACCCTCGATGCAGACCGACCGCTTGATGGCGTCAAGCCGGGGACAGGCATTGACCAGCCGCTTCACAAGCCCGAAGTAGCTGCTGGGTATAGCTTCAGCAGGCCACAGCCGGACTGTTAGATCCTTCATGGCTAGTTCGGCCACCCTATGCAGTTCGACCAGCTATTTTAGCTGGTCGCTAAAGGGCACCGGATGTTCTGGCGCAAGGTATTGCGACCAGAATAGCTTCTCTGTCGAGCTGCCCTCTTCGGCTCGGAAGAACTCTACTGCGTCGGCTACACTACGCGGCAAATCCGCAAACACTCCTGGAGAACTCCAAATCCGGGTTAGTAAGAGATACCTCTTCTTCACATATTTGCTCTGCATAATGAAGGCCTTACCCGCTGCAATCTTCTTGGCCTCTTGAATCTCCTGGAGAGCGCCCTGGGCTTCAGCCCGGGCATCTTGTGCGCTTTGGCGAGCCTTGGCGAGTTCGGTCTCTTCATCCGCAATATTGCCCTCCAAGGACTCGCATTTCTTCATGGCGTCCTGGAGCTCTTGCTGGACCTCACCGACCCTGGCCTCGTGCTTTTCGCGGGTGGCTTGTTCCTTGGCCGCTCTCTCCTCGGTCTTGGCCAGCGCCTTCTTGAGGGTCTCTACCTCGGTCGCCACTCCTACAAATACCATGGCACTATAGTCAACATAATTATCATTCCTTTCTGATATACAGCAGGTCATTACATACCTTGCTTCTCCTCCAGCTGTTTCCTTGCTTGGCCGAGCTCCTCCTTGGCCCGCTCCAACCTCTGCTTCAGTTCGGAGACTTCGGCAGCATGAGAAGTCGCGGCTAGCAGCGACGCCTGCTTATTCACATAGACATATATGGTTAGTCTCCTGCGAAAAACTATTTGATCCTCTGTTCGGCTCTTCTTCCCGAACACCGGACAGAGTCTCAGGGGCTACTGTCTATACTATGACATTCTTTTCACATAATTGTGTTGCTTACCTCAAAGCCTGTTAGAAGGCTTGTGCAGGCTTCGGTCAGTCCACTCTTCGCAGACTGAATCTTCTCAATCACCGTACCCATGAGGATACGGTGTTCCTCAACAATGGACGCACTTCGCAGCGCTTCTAGTAGAATATCCGGTGCCTCTGGTTGGAAAGAGGCCACCAGCTGAATGGGCACACCTCCTTCTTTCAAAGATGGCTCCTTGCCGGATTCCGGGGATTCCAGAGCCGTATAGGTCTCCGGGACCATATTCGGCTGGGGGCCGAATTGGATATGGCCTCCATCGCCAGTCTCCATGGGGATTTGCTCCCCCATGTGTCCGGCGGCCAAGGTTTCACCCTCAGGTGCCGCCCTGACGGCCTCCTGCGTCTCTCCCTGGCCTGGGATTCTTCGGGACAACACCTCGGTGTCATCCATGACCCTAGGAGAGGAGGCCGCCGGAAGGGACCCGCTGTCGGATTTAGGGTTCCGGCAAAGCCCTTGAGGTTTGAACACTGGGGTGCGCACAAAGATTTCCCCCTACCAAATCACGCCCTCACCCTCACCGCGATCTCGAAAGCTAGCTAGACAAACTCACAACACAAGGGACACAAGGTTTATACTGGTTCGGGCCACCATTGTGGTGTAATACCCTACTCCAGTGTGGTGGTGGTGGATTGCCTCTTGGGCTGAGGATCAACAGTACAAGGGGAAGAACAGCCTCCTGAGGAGAGGTGTTCTTGTGCTTGGTGGGTGTAAATGTGGGATGGATCTAGTCCAAGATGAGGTATCTCCTACTATGGTGGCTAGCCCTATTTATAGAGGCCTTGGTCCTCTCCCCAAATATTGAGCAGGAAGGGATTCCACAACGGCCAGTTTGAAGGAAGACAACTAGTACACGCTATCCTGACAAAAGTAGTCTTCGCCTGCCAAAGGCTCTGGTGGTGACGCCGTCTTGGGCTCCACGGTGAACCCCGTTCTGTCATCCTGCTGGTCTTGGTCTCCTCGCCTGCGCTTGCCCCTTTAGCACCAAAGAGGAAACAAGGACACTGCGCGTGTTGGCGCCCGCCTCGCGCCAGTCGTCATGGCTGACATCATAGGAACCTCGCGAGGTTCACCTTGCCTTGATCTCTCCGCCCCTCACGAGCCAGCCTGGTGAGGCCGCTCCTGAAGAGGTCTTGTGTCGTCCGCCTCGCGAGGCTTGGCCCCTCGCGAGGGTCTTGAATGCTTGCTGGTGAAGATGGGCTGTACGGGGCCGCTGGGAGAGCCACGCCATGGGCCACAGGTAGGCAAGTCTGGGGACCCCCGTTCCCAGAACGCCGACAGTAGCCCCCGGGCCCAAGGCATGCTCGGACTTGGCTTTGAGGCAAAGCCAAAGGGCATGTGCGGAGCGCCGCGGGCCCCAACAGCCCGCGGCCTTGGTCGACGCGTGGCGATTGATTGGACGTGGGCGCCTCCGCTTCCCCACGCTGCCTCGGCAACTGCCCGTCTAACAAAAGGCAGGAGCGGGCTATGTTTGCCTTCATTGCTTTCTTTCCCCTTGCTCCAGATCCCCTTTCTCTCCCCTCGCTTCCAAAACCTCCAGATCTGCTCCCATCCCCTTCTGAAACAGCAACCAATGGCGCCCCAGAAGGTCAAGGTCTCTTCGCCACCCGCCTGGTACGAGCCGGCTCTGGATGCGCCCAATGTCTCGGAGAAGAACCTCGTCGCCACACGCCTACTGACGACGGGAGAGAGCAACGAGAGGGGGAAGACCGAGCTCTGGGCTGGCTCTTCCATGCTGGAGCCCGAGGGAAGCACCTTCTTCCCCTTCTTCATGAGCAACATCGTCACGGGGCTGGTTCCCCCCTTCTCTGACTTCATCTATGAGGTCCTTGGCCACTACGGGCTGCAGGCACTGCATCTTCATCCCAACTCTGTCCTTCTCCTATCGATCTTCGCCTTCTACTGCGGAGCGTATCTCGGCGTGATGCCGTCCGTGGCTCTGTTGCGCCACCTCTTCTTCCTCCGCATCAACGAGGGTCGCATCTCCGGGTGCGCCAACTTCATCGCGGTCGGCAAGGCCAACTCGATCTCCAAGGCTGGGAAGAAGGCCGACGGCTTCAGGAGCAAGTGGGTCATGATGGACGCCAAGTGCATCCACCCACGCTTGGTGCTGCCGACAGAGATGCCCCAGAGAGGGAGTCCTGGATTAGGGGGTCCTCGGACAACCGGACTATATACTTTGGCCGGACTGTTGGACTATGAAGACACAAGATTGAAGACTTCGTCCCGTGTCCGGGTGGGACTCTCCTTGGCGTGGAAGGCAAGCTTGGAAATTCGGATATGTAGATCTCCTCCCTTGTAACCGACTCTGTGTAACCCTAGCCCCGTCTGGTGTCTATATAAACCGGAGGGTTTAGTCTGTAGGACAACAACAATCATAATCATAGGCTAGCTTCTAGGGTTTAGCCTCTACGATCTCGTGGTAGATCAACTCTTGTAATACTCATATAATCAAGATCAATCAAGCAGTAAGTAGGGTATTACCTCCATCGAGAGGGCCCGAACCTGGGTAAACATTGTGTCCCCCGCCTCCTGTTACCATCCGCCTTAGACGCACAGTTCGGGACCCCCTACCCGAGATCCGCCGGTTTTGACACCGACATTGGTGCTTTCATTGAGAGTTCCACTGTGCCATCACGATAAGGCTTGATGGCTCGTCTTGTTGTCAAGGATAACAGTACCTCGGGGGGAGCCCTGGCTGTAGGCCAAACTCTCCGACTAGGCGGCTTCGTCATGACCGCCCGTTCAGCCGTCGCGCCGACAATGACTTCTCGGGTCATCAAAAACAGCCTCCACGTCGGCTCGGGATTCGCCGAACAGATGGATCCAATAGAGCTCTCTTCCTTGAACGAGCTCTTGGATCGCATCGCCGCCTGGGAGTCGCTACGGACTATGATCGGATCGGGCTTAAACCCGACCAAAGGGAGATTAACTCTCCGCCGGTCACCCATCAGATAGCAGTGGTGGAGGAGCAATGTAGCGATTCTTCCTCTATTTTGAGAACAAACTATGTCCGGATTACCGAGCTCTCCGAGCCAGATACCTGTCTACGGGAGGACATGGCCCAAGCTTCGAACCTAGAATCATACATTGGGCCAGAACTATTGGGCAACATCCCGGAGCCTGAACTGCCAAGCTCGGAAACTCCTCCGCCCCTGGGTCTCAGATTGGGTCAGGGTTTGGACCTAAATTTTCCCACCCACCCAGACATAAGTGATCTTTCTCACATTAGACAAGAGCCCCACGAGACAGTACATCACTATTGGACCAGATTCCTCCTTGTAATGAGCAAGGTCAAGGACTGTCGTGAGGAAGACGCAATTTCATTCTTTTGCAAAAATTGCACGGACAAGGGAATCCTCAACGCCATAAGTCGCCGTGACATAGCACACTTTGCTGACTTGGCGGCCATAGTACAGAAGTACTGTGCGATGGAAAGCGCCTGGAAAACCCAAACAAAATTCTGGGATCCCCCGGCTCTCACTAGACCCCCCGTCCGAACTAAAAGGGTGTACTCTCGTAAGTCACCCGATCCAATTACAAAGAAACCAAAGCCCACTACAGGGCGTGGAACTATATTGGAGGGATGGCTCAATGGGCCATGCAAAATTCACAGTACATGATACATCCATTTTGCATCATTCTTTTATATCGATATTTATTGCATTATGGGCTGTTATTACACATTATGTCACAATACTTATGCCTATTCTGTCTTATTTTACAAGGTTTACATAAGGAGGGAGAATGCCGGCAGCTGGAATTCTGGGCTGGAAAAGGAGCAAATATTAGAGACCTATTCTGCACAACTCCAAAAGTCCTGAAACTCCACGGAAGTTATTTTTGGAAATAATAAAAAATAATGAGCGGAAGAAATACGTCAGGGGGGCCTCCACTTGTCCACGAGGGTAGGGGGCGCGCCCCCTGCCTCGTGGGCCCCCTGTTGGCCCTCTGGTGGCCATCTTCTGCTATATAAAGTCTTTCGTCTGAAGAAAAATCAGAAGCAAGCTTTCGGGACGAGACTCCGCCACCACGAGGCGGAACCTTGGCGGAACCAATCTAGGGCTCCGGCAGAGCTGTTCTGCCCGGGACACTTCCCTCCGGGAGGGGGAAATCATCGCCATCGTCATCACCAACGCTCCTCTCATCGGGAGAGGGCAATCTCCATCAACATCTTCACCAACACCATCTCCTCTCAAACCCTAGTTCATCTCTTGTATCCAATTCTTGTCTCTAAGTCTGGGATTGGTACCTGTAGGTTGCTAGTAGTGTTGATTACTCCTTGTAGTTGATGCTAGTTGGTTTATTTGGTGGAAGATCATATGTTCAGATCCTATATGCATATTAATACCCCTCTGATTATGAACATGAATATGCTTTGTGAGTAGTTACGTTTGTTCCTGAGGACATGGGAGAAGTCTTGCTATTAGTAGTCATGTGAATTTGGTATTCGTTCGATATTTTGATGAGATGTATGTTTTCGATCCTCTAGTGGTTTTATGTGAACTTCGACTACATGACACTTCACCATTATTTGGGCCTAGAGGAAGGCATTGGGAAGTAATAAGTAGATGATGGGTTTCTAGAGTGACAGAAGCTTAAACCCTAGTTTATGCGTTGCTTCGTAAGGCGCTGATTTGGATCCACATGTTTCATGCTATGGTTAGGTGTACCTTAATACTTCTTTTGTAGTTGCGGATGCTTGCAATAGGGGTTAATCATAAGTGGGATGCTTGTTCAAGTAAGGACAACACCGAACGCGAATCATATGAACGTGATGAAAACTAGCTTGACGATAATTCCCATGTGTCCTCGGGAGCGCTTTTCTCTATATAAGAGTTTGTCCAGGCTTGTCCTTTGCTACAAAAAGGATTGGGCCACCTTGCTGCACTTTATTTACTTTTGTTACTTGTTGCTCGTTACAAATTATCCTATCACAAAACTATCTGTTACATATAATTTCAGTGCTTGTAGAGAATACCTTGCCGAAAACCACTTATCATTTCCTTCTGCTCCTCGTTGGGTTCGACGCTCTTACTTATCGAAAGGACTAAGATAGATCCCCTATACTTGTGGGTCATCAGTACACCGGATACCATGCCAACACACAGCCTTAGAGCATATTGGATACTCCGGCAGGTGGCCAAGAGCGGTGAGGATCTCCTCATCAGCAATACCACAGAGCACCATCCCGTGGAAAATAACAATACAGTATTGACACTCTTCGAGACCTTCACCTCAAATAATAGGCGCAAGCGAGCACTCCGCAGCCTTGCCGAAGTCTGCCACGTTGCAGCAATAAATCCATGGAACGACAGGGCCATAACCTTCAATGCCAGTGACGAACCTAAATTCCGAACAGCCCGAGCACCAGCCGCTTTGGTCCTTAGTCCAATTGTGGACGGCTTCCGGCTTACTAAAGTGCTCATGGACGGTGGCAGCGGATTAAACCTCATCTACGAGGAAACTCTTAGCAAAATGGAAATAGACAAGAGCCGCATTGAGCAAAGCAGCACGACCTTCAGAGGAATCATCCCTAGTCGGGAGGCACGATGTGCGGGAAAAATCACATTAGATGTGGTATTCGGCACGCCGAAGAATTATAGGTCTGAAGAAATCACATTCCAAGTGGCCCCGTTCAGTAGCGGATAGCACGCCCTTTTAGGGCAGGAGGCATTCACGATCTTCCAAGCTATACCCCATTACGGGTACATGAAGCTCAAAATGCCTGGGCCCAATGGAATCATCACTCTAGCTAGTGATCCGGACATAGCACTCCGCGCCGAAAATAAAACCGCCGCACTAGCCCTCAAGGCGTTATTCGAAGCCCTTGCGGCCGAAGAACTAACTGCGATGCGCTCCAAAGTGGACAGGGATGACGTGATACTCGACAAAAGACCCAAGTCCACCTCTTTTAAACCAGCGAATGAAATAGTCAAATTCCAGCTCCACCCAACGGACCCTACAAAAACAGCATCCATCGGGGTACAGCTGAACCCCACAACAGACGCCGCACTGCGGGAGTTCTTGCGTGAGAATTGGGACATATTCGCCTGGCATCCTTCAGACATGCCAGGAATCCCACGCAGGCTGGCCGAGCACAGCCTTAACATTCTAAAGGGGTTCAAGCCGGTCAAGCAGACTCGTCGGCGTTTCTCTGAGCCTAAGCGACAAGCCATGGGAGAAGAGCTAGCCAAGTTACTCGAGGCCGGATTCATTAGAGAGATAAAACATCCGGACTGGCTAGCAAACCTGGTGATGGTACCAAAGAAGGACAAATCCTGGCGCCTATGTGTCGATTTCAAGGACCTTAACCAGGCTTGCCCCAAGGATCCCTTCCCCTTCCCCCACATCGATCAA
Source organism: Aegilops tauschii subsp. strangulata (assembly GCF_002575655.3). Taxonomy (NCBI): domain Eukaryota; kingdom Viridiplantae; phylum Streptophyta; class Magnoliopsida; order Poales; family Poaceae; genus Aegilops; species Aegilops tauschii. The sequence goes on along the minus strand of NC_053037.3, from coordinate 495,633,376 downwards.
ATTATCGACGCTACCGCAGGACACGACTCATTGTGTTTCCTCGACGCATACTCCGGATACCATCAAATTAATATGGTGGAGTCCGATCAAGGCGCAACGGCATTTATCACTCCGTACGGCCCCTTCTGTTTTAACACCATGCCTTTCGGGCTCAAAAACGCCGGTGCAACCTATCAACGCATGATTCAGACATGCCTGGAGACACAAATCGGCAAAACAGCGGAGGCATATGTAGACGATGTGGTCATTAAAACCAGACACGTCGAATCCTTAATAGACGACTTGAGGCTCACGTTCGACAATCTCCGAACATATGACATCAAGCTCAATCCGGAAAAATGCGTTTTCGGCGTGCCCGCCGGAAAGCTCTTTGGGCTTCAATAGAGGAATTGAAGCAAATCCGGCTAAAATCCGAGCTCTGTCACGGTTGGCTATCTCAACAGGCCTCAAGCAAATCCAGAAATTAACTGGATGCGTGGCTGCCTTAAGCCACTTCATCTCCCGATTAGGAGAAAAGGCACTACCTCTTTATCGCCTTCTTCGACGCACCGAACACTTCGAGTGGACGGATGCGGCCACGGCTGGATTGGAAGAAATAAAGGTCGTCTTGGCCAGCAACCCAATCTTGGCCGCGCCAAATATCGGCGAACCAATGCTGTTATATATAGCGGCAACACACCAAGTTGTAAGCGCAGTGCTCGTCGTCGAACGAGAGAGGGACGGACATAAGTTCCCGCTTCAAAAGCCGGTATACTACATGTCCACTGTCCTCACTCCATGCAAATCACGGTACCCACATTATCAAAAGATAGCATACGCGGTCTTCATGGCATCCCGGAAACTACGACACTACTTTCAAGAGTGTTCAATTACGGTGGCCTCTGAAGTACCACTCAACGACATAATAAATAACCGTGATGCCACAGGCCGGATTGCTAAATGGGCTATTGAGCTCCTCCCGTTCGACATAACATACAAACCACGGCGAGCCATTAAGTCACAAGTACTGGCTGATTTCGTCGCCGAATGGACAGAAGCCGAACTCCCTAAAGAGTACGACGCGTACTCCAATTGGATCATGCACTTTGACGACTCTAAAATGCTGGCTGGTCTGGGGGCAGGCGTCGTCCTGACATCCCCCACCGGAGGTCGGTCCAATAAGTACTCCAAATATTATACGCAGACTCCAACAACGCAGCAGAATATGAGGCCCTGTTACATGGTCTCCGGATGGCAGTCTCCATGGGCATTCACGGGATTCGAACCTCGCAATATCTCAAATAAATGGAGATTCCGATGCCAAGGATCTGAAAATGGCGGCTTACCGCAACGCCGTCCTCAAAATGTCAGCTCGGTTCGAGGGGCTCGAATTCCACCATGTGGTCCGAGAAAACAATCAAGCGGCGGATATCCTCGCCTGCATCGGCGCTAAGCGCGACCCTGTCCCACCTAATATCTTCTTGGAAAGGCTGTTTAAGCCATCCGTGGCATGGGAAGGTGAGACCGGCAACAACAGTTTGGACCCGGCCACAACGCCAGATACCAAACACTTTGACGTAATCGGAGGCTCTGCCACCGAAATAACGCCTTCGGCCCACGTGATTATGGCTGTCATCGCCCCGTGGACAGAACCCTTCTTAGCCTACCTAACTAGGCAAGAACTCCCTGAGGACCCAAACGAGGCACGTTGCATTCTGCGGCGGTCTAAAGCCTACAAGGTCCACGAGGGAGAGCTTTATAAGAAAAGAGTTACTGGAGTACTTCAAAGGTGCATCTCCGAAGAGGAAGGACGGCAACTTTTGGCAGAAATTCATGCTGGACTCGGCGGCCACCACGCCGCAGCTCGGGCCCTTGTAAGCAAGGCCTTCCGTACAGGTTTTTACTAGCCGACGGCTCGAGCAGACGCACAGGACCTCGTCCAACATTGCGTCGGTTGCCAGCTTTTTGCAAACCAAAGCCATCTGCCACCTACTGCTCTCCGAACAATCCCCATTACTTGGCCCTTCGCGGTCTGGGGGCTTGATATGGTCGGACCCCTTAAAGGAGGAAGCCATAAGAAAAAGTACCTATTGGTCATGGTGGATAAATTCACCAAATGGATAGAAGCCCAACCAGTTAAAACGGCCGAGTCCGGACCAGTGATAGACTTCATATCTGGGGTTGTACACCGTTACGGCGTCCCCCATAGCATCATCACCGATAACGGCTCGAACTTTACAGCCGACGAGGTAAAAACTTGGTGCGACAACATGGGCATTAAGCTCGATTATGCCTCCGTCTATCACCCCCAAACAAACGGTCAGGTCGAGCAAGTAAATGGTCTCATTATGAGCGGCATTAAACCCAGATTAGTGCGATCTTTGAAGGAATAAGATACACACTGGGTTGAGGAGCTCGACTCCGTACTATGGGGGCTGCGGACCATGCCGAATCGCACTACCGGATACACACCGTTTTTATGGTGTACGTCACAGAGGCGGTACTGCCCTGCGACATCATTCATGACTCACCTCGAGTGCGCATGTACGAAGAGAAAGAAGCTGAGCTTGATTGGCAGGACAGTTTGGATGCCCTGGAGGAGGAGCGTGACGTGGCAAAAGCCCGCTCCGCATTCTATCAGCAACAGGCTCGACGGTATCAAAGCAGAGAAGTACAGGCCAAAACTTATAATGTTGGCGAACTTGTTCTACGCCTACCAGAGAAGAAAAAGGACAAGCTCAAGCCCAAATGGGAAGGTCCCTTCATTATTGACAATGTTTTGACTGGTGGAGCGTACCGTCTACGCGATGCATCGGACAATCGACTCAAGCCAAACCCATGGAACGCGGCCAGACTCCGAAGGTTTTACGCCTAGTGCCGGACTCTGTGTTCGTCTCCTTACCTCCGTCAATTTTTTATATATATCTGTTACCTGTATTTTCTTTCTTTCTTTCTTCCCTTTTTCTTCACGGCCTCAAAAGGATAAAATGTGTCTTGACTACACAATCTTGACGCGCTAGGCGTGCTCATTATACCTGGGGGCTTCTTATAAAGTAGCTTAATATAACTATGTTCCGGGCTCTATGCCCCCCGCACATGTGTTACTTTTCCACATGTACCTTTTCTTCTCCATTATATGCATCGATATGACTTAAGGTTTGGCCAAGCTGGGTTGCCTGGCTCTTGTGTTTATGCCCTACGTTCCCGTTAATTCGGCTAGGGCATAAGGGGAGCACCTCTGCGATTGTTACTGCCGGGTCAGCCGGATGTGTACCTCAGACTGGGTGAAGCCGAAAGCTAGCGTTCTTAAGGGAATATTCGGTCGGTGAACAAAAGATGACTTTTACTTATTTCAATACAAGCCCCCAGATGTTTATATCCTGCGTCTCTTTTCGCAGTTCGGGCATGCACATTAATGCATGCGTACCCAGGGAAAGGAACCCTTAACGGAACTATTCTCCCTGGAAGATGTTTCTTACTATCCATGTAATATAACATAGCTAGTTGGGTACTTATCTGTTCAAGCACTTATGACCCCTACGCCTGGTTTCCACGCGTACCCCAGTTTTTACATAACTGAGCAGGTATTCGGATACACTCCGGACTGTCGGGTCCGGAGGTCGAAGTGAAAAGGTCCGCCATGACAAATGATTTACAATCGGGCTAGGGACAATATATGTCACTTGAAGTACACAGTCATTTAGACTGACTAAATTCTTCTTCTATACCATCCAACAAGCTGTCTAGCCAACAATCCTGTTGGGAATACTTTGCGGCTAATTTCACCTGGTCATACACACTGACGGGTATCTCTTTCCCATCAGACCCCACAGGTCCGACCTCGGCCATGTGGTTCGGGTCAGCCTTGGTATATTGAGTCTTCACCATGGCCCAGGCTTCCCTTGCACCTTGTCGGCAGGCAGATATCTTCCATAATCGGAAGCGCCGCCGCGCTCCCTTGAGCATCTCTACAAGCTCTCCCATGCCTCCTAGCAGGGAGGCGGAGGGCCACAAGGCTTGGGCAATGCCCTGCATCACCTGCCGAACTCGTTCGTGCAGTTGTGAGAGCACTGGCAGAAGATCACCCGCAGACCCGGGCATCTCCTCTGCGGGACGAGCCGTCAGCATACCTACAGATATAACTCTGTTAGCCGGCTTCTTCGCCGAACTCTATAAAAGTTCGTTCAAGCACTTACTAAAAATGCCGCGTCGAAACCTCTTATTCTCCTTTACGGAGTCAGCAAGCTGGGCCCGAACATCTTTCAGTTCAACACTCAGCCGGGTATTGGCATCTTGGAGATCGTTTTTCTCCCGCCTAACCTGCGTAAGCACGCGCTCGCCAGCCTTTAACTGTCGTTGAGCATGTTGCTCATCCCCTCGCACGACCTCCGGATTCACTCCAGGATCATCTGCAGAATCTATTGTTAGATTTGCATGCATGCCGCATACTAACCGGTACATGTCATTCTTTTTGATAGAAACAAGTGTTACCAGATGGGGCCTTCTCGGACTCCTTCATCGCGACAACTGCGGCCCGTAGCTGGGCTTTGCACTCCTCCAGCTCTTGAGACAACTGGGTATTCTTCTCCGTAAGAACCTACGCAAATAATGATCCTTAAATCAGTTGTGTCAACTGTTTCAAGTCTCAGGGGCTACTGGTATACATAATTATCAGATTTTCTTACCCGTATATCCTTTACATACTTGTCCGTGGCTCTGGCAAGACCATTTTGAGCAGCTCGGATGTACGCGTCTCCGGAGTTGAAGGCATCAAACGCCTCTTCGGAGAAACAAGGGTCGCGGAGTACGGCCCGGCGACGCCTGTGATTCATGGCACTCTCCACTTCAGAATTCGTAGCGGACAACCTATCCGCATCCTCTGTAGGAGGAACATCCAGCGTTGTCCCCACGTTAGCATCTACCTGTAAGTCCGGCTCTGGAACCCGACTGGTGGAGGCGTGGCCGGCAGGCTCTCCGGATACGGTCCGGCGAGCGTTTTTCCTGCCAGGAACCATGGACGTCATTATATTTTCAAGACGACAACCACGGAGCAGGGTTCTTTTTCATACCTCCGCGACGGCGTCTCAGTCTTGACCGCCTTCCTTTTAAGCCTGCCTGGTTTCGGTGCCCCTTGTTGGTGAGTCACTGCGGGTTAGGCATGGCATCCCGAGGGCCTTCCCTGTAAGACACCAAATGTGTGCGGTAGGTGAAGTGCAAAAAAGGGATCCTTCTCGGAAGTTGGGACTCCGATTTTACTTACATGCGATGCAGGGAGTAGTCCAGGATAATCGGCTATGATGGCCACCAAGGCACCGTCGCAGCTTAACTGATAGAACGTCATGTCGATGAGCTCCACAAATGTGTCCGGATCTTCTTCGAGTCCGGGGTCGAGGGCCCGGTCAGGGTCCTCTGGTTGTGGAGACGGGCTGTGGACCTCCCTAATAGCTTTTCGCAGTTCCTGCTATGAAATAGCAAGGTAAATACTTATGACGAAGAATGCGGGAAGGTCTGGAGTAAAAAGTAACAGCTCACCCAGTTTGGGGGGTTGTACACGGAGAATCTATCCCGTGGCTTAATGCGGATGAATGATGTCTACTACGCAACCTTCTTCTTGTAGACGTTGTTGGGCTTCCAAGTGCAGAGGTTTGTAGGACAGTAGCAAATTTCCCTCAAGTGGATGACCTAAGGTTTATCAATCCGTGGGAGGTGTAGGATGAAGATGGTCTCTCTCAAACAACCCTGCAACCAAATAACAAAGAGTCTCTTGTGTCCCCAACACACCCAATACAATGGTAAATTGTATAGGTGCACTAGTTCGGTGAAGAGATGGTGATACAAGTGCAATATGGATGGTAGATATAAGTTTTTGTAATCTGAAAATATAAAAACAGCAAGGTAACAAGTGGTAAAAGTGAGCGTAAATGGTATTGCAATGCTAGGAAACAAGGCCTAGGGTTCATACTTTCACTAGTGCAAGTTCTCTCAACAATAATAACATAATTGGATCATATAACTATCCCTCAACATGCAACAAAGAGTCACTCCAAAGTCAATAATAGCGGGGAACGAACGAAGAGATTATGGTAGGGTACGAAACCACCTCAAAATTATTCTTTTCGATCAATCCGTTAGGCTATTCCTATAAGTGTCACAAATAGCCCTAGAGTTCGTAGTAAAATAACACCTTAAGACACACATCAACCAAAACCCTAATATCACCTAGATACTCCAATGTCACCTCAAGTATCCGTGGGTATGATTATACGATATGCATCACACAATCTCAGATTCATCTATTCAACCAACACATAGAACCTCAAAGAGTGCCCAAAGTTTCTACCGGAGAGTCAAGACGAAAACGTGTGCCAACCCCTATGCATAGGTTCATGGGCGGAACCCGCAAGTTGATCACCAAAACATACATCAAGTGAATCAATAGAATAACCCATTGTCACCACGGTTATCCCACGCAAGACATACATCAAGTGTTCTCAAATCATTAAAGACTCAATCCGATAAGATAACTTCAAAGGGAAAACTCAATCCATTACAAGAGAGTAGAGGGGGAGAAACATCATAAGATCCAACTACAATAGCAAAGCTCGCGATACATCAAGATCGTATCACCTCAAGAACACGAGAGAGAGAGAGATCAAACACATAGCTACTGGTACATACCCTCAGCCCCGAGGGTGAAGTACTCCCTCCTCGTCATGGAGAGCGCCGGGATGATGAAGATGGCCACCGGTGAAGGTTCCCCCCTCCGGCAGAGTGCCGGAACAGGGCCCTGATTGGTTTTTGGTGGCTACAGAGGCTTGCGGCGGCGGAACTCCCGATCTATTCTGTTCTCCGATGGTTTTAGGGTATATGGAGATATATAGGCGAAAGAAGTCGGTAAGGGGGGCCACGAGGGGCCCACGAGGGTGGTGGGCACCCCCCCTGCCTCGTGCTCTCCTCGTTGATCCCCTGACGTGCACTCCAAGTCTCCCGTATTGCTTTCTTTCCAAAAATAACTTTTCCGAAGGTTTCATTCCGTTTGGACTCCGTTTGATATTCCTTTTCTGCGAAACATTCAAACAAGGGAAAAAACAGAAACTGGCACTGGGCTCTGGGTCAATAGGTTAGTCCCAAAAGTAATATAAAAGTGCATAATAAAGCCCATAAACTGTTGGAACACGCGGTACGCTACGCTAGCGCCAAATAAAATTTTCTACCGCGCACCCAATATCATGCTGCTGGAAATATATCACGGGATCGGGTTTACCACTAGACGCGCAGTCACCACAGCGGAAGTAGAGTTGGTGATGCGTATAGCCGATCTCCCGGGCCGTCTCCTCCTCACGTTGCCGATCTCCCGCGAACAGCGAAGACCCGTGAACGGTGATCTCCCGCGAACGGCACCTCGCGGTTCCCTCGAACGGTTCGTCCAAGCACCGCAGATGCGATGCCTCCAAGGTATCCACACGTACGGGGAGCAGCGTCGAGCGGCGGACTGCTAGGTCCGGTCGCGCGGCATGGGCATGGGGAGTGGCGGTGGCTAACCAGGGTTCAATCCGATCAACCCTAAGTGGTGTGCCCACTCCCCTTTATATAGACCTCCGAGGTGGGCTCAACACTTGAGCCCACTAGGAGTCCACATCCATTTTCCACTCAGATCCAATCCGAATGGGCTGCAGCCCCTTAAGTGTGCGACCCTATACGTTCACGTACACATGGACACGACCAGAGTCGATAGTTGGTAGCGGCTCCTAGCAGAACTTGCCAACTCCCATGTGGGCGTAAAGTCGTTTGAAGAACCTTAACAATGTGGCATATGCAACATTCCTTTTGCCTCAAGATATTTGTTGTCGAGCTCAAGGCGAGTACTTCTCACCCTTGTGTTAGCTCGACCTCTCTTCTCGAAACCATGATACAGATTCCCGAACTAGGTTAACACTTAACCCAAGTCGCATGGGCACGCTTTCTGAATCTGATCACTTGAGAGGGCCCAGAGAATATCTCTCCAAATAGGAGGGGCAAATTCCATCTTGGTCAACCATGTCTCGCGGCATGTCTCACGACTCACCTGAAAGCTACCTTTATAACTACCCAGTTACGGAGTAGCGTTTGATAGACCCTAAGTGAGTCGATCCTCATCCCGAGAACATGCAAGGACCTCAGGTCTAGGACATGGCATAGACATTGCACTTGAGACTAACAGATGACTATATCTCGTTGCGTCTCAAAGTGGGTCTGTCCGGCTCGGTGATCTCCATCCCCGAGCCCATACTATCGGTTTAGCATCTCCATGCACATGACTTGTGAAACATAGTCATCAACCGAGTCGTATACTAGTCAAGGATATGTGTCCGCATAACCTTATCAACTAGGGACCATTAAAACAATCATCATACAATACATAGTTCCACAAACATGTCACGTACTTATTGATACATATCATTGATGATGTTCAAGGACAATACAAAGGACTCATGAATACATATGAAAATATCATCATCACATGATTGCCTCTAGGGCATATCTCCAACATAAACATCCAAAACAGATAATATAATAGCATGAAACAATCAAAAATTATAGATACGTTGGAGACGTATCAGCATCTCCAAGCTTAATTCCTGCTCGTCCTCGAGTAGGTAAATGATAAAAACAGAATTTTTGATGTGGAATGCTACTTGGCATAATTTTAATGTAATTCTTCTTAATTGTGGTATGAATATTCAGATCCGAAAGATTCAAGATAAAAGTTCATATTGACATAAAAGTAATAATACTTCAAGCATACTAACTAAGCAATTATGTCATCTCAAAATAACATGGCCAAAGAAAGTTCATCCCTACAAAATCATATAGTTCAGTCATGCTCCATTTTCGTCACACAAGAATGCTCTTATCATGCACAACCCCGATGACAAGTCAAGCAATTGCTTCATACTTTAGTAATCTCAAACTTTTTCAACCTTCACGCAATACATGAGCGTGAGCCATGGATATAGAACTATGGGTGGAATCTATACCTATACCTATACTAATTAGCGACTTCCAAGAAACTACCACGTTAATTAGAATTTACGGACTGTTAATCTGGTGGGGTCGAGTTATAACGGTGTAGATTTACTGTTGGATTAAAACATGACAACCGACATGACTCCTTTCACCGTAATCTTCCCCTGGAGTTCTGAACGATGCCAAATTAGGGATCTTCCCCGACCTCTCTCTTCTTCACGTCATGTAGCCGCCGCCGACATCCATCAAAATTGGCTATAGGCGCAAACCTCTTCAGCCGCTGCCAGCACATCCTCCTCCGCCTGTTCTCTATTCCATCCTCTAATCTTCCCTCCTCTAATCTACTTGCAAGAGTTATTAATCGCATCATGTTCGCGTCCGCGTGCGTTGCGTTTCCGGCCGCAAAGCTTGATCAAGTACATGCTGGATCAGTAGTTTGTGCATGTGTAGGTTCAAGTTGAGCTCCATGCATGAACGTGTCGGAAGGATTCGTCACTGTTCCCAAGCCGAAGCTGCAAGCAAGTACGATCAACAAAACTTCTTGCTATCAGTTGTGCCTCTCATGCGTGTCATAGCTGCCGGAAAAAAATCTTTGTTTACCTGTACGGCTGTGCGTACGTACGCACTTGGTGTGTTTATAGCCGGAATCGATCAAACTGCTTGGGGAGCTTGGGTATGTGTACGTGCATGACAGCCTGGCCTTCGTGCGATGTGAGTCATAACTCAGCAATTCCAGTCCTCCTCCTCTCTTGATAACTACAGTTGTTAAATATGATAGTCTTCTCCAGCTTTTTCCGATGGATACTGAGATTGTATCATGCGCAAATACTTGCTGCAGCCTGCAGGAGCATGTCTAGCCGTCGGAGACAAGCAATACTTCGCCAAAACAATACCAACAGGAGTAGTATTTGTCCAGCGATGACATCGTCCATGTCTATTGATGTGATTGGCACATCACCACAGGTAGTCCCTCCTCAATAGATGTACTGTTCTATGTAGCTGTTTTTGCATGAAACACTTCATGTATAGCATGCAAGCATCATGGCTATGTATTCCTGTATCAATGGTGTGTTGGGTTGCTATTTGCTGAAAGATGGCAATATTTCCCATCAGATCTTCCTCTTTATTAGTTTCTTTGCAAGATAATTGTTATAGTTGATTTGTTGACCAATTTTTTTGAAGTCATACTGAACCTGAAGCATGCCTGGGGGTTCTAAGTTCCTAATAATTATTCAGATGACTTATTATGTAGTTGGACAGTTCCTACATCTGCATATATACACGCCAAACTGTGCATGTTATCTTCCAAATAAAAATATAGAGAATAAATAAATCTTCATACGCTACAGCTTCAAGATCAATATTTAATTGGGTATCTTTTAGCATACTTGCAGTTATTGGTTCATGGTTTTTGCTCAGGGATTTATTCCGGAAGTGTATCAGTCAAGGCGAAGAAACTGTATCCTGATGGTGCCCAACACGCGAATGATATGTACTGTCTCTATTTCCAGCTCAACTGTCAGTTCTGGGAGCTGACTGGAGCTTGCATGCTAGGTGCTCATGATGCGGTGGAATTTCTTCCATGGCCATTCAAACAACCACCCCATGCGTCTTGTCGCAGCTATCACCCATGTTGCATGCGTAAGATTGATAAGAGATCAAATAGTGAAAAGAAGGTAGCCAATGTAGGATGCTTGCGGATGTGTTGCTATTTGACTACACACCTTGCATGTATGTGTTGTTTTGCTATTTATATCGTAAGATGGAACATCAAAGACCTGCCAAAAAAAGGACCGAACATCCAAGAGAGGATTTACTCACCCTTATTCTCTATCATATATGTGGATTTCAAGTAAATAATGTTGCCCATCTAAATTTCTAATTGCGCAATGTAGGACGCTTCACTTTGAGCTTTGTAGTTGTTCTCTTCAACTTTATAAACAACTCATATTTATGTGATAAATACCATGTCGCTTTGTATCTGATAGTCTATTTGCATGCACTTAGATTCTTTTTTGGTTATTTTCTGTTTCGATTTGGCTTCCAGCTTCCAGGGGAAGCTAATATAGTATCATCTGGATGGAACCAGCCGCAGGTTGTACAGACATGCAGTCCTAATTCACTGCACACCTTGCATGTTTGATCCGTTTCTCATTATGTCGTAAGGTGGAATATCAAAGTGCTGCCAACAAAAAAAATATGGATTATCAAAGAGATGATGCTGTCAGCGCTGTTCCCCTTCATATATGAGGGTTGTAAGTATACTTTGTTTCCCATCTAATTTTCTAATTGTAGAATATAAGATGTTTAACTTTGAGGTTTCCCATATATCTTCAATAGTTCTTCTTCTTAACGTTTTTAATTGGACGAACCTCAAAGGTGATTTACGTCGTAAGATGGATTATCCAAGAGCTGCCAAAATTGTAAGATCATTTATTTGCTGTTCGGATTTGGATTCCTAGGGTAGCTAATATATTATTTTTGTTGATGCAAAGGGCCACAAGCTCTACAGACTTGCAATCCTGTTGGCTTCATGAGTGGATGCATGTTGTGTTCCTTATGTCGTAAGATGGGTTATCCAAGAGCTGCCAATTTTTTTTTTTTTGATATTACAGGAGGGGATGTTGTCACCATTATTCGCCTTTATATATGTGCATTGTAAGTGAAATCTTTATCCCATCTAATTTTCTAATTGTACCATGTAAGATGTTGAGTTTTGAGAGATCCTATATATATTGCCAGTGTTGTTCATCGAGATTTTTAATCACTCTTCCAGGAAGTCCGCCTTCATATATGAGGGTTGTTACTATATTTTTTCCATCTAATTTTCTAATTGTACGATATCGCATGTTGCACTTTGAGGTTTCACACATATCTTCAATAGTTGTTCTACTCAACCTTTTTAATTGGACGAACCTAGCCAATCTTTGCATGCAAATTTTTACGACCACTGCGATCGATGATGGCACCCAGTATCTTACATGGGTTTTAGTCTGAAGCTAATATTTCCATGAGAAAGATACTATTGATTTGAATCTGATAATCCATTTCCATGCACACTTAGATAAAAAAAATTGTTGTTCGGAATTGGATTCCAAGGAAAGATAATATATTATCTGTGTTGATGTAAAAAGGGCACAGGTTCTACAGACTTGCAATCCTGTTAGACTTCATGATTGCATGCCTGTTTTGTTCTTTACATGTAAGATGGATTATCCAAGAGCTGCCAAAAAAAATGTATTATATACGAGAGGATGTTGTCACCATTATTCACTTATAATGTGTGGGTCGTAAGTGAAATCTTTATCCCATCAAATTTTCTAATTGTACGATGTAAGATGTTTCCGTTTGAGAGTTCCTATCTACTCCCTCCGTTCCTAAATATAAGTCTTTGTAGAGATTTCACTATGAACCACATACGGATGTATATAGATGCATTTTAAGTGTAGATTCATTCATTTTGCTCCGTATGTAGTCCACCTAGTGAAATCTCTACAAAGACTTATATTTAGGAACGGAGGGAGTATCTTGCAAGTGTTTTTTTTGGCTGGGAACTATGGGGCAAACCCCCACAGCATATCAAAAACTTTATTAAACAAAGTAACAAAGATACAAAAGCTGATTACAAGGAGTGATCTAGAAAAAGAAGCTAAACTAAAAGGAGAGGAGGGGGCATAAAAGCGTTACTACACTAAGCCTTAAGGGGGAAGGAAAGAGATCCACTTGAGAAGGTCATCCTTGTAGGCAGATTTAATCCTATATTGCAACAAAGAGATATCATGCCTAAAAGCAGCACGCCATTTATAAAATCTGGCCCTCTCATTCCTGAAAACCTTGGCATTTCGAATGATCCAAATGTTCCAACATGCAGTGAACACCACTTTAGAGAAAAAAGGCTTGTCAAAATCATTCCTAGCCTGAATAGCCACATCAGACATAGAGTTCCCTGCAGGCCAATCAATTTTCAGGTAATTCCAGATACGAACACTGAAATTGCAGTTGAAGAAAAGATGATCCCTGGTCTCTCGAACCTGCAGGGGGCAGAGTCTGCAATGCACACCATCCTCCATGTGCTAATGCCTTCTTTCCACCATATCCTTTGTATTCAGCCTGTCCATGATGAGCATCCAAGCAAACACCTTAATCTTGAGAGTACAGGATGATTTCCATATCCAACAGAGCAGAGGGTTAAAGGTTTCAGACTGAAATGTGTGGGAGTAAAACATCTTGGGTCTATACTGCTTGGAAGAGTTCTGCCAAAACCACACATCCTTAGAGCCAGATACTCTGCTATGAGAACCCATCATAGATTGAATCATGCCCAACTCTCCAAAAGCCAAAGCAGACAGGGGGAGATGAAAATGCTGTACAATATCCTGAGAACTGAAGAACTCCTTGACTGTAATCCATGGGTCCTTCACATAAGAAAATAACCTAGGAAATCTTGATTCAAGAGGAGAGACCTCATCACCAATATTCCAGTTATCTGACCAGAACAGGGCAGTGTCACCATCATTAACCTCAACCCAAGGACACTCTCTAAAACTCAGCATAACCTTGCAAATATCCTTCCACCAGAAAGAGCCACAAGTAGATGTTCCTTGAGGCACCCTTCCATGGTAGTAAGAGTCCCAAATGAGAGATACCCAAGGAATATCATTTTTATTGAGGAAGTTACTAGCACGTTTGAGGAGCAAGGAAACATTTTGTACCCCCAGATTGAGAATACCAAGACCACCCCTGTTTTTTGGCCTACAAATGAGCTCCCAAGCAGCAAGGTAGGGGGCAGGTTCATCTCTATTCTTTCTCCACAAACACTGCCTCTGAATTCTCTCTAACTGCTTGAGGATTCCAGCTGGAACAGCCAAACTGCACATAAAAAAGATGGGCATTGAAGACAGAGCAGAGTTCAGAAATTGAAGCCTCTCCCCTTGATTGAGAAAAGAGGAACTAGCAGTCATTCTTCTTTCCATACAGCCCACCAGAGGCATAAAGTCCACCATTTTGGGCCTTGTGGTTCCCACTGGCAGCCCAAGATAAGTGAAAGGCATCTTTCCTATCAGGCAACCAAAAGCAACAGCAAGATCATTCATCACAATAGGATCAACATTTATGGGGATGAGGAAAGATTTGTGGTAGTTGACATCAAGGCCAGTGGACTGAGCAAACACTTGAAGCATATCTTTCAGGGCCAGGAGCTGAATCCTGTTAGCAGGTAAGATGATTAAGGTATCATCTGCATATTGGATCACAGGGTAATCCTGGTCATGACAAGGGATAGGCAGTTGGAGAATTCCTCTTCTGAACATGTCATTGATGACAGATTGTAACAGATCAGCAGCAATAACAAAGAGAAGTGGGGAGACAGGGTCACCCTGCCTGACCCCCTTTTTACAAACAAATTTTCTCCCAGGGACACCATTAAGAAGAACTTAGGAAGTACCAGTGCCCATCAGCTGCTTCATCCAGAGAATCCATTTCTCATTAAAACCTTTGTGCCAAAGAATCTGAAAAAGAGGCTCATGTTCCAGAGAGTTAAAAGCCTTTTCAAAATCTAACTTAAGGATTACAATTGGCCTCCTAGATTGATGGCACTGATGCAAATACTCAAAAGTCCAGCCAATACAATCCTGGATTGTTCTGCTCTTAATAAAACCATATTGGTTCTTGTGAATGCACTGCAAGATCACCTCTTGAAACCTATTTGCTGCCATTTTAGAAAGAAACTTCAGGCCCATACTAGTGAGAGAAATAGGCCTATAATCTCCAACCTCTTCAGGTGCAAGCTTTTTAGGTACAAGAGTAATGTAAGAATCATTAATGTTACCCAAGATAGCACCACCCTCATAGAATTCCTGAGCTAGCTCATAAAAGTCCTGAGAGATTAGATGCCAACATTTTTTGAAAAACAGGCCATTAAAGCCATCAGGACCTGGAGCTTTATCCACAGGCATATGCTGAACCACCTTGTCCATTTCATCTTTTCAAAAGGTTTGGTGAGAATGTCAAGGCGTTCCACAGGGGTGATGAGAGCAGAGAGGTCAAAGCCCATGACAATGCCTCTTGATGTGCCCATCCTATTTTTAAAACAATTCCAGATGATTCCTTCCATTTGAGCATGATCATTGATCACAGTACCACCAGGCAATTTGAGACTTGCAATAGAATTCCTCCTGTGCCTTTCAGTGGCCATGGCATGGAAAAACTTTGTATTTTACCCTCCCACCTTAATGTATCTGATAGTACACCTTTTCTTCCAATAAAGGAATTGCAAATGTAGCAATTTCTCCAGGTGCACTTTGACAATTTTCCTGAAGTTAAGCTCCTGAATAAACAGAGGCCTCCACTCCTCCAAGTCATCCAACAGCAAAATAACATGATTACATTTACCAATCAGGAGCTTCAACTCAGAAACATTCATTTGCCATTTTGAAGGCACAATCTGAGAGACTTGAACTTATCAGCAATTCTAGCAGTTATGTGTCCCTTCCTAGAAGGTATTTTCCAAGACTTAGCAACACAATCGATAAATCCTTCCAGCTCCAACCAATAGTTCTCAAACCTAAATAGATTTGACTTAGGGATATATGTTTTGATTGTGACAACACATGGGACATGATCGGATGCATTCCTAGCAAGGGGGAGCACTTCAGTCATAGGATAGACAGAAATCCAGTCTACTGAGGTGAAAAACCAGTCCAATTGCTCAAGAAGTGGGCTGTCTTGCATATTGGACCAAGTGAAAGCTCTTCCCTTGATGGGTAACTCTAGAAGGCCCAAATGCCCAATTATCTCATTAAAGATGAACATGTCATTTATGTCCCCTCCAGGCAAATTCTTGTTATCTATGGAACTAATGAAATTAAAGTCTCCTAAAAGCAGCCAATTCTCATCAACAGGAATATTTAGGTTATATAGCCAAGTGACAAAATTATCTCTAGCTTCACCCTGACAAGGCCCATATACAGCAACCAAAGTCCATTTTTCATTGTTCTGTCTGGACACAAACTCAACAACTACAGCAAACTGCTGAATTTCAATTAAAGTTCCAAGAAAAACAAAGGAGTTCCAGACCACAAGAATTCCCCCAGAGGCTCCCATTGCAGGAGAGAAAGCAAAAATGTCAAATCTTTTAGGGCAGAAACTCTTAATTGACCTAGAGTCAAAAGATGAGCATTTGGTTTCCTGCAAACAGGCAACAACACACTGACTTTCATCAATTTTTTGCCTAACTGCTCTCTGCCTAGCCTCAGAATTTAAACCTCTGACATTCCAGCACAAAACATTCCAGTTTCTACAAAGGTTACTCATTAAAACATAAAGTGATAAGGTCCACAAAGCATACAACACACAATGCTATATGAACAAAAGAGCACATAACAGTCTGACCCAGCACCAATACAATAAAGTTTGCATGACAAAGTGACCAACAAAAGGACAACATAAGAGCAAATTCAAAGGCTTGCCAGACCCAATAATAAAGGAGCACACTATTAATTTGCATTAGTGGCAGCAGCATGAGGTGGATCCACCATAAGAGCATCCACAGTTAGGAGTTGAGCATCAATCTCCAGTTCCCTTCCAATTTCTTGCAGACGAGCAACAGGTGTAGCTGGTGGGATCTCCTCCTGGGCTGGGTCATCTGGCATCTCAGCAGTGAAAGGCTTTGCTCTGGGATTCCTCCTTTTGGGCTGCATAGAAAGCTCCTGGAAGGTGGGCTTGAAACCATCACGTTGGGCCGAGCTCCTGGTGCATCTTCGAACAGATGTGTCCATAATGGGAGTGGGCACCAACGTCTTGCGAGGCCTTCTAGCTTTAGGGGGTGCTGCAGTTGGAGAAGAGGAAAGCTGAATGTCTGTAACATCTTCAAAGAACAAAGCCCGAGCAACCGGCCTAATTGGCTCCTGGTCCCTCCAGGTCAGCATAGGTAAATCCATGTCTCTGAAGGCCAAGTCCCAACTACTCTTAGATAAAACCACTGGCTCAATAGGCTGCATAGAAACAGGTTTTGGAACAATGTAGACAACAGGAGCCTGCAGAAGGTTTTCAAAAGACCTTCTCCATACCATCTCAGGCGGCAAAGGAGGCCCAAAAGGAACAGCAGCAGGCAGCTCCACTTCAGGCACAATCAGAGGAGGCTGGTAAACCACAATAGCCCAGTTTCTAACATCATTAATATCGTCATCCAAAAGAACATTATCATCCTCAGGCAGCTCCTCATCAGATGAAACAACAGGAATAACATGATTCTGCTGGACAGCATCAGAAATGGGTTGTGCAGAAACATCGATCACCATAGATTCCTGATCTTGTGGAACAGGCTGGTCCACTGGCTCATTCCAATCACCCCAGTTGTTGTCTTCCACATCATTGACGGCAGGCTCTGGAGGAGGAGGAGGGACATCATTCCATCCCAGGGCTGCATACGGAGGCAAAATGAACGGTGGCAGTTCCGGGAACGGCACCCCGGGAACCGGATGCGGATTGTCATTGATGGGCATTCGGTCTTCATCTTGTGGCATCTGTTCAGCAAAATTCGCTCCCAAAATATACAGAGGAGCCGTCCAAGAGACCCTCGCGCCACCTCAAGTAGCATAATCCATGAAGACGACATCACGGGGCACAAGAACATCTTCAGGGAAAGAAGCAAAAACCAGAGACCGTACCAGATATGGATCATCACTAATCCCATGATGAAACTTGCCGAACGTGTTCACAACAGCTCTGATACAATCAGTATTGCGAAGATCTAAAGGGATGCCCAAGAACATGAGTAAACCTTGACGGAAACCTTGGGCGCCCCTGAAAGACTCCCCCTCATCATGCTTCATGAAGCGAACAAAACTATCATTACCCAGCGGCTGCGGAGGGAGTTGAAGCAACTGGAACCGGACAACAGCATCACGAAGCTCAAAAAGACCTACAGAGCGAATCCAGGGCTGCGCCGACTCTGACTAAAACACCATGTGCTTGCAGCCACTGCACAACCTCTTCCCTAGCAGCACCTATCTGATCGGGCGGAGGGATCGGCATTACCTCAGCAAGCATAAACTCTTCATGGCGGCGCACAATTGGGGTATGCGGCGTCACAAAGGTTCGCGGCACCCGGTCTTCTCCACCGTCAACAATGTGGCCGGGACATAGAGCAGAGGATCCAGATGGAAGTTGGCCATGGGAGCGGAGCACTCACGCTCCGGCGACGCCGACGGCGAGTGCAGCGGTGGAGGAGGCGTAGCAGACGGCGGAGACGAAGGAGTCTTGGGTCCAGGGCTGATGGGACTGGACGAGGGAGTAAATGTGGAAGTGCAAGGGAGGTCCGAGATTGGTAAATGCGACGTCAGAGAGATATTCTCGCTGGAGACCTCGGAAGTTGCAACGTTAGCGGGTTTTGGTTGCCAAACCCAACCCAAGATCCGAGCGAATTTGTTGCAATCTTTTTTAACATGCCCGACACGGCAGCAAGAGAGGCACCAGTGTTTTGACGTGCAAGCAGAAGAAAAATGTCCCTTTGCCAAACAAATCTGACACGTGTGAACTTCCTCAACCATTCCAGAAATCAAATCATCAAAATCTTCTCTTGCTTGTTGCGAAGAAGGAATATTAACAAGCCCAGGGGAGAGATCCTGCTCAGCCCTATCCAGCGGCCCAAAAGTCGTGCGCTCCTCCCGGCCCGTGGCACACACCGAAGATGACCCAACATGGCCTGGTATGTCCACATTCAAAGAACCATGATTCCCGCCCGAGGATGGCGGCGCCCGATCAGCCGGAGACAGTAGATCTTGCAAGTGTTGTTCATTGAGATTTCTAATTACTCTTCAAGAATTTGTCGATGTAAAAGACATGACGTCTAGGACTACATTGCAAGGCCACCCATACCACAAAATTAACTGTGGCTAAATTGCTTCATAACAAGTTATAAGGATAAGTGGGGAGCCCTTACTTCAAAGAAAAAAATGTAATGCATGACAAGTGCGGTGGAGATTAACCTACTTTCAAACAGGACATGTATCATGAGTATGGATAATGTGGATTCCATGAAGAATTTTGTCAACATATACAAAGGTGGTATCATGATAGCACAAAAACATTGTTTAGGTTGAAAACAAAATAGAATCTGAGAATCCATTTGTTTGCTATTACTGACATTGGCAATTATAAAGTGTTTTTTTTTTCTTATATGGTATAACATTTGATCACACAGTTCATATTAAAGCTCTGTGGTTGCATAATTAGTGTCGAATAACCTAAAAAGTCCAGCAGTTAGTATTTAGTCATATGATGATTGCACCAGTATTTAGTCATCAACACTTGCACCTACATGGGGTGCATATTGTACATATTTTACATCAATATTGAATATCTTAAAGCATTCTTTAGGCACACTTTCATACTTACCACATTTTTGTCATCATGTTTGTTCACTATATGTTGCTTATTCTCGATTAGATTACAATTAGATCTAACAATATACCTTATATGCCATTAGTTAGTAGACTTCGTATTATTATTGAGGCGGATATGATATTATGTTTGTTCATTGGTATGACATCATTAATTGTGATTAATTAGTAATACATACTTAACTCTCTAACAAATAAGATTTTAAGTATCTGACCAATCGCAAAAACATTATGAACAATAGTAGTAGGTATCTTTGAAATGTACATGAAATAACTAACATTATTTTATTTAGTAATATAGACAATCATTATGCAGTACTACTTCCGTATGTCTTCTTTGCTTTTTTAAATTGTTTCTCTGTTATCTTATGGGAGACACACACACGAGACACACACGCGTACTAGCCCGTGCGAATGCACGGGTTGGCGACTAGTAGAATATAATGATGGGGGTTATGTGGAGAAGACAAAAAGGGAGAAAGTCTCACATCAACGCGGCTAATCAATGAGCTATGGAGATGCCCACCGATTGTTGTAAATGCAAGGAGTAGGGATTGCCATGCAACGGATGCACTAGAGCTATACATGTATGAAAGCTCAACAAAAGAAACTAAGCGTGTGTGCATCCAACTTGCTTGCTCACGAAGACCTAGGGCATTTGAGGAAGCCCATTGTTGGAATATACAAGCCAAGTTCTATAATGAAAAATTCCCACTAGTATATGAAAGTGACAAAACAAGAGACTCTCTATCATGAAGATTATGGTGCTACTTTGAAGCACAAGTGTGGTAAAAAGGATAGTAACATTGTCCCTTCTCTCTTTTTCTCTCTTTTTTTGGGCCTTCTTCTTTTTTTATGGCCTTTCTCTTTTTTTCCTCACTTGGGACAATGCTCTAGAAAATGATGATCATCACACTTCTATTTATTTACAACTCAATGATTACAACTCGATACTAGAACAAAGTATGACTCTATATGAATGCCTCCGGCGGTGTACCGGGATATGCAATGAACCAAGAGTGACATGTATGAAAGAATTATGAATGGTGGCTTTGCCACAAATACTATGTCAACTACATGATCATGCAAAGCAATATGACAATGATGAATGTGTCATGATAAACGGAACGGTGGAAAGTTGCATGGCAATATATCTCGGAATGGCTATGGAAATGCCATAATAGGTAGGTATGGTGGCTGTTTTGAGGAAGATATAAGGAGGTTTATGTGTGAAAGAGCGTATCATATCACGGGGTTTGGATGCACCGGCGAAGTTTGCACCAACTCTCAATGTGAGAAAGGGCAATGCACGGTACCGAAGAGGCTAGTAATGATGCAAGGGTAAGAGTGCGTATAATCCATGGACTCAACATTAGTCATAAAGAACTCACATACTTATTGCAAAAATCTACAAGTCATCAAAAACCAAGCACTACGCGCATGCTCCTAGGGGGATAGATTGGTAGGAAAAGACCATCGCTCGTCCCCGACCGCCACTCATAAGGAGGACAATCAAAGAACACATCATGTTTCAAATTTGTTACATAACGTTTACCATACGTGCATGCTACGGGACTTGCAAACTTCAACACAAGTATTTCTCAAATTCACAACTACTCAAGTAGCACAACTTTAATATCACTACCTCCATATCTCAAAACAATCATCAAGCATCAAACTTCTCTTAGTATTCAACACACTCATAAGAAAGTTTTTACTAGTCTTGAATACCTAGCATATTAGGATTAAGCAAATTACCATTCTGTTTAAGACTCTCAAAATAATATAAGTGAAGCATGAGAGTTCATCTATTTCTTCAAAATAAATCCACCGCCGTGCTCTAAAAGATATAAGTGAAGCACTAGAGCAAACAACAAACTACTCCAAAAGATATGAGTGAAGATCAATGAGTAGTTGTATAATTATGTAACTATGTGAAGACTCTCTAACATTTAAGAATTTCAGATCTTGGTATTTTATTCAAACAGCAAGCAAAACAAAAGAAAATAAAATGACTCTCCAAGCAAAACACATATCATGTGGTGAATAAAAATATAGCTCCAAGTAAAGTTACCGATGAATGAAGACAAAAGAGGGGATGCCTTCCGGGGCATCCCCAAGCTTAGGCTCTTGGTTATCCTTGAATATTACCTTGGGGTGCCTTGGGCATCCCCAAGCTTAGGCTCTTGCCACTCCTTACTCCATAGTCCATCGAATCTTTACCAAAACTTGAAAACTTCACAACACAAAACTTAACAGAAAACTCGTAAGCTCCGTTAGCGAAAGAAAACAAACACCACTTCAAGCTACTGTAATGAACTCATTCTCTATTTATATTGGTGTTAAACCTACTGTATTCCAACTTCTCTATGGTTTGTAAACTATTTTACTAGCCATAGGTTCATCAAAATAAGCAAACAACACACGAAAAACAGAATCTGTCAAAAAACAGAACAGTCTGTAGTAATCTGTAACTAACGCAAACTTCTGGAACTCCAAAAATTCTACCAAAATAGGACGACCTAGAAAATTTGTTTATTGATCTGCTGCAATTTGAATCAGTATTTTATCACGTTCTAGTTATTTTAAACAATTGTTTTCGTGAACAGAAAGTTTTTGGAATTTTCAGCAAGATCAAATAACTATCATCCAAGAAGATCCTATAGGTCTTACTTGGCACAAACACTAATTAAAACACAAAACCACATCTAAACAGAAGCTAGACGGATTATTTATTCCTAAACAAAACCAAAAAGCAAGAAACTAAAATAAAATTGGGTTGCCTCCCAACAAGCGCTATCGTTTAACGCCCCTAGCTAGGCATGATGATTTCAATGATGCTCACATAAAAGATAGGAATTGAAACATAAAGAGAGCATCATGAAGAATATGACTAGCACATTTAAGTCTAACCCACTTCCTATGCATAGGGATTTTGTGAGCAAACAACTTATGGGAACAAGAATCAACTAGCATAGGAAAGCAAAACAAGCATAGCCTCAAGATTTTCAACACATAGAGGGGAAACTTGATATTATTGCAATTCCTACAAGCATATGTTCCTCCCTCATAATAATTTTCAGTAGCATCATGAATGAATTCAACAATATAAGCATCACATAAAGCATTGTTTTCATGATCTACAAGCATAGAATTTTTATTACTCTCCACATAAGCAAATTTCTTCTCATGAATAGTAGTGGGAGCAAACTCAACAAAATAACTATCATGTGATTGAAAATTAAGATCAAGATGACAAGTTTCATGGTTATCATTATTCTTTATAGCATACGTGTCATCACAACAATCATCATAGATAGGAGGCATGCTTTCATCATAATAAATTTGCTCATCAAAGCTTGGGGGACAAAAAATATCATCTTCATCAAACATAGCATCCCCAAGCTTGTGGCTTTGCATATCATTAGCATCATAGGTATTCAAAGAATTCATACTAACAACATTGCAATCATGCTCATCATTCACATTTTATGCCAAGCATTCTATGTAATTCTTCTTCTAGTACTTGAGCACAATTTTCCTTCCCATCTTTTTCACGAAAGACATTAAAAAGATGAAGCATATGAGGCACCCTTAATTCCATTTTTTGTAGTTTTCTTTTATATACTAAACTAGTGATAAAACAAGAAACTAAAAGATTCGATTGCAAGATCTAAAGATATACCTTCAAGCACTCACCTCCCCGGCAACGGCGCCAGAAAAGAGCTTAGTTGACGGGGTGTGAGTGCCGCTTACCTAGCCTCCCCGGCAACGGCGCCAGAAAAGAGCTTGATGTCTACTATGCAACCTTCTTCTTGTAGACGTTGTTGGGCCTCCAAGTGCAGAGGTTTGTAGGACAGTAGAAAATTTCCCTCAAGTGGATGACCTAAGGTTTATCAATCCGTGGGAGGTGTAGGATGAAGATGGTCTCTCTCAAACAACCCTGCAACCAAATAACAAAGAGTCTCTTGTGTCCCCAACACACCCAATACAATGGTAAATTGTATAGTTGCACTAGTTCGGCGAAGAGATGGTGATACAAGTGCAATATGGATGGTAGATATAAGTTTTTGTAATCTGAAAATATAAAAACTGCAAGGTAACAAGTGGTAAAAGTGAGCGTAAACGGTATTGCAATGCTAGGAAACAAGGCCTAGGGTTCATACTTTCACTAGTGCAAGTTCTCTCAACAATAATAACATAATTGGATCATATAACTATCCCTCAACATGCAAAAAAGAGTCACTCCAAAGTCACTAATAGCGGGGAACAAACGAAGAGATTATGGTAGGGTACGAAACCACCTCAAAGTTATTCTTTCCGATCAATCCATTGGGCTATTCCTATAAGTGTCACAAACAGCCCTAGAGTTCGTAGTAAAATAACACCTTAAGACACACATCAACCAAAACCCTAATGTCACCTAGATACTCCAATGTCACCTCAAGTATCCGTGGGTATGATTATACGATATGCATCACACAATCTCAGATTCATCTATTCAACCAACACATAGAACTTCAAAGAGTGCCCCAAAGTTTCTACCGGAGAGTCAAGACGAAAACGTGTGCCAACCCCTATGCATAGGTTCATAGGCGGAACCCGCAAGTTGATCACCAAAACATACATCAAGTGAATCAATAGAATAACCCATTGTCACCACGGTTATCCCACGCAAGACATACATCAAGTGTTCTCAAATCATTAAAGCCTCAATCCGATAAGATAACTTCAAAGGGAAAACTCAATCCATTACAAGAGAGTAGAGGGGGATAAACATCATAAGATCCAACTACAATAGCAAAGCTCGCGATACATCAAGATCATATCACCTCAAGAACACGAGAGAGAGAGAGAGCAAACACATAGCTACTGGTACATACCCTCAGCCCCGAGGGTGAACTACTCCCTCCTCGTCATGGAGAGCGCCGGGATGATGAAGATGGCCACCGGTGAAGGTTCTCCCTCCGGCAGAGTGCCGGAACAGGGTCTCGATTGGTTTTTGGTGGCTACAGAGGCTTGCGGTGGCGGAACTCCCAATCTATTCTGTTCTCCGATGGTTTTAGGGTATATGGAGATATATAGGCGAAAGAAGTCGGTAAGGGGAGCCATGAGGGGCCCACGAGGGTGGAGGGCGCGCCCAGGGGGGTGGCGCGCCCCCTGCCTCGTGCTCTCCTCGTTGATCCCCTGACGTGCACTCCAAGTCTCCCGTATTGCTTTCTTTCCAAAAATAACTTTTCCGAAGGTTTCATTCCGTTTGGACTCCGTTTGATATTCCTTTTCTGTGAAACACTGAAACAAGGGAAAAACAAAAACTGGCACTGGGCTCTGGGTCAATAGGTTAGTCCCAAAGGTAATATAAAAGTGCATAATAAAGCCCATAAACATCCAAAACAGATAATATAATAGCATGGAACAATCAAAAATTATAGATACGTTGGAGACGTATCAATGAACTCCTCTTCCTCTCCTTTATATAAATCGGACAGTATTTTCGCTAGAGCAGCGATGGAGTCCGGACCTTTACGACCGCAGCGGGTGGCATGTTCTTCTCCATTGAAGTGCCTCATGGATTGTCCCCGATATTGAAGTGGCTGCACCCCCCGCATTATACATATTGACATAACCTCGATTATTGTTAATCCTGATCTAGCCAGCGTTTTTATCCGGCCCATCAGGTAAAGGACCTCTCTGTTATCTTCCTCCTGGGGGCTCCGAGGGCACCAGCTGCGGCGTTTCTTCAAAGGGGCGTTATTAAACTCAGGAAGGCCCATCCGAATAGGGTCCGGAAGCGGGACGTCCTCCATATAAAACCACTCCGAAGGCCAGTCTTCGGATGTCTTCTTCGGAGTACCGGACAGGTATCTGGTCCCGGTGATGCGCCCTATCTCGGCTCCGCCCACTTGATATATTGACCCCTCCTGTGTACGGGGTACGAGGCAGAATAGCCTCTTCCATAGCTCGAAATGAGCTTCGCAGCCCAAAAACAACTCGCAAAGGGCGACGTAGCCAGCGATGTGTAATATGGAGGCGGGAGTAAAGTTATGCAGCTGGAGGCCGTAGAACTCCAGGAGCCCGCGGAGGAACGGATGGATTGGAAATCCAAGTCCCCTCAATAAGTAAAGGACAAGGCATACCCGCTCCCCCATGGAGGGGTTGGGAAAGCTCTCCGCTTGCTCCCCGCCATTGTAAGTGGCTAGTCCGGCTCGGACGGGGACCATATACACAGGGGGGACAAACCCCTGGGTCTGTAACTCTACTAATTGGCTGTGGGAGACGGAACACTTCTTCCAATTGCCTGGCTTAGGGCTACGAGAGCAAGAGGAGGAGCTGCGATGGCTGGCCATGATGGGATGGACTTTTCCGGGCGCGCTCCGATGGATACTCGCTGTGGGAGGATGGTGTGATCTGGATCTGAGGATCCCCGGCTCTTTAAATAGACGATTTACTCACATGGTTAGGGTGGCAAGTGTAAAAATGCCCCGACTTCTCGCATTCGCTCGACACGTGGAGGATAGCCATTATTAGGCGTAGAAGCCAAGGAGTGCAACATTCGTGGGAAGCCGGACACTACTCGACAGGTACTCAAAATTTGGAGAAGAACCCGCCTTGCAATGCCGAAGACAATCTGCGCCGGACTCATCGTCACTGAAGCCTGGTTCAGGGGCTACTGAGGGAGTCCTGGATTAGGGGGTCCTCGAACAGCCGGACTATATACTTTTTCTGGACTGTTGGACTATGAAGAGACAAGATTGAAGACTTTGTCCCGTGTCCGGGTGGGACTCTCCTTGGCGTGGAAGGCAAGCTTGGCAATTCGGATATGTAGATCTCCTCCCTTGTAACCGACTCTGTGTAACCCTAGCCCCATCCGGTGTCTATATAAACCGGAGGGTTTAGTCTGTAGGACAACAACAATCATAATCATAGGCTAGCTTCTAGGGTTTAGCCTCTACGATCTCGTGGTAGATCAAGTCTTGTAATACTCATATCAACAAGATCAATCAAGAAGGAAGTAGGGTATTACCTCCATCGAGAGGGCCCGAACCTGGGTAAACATTGTGTCCCCCGCCTCCTGTTACCATCCGCCTTAGATGCACAGTTTGGGACCCCCTACCCGAGATCCACCGGTTTTGACACCGACACCCAGTCCGATGTAGGGTGGTCTCGTGTGAAGCTCACGGATGACCGGGCGACGTCGGTGCTGGAGCAGATGAACGCCGACCTGAAGCCGGGCAACGTGAGGGCGGCGAAGGTGACAGGGGCCATGCTCCTGAGGGAATTCCTGACGCTGCGCGTGGCCCCGCTTCAGGCGCGTACACGCCCCTTGTGGAGGCTTGGGGACGAAGAAGACAAGGTTTGCCTGAGCTCGGAAGCCTTGCCTGACGAAGAGCTGGCTACTGCTCTCCGCCTCCTGGTCGGGGACGACCAGGAATACCCGCCGAGCACCTTTGTTCCCTTGTTCCACCGCAAGGACATGACACAGGTCGTGGCGGCCAGGCCAACCTTTGATGGGCGCGGGCATGTGCCGCCAGCGCCTCCTGCGGTCCCGGCCGCGACGGTGCCGTTGGAGGTGTCTGCTGACGACTCCCGCCAGGATGAGGAAGAGGAGGACGACAAGGAGCATGACTCGGAGGCGACCCCCGAGGGGATGGGGGAGACTTCCCCCTTGCGCAAGGCCGACATCCTCCGCACCCTGCCTGACGATGACGAGACCGATGACCTCCGGAGGGGGGAACCGCCCATGGTCCCGACGAGGGGCAGGTCGGCTCTGATCTCCGAGGCGCTGCTCCTGCTTTGACGCCACCTGGGGCTGCTTCTGGGCCATCTGCTGCTCCTTCCTCTGCCCCTGGAGTCGTGCGCCCGCGCCCCAGGCTGGGGGGCTCTCGGGCTTCCAGCTTAGCAAGAGGAGGGTGGACTACACCGCGGTGGAACAGTGAGTGCTCTTGCCTCGTCTTGTTTTTGCTTTTGCTGCTTGATCTTGACGCTTCTCCATCGTGCGGTTAGGCCGACGCCTGCGGCGAAGAAGAGGAAGGAGGAGGCGGTGGTGCTGCTCGGTATCAACCCGCCTGATCCGGCTGCGTCTCCCTCCGTAGAGAAGGGCAGCGTTGGCGCTCATGTCTCTCCGGCTCGGTCGTCCTCATGAGGCCTAGTGAAGGATCCTCGGGAGGAGTCAGCCCCGCTGGCTCCGGAGGCACCGGTGCCCGGCTCGGCTGCTGAGGTCTCCAAGGCACAGGAGCCCCCAGTTTCCCATGCTGTGGTGATGATACCTTCTCCTTCTACTCCCGCTGCACTGCTGGTTCCAGGTCCTTCTGCCTCCCCTGATGTCTTGGAGCGCGCCCTTTTGTAGATGGCCCAGCTGCGAGAAGATCTCCAGGGCGCCCGCTCCCACCTGGTAGCCGGGCGCCTGGAGCTGGTCTCTGGCTGGCTCCATTCTGACGTGTCTGTTCGAGCGACGCCGAGCCAGGCCATGGCGACTTCCGAGAGGGAGAAGCAGGCTGCCTCCCAAGCAGCTGTTGCTCGCGAGGCGGCGCTGAAGGACGCCCAGGCCGCTCAGGATCGCTGTCGGGCGCTGGAGGACGAGCTGAAGACCATGCGCAACGAGCGTGCAGAAGAAGTCCGTAGCCGCAAGGCGGAGGAGGAGGAGATGAAGGCCCGGGAAGACGCTGTCAAAGGTCGCGACGCCGAGCTGGAGCAGACGGCGAGGGCGCAGGCTGGTGAGTGCGGCCGACTGGAGGAGCTGGAGCGGAAGGTGGAGGCGGAGAAGGCCGAACTTGACACCAAGGCGAAGGTCTTGGCCGAGGATCGTGAGGCCTTCACGCTCCTCGAGGAGAGGTCTCGCGTGGCGCTGAAGGCACTCTATGAGGAGGGCCTGGAGAAGCCGCTGACCACCGACGAGGATGGCCCCGCGCAGCTGCTTCCCTACTTGGTTGAGGCGCTTGAGGAAGTCGTGAGCGGCATCGGCCCCATGACAGAGGAAGAGGCTTGCGTCCTTTCTTCAGCCGCGCTGACACGCGTCTTCAGCCACCTCCATCTTCGCGACCCTGCCGCCCGCCTTGATGAGCTGCTAGAGCCTGTGGACGACGAGCACTGCACAGTTGCTGCCACAGCCGTGAAGGGTCAGGTGGAGGCCCTGCTGAAGAAGTTCCGCGCCTTCGCTCCTGCAGTCCTGGCCGGTGGTACAGGTGAAGGTGACGCCACCAAGGAAGGAGCGCCTCTTGCGGGTGCCAGCGGTGTTCAGGGATGACTTGCTCGGCTCCTTTCCTGTTTGAATTCCTGCAACATGTATCGTGCCTCGTGGAGGCGTTTAAACTTGCGTCTGGTATTGCGAGAACAATATGTCTTGTAATATTTGCTTTGAGATTTTGCGATTTCCTTCTTATTTGCTTTTCGTTCTACGTCAGCAGAGCCCGACCCCGTGCATACCTCAGCCGCCGTTGGGTCGTCCGGATCACCAGGACGAGACCAACGAGTGAGGGGCTACGTGGCCAGTTAGGCTCCTGAGTCGCGAGGCTCAGGAGTCCCCCTTGACGCGCAAACAACTTATAAGAAGGAGATGCAGGAGTAGTTTTAGTGTTCTACGTCAGCAGGGCCCGGCCCCACGCATACCTCAGCCGCCGTTGGGTCGTCCGGAGACCAGGACGTGTCCAAGGAGTGAGGGGCTACGTGGCCAGTTAGGCTCCTGAGTCGCGATGCTCAGGAGTCCCCCTTGACGCTCAAAGGACCTTCATACCTTTGCCCTCGCCGAGGGGCGCGCGACGACCAGGTCCGGGGGACCTGGCTGGGTGGCGTATGCTTGGGCGTGACCCGAGCGCAGCCCCCGTGCCCAGCCCCCTCGCGCGACTCTCCCGAGGGGAGGTGTTGCGATGAGGCCGAACACTGAGCTCAAGGGTTCCTTGAGGTTGATACGGCCGTGGGGCCGCCCTCAGTTGTTTATCACCAGCGCGAAGCATGGCGCTTTCGCACTTGCACGGGCATAGCCGCTCCTCGGCAGTGTCGACGGCTAGCGCGGAGCATGGTGTTTCCACTGGTACATGGGAGGGGACTCCCTACTGCGGAGAGCCCCCGGGGGCGTGTACAGCCCCGCCCTGACACGTGGCTTGCATGACAGGGCTAGACGAGGTGTGTCTGGGCACTCTTGAGCCAGCGCAGGACTCACGAGGCCCTACCTCAAGGCGGGTTGCGCTTGGTCTTGATTCTTGTTTGCTGTGGTGGTCCTGCGAAGTGGTTAGACAACCTGCGAAGAACGAATCTCCTGAGGTTATCGGGTGAGAAGGCCAAGCACCAACGACCCTAGGAGGTGACGTGAACGGGGCCGGCCCGCCAGACAGAGCTCAGCCGTTGGATTTATCGACGCTGCAGGGATGGGCCCGAGCACAGACGCCGTGCCTAACCCTCTCACGCGAAGGGTCCTGAAGAAAGACGATCGGCGCGCGACTCCCATGGCGGGTGGCAGTCGAGCAGGTGATAATCATAGATAGATTATGCATGGAAAGCGAACTAGCTTAGATAAACGCAAGAACGATACATGCCACTGGGCTGGACCCGAGCGGCTTGGGGATGATGCAGCCCGAGGGGCGCCCCCAACAGAGTAAGCTAAAGACGTAAAGGGATACATGCCACAGGGACGGACCCACGCGGACTGGGAATAATGCAGCCCGAGGGGTGCTCCCAACTAAATGAACTTGGAAAATGTCACCTGGTTCAGTCGTTGAAGGAATGTTGGGGCAGCTGAAGATGCATGGCACAGGGATCGCTCCTCACGAGCCACCGGGATCCTGAGCCTCGGGAGGCTACGGGGGTCCAGGCGGTTCCTTGAGGACCGTCTCCATCTCCGCAAGGACTTCGTGGTGCCTGGCCTCCTGAGCCGCCAGGATGCTCCACAGGTTGCGCTCGAAGGCAGTCGCCACGCTCAACAGGCCAAAGGGCATGCGAACATAGCCGTGAGGCGGGCCCTCGCAGCGTCCCACGCGCGAAGGCCAGAAGAGCTCCTGAGATGCGGCTCTGTTGAGCCCTGGGATGTCAATGGAGACGCACAACCTGCCATCCTCGCCTGGATGGGGAGCTGCACCCGGTGAGCGGCGGTCGCTGCGCATGGCTCTTGGTTCCTGCAGTTCTTGAGTGGTCTTGGCAATGAACTCCTGAGCGTTGGGCGCTCCTCGCCCGATGTCTTCCCGAGGGAAACGTGCTGCGAAACACGCCTCCACACTGTGCCCGAGCGCCTCCCTTGTGATATTGGCAAGGTCTGAGGCCCTCCAGAAGAGAGCCCCCGAGCCCTGCCCGAGGAGGGCGCCGGGCGCGCCTTCCTATGCGAGGGAGGGAGGCTCCCCAGTTGTGGGTGCTGATCCTGACGAGGCACCGCTTGCAGCGCCGCTCTCCTGAGGCCCGTCATGGAGTAGCTGCTTCTTCTTCTTGGGGACGACCTCAGGAGGGTACTGTGCTGCACTGTTGTCGGGGTCTTCGATTGATGCTGCTTGGAAGGCGCGCTCGAGGGAGCACACCGCGTCTCTTTCTTCGCAGGGGACTGTGATGATCCCGCCGCTCCCTGACATCTTGAGGATGTTGTAGCCGTGGTGTGTCACTGCCATGAACTTGGCCAGGGTCGGATACCCGAGGATGCCATTGTATGGCAGGCGGATGTGGTGACGTCGAAGTCGATGAGCTTGGTGCGGTAGTTGTCGCGCTTCCAGAAGGTGACAGGGAGGCGGACCTGCCCTATCGGTGTGGTGGAACCGTCGGTCACTCCTGAGAAGGGCTTGGTAGGCTGAAGCTGATCGTAGGGCACTTGAAGGCTGTCGAACATCTCGACGGACAGGACGTTGAGCCCTGCGCCGCCGTCGATGAGGGTCTTGGTGACTTGTATGTTGCTGATGATGGGAGAGCAAAGCATTGGAAGGGCGCCAGCAGTAGCCACGCACTTGAGCCGATCTGCTGAACTGAAGGTGATGGCGCACTTGGACCACCTGAGCGGGCGTGTGGCCTCAAGCTTGGGGAGGACTGCATTCACCTAGCGAGCAAACTGCTTGAAGATACGCTACGAGGCTTAGGCTTGAGCTCCGCCCAAGATGCAGGCGATAGCGCGCGGCTCCTGGAAGCCCCCTCGTCTTGATGATGGTCGTCGTTCCTTCTTGGCGGTGGAGGCAGCGGTGGAAGCCCAGCGTTGCCCTGAGGACGGTCTTCGCGAGGCTGATCCCTCCAGGCGCCCTCGCGAGGCTGGTCCTGCCAGCGGTCCTCACGAGGCCGGTCGCGCCACTCCTGGCGAGGGCCACGGTCATCCCAGCGTCCTCCGCCGCGTCCTCCTCCTCGGCCGTAGCCCCGGTCGTTGCGCTCAGGGCGTCGACCGAGGCGTCCATCTCGAATGGCCCTGAGCTCTTGACAGTCGTTGGTGTTTATGGCTGTGAACATTGTAGAAGGCGCAGAACGGCCGACTGCTCTTGGATGACTCGGGCTGGTCGCGGCCGCGTTTCGTGTCCGGCTGTGCCGCGAGTACAGTCGCTCCCTTGCGCTTCACGTCCTTGGCCTTGGCCTTCTTTTCCTCCAGGTCGGCAGCTAGGAGCTCAAGGAGGGAAAGGCGCCCTTCCTCAGCCCTTGCGCACTTGGTCGCCAGGTTGAACAGCTGGAGGGACGTGCACAACTCCTTGTGGATGGCGAGCTCCTCCTTCATCTTGACGTCGCAGACGCCATCGGAAAACGCAGAGATGATGGCCTCGTCCGTCACCTTGGGGATCTTGAGGCGAACGTTGTTGAAGCGCTGGATGTACTTCTGGAGGGTCTCTCCTGGCTGCTGCTCGATGCGGCGTAGGTCACCCGCGGCTGTAGGTCGGTCGCGAGTGCCGTGGAAGTTGGCGACGAAGCGGTCGCGCATCTCGTTCCAGGAGGACATGGAGCCTGGAGGCAGGTTCATGAGCCATGAGCGAGCACCATCCTTGAGAGCCATGGGAAACCAGTTCGCCATGACTTTTTCGTCGCCGTTGGCCGCCTCGATGCTCACCTCATAGAGCTGCAGGAACTCCGCGGGGTCAGGGGTGCCGTCGTAGCGAGGAGGTAGGTCTGGCTTGAACTTGCCCGACCATGCGACGCTACGCAGCTCGGGGGTGAAAGCGCGGCAGCCCGGGGTGGCCACCGGGACCCTTTGCTGATGTGGACCTTCCCTTGATGTCCGCGCACCGCCACCGCAGGCGGCGCACGGCCTTGTCGTGGTAGTGTTGGGAGCGAGGGAGCATTTTCTTGCGGACGAGGAACTTCTTGGCAGCTTCCTTCTTCGCGCGCGGGCACCCGACGCGGCAGGTCGCGGCGGGGGGCCACACGCCTTGGCGCCAGGATGCCGTCTTGGTACGGAGGTGGTGGAGGTGGTGCTCCTTGAGCCACGTCGCCCGCAGCTGGCGGAGGGCGAGGCAGCGAGAGGGAAGGCGCAGGGGAGCCCCCTGTGGCACTGACGAGCTCAGCGAAGCGGTCCAGCCAGTCCTCGTAGAGGTCATCGACGGGGCGGTAGCGCAGGAGTTCGCGTGCCATGAGCAGCGCGGCCTGCGCGTCCGTGGGAGCGCAATGAGCGTGAGACGACGAGCCGGCCAGGGTCAGTGACGGAGTGGCAGTGCGGCCGTCCCGCCGCACCGAGGGGTGCAGCGAGGGCGCTTGCTGCTCATTCCCCGCCGGGCCAGTGACGGCGTTGGCGGCAGGCGACGGAGAATGACGGGGAGGCCCGCCGACGGGGGCCGTCTGAACGACGCGGGTAGCGAGGGCGGCCCGGCGCTCAGCGCGGGCTCGACGGGCGTTCGACATGGAGGCGATGAAGCGATGGGACGCGGATTGGCGGAAGGAAATTTCGGCGCACCCCTACTTGGCGCGCCAAATGTCGGATTTCGGGTTCCGGCAAAACCCTTGAGGTTCCAACACTGGGGTGCGCATGAAGATTTCCCCCTACCAAATCACGCCCTCACCCTCACCGCGATCTCGAAAGCTAGCTAGACGAACTCACAACACAAGGGGCACAAGGTTTATACTGGTTCGGGCCACCGTTGTGGTGTAATACCCTACTCCAGTGTGGTGGTGGTGGATTGCCTCTTGGGCTGAGGATGAACAGTACAAGGGGAAGAACAACCTCCTGAGGAGAGGTGTTCTTGTGCTTGGTGGGTGTAAAGGTGGGATGGATCTAGTCCAAGATGAGATATCTCCTACTGTGGTGGCTAGCCCTATTTATAGAGGCCTTGGTCCTCTCCCCAAATATTGAGCGGGAAGGGATTCCACGATGGCCAGTTTGAAGGGAGACAACTAGTACAAGCTATCCTGACAAAAGTAGTCTTCGCCTGCCAAAGGCTCTGGTGGTGACGCCGTCTTGGGCCCCACGGTGACCTCAGTTCTGTCGTCCTGCTGGTCTTGGTCTCGTTGCACCGATGGAAACCTTTGCCTGATGTCTCGGGACTCCTCGCCTGCGCTTGCCCCTTTAGCACCAAAGAGGAAACAAGGACACTGCGCGCGCTGGCACCCGCCTGGCTCCAGTCGTCATGGCTGACGTCGTAGGAACCTCGCGAGGTTCGCCTTGCCTTGATCTCTCCGCCCCTCGCGAGCCAGCCTAGTGAGGCCGCTCCTGAGGAGGTCTTGTGTCGTCCGGCTCGCGAGGCTTGGCCCCTCGTGAGGGTCTTGAATGCTTGCTGGTGAAGATGGGCCATACGGGGCCGCTGGGAGAGCCACGCTGTGGGCCGCAGGCAGGCAAGTCTGGGGACCCCCGTTCCCAGAACGCCGACACCCGCTGTCCATCACCTTCGGGTCAAGCGAATTCCCCGAAGATGAGGATCGTTCGAGGTCAGAACGAGCCGGACTGCAAGTGCATGATTCAACATGTTAAAACTATGAAGTAAAAAGGCTGATATATGAATGCGTCAGGGTCTTCGAGTACTCACGATTCGGCCAGGGGCTTATCTCGGGGGCGCCGCTCTGGGCTGCTATCGATGTCCCACGCGGAGTTATCCGTGAGGGAGACCTTCCCCTTCTTGGACACTTCTGCCTCCAGATTTGTGGAGGCCACCCTTTTCTTCATTCTCCCCTCAGGGGGAGAGTTGCTTTCCTCATCCTCCTCGTCGTCCTCGGCGGCGGAGGAGTGAGTCTCGACGCCTTCGGATGTCACATCTGAAGCGCCCTTGCGACGGAGACCACTTCTGGTCTCCTTAGCCTTTTTCTTGGCCTTCTTCTCCGGCGCCTGGTAAGGCGCCAGAACCAGCATCTACGTCAAAAGCGGGATGGCTAGTTCCTCGGGCAGCGGAGCCGGACACTGAATCTGCTCCGCCTTCTTTGTCCAGCTCTGAAAAAGTAAGTAGGGAGGCTTAGGCACCTTCCCTGAAAAAGAAAGTAAAGGATACACCTTGAAATGCGAAATACTTACCGGACTGGCGGGATGGGCCAGTAAGTGCCCACGGTCCTCGGCCGTCTTCGGCCACGTCTCGTTGGCCTTGAAGAGCACCTTCCAGATATCTTCGTGCGTAGTTCCGAAGAACCGCTGCAAGGTCTGGTGCTCGGCCGGATCGAACTCCCACAGGTGGCAAGCCCGGCTCTGGCATGGAAGGATCCGACGAACTAGCATCACCTAGATCACGTTGACGAGCTTGATGTTCTTGTCCACCATGCTCTGGATGCACCTCTGCAGCGCTGTCAGCTCGTCCGACGATGCCCAATTTAGGCCCTTCTCTTGACAGGAGTGAGCCGCATTGGGGCGCCGGACTTGAATTCGTGAGCCGCGGCCCAGCTGGCGTCGCGGGCCTCTGTGATATAGAACCACAGTTGCTGCCACCCTTTGACGGTCTCCACGAAGGAGCCTTCGGGCCATGTGATATTGGGCATCTTGCTCACCATGGCGCCTCCGCACTCTGTGTGTTGGCCACCCACCACCTTCGGCTTCACATTGAAGATCTTTAGCCACAATCCGAAGTGGGGTGGGATGCGGAGGAAAGCCTCGCACACGACAATAAATGCCGAGATGTTGAGGATGGAATTTGGGGCCAGATCGTGGAAATCCACCCCATAGTAGAACTTAAGTCCGCGGACGAATGGGTGGAGTGAAATCCCAGCCAGCGGACGAAGTGAGGGATGAACACTACCCTCTCATGGGGCCCCGGGGTAGGGACGATCTGTCCCTCGGTCGGAAGCCGGTGGGCGACCTCCTTGGCCAAATATCCGGCCTCCCGGAGCAGGGTGATGTCCTTCTCCTTGACGGAGGAGACCATCCACTTGCCCTGCGCTCCAGATCCAGACATGATCAGAGTGCTTTCTTGAGGCGGAAGAGATGAGGACTTGGGCGCTGGAGCTCAAGAATGGGTGGGCAGAGAGAGAGAAGGCGTGGGTGAAAGGGGGTGAATCCTTATCCCTTTATAAAGGCAGCGAATATCAAGCGCCTCCCCACTCGCCTTAAAACTCACCTGTTTCCCAAGGGCCGTGCAGACAGCACGGTTGGATTACCCACGCCCATATTGATGAGAATCCCATGATAAGGGGACACGATCTCTGCTTTGACAAGACATGCCAATGGAACCGCATCTCAAAACATGGAGCGGCAAGCCAAAAAACGATTCGAAATAATGACCGGGTGGTGACGTGGCATCACGCTACAAAAAGTTGTTAGTACATTGGACTCGTGAAATATTATACTCTCTGCAGTTGTGTGTGGTACTTGTTTTGCAGAGCCGGACACGTTCTTTGTGTTCGAAGGCTGTTTTGGAGTATTCAGAGGAGGAACCTGCCTTGCAATGTCGAAGACAATCTGCGCGCCAGACACCTCGTCATTGAAGCCTGGTTCAGGGGCTACTGAGGGAGTCCTGGATTAAGGGGTCCTCGGTCGTCCGGCCTGTTTGACGTGGGCCGGACTGATGGGCTGTGAAGATACAAGACCGAAGACTCTCACCCGTGTCCGGATGGGACTCTCCTTGGCGTGGAAGGCAAGCTTGGCATCCGGATATGAAGATTCCTTTCTCTGTAACCGACTTTGTACAACCCTAGTCCTCTCCGGTGTCTATATAAACCGGAGAGGGTTTAATCCATAGGGACAATCATAATCATCCAGGCTAGACTTCTAGGGTTTTAGCCATTACGATCTCGTGGTAGATCAACTCTTGTAATACTCATATTCATTAAGATCAATCAAGCAGGAAGTAGGGTATTACCTCCATGGAGAGGGCCCGAACCTGGGTAAACGTCGTGTCCCCTGTCTCCTGTTACCATCGACCTTAGACGCACAGTTCGGGACCCCCTACCCGAGATCCGCCGATTTTGACACCGACAGGGGCCACTTCGCCCACCATGGAGCGGCGTCTGCATGACATTGTATTCCCACGCAACGGTCTTCTCTTTTTCTCTACATGTTCAGTACGATGTGTACAATAACTGACATGCATAATAAAAAATTAGTTAGATTTTTTAAGGCCTAAGGGGTGCATGCAGAAATCAAGACTGATGGTAGCAAACGAGTGGATAGATCCAAAACTAATGATAGCAGGTAGATTATAGCTTCAGTTTAAAAAGATAGACAATGGATCATCTACTGTTTGTTGCCCACCCAACATGAACCACATAGAAGACCCCAGATGAACCAGATAGTAGACAAATACTATTCATTGCTGCCTCGATATGAGACCCACGGGCTTTTTAAAACTCAAGTTTGAACGATAAAGTAGCAGGTAATAATAACCGATGTATAACGTAAGCAAACACGAAAGACTGCGACCTCTCTTCCGGAACTGTGTAGTGCTCAGGTTCATCTGCTCAGTCGATGATGGTAATGCAGTTGGTGTGGCTGCCGGCAACGGGGAAGATGATCCGAGGCGGCAAAAGAAAGTTTGCAGGGGGAATCTCTGCTGTAGTAAACGCTTCTGTCGATGGTGCACCTCAGGTGGGGTGGATGACGGCACGGCAGGAGCAGGACATAACACACAGAGTTTTCTTTGACGCCTATCTGAAAATGAAGTACATCTGTAAGGGCTCCTTAGAATTGGAGGATTCTATAAACGCAGGGACAGGAAAAACACATGAATAGGATAGGAATGCACGTGCAAAACATAGCATTTGGAAACATAGGATTTCTGTGAACCTCGGTGTTTGGTTCACATGAATTGGAAGAACACAGGAATGGAGAAACATGGTCAAATTAAAGTCAAACCACGTGCAAATGAAAAAAATAAGAATCTTATTATGCGAGTAATGCAATTAGTCCCGTTCTTCGTGCATATTAATTTGAAAAGGACGTCCAACTGGATATTAAAATTCCTACCATTTTTCTTTGAAAGAAACACCAAAGGAAAAAATTCTCCAGTTTTGCTTTGCTCCACTCCTAACCAAATGCACGAATAGTAGTACCATAGTAGTTCCATAGCAAAGGATCCCTGAGGAATCGACATGAATGCAGAGTAACAAAGTGATGCAATGAGTGTACAACCTCTTTGGCATAGCCTTATCGACCTCATCATCATTGGGTTGGACGTGGAGGATGGTGATGCTGGTGTGACTGTCTGAGGCGGGGAAGAAGATCTAAGCATCTGGAAACGGCGCCGAGGGTACTGCTCCGCTGTGATGGACGGTTCCGTCGTTGGAGCAGCTCCGGTGAGGTGTACGGCGGCGAGGCTGAAGGAGGACAAGATAGACAACGTTAATCTGAAGTGGGACTCTAATATCATCTGCAATAGATGATGTAAAATACATCAACCAAAAGTGCTAGCTGTAAAACGCATCAGCCGCGCCATGG
Source organism: Aegilops tauschii subsp. strangulata (assembly GCF_002575655.3). Classification (NCBI taxonomy): domain Eukaryota; kingdom Viridiplantae; phylum Streptophyta; class Magnoliopsida; order Poales; family Poaceae; genus Aegilops; species Aegilops tauschii. The sequence goes on along the minus strand of NC_053037.3, from coordinate 495,595,273 downwards.
CCGCTCCGACAGATGCTGTAAATACTGTTTGCTCTGAACTTAACTGAAGAAACTGAACTTTACAGTCAAAACTGAATTTTACTGTCGAAACCAATTGAAGTAGTAGAAGAGCATTGCAAGAGATGTTTAGGGCATTCGAGCACTAGTAGCAGAGAAGCTGTGATCTAAATCAGCAGACGCTCGAGCAGGGAACGCACTAGCAGAGAGCAAGTCATGCAGCAGAACCGCGAGCGAGTGATAAAGCAGCAACTCCTATAGCTGCCGGAGGTCGTGCAGCAGTAGCAGCAGCGCGAGCCAGAGCAAGAGCAGAGCAGCAGCACGAATGAGAGCAAGAGTGGAGCAGCAGCGTGACCGACAGCAATAGCAGAGCAGAGTAGCGGCATGAACAAAAGCAAGAGCAGTGCAGCAGCGTGACCGACAGCAAGAACAGAGCCGCAGCGCGAGCGAGAGCTGGAGCAGCTGCAGCTAGTGCCGGTGTGGAAGTCGCCGCCGAGGAAGCAACGACATGGGGGAGAGACGCCGTGGATGAAGTGGCCGGTGACGGCGCCGTCGATGGAGACCCGCCATGGCTGCTCAGTATCGGGCACCGGCAGCCCCGTGAGATCGAATAAAAGATAAAATGTAGTGGTGAGTGCAGAACCTTCTTGGTGGCGTCGAGTTGGCCTCGGCTTCATCGGACGAATTGGTGAGGGTGCTGCGGTTCCTGTGGGGCAGGTCAAGACGGCACTGTGGGGATGGAGGTGGCGCGATAGATGAGGTGAACATCGGGGCGGCTCCTTGGAGGTGGAGGACGGGGCGGCTGATCCGGCGGGACGACGAGATCGATGATGGATCCTCATCCAGTGCGGTGGATGAGGGACAGCGAGCTGTTGCGGTGGACGACGTCATCGGGGAAGAGTCTCCGGCTGGGCGGCGGTCGGGAGGCCGACGGAGGAGCGTGGGGTTTCGCGGGTTTTGGTGGCCTCGGTGTACGAAGGGGAAGGTAGGGGGAGCCATGGCTTGGGGACGCGCTTGTCCGAAATGTAGGGTAAGTTACCAGCGTACCCCCACCAGTTTTGACACCGCGACGTCGAGCCGGCATTTCACCGAAATGTAGGGGATTTCACGTGTCTGGGCTACGGGGCCGATTTCGGATGAGGAGGGAGTTTTCGCATGCATCGAAATTTCAGGATAACAAGGCGCGGCGCGGGTTGAAGAGGCAGGAGTTTCAAAGCAGATGAGACAAAAGATACCCGAGCTTGAAAATTTCGGGATAACATGGCGCGGATTCCTTGTTCGGCAGAACAAACTTAACGTGTACAAAAAAACAATTCATACAAGACACAAGAGAGTCATGTCCCCTTTTACTATATTGCTATAAATGTCATTGAAAAACTACGAGAAAAATGTAAAAAATTGGGAGAACAAGATTACCCTGTACAGTACCAAATCGATTGGCACTTCCTTCAACAACAACAAAAAACAAATCAATTCCCACCAAAAGAAAGAGTCATGTCCCTTTTTATATGATTACAAATGCCAGGATCTCGAATTTCAATTTTTGAATCCACGTTATGTTGAATTCGAACATATCATTAGGTGACCTTGCCGTTTATAATGGATGTAGTCCTACATTTTGATCTTCCATCATATATGAACATTTTACTCCACCCTATGAACATATATATTGTCGTCTACCATATGGACTAAATTTGAATCAATTTTCCTTATTTGAATACGATTGTTGTCAAGTTATACAATCATTTAAATATTATCTTGATAACAAAAAACATGCATATAGCAGTAATCATATTTCACTATAAACAACATGTACCATACGATCTCCAATTCAAATATTTGTATCCATTTTATGTTGAATTCAAATCAGAGTACATTGGTCTAGGTGGTGAGATGTTCAGGATAATCTAAACCCTGTTTTCATATGTATATAATTCTTGGCTGAATTGGGACAAGTTTTGGTATAAGCTTCTTGCAAAACCGGAGATTCCCTCAACAAGCCTCATGGTTCCGAGAGGGAACGTGTCACCTTTGTGTGCGAAACGATATACGCTGCCTCCCCCGTGATTTTCTTTACAGAGGCAATATAGAACTATATGAGTGCCTTGTTAAATTTTGGAATTATTCCGGGTTCGTTTGGCCTTTTTTATACATTAATTGAGTTTTTGGACATTTAATGTGCATAATCCAAATTTGAACTGCAAGCACATGCTCCGGTGCACCAAAGTTGGTTGAAAAATCACATGTGTGTCCTTGGGTGAATTTCTAGGTCCCATGCAAGAAATGGGAATCAAATTCAAACATCTTGGTGTCGTGACTCGGCCGAGAACATCGAGAAACTTGGTTTAAAATTTCATGTAAATCCAAAACTCTCCTGGAAATCATGAAACTTGGCATGGTGTCATGTCATGGCACTAACATGTTGTGGTAAAAAAATTGTATGATTTGGAACCAGTTTTGGTATAAGCTTCTTGCAAACTGGAGCTTCTCTCAAGAAGGCTCGTGGTTCTGATTGGGAACGTGTCACCGTTGAGTGTGAAACGATATGCGCTGCCCCCCCCCCCCTTGAGTTTCTTTACAGAGGCAACATAAAACTACATGAGTGCCCTATTAAATTTTGGAATTATTCCGGGTTCGTTTGGCCTTTTTTACTCATTAATTCAGTTTCTGGTCATTTAATGTGCATAATTCAAATTTGAACTACAAGCACATGCTCCCGTGCACCAAAGTTGGTTGAAAAATCACATGTGTGTCCTCGGGTGAATTTCTAGGTCCCATGCAAGAAATGGGAATGTAATTCAAACATCTGGGCATCGTGGCTCGGCCGAGAACATTGAGAAACATGGTTTTAAAATTCTTGTAAATCCAAGACACGCCTGAAATCATGAAACTTGGCATGGTGTCATGTCATGGTACTACCATGATGTGGTAAAAAATTGGCCGAATAGGAACAAGTTTTGGTATAAGCCTCTTGAAAATCGGAGCTTCTCTCAAGAAGGCTCGTGGTTCTGAGAGGGAACGTGTCACCTTTGAGTGCGGAACGATATACGCTGCCCCCGCCCTTGAGTTTCTTTATAGAGGCAACATAGAACTACATGAGTGCCCTGTTAAATTTTGGAATTATTCCAGGTTCGTTTGGCCTTTTTTATACATTAATTGAGTTTCTGGTCATTTAATGTGCATAATTCAAATTTGAACTACAAGCACATGCTCCCGTGCACCAAAGTTGGTTCAAAAATCACATGTGTGTCCTCGGGTGAATTTCTAGGTCCCATGCAAGAAATGGGAATGAAATTCAAACATCTGGGCATCGTGGCTCGGCCGAAAACATTGAGAAACTTGGTTTAAAAATTCTTGTAAATCCAAAACATGCCTGAAAATCATGAAACTCGGCATGGTGTCATGTCATGGTACTACCATGCTGTGGTAAAAAAATTGGCCGAATAGGAACAAGTTTTGGTATAAGCTTCTTGCAAACCGGAGCTTCTCTCAAGAAGGCTCGTGGTTCTAAGAGGGAACGTGTCATCTCAAGAAGGCTCGTGGTTCTAAGAGGGAACGTGTCATCTTTGTGGGCATAATTCAAATTTGAAATACAAGCATATGCTCCAGTGCACCAAAGTTGGTTGAAAAATCGCATGTGTGTCCTCGGGTAAATTTCTAGGTCCCATGCAAGAAATGAGAATGAAATTCAAACATCTGGGCGTCGTGGCTCGGCTGGAAACATTGAGAAACTTAGTTTTTTAATTCCTGTAAATCCAAAACACGCATGAAAATCATGAAACTTGGCTTGGTGTATGACATGGCACCATAATGTTGTGTTAATTTTGCTGTCCAATTTGCGAAGGCGCACACATTAACAATCAATAAAGTCATTTTGGAACAAGTGTTGTCATGTTACAATCGGAAACACAAGTATTATTGAAACCGTGGGCGTTCTATTTACCATTTACGTGCAGCCACGCGTCCCCTTTTTTTATTAGCTATGAGGCGCCATGCAGGGTAGCTATTTGAGTACGGGAGGCGTGCTATCAGACCCCTGCGCGTGCTTATCGGGAGGAGAGCCCTTTGACCTCCATCCGCCGTCCACCTCTCTCCCAAGGAATCCATTAATGGCGCCCGAGCCTCTGCTTAATGGCGTGGCTATGTCTCCCTCGACTGAGATTTAAGAGAGAGAAAAGAAAATCTTAAAAGAAATTTTTGCACGGATCTTGATGTAAGATCCGACGGACCCATATGGCATCTACTGCGACTTATAGCAAGACTGATGAATATATAAGGACGACGACAATGGATAATAATTGTCTTACACAGTTAGGAAGATAATTAAAAAGCCACATGCGGCTACGCTCGAAGGGCAAAAGAAGAAGGAAGACAATGATCTGGCTCACTAATCTCTACTTTCTTGATGCGTTGCTGCAGGCCGCGGGAACTAGTCTCTGCGGCGAGCAGCGATGAGCTTTGCCGTGTCCTCAAGACACTTCTTGAGAGCATCCACGGATTCCTCCACCAGCCTTTGGCGCTTGATGCGGAGCATGTCATTCTCGTCCAAAAGTTTCTTGACGATGACGCCGGTCCTCTTCAACAACGCACTGGTCTCCTCCTGCTGCTCTGCACTTCGGACGATCTTCGCCCTCAGCAGGTCGTGCTCGGCCCGGAGCCTCTCATTGCCCTCCCTTAGTTGCCGGATGACGCCGGTAGCCTATTCAAACGATGCTTTCATGTCGTCCTGCAACCACGCCCAGCCGGAGATCTGATCCATCTGGCTATGGACGATCGAATACATGCGCCTGTAAGAGTCGTCGCCTGCACGCGAGACATTTTCCCATGCCGCCGCGGCGCGGCGGGACATCTCTGCTGCATTCGCGGTGCGGCGGGACATCTCTGCTGCTTCCGCGGCACGGTCGGAGTAGTCTACAGCATCGACGGCGCGGCGGGACCTCCGTGCTGTTTCGGCGGCGCGGCAGGACCTCTGTGCTGCTACTTCCGCATGGTGGGATATGTCGGCTGCTTTCGAGGCGAGGCGGGACATCTCTCGCGCTTCCGCTTCCATGCTCGCCTCTCCCTAGTGTTAATCTCTCGACCCAGAACTCACGCTCTCCATGGCAGATGCAAGGGAAGGATGCGGAATGACTTGTTTGTTTTTGTGGATGAGGAGTTGAGGAGGAATGTGCAGTCATCTTGGCATAGTAGTGTTTATAACCAAGTACTAATACGCTCCTAAGTGGGAAACCGTTTACTCCCTCCGTCTAGGTGTGTAAGTCATCTTACAAAAACCAAATAATCCTAAAACACTTAGGCGCGGTGCATTAACTTCTACCTCGTTTCTTGTTTCTTACATATCAACCAATAAGAGATGTGGGTGTGCATGCTTTTAATGACTTGAGACTACCAAATACGACATGCAGTGGTTAGTTCATTGCATGCAATGCTATTAATTAGCAAATAAACATTAAGTTCTCTCGTTTTCCCCTCCTCCTTGGTCACGGTGACGACGGAGGGAGTAGGTTGTGATCGGTGTGAACAGGTTTGCAATTAAATATAGCGTGGTAGTAGTAGTAATTTGGAATGTGACGAGACGTGCTCAAAATTTATTGACGGTCTAGTTTCGAAGTGCGGCACTATTCTCAGATGGCGTAACGTGGGCACGTGTTCTCGGCCGTGGTGTAGCATATGCCATGGTACTAGTTCTTTTTCTACTGTTGTGTACGTGCAATAACTGGCACCATTGGATACATATCTTACGCTTATTGGGGCATTCAATAGGAATAGCCTCGTGGCGAGCTATAGACTAGTCTTTTTTTCAGACGCATTACACCTATCTCTCGGAACGTCTCGCACACACCATCTCTAGCTCCCTAGGTCGATGCCACCCACATACACTTGTACTCTGAGTTTAGTATGTTATACAGGAAGAGAAGAGGTGCACGCACGCACTCGTCCTCTCTCACACACGCATCTGTAGCTACGAATTGTAGTGTTCTCAACAATCCGATTGGCTCTATCATAGGTTTCATGTTGCTCCTTGGTCTTCAGATTGAGAAGTTTAAAACGCAGAGGCGAAGCTGGAGGTGCGAGGTTTTGGTTAATGTGTGGGCCGCACACGGCACCAACACGACACGAGCTTCGTCTGCCTGGTGCGCAGTCGGGTGGATTGTCCAAGTATAGACACAACCAGGCCCTCCTTGGTATCTGCGCCTCGACTTATGCGCAGAGAAATTAGGATCGGAGGGAGTACTACTAGTAGTAGTACTACTTTGATGTGTCGCATAAACTCGCACAAGTATGCAACACTTCCTGAACAAACAAGCATATAAGCTTACCCAAAGGATCTTTATATCCAACAGACACAAAATATGCATTCGACTACTGGAAATTACTTTAACTGCTGATCTAATGTCGAAGTAATTGCTGCATCACCACCAAAACCCACCATCTCTTAAGCTAAAGTAGACCGGGCTAACCCCTATATTAGCATATTACTAAGATAAACAGATGGCATTGTAGAATCATTTAGGACGTGAGCTTGTCAATCTGAATGTGGAGGGACACCAGCTTAACCCCGGCCAGCAGCTTGGCTGGAACTGTGAAGAAGGCTAGCTCCTGCACAGCAACGTCGCCGGGATCCTTGCTGCTTGTCACCTCCATTTCCACCTTGACAGCGTCAGTCCTGCCTTTGGGCTCCCCAGGCGGGCCGTTCGCCCACAGCTTGGCCACCTAGTGCGGCAGTGGGGATGCCCCCGCTCTGATGCAGATGACCGACACGGCGATAGGCGCGCCGATGTCGAGCACGCTGCTGACCAAGAAAAACGCGCGGCCGTCCTCCTCCGCGAACAGCAAGAGCCGTGGCTCCGACAGTGGCACTTGCAGCTGGAGCGCCTTGCCGTACTGGATCCTGTGCACGGGCACGGGATGCACGGTGCTGATGTGGTGGGAGAGCGCCGGCGGCGGGCCTTTGTGACACCCAAAATTTTATTTGGCCTTTTCACAAAATTTATTTGACTTGAGGGAGGTGTTTTAAACTTTTCTTCAAAAGAACCCTCCCTTTCAAAATATTTTTTTATGGCAAGGGTTTTATTTGGAATTCACCCAAGACTTGATGTTGGTCTTGGAGGTTCTTTCTTTTTATTTGGACTCAAACCAAAATGCTTTTCACTTGCGAAAAATGCCTTTTGAAAATTCCTTTGAAAATGCCCTATGGCTTTTGAAATGATTCCTTATCACTTTCAACAAATCTCTCTTGCCACGACCTTAGTGCAAATCCACTCTCATAAACCTTTCCTTATCTTTGGATCATGATTTACTTCAAATCCAGCAAGTTGTACCTCTCCATATTTTTATTTTCCACTTATTTCTTATCAAAACAATTTCTACCTTATATCTTGATCATTGGAGGTTTACAAAGGAACTACTCTTTCTGCTTTGATTTTTGCCCCCAAACCTTTTCCCCTTCCTAGTCCTTTGAACCCTCAACCAAGATCCATGAAGATCCACTGGTCTCCAGTTCAAATTTTTCAAACTATACTTGCTGCAAGTTTGGACCAGATTTGCCAAATTTGATGAAATTCATTCAAATCCTTCTCCAAAAATTCTGAGTAAAATCAGGCAGCCTCTGGGTGCATTGAGTGGTCACCTCACCAAGCCCCAGCTCCAGAAAAATTTGTCTTCATACCAAATCATTTCATCGAACACCTGCTGGACACTGTTGCTATCAAGTTCAGTCAAGTTCAGTTAACAGTGTCTGAAACCACTGTCGTTTTCTTCAATGTTCGATCTCAATCTCGCCAGTGCCCCGGTGTCGCCTTGCTCCCCGTCCCCTCCCCCTTGTTTCTGCGCCGCACGATCCCCTGGAACCTTGCGGATGTCGGCGACGAGCAGGAGGAGGTGCGCTGCCCCGTGACCAACGGCAGCGGCGGCTTTGCGGCCGCCAAAGAGAGGCGCAGCGCAGACGACGCCACCCAGCGCCGCCCAAGCCACCAGAGAGCGCCACATGGTCTTCCACTCCCCAGTGCGCGCTGCCACCCTCGTCGTGAACCGCTAGGCGCGGAGCGCGCTCTCTGCCGCCGTCGTGCCCGTGCGGCCACCCCACCGTGGACCGGCGCCATTATGCCAAGACCGACTGGGATTAGCGGGGAAACGACACCAGTACACCTCACTGATGCTGCCTGGCCACTTAAGCTCCCTGCCAAGACACTGCCTCGCCGTAATTGCTCGCCGGAGCAACCCCGTTCACGGCCACCCCCTTGATCCGCCTATAAATAGAGGCCCCGAGCTTCAACTCGAACCCACACCACCTCTACACTCCACCTAGACCACACCAAGCCACTGGAAGAGCCCCGAGGGAGCTTTCTTCCCCGACTCCGGCTGCCCCGACCCGCCACGAGATCCAGCTCGATTCGCTCCCGTGCATGCACCTCCACCCTTCGACTCTTGCCAGTAGCTTCCCTATGCATCCACTCTCCTGACCCGCGCTTCAATTCGGAGCTTGCAGCACCCACCGGAGTTCTCCACCATCACCCGAGCCGCCGTCCGCCGGAGAAAGTGTCGCCGTCGATGTGGTGCTCTCCGTCGGTCGAGTCCACCACCCACCGACGCGGAAGGACAGACTGAAGCTCTTGGTACACTCCGATCTCCCTGTCTCGCCGTGGTTCGACGCCGGCGACCACCGCAGTGTTCGGGCACCGACGAACTTTTTAAACCTGACATGTGGACCCCCCCTGTCAGCCTCTATTCTCTTCTCCCTCGAAACATTTTCTGTTGGCAGCTTCGGGCAAAGACGTTTTCTCTTTGAGCTGGCGCGTTTCTTTCCGAAGCGTTTTCTGTTTTCTCAGTTAAGCCCCTGGAACTTCTCTATTTCATTACAGATGAGTCCCTGGACAGAAACCCTTATAACTTTTTAATAAAAAGTGATTTTTGAGTGATTCTTTTTCTGAAAATCTTATAATTTTGTCTAGTTTTTATGGGATTTATTTGGAAAATTTTTGAACAACTTTTATGCACACGTTGGTTTTCACGTTAGTGTGCTTCTTCGCTATACCGTAGGTTCCGGAAGAGGTGACGGAGCCGCGAACTTCGCCGAGCTAGACTCCGACTTCTCCGAACCAGGCAAGCATGTTTGAACCTTTGATATGATAGGTGTTTTGCATGTTTGCGTGAGAGGTTGTGCGTGGCATATGAGGGTCGGTGAGTACCTCGTTGCTTGTGAGGCAACTACCCGCATGTTCCAAAGTTGCGATGATCTCTGATGAGAGATGGCCGATTCATGTGGTGACATGAAGGGCAGCAAGGTGGTACTGTTGTAGCATGCCAGCCTTGCGTCATCCGACACTTTCCAATGGACGGAGTCACGTTATCGTTCTTCCCCCTTCCGTGCTACCACTGGTTTTCTGCCAGAATGCGGTTTAGTAAGTTGGTAACCTCTTTCCGTGTACACACCAAACAGAGGGGCCGGGATGATGGTTCCATGGCCCTGGATTAAAGCCAGTCATCCGGTCAGGGGGCATGGGTGTTTCCGGTTGGGACCGAGAGGGGGGCACCCCTTAGAGCGCGCGTATAGAAATTTGATCCCATGCTACGCGAGGTTGTAGCCTCCCCGTCTCAAGATTTTTCTTGAACGTTGCCGAGGGTGATTCCAGGCTTCGAAAATGTTGAATGGGTGTGTACTGGTTAGATGTGTTTCTTCCAAAACACCGTAGACGGAACTAGTCCCCGCGACTACTGAAATCCGTTGGCTATGGTTAAAGCAAAAACTCTGCAGAGTCAAATCCTTTCGAGTCATCGTATCCATAGTCAAGTATCGTGATTAGCGTATCCATGTCTATGTCATAACCTCGTGGTATATTCTTCGTTCCGGTAAGCAAGCTTGAGTAGTAGACTTGGCTGAACGTTATTCCTGTGGATGGACTAACCCTGTTGTTTACCTCATGTCTGCTTGTTCTCTTGATATGATTTATAATTCATGAACTACTAAGTTTTGAATATAAGCCCTTTATGTGATGTCGCTCAGACGTCCGACTGTGGCATGTTTGTCTCTTAGTTTCAATATAAGCCCTTTATGTGATGTCGCTCAGACGTCCGACTGTGGCATGTATGTCTCTTACTTTCAATATAAGCCCTTTACGTGATGTCGCTCAGGCGTCCGACTGTGGCACGCACTGCCTTTATTTTTCTGTTATAAGCCCTTTATGTGGTGTCGCCCCGACGCCCGACTGCGGCATTATTATTCTTGCAGTTTCCTCTCGAGGAGTCATTCAGACCCTCGTTTGGCACCCAGTATTTATTTTGGGATTTCGGGAGGACTACCGCCCGACTTCTCTGTTATTTTCCCATGCATTATTATCTCTATGTCTGAACACACTTGTTAATCTGTTCATGTGCTTCATGTTTACATTTGTTATATCTTATGTCCGAACTGTCTTGCGAGTACTTTCATAGTACTCACCTGGCTTGTTGATTTGGCCAGATGTTGGCGAAGGTGATCTCTTGGATGAAGAGTTCGATAGTGCGTCCGACGCCTAGAGGAGTCCCAGTCAGTCCTATGCGATCCCGGATATTGGTCACTTGTAATATATACGCTTCCGCCACCCGCAATAAGTCTCCTCGAGCCTCACTCCGACGCTCGAAGAGCTATAGTTTTCAGGAGTCATATCACCCACTTCGCGGTGATATTTTCACCACCGTCGTTATCGTAAGTTAGTAGTCATGCCACCCTATCCGCCGTTATGCTTTATCGGCGTTCATGTAATAAATTGTTGAGCAGTCTCCGCTCAACCTTGTATTATATTCAGTACTCCTGGTACTTTTTTTCTTCTGTGACCGAGATATTGTCTACCAGTGAGAAGGAATTCTTCTTTACTGGTCCGTAAAAGGGATTGGTCTCTCAATAAATATTTTATTGAAAAACCGGTCGTGACAACCTTGGTATCAGAGCCAGGATGACTGTAGGAAGCCACTAGGTGCGATCGCTAATCGGTTATTAGCGTCTTTTGTGCTTTTTCAGCATTTTGCAATTGTAGCTATTTTCTGTTGGTCATCATAAATTTATGACATGACTACTCAGAATTTTTGCCTACTTTTGTAGATGGCTGGCAGCAACTGTGAGACTCGAGTGTTCACGAACGTGCCCGAGGGGTTTGTCAAACTCCTCGTCTCCATCACCAAGCTCGCGATCGGGCCAGCGACTCGTCCGGAGTTCACGCTTTATCAGCACAAGCTCAGCGACGACGTGTCTATGCACCAAGCCGTGGTGCAATTCAAGGGAGGACGTTCTGCATCTCGCCACTTCCGTTTTGTGGGAAGGGCCATGCCTACAGAGAGGCATGCCATGCAGATGGCTGCCCGTGAGGCGATAGCTCGTCTTCGGGACATCCTTCCTATGATGAAGACTCGTCGCTACCGCTACCTCCCATGCCATGTGCCATATACTTGTCACTATGCATTCGCCTGCCATCGGGGAGAACGAGATGAAGCCATCGAGATGGTTGTGGTGTATCTCAAGGCTCTGGAGGAGTCTTTCGACAACCTCGTGGACGATCTTGTGGCTGCCCGCATGGACTTAGTCCGGGGCGGTCCTGCCAGCAGGAAAGAGCTTCTCCTCACGGCACCGCCTCTGACTTTTGTCTCGTCTTCAGCCTCTTATAAACCGGCCGTTTTGGCCACTGCTCGCCGTCTGCCTACAACTGAGGAGTTCGACCGAGTCATCGCTCCTACTCCTGTCAGAGCTGCACCGCCTGCCGCACCCGCTCTACCGCCTGTCGCCCCCGCACCATCACCGCAGCGCAGTGTTACGCGCCAGGAGCTAGCTAGAGAGGAGGTGGAGGTTGAATCTCCTGCACCGCTGAGTCTTGCCCTCGGCAAGGGGAAGGACATCGTCACCATCTCTGACTGAGAGCGCTGAGTAGCCGCGCGTTTTGTCTGCTTGTATGATGTGTTTTATCTGTACGCTAGTTTGTATTAGTGTGTTCGCTGCTTTCCGGAGGAGTATGCTAGTCTAAATAACATGTCAGGATTGTGTCCGCACATCCTGAGTGCTGTATCGTGTGCTTGCTTTTCGCGTGTAAGATATATGCTAAGCAGTTCTTCTCTGTGCAAAATCGTTTACGTTTTCTTGAAAACCTTGAGGTCTTTTAAATTGTTGCCTTTGCAAGATTTCCCTTGTGCCACACAGTTCTTCTCATGGGTTTTGCAAAATAATACCCCAGACTGGAAAAATGTCTCGCCCGTGGACTCGCTCCATGCCCAATCAGCCAGAAGAAGTTTATGGGACACAGACTAGCAACAACTTCACTCAGGGACAGTCCAGTCAACAAGACAGCGAAGCAGCCTTGTCTCAAGTATGCCGTCTCTTCGAACAAAGCCAGCAACAGCACCAAGAGATGATGAATCACGTCATCAATATGGGAAACCACCGTGAACCCTATCAACCACATTCCAAGTTATCTGAGTTACAGAAGACTCGCCCTTCAACTTTTGCTCACACTGATAGGCCGCTGGAAGCCGATGACTGGCTTCGTGATATCGAGAGGAAGCTGATTATTGCTCAGTGCTTAGATAATGAGAAGGTGCTTTATGCACCACACTACCTTACTGGAGCAGCTGCAGCATGGTGGGAAAACTTCCTACACATGCATCCCAGTGAACACAACATCACCTGGGAAGAATTCAAGGAAGGCTTTCGTGGGGCACACATTCCCCGGAGCATCATAAAAATCAAGAAGAGGGAATTTGACGATCTCAAGCAAAGAGGCATGTCAGTGACAGAATACAATGGTCAGTTTACCCAGCTATCTCGTTATGCCTACGACGAGCACATGACAGAGAACAAGAAGATGGAAAAATTCCTGGACGGCCTGGCACCGGCACTAAAATGCCAACTGGTTGTACACACTTTCCCGGATTTTAAAACCCTGGTTGACAAGGCCATTACCTTGGAGAATGAGCGCCGTAGTCTGGAAGATCTCCGTAAGCGAAAGAGGGACAAGACGACTCTTGCTCGCAACAACCGAAGCAAGACTGAGGTTCCAAGGACAGAAGCAAGGAAATCCACGACTACTGATCTAAGGCCCGTCAGACAGTTTCATGCCAGGGACAAGGAGTTCACGTACCGTCCAGGGGTCACCTGTTATGCTTGTGGTGAAGAAGGGCACTATGCTAAACAATGCCCAAAGCCGAGGAACTCGGCCCCCAAGCCGAACAATGGTGGAAACAATCCAGCCCCCAAGCGCAACAATTTCAATCCCAACAACAACCACAGGAAGGGTCACCTGAACCATGTGACCAGGGAAGAAGCTCAGAAAGCCCCAGACATCGTGCTCGGTACGTTCCCTGTCAACACAGTACCCGCCACGGTTTTGTTTGATTCTGGAGCTTCCCATTCGTTCGTTTCGAAGAGTTTTGTTTTGCAACATGGTTTTCCGATACTTCCCTTGGAAAAATCTATGATCATCAAGTCCCCCAGAAACGAGCAGATCGCTCAGAGTTACTGCCAAGGAGTAATCATTGAATTCGAAGGGCTACAATTCCAAGCAAATCTCATAGTGTTGGAAAATAAAGGACTAGATGTCATTTTAGGGATGGACTGGTTGACCACCAACAAAGGATTCATTGACTGTTTCAATCGGACCGTGATTCTCACCCACCATCACGGCAAGACAATAAAGGTTACAGCTCAAGAAAGGCCACGGTCACGGCAACCAAAGCTGAACAAAGTGGACATTTCAGAACTGAGTAAAGTTCCAGTGGTATGCGAGTTCCCTGATGTATTTCCTGAAGAACTACCAGGCATGCCACCAGACCGAGAGATAGAGTTCAGCATCGAGCTAGCACCTGGCACCGCTCCCATCTATAAGAAACCTTATAGAATGGCACCCTCAGAATTGGTGGAGTTGAAGAAGCAGATAAAGGAATTATTGGACAAAGGATTTACTCGAGCCAGCTCCTCACCATGGGGTTCGCCAGTTTTATCCGCCAAGAAAAAGGATGGGACACTGAGACTGTGTATAGACTATCGAGCCCTCAATATGGTCACCATCAAAAACAAATATCCGATGCCACGGATAAATGATTTGTTTGACCAGCTCGCACAAGCCAAAGTGTTCTCAAAAATTGATTTGAGATCAGGATATCATCAACTGAAAGTACGGACAGAAGATATCCCTAAAACAGCATTCACCTCCAGATACCGATTATATGAATTCACAGTGATGCCTTTTGGTCTAACAAACGCCCCCGCATATTTCGTCCACCTCATGAACAAAGTGTTCATGAAATTCATGGACAAATTTTTTGTGGTGTTCATCGACGATATTCTGGTATACTCAAGGACACCAGAAGAGCATGCTGAGCATCTCAGAATTGTTTTGGGAGAATTAAGGAAACATCAGTTGTACGCCAAATTTAGCAAGTGTGAGTTTTGGCTAAGGCAGGTTGGTTTCCTAGGCCATATATTGAACCAAGAAGGCGTGGCCGTAGACCCAGAAAAAGTCAAGGCCATACTTGACTGGAAGCCACCCGCCAACGTTACAGATGTGCGGAGTTTCCTGGGAATGGCCGGATATTACAGAAGGTTTATTGAAGGATTCTCCACTGTGGCAAAACCAATAACACAGTTGCTCGAGAAGGACAAGAAATTTGTATGGACGGAAGCATGCGAGAGAAGCTTCCAAGAACTTAAGAAGAAGCTAACAACCGCACCGGTATTAACCGTGCCAGACATACACAAGAGTTTTGAAGTATATTGTGACGCGTCCCGAAAAGGCCTCGGATGTGTACTAATGCAGGATGGCAAAGTTGTCGCGTATGCCTCCAGGCAGCTGCGAAAACATGAGGAAAATTACCCAACACATGACTTGGAGCTAGCAGCAGTCATACATGCACTCAAGGAGTGGAGGCACTTTCTGTTGGGAAATCGCTGTGAAATATATACGGACCATAAGAGCCTCAAATATATTTTCACACAGCCAGAGCTAAATTTACGCCAACGACGCTGGTTGGAATTGGTCAAGGACTATGATGTCGGCATTCACTACCATCCAGGGAAAGCAAATGTAGTGGCTGATGCCCTTAGTCGAAACCCCAGCCCGGACAACGACGGTCCGCAAAACTTGAGGCCTGAGTTTCAGCAAGAGTTCGCTAGGCTCAACATGGTGTTAGTCTCTGAGGGCACCGTATCAAATCTGGAGATACAACCCACCCTAGTGGAACAAATTAAGAAGGCTCAACAGGGACATCCCAGCATCGAAGGTATAAGAAAGAAAATGAACCTTGGTAAGTCTTCGGAGTTCGTCACAGACAGTGAAGGAATATTATGGTACGGAGACAGACTTTGCGTACCTAACATTGAGGAACTCAAGCAACAAATCTTAACCGAAAGCCACACCGCTCCATACTCGATCCACCCTGGAGGAACCAAAATGTACAAGGACATTCAGGAAAGTTTTGGTGGCACGGTATGAAAAGAGATATAGCCACATTTATTGCTTGTTGCGGTTCATGTCAGCGCATCAAGGCCGAGCATCAAAAGCCAGCAGGGCTACTCCAGCCAAACAGGATACCGGAGTGGAAATGGGACGAAATAGGAATGGACTTCATCGTTGGACTACCCCGATCACAACACGGAAATGACGCCATATGGGTCATCACCGACCGGCTAACCAAGGTTGCTCATTTCATTCCCGTGAAGACTACCTACTCCACACAAAGACTGGCCAAACTTTATCTCTCCCGTATAGTTTGTTTGCATGGAGTCCCAAAGACTATAATATCCGACCGAGGCACACAATTTGTCTCCAAATTTTGGGATCACCTGCAACAAGCTCTGGGCACGCAGCTAGCTTTCAGTACAGCGTACCACCCTCAGACTGATGGACAAACGGAACGTGTGAACCAAATCCTAGAGGATATGCTGAGAGCCTGTGTGCTCACCTATGGGTCCAGTTGGGAAGAGAGTTTGCCGTATGCTGAGTTTGCTTACAACAACAGTTACCAAGCCAGCTTGCAAATGGCACCCTTTGAAGCATTGTACGGGCGGAGGTGTCGTACCCCACTGAATTGGTCAGAAACAGGTGACAGCCGTATCTTCGGCCCAGACATGCTTAAAGAGGCCGAGGAGAAAGTTAAGCAGATCAGGGACAGACTCAAGACAGCGCAGAGCCGACAAAAGAGCTACTACGATCAAAAACATCGTGAGGTCAGCTTTGAACCCGGTGATTCCGTATACCTACGAGTGTCTCCCATGAGGGGCCTGCAACGGTTCAAAATTAAGGGGAAGCTAGCCCCGAGATTTATTGGACCATTTTGTATAATTGCACGAAGAGGCACGGTAGCCTACCAGCTAGACCTACCCAAGGAGCTGTCAGACGTCCATGACGTATTCCACGTCTCACAATTGAGAAAATGTGTAAGTAACCCGGAGAAGCATGTATCCCATGAGAGCATCGATGTACAACCAGACCTCACCTACAGAGAAAGGCCAGTAAAGATATTGGAAGTGTCTGAACGGAGGACCCGTCAGAAAACGACAAAATTTTTCAGAGTGCAGTGGAGCAACCACACTGAGGATGAAGCTACATGGGAAAGGGAAGATTTTCTTCAGACAGAATATCCATATCTATTCGAGGATCAGCTGAAATCTCGAGGACGAGATTATTCCTAAGGGGGTAGGTGTTGTGACACCCAAAATTTTATTTGGCCTTTTCAAAAAATTTATTTGACTTGAGGGAGGTGTTTTAAACTTTTCTTCAAAAGAACCCTCCCTTTCAAAATATTTTTTTTATGGCAAGGGTTTTATTTGGAATTCACCCAAGACTTGATGTTGGTCTTGGAGGTTCTTTCTTTTTATTTGGACTCAAACCAAAATGCTTTTCACTTGGGAAAAATGCCTTTTGAAAATGCCCTATGGCTTTTGAAATGATTCCTTATCACTTTCAACAAATCTCTCTTGCCATGACCTTAGTGCAAATCCACTCTCATAAACCTTTCCTTATCTTTGGATCATGATTTACTTCAAATCCAGCAAGTTGGACCTCTCCATATTTTTATTTTCCACTTATTTCTTATCAAAACAATTTCTACCTTATATCTTGATCATTGGAGGTTTACAAAGGAACTACTCTTTCTGCTTTGATTTTTGCCCCCAAACCTTTTCCCCCTCCTAGTCCTTTGAACCCTCAACCAAGATCCATGAAGATCCACTGGTCTCCAGTTCAAATTTTTCAAACTGTACTTGCTGCAAGTTTGGACCAGATTTGCCAAATTTGATGAAATTCATTCAAATCCTTCTCCAAAAATTCTGAGTAAAATCAGGCAGCCTCTGGGTGCATTGAGTGGTCACCTCACCAAGCCCCAGCTCCAGAAAAAAATTTCTTCATACCAAATCATTTCATCGAACACCTGCTGGACACTGTTGCTATCAAGTTCAGTCAAGTTCAGTTAACAGTGTCTGAAACCACTGTCGTTTTCTTCAGTGTTCGATCTCAATCTCGCCAGTGCCCCGGTGTCGCCTTGCTCCCCGTCCCCTCCCCCTTGTTTCTGCGCCGCACGATCCCCTGGAACCTTGCGGACGTCGGCGACGAGCAGGAGGAGGTGCGCCGCCCCGTGACCGACGGCAGCGGCGGCTTTGCGGCCGCCAGAGAGAGGCGCAGCGCAGACGGCGCCACCCAGCGCCGCCCAAGCCACCGGAGAGCGCCGCGTGGTCTTCCACTCCCCAGTGCGTGCTGCCACCCTCGTCGTGAACCGCTGGGCGCGGAGCGCGCTCTCTGCCGCTCTCGTGCCCGTGCGGCCACCCCACCGTGGACCGGCGCCATTACGCCAAGACCGACCGGGATTAGCGGGGGAACGGCACCAGTACACCTCACTGATGCTGCCTGGCCACTTAAGCTCCCTGCCAAGACACTGCCTCGCCGTAATTGCTCGTCGGAGCAACCCCGTTCACGGCCACCCCCTCGATCCGCCTATAAATAGAGGCCCCGAGCTTCAACTCGAACCCACACCACCTCTACACTCCACCTAGACTACACCAAGCCACTGGAAGAGCCCCGAGGGAGCTTTCTTCCCCGACTCCGGCCGCCGCAACCCGCCACGGGATCCAGCTCGATTCGCTCCCGTGCGTGCACCTCCACCCTTCAACTCTTGCCAGTAGCTTCCCTATGCATCCACTCTCCTGACCCGCGCTTCAATTCGGAGCTTGCAGCACCTACCGGAGTTCTCCACCATCACCCGAGCCGCCGTCCGCCGGAGAAAGTGTCGCCGTCGACGTGGTGCTCTCCGTCAGTCGAGTCCACCACCCACCGACGCAGAAGGACACGCTAAAGCTCTTGGTACACTCCGATCTCCCTGTCTCGCCGTGGTTCGACGCCGGCGACCACCGCAGTTTTCGGGCACCGGCGAACTTTTTAAACCTGACATGTGGACCCCCCCTGTCAGCCTCTATTCTCTTCTCCCTCGAAACTTTTTCTGTTGGCGCCTTCGGGCAAATACGTTTTCTCTTTGAGCTGGCGCGTTTCTTTCCGAAGCGTTTTCTGTTTTCTCAGTTAAGCCCCTGGAACTTCTCTGTTTCATTACAGATGAGTCCCTGGAGAGAAACCCTTATAACTTTTTAATAAAAAGTGATTTTTGAGTGATTCTTTTTCAGACAATCTTATAATTTTGTCTAGTTTTTTATGGGATTTATTTGGAAAAAATTTGGAACAACTTTTATGCACGCGTTGGTTTTCACGTTAGTGTGCTTCTTCGCTATACCGTAGGTTCCGGAAGAGGTGACCAAGCCGCGAACTTCGCCGAGCTAGACTCCGACTTCTCCGAACCAGGCAAGCAAGTTTGAACCTTTGATATGATAGGTGTTTTGCATGTTTGCGTGAGAGGTTGTGCGTGGCATATGAGGGTCGGTGAGTACCTCGTTGCTTGTGAGGCAACTACCCGCATGTTCCAAAGTTGCGATGATCTCTGATGAGAGATGGCCGAATCATGTGGTGACATGAAGGGCAGCAAGGTGGTACTGTTGTAGCATGCCAGCCTTGCGTCATCCGACACTTTCCAACGTTAACGTGGACGGAGTCACGTTATCGTTCTTCCCCCTTCCGTTCTACCACTGGTTTTCTGCCAGAATGCGGTTTAGTAAGTTGGTAACCTCTTTCCGTGTACACACCAAACAGAGGGGCCGGGATGATGGTTCCATGGCCCTGGATTAAAGCCAGTCATCCGGTCAGGGGGCATGGGTGTTTCTGGTTGGGACCGAGAGGGGGGCACCCCTTAGAGCGCGCGTATAGAAATTTGATCCCATGCTACGCGAGGTTGTAGCCTCCCCGTCTCAAGATTTTTCTTAAACGCTGCCGAGGGTGATTCCTGGGTTCGGAAATGTTGAATGGGTGTGTACTGGTTAGATGTGTTTCTTCCAAAACACCGTAGACGGAACTAGTCCCCGCGACTACTGAAATCCGTTGGCTGTGGTTAAAGCAAAAACTCTGCAGAGTCAAATCCTTTCGAGTCATCGTATCCATAGTCAAGTATCGTGATCAGCGTATCCATGTCTATCTCATAACCTCGTGGTATATTCTTCGTTCCGGTAAGCAAGCTTGAGTAGTAGACTTGGCTGAACGTTATTCCTGTGGATGGACTAACCCTGTTGTTTACCTCATGTCTGCTTGTTCTCTTGATATGATTTATAATTCATGAACTACTAAGTTTTGAATATAAGCCCTTTATGTGATGTCGCTCAGACGTCCGACTGTGGCATGTTTGTCTCTTAGTTTCAATATAAGCCCTTTATGTGATGTCGCTCAGACATCCGACTGTGCATGTATGTCTCTTACTTTCAATATAAGCCCTTTACGTGATGTCGCTCAGACGTCCGACTGTGGCACGCACTGCCTTTATTTTTCTGTTATAAGCCCTTTATGTGGTGTCGCCCCGACGCCCGACTGCGGCATTATTATTCTTGCAGTTTCCTCTCGAGGAGTCATTCAGACCCTCGTTTGGCACCCAGTATTTATTTTGGGATTTCGGGAGGACTACCGCCCGACTTCTCTGTTATTTTCCCATGCATTATTATCTCTATGTCTGAACGCACTTGTTAATCTGTTCATGTGCTTCATGTTTACATTTGTTATATCTTATGTCCGAACTGTCTTGCGAGTACTTTCATAGTATTCACCTGGCTTGTTGATTTGGCCAGATGTTGGCGAAGGCGATCTCTTGGATGAAGAGTTTGATAGTGCGTCCGACGCCTAGAGGAGTCCCAGTCAGTCCTGTGCGATCCCGGATATTGGTCACTTGTATTATATACGCTTCCGCCACCCGCAATAAGTCTCCTCGAGCCTCACTTCGATGCTCAAAGAGCTGTAGTTTTTAGGAGTCATATCACCCACTTCGCGGTGACATTTTCACCACCGTCGTTATCGTAAGTTAGTAGTCATGCCACCCTATCCGCCGTTATGCTTTATCGGCGTTCATGTAATAAATTGTTGAGCAGTCTCCGCTCAACCTTGTATTATATTCAGTACTCCTAGTACTTTTTTTCTTCTGTGACCGAGATATTGTCTACCAGTGAGAAGGAATTCTTCTTTACTGGTCCGTAAAATGGATTGGTCTCTCAATAAATATTTTATTGAAAAACCGGTCGTGACAGCCTTCATAGCTGCAGACGGGCACGGGGCATTTGCAGGGCGCGAGCGGACACACGCTCTGGTGATCGGCGAGCTTGTGGTAAGTGACGTAGAGCCCACAGTCTTTGTGCGGGCACTCCACCCTCACCGAGGAGAGGACGTCGTCCACCGCCGTGTTCTACACATCGAAGCCACCGCCGCACTCGCACTTCTGGCACTGTCGCTGGTTCCCGGGGTGCTCGACGTGGCAGTCTGCGCAGGCCAGGTGCCCTCCCTTGCCCTGCACAAATCAATCGAATAGCACATCAATCAAGAAACCTGCACCTTGCTCGATCACCAAATGGACGAGGTGTATTCGAACCTCATACACTGGAGGCTTCAAGGGGCGGAGGCACAAGGGCCAGTGGAGCAAGGTGAGGTCCATCGAGACCATAGAGAGCTCCATCGTCGGGTCCTATTCCGTCTGCATGATCTCGCCCTCCTCGTGCACAACCATCTCTTGCTTTATTAGGGCCGGGGCATTACAAAGCTTTACCATCACATATTCATACTACTTCAAGGTGCATTAAATCAACACATGCAAGTATCAAAAGGAGAGTCACGACATGCGTGCATGCATTGTAATTAATGCATTGGTAAACGAAAATTATTGAAATATATCGAGTGCAGTGCTTTGATGTGTCGCGTCAACTGATACAACAGGAAGTTTGATTACTACAATGCTCTCTCGCCTTAACCACACCTGCCTTTGGCTGCATGACAGGTGGGCCACCCACCTGTTGGGCCCACCTGTCATACATGTAAAGGCAGGAGCAGTAAGTCAATGAAGCTGCGTCCCTCCCTCGCCCATGAGCGTGGTGGCTGGCAGGACTAGGAGAAACTTTCGTTCGCTACACGCTCTCCCTCCCGCACGCGGTGGACATGCAGCAGTTCAATCGGTGTCAGATGGCCAGAAGCATACTGTAGTACTCCTCCACTGCAGTAGTACTCCATCATTGTTCGACTTCCCGAAGAGGCGAAGAGCCAAGCGTAGACCGGACGCTCGTGTGGCAGTTTCATGTGTAGAGTAGTCTAGGATAGCGTGTACCGTTCCTGTAAGCTTAAAATCATTGAGGTCGGCTCCTTGCTTTTTTATTAAAATAATCTGCTGGCCCTACCTGTCATCCTGGTGATTGTAGTTTGCACGCTCATCTGGTCAAGACAGTAATATATATTTTAATTTGTGGTGGGGTAAATGTTAGAGGTTGCAGCAAATGGAGTATTGTACACTGCGGGTCTTTCAGCCAAGTTTAGAGGCAACCATGTGGGGCCAGTGCTATGATGTGTCGTGGCAACTCGTACAACGAGGAGAAGCTTGATTTTATTACTACACGCCTTCTGCCTCACCCATGCGTGCGGTGGCTCACTGACGAGGACAGGCTTTTGCTTATAGTACTACAACAAGCTATCCCTCCCGCTCGCGGTGGACAGACATGCAGCAGTGGATTCGATACTGTAGAAGCAGTAGTAGTAACATCATTGTTTGTCTTCTCGAAGAGGCGAAGAGCCAAGCGCAACCCGAACGTGGCAGTTGCGAACCTTGGAGCACGCATATAGCCAGGCTCTTGCATGAGACAAAATTGCTATGTGAGCCCACTATTACTTGCTAGTATAGCCGTGTAAACCAGAAAGGAGTATTTGCCTTTCTAGAGATTTCAACAAGTGACTAGACTACACCGAGATGGAGTACATATGGAGCAAAATGAGTGAATCTACACCGTAAATAAATACGTAGTTCTCTCGTTTTCCTCTCCGCCTTGGTCGCAGTGCACAACATTGAGTATACTAGTACTATCATCTTCAAATTTACGAAGTAACCATAGGCACCTCGTCGTCGATGGCAACATCTCCTGACACGCGATAGACGCGAGCGGCAGTCACCTCCATAGGTTCTTGAATGCCAAGGAGGGAGAGGGTAGCGGTTCCCGAGACGTTGAACGGTCAATGATACATCCTCAATTAAAAGCGGAGGGAGTAATTGGAGAAGGAAAATAGAGCCAGCACGATGTGAATGCAATAGAGTTTGGATTCTCATATAAAGGTGCCCCACCACTCCAATCCATCTACTCCTAGTCTCTGCGCAACACTGCTCACTCCAATCCAAGACCAAGTGACCAAAAGCCAGAAGCACCTATGGAGGCGATGGACGCGAGCGGCAGTCGGCTATGCCAAATCATCCAAGGCGCCGGCCTGCGGCCCCGCACTGCGCAGCATTTCCAGACGGTGCTGGCGACCGCCGGCGTTGTAGCCCTCGCCGACGCCAGCTTCGCCTCTCGCACGGACGACATGATGGTCAACTCCATCCGCAAGTTCACCACCGTCAAGAAGCGCGCGGATGACCTTGCCATACTGCTCAGCCCGCGTGCCCAAGCTCCTCATTGCCTGCCACCCTCATCGGCCTCCATGGTGACAAACTCTTTCAAGCCCTGGTGGCCCTGCAGGTGCCGGAGGTCGCGACAAAGAATGTGCACCTCGAGGCCGCGCTCGCCGCGCAGCGCCTCACCATGGAAGAAACCGTCGACCTGCACATCCACGTCTACGAGGAAATCGTCTACATAGGCCACTACAAGGCCAGCGAGGACAGAAAGATGTTGGCCTTCTTCCAGCGGCTGGAATCTTCGGACGCCATTGTTTAAAAGCACGTCGACCTGGCCACGAAAGCCGCTGCTACTTAGCCGCCGTTCGATGGGCCGGTGCCCTGAGTCGAGGAGGTGGACGTCGTCGATGGATGCATCTCTTCTTCTTGCCTCTTGTAACCAGCACTGCATCGCCTCGTGGCCTTAATGTTTTATTAGTATAGGAGGATATGGCATTTTTTCCAGTCGTAACGTTTTCACTGTGAGGTGGGGTCGCAGTTGAGCAAACCGACCATCGGCAAATCCCCACCCCGCCCACCGGGCGTCGGCTGAGTTTAGAATTAGAAGAGAGAAACGAGGGACAAGAGCTAGCTGTAGCACGGATGCTGTTGTCAGATGGGACTCGCGTTGATAGAATAGGAGTACTGAGCACTCGTACCTCTTTTTTTAGGGAAAAAGTAGTCGTAAGTCTAGTACTACCACTAGTTGGGTGCGTGCGACCTATACCTGTCATCACTTTAGGTCTCCTTTTCGAACCGCAGCTACGCTTCACCGTACATATTTTTCACGCATTTATCCTCCTATATGTACCCCTAGGCTATTTCCACGTGCTCCCTTTCGCCGACATGTGGGACATAGAGCATCTCGGTCGTAGTGCATGCACGACTCGGAGCATATGCCGAGGTACTTTACATTTCAGACCTCACGAATTACATGCAAACTCCCCGCAAAAGAATAAATAAATAAATGAATTACTACATGAAACCATATTATTTTCATAGAAACCGGAGCACGTTCATTAAATTTTGGACATGACACGTTTATAAAAAAACTACCGGACCTAAACCAGTCTAAGGGCCTCTTTGACACGCAGGATACTGAAAACACAGAAATGGGGAAAGTATGATGGCGATGAACCGAGACGACGAGAAATCTAACTCAGTTAGAGGTTAGAATTAGATTCTAACCCTGAAATAACTCTAATCCAAAGAGGTCTATGGATGGCAGGGTTAGATTGACAATAAATGTTCTTTCTCAATCATTTGACTACTTTGGACCCTATTTCCTGCCGGATTTGGTGTGGCCGGCTCTTGTGTGGCCTCCTCCCGCTCACAATTGTCATAAACGAACCATCTTTACAAATCAAGCATGCAAAACATGATAAATTTTACTTTGTCCATACAATTGAGATATCCCACTTAAACATACAAGTCCTCAATCAAGCTTCACAAAAAAATACTCCATGAAACAAAGCATGAGCTAACTCATCCCGGAAGTCATTCACGATAGGGAGGGAGCCCGGAGCCCCTCACGCACCCAGGGAGGAGCTCGTCATCGTCGCTCTGGAGGAAGGCTCTGTAGAGCCCAAGCCCCGGGAACCCCTTTGACGCCGGCGCTTGCGAGTTGAGGTCGACACCGGCATGGGTAGCAGGGCCACTTGCCGACGACTGTGAACCAAATCTTTGGGCCTCTAGAAATAATGCAAGCCTGAAACTAAAATACCTAGAAAGGTGAACTGAATCTTTGGGCCTCTAGAAATAATGCAAGCCTGAAACTGAAATACCTAGAAAGGTGAACTGAATCTTTGGGCCTCTAGAAATAATGCAAGCCTGGAACTGAAATACCTAGAAAGGTGAACTGATTCATTGGGCCTCTAGAAATAATGCAAGCCTGAAACTGAAAAACCTAGAAAGGTGAACTGAATCTTTGGGCCTCTAGAAATATTTATTACCTCCTCAAGCAGCATCAAACAATTCCATGCGTGCACCACAAATCTATACCAAGTTCAATCAAGATCTACTTTTCCAAATCAGAATTAGCGCTAGAGCAAGCAAGATCAATGATATGGCTGTGAGACAGAGAAGGAACGGACAAACTCACCCCTCTCGCGACCTCCCTGGTAGATGTGCTGCCGCCGCACATGACAGAGGGAGAAAAATGACCGGTGAAGGGGGAGCGGGGCAAGCTTTGAAGGTCGGAGGGAGAGGGCGGCCGGAGGAGAGAGAGGGCGAGTGGCGGAGTGGCGCTTGGGCGGGCGGCCCGATGGGGAACAGAGAGGAGTCGTGCGAGGGGGATGGGCGGAGGGAGCGATCTGGTGCGGGCAGGGGAGATTTTTTAGTTCTCTTTTAGTGGGCCTGAGGAGAACTAACCCAATTAGAACCTCTCCACTGGGCTATTTTTCTAGCTGGGTTAGAGCAAACTAGCTCAAACTAACCCCTCCTGTTTGGATAATTTGGGGCTATTTCAACCCAGACTAGCTCTAACTCAGGGATCCAAACAAAGAGGAATAGTACTGTAGATGCTACAGTTTGGATCGTAGCACATTGTTTTTTATGGCCATATCAGCACAGTGTTTTCTACTGCTGATTCACTGGGCTGCCATGGTTCGCACTCCTCTGACGTGAGTAGTAGTACTACTACTAGTATATACCGCATGATTCTTTGCTCCTTCTTACTACTACGTACTCCTACTTCGCCGACATGTGGTTGAGCCAGCATCCGGGTCGACGTGTCATGCACCAGATTAGGGTGCGGAACGGAAGGGGGGCATCACCCCGATCGTACCGCCAGTAATTCATGACTATAGTGAGTAGTCATATCACAAGTCTTTCCAGCAGTAACGCGCCGTCAAATCGCACAGGCCGACCTTTCCAGCAGTAAATAAGTTGAATCCGCTACTCCCTCACCCTCCTCGCCTCTCTGTCAAACCGCCTACGCTAAAACTGCCGCACGTATTGCCCGGGAAAAGCCCCGCCCTCAACTTTTAACTACGTGAAAATAGTTCGAGCTTGTTCGTTCTATATAAATACTAGTAATGTATGTTTATTCACCCGTGGGGTTGTTCAATGAATGGAGGGCCGGGGAGCACAAGTGAACAATACTACTACTAGTAAGTAGGAGTCGTATAGTTAGTCACCTTAAATAGAGAGTTTCTTTTCTTCAATGCCACATACACAAATTGAAACGCTTGTTGTGGAGAGAAAAATATAATCACTCCACTATATATCTATGCAGGGGCCTGAGTGCTTGCTTTACTAGGGTTGTTGTCTTCATTCTCTCATCCTCTCCAGATCTAAACAAGACAACGGTAGTTGTCGGTGTAAAAACCGGTGGATCTCGGGTAGGGGTCGATGGTAATAGGAGATGGGGGAAACGATGTTTACCCAGGTTCAGGCCCTCTTAATGGAGGTAATACCCTACTTCCTGCTTGATCGATCTTGATGAATATAGAGATTACAAAGTTGATCTACCCCGAGATCATATGTTGTGGTCTAAACCATAGGGGTATGATGATTAATGTCATAATAATCTATCGAATAGCCTGGCCTTGGCTTATATAACGCACTAGAGGCCTAGGTTAACAAGAGTCATAGCCGAATATGTTGGTGGAGAGGAGTCCTTGTCTTGATCACCAAGTCTTGTGGAATACTCCTTGTATGCGGCATGGGTTGCGCGAAGTGGCCCATGAGTGAACCACCATGCGGGTCCTCGGCCCGATCCACCTGGTCGGGAGACGATGTGGTGAGTACCCCCTAGTCCAGGATACCGTCAGTAGCCCCCTGAACCGGTCTTCAAGTTGGGGACGCTCCTCGATCCATCCTAACTGTTCTTCATCTTCGGTCGCCGGTCTTGAAAACTGGTTCAACAAATCTTCTCATCTTCGATCTTGAGGATCGCCGAAGTGAATCCGAAGAGTTTACACGTCGGGCATCCGAGGAGCCCCTTTAAGTTCTCGGCCTTTATCAATGCCTTATTTTTATTTTTTACGCCACACCTCGGGTTTGAAGTTGTTCCCGTGCGGTGGTGTCCTCTTGCATCCGAGCTCCAACGCCGGACTGCATTCGAGATATCTTTTGCAGCCGAGCACCAACACCGGACTATATCCGACCTCCAACGCTGGACTATATCCGAGGTGTCATAGATCACCTTGGCTTGAAAATTTTTGAAGGAGGTTATCCGAGTTTAACGCTGAAAAGTTCTCTATGGAACGAGCCATTCGAATCCGAGCTTTATGCCGGACCACTTCCGAGCTCCAACGATGGTCAGTGTCCGAGGTGTCGTAAACTACCTCGGTCTTTTAAAAGATTGAACGAATTCAGCCAAGCTTAATGCCGGAAATGCCCTCTATGGAGCCAGCCACTAGCGCCCGAGCTTTATGCCGGACTGCTTCCGAGGTGGTGCACCACCCCGACGCGGTGCAATTTACTCTCTGCTGAAATATATAGCCAGTATATGTGTATCCAGTAGCCCTCAAGGTGTGTGTCGGTCTAAACCCGAGATGCACCTGAAGGAAAAGATAAAACTGCTGATCTTGGTAGCCCCTGAGACTCAGGTCGATTTGCAAAATCGACCTGAGGATCAACTCCTAGCTCGGCAGCATACGTAGGAATAGAAACGCAGTTTAATATATTAGAAATAATGTTCGACGGACAGGCCCCTGAGAGAGGGTTGTGAGAAGTCGCCGTGATATATTAGCTTGATGCCGAATAAGTCCCAGATGGTACTTAGTGTTGTCCGAATGTCGGGTGGTTGGTGCGACATATGCCAAAGGATGGCTTATCATTGTGGGAGCCAATAAAACGTCGCCGGTGCCTGGAAACGGGATGAGGCGAAGACATGCACACCGGCGAATCTTACCCAGGTTCGGGGCTCTCCGAGGAGATAACACCCCTAGTCCTGCTCTGCGGGGTCTCCGCATGATCGCTAGCTCGATAAAGAGTAGCTACAATCGCTCCTAGAGCTGTTGGGATCAAGGGAGAAGAAGAACAAGGCTAGCTCTTGCTTCTCTCTATCTATGGTGTGTGTGCGTGTGCTATGCTTGGAAGCCAAACATGCAGAGGTGCCAACCATTTGCATGGGTGCTCCGGGGGGTTTATATAGGCCTACCCCCCGGGGGTACAATGGTAATCCGACTGGGAACTGGCCCCAGCCGTCAGTGTCTACGCCTGCCGGCTCCTCCGCCGGCTGCTGGGTCCCGCCGGCTGGTGGGTCCCGCCGGCTGCCGGCTACTCGGTCGGCAGGCCGGCCCCACCGCCTAGGGTCTTGTCGGCGGCTGCTTACTGTAGCCGCGCCTCTGATGATGAGGGCTTTGTCGAGGTAAGCGTGGCTACAGTGATCCGCGTCGGGGGCTATCACTGTAGCCTCACCTCGTCTTGTCTCCTTAAATGGGCTCCTGCTTCGAGGAAGGGAGTCGCCGGCTTCTGGAGGCCGGCTATGCTCCTGGCCGACTAGGAAAGGCCGGGCCACCTTCACGCCTCCCTCTGGCTGAAGGGGCCCGCAGTCCTTGGGCCGTGCAGGAGTGGGTCGTGGATGACGTCGTAGCTGGCGTGGCTACAGTGCCCGGCCGCACGGGAGACATCCCTCCCGTACGGCCTCCTGTAACCATGCCTGCCTCGGGCTTCGGGGGTCGTGGGCCGCACTGTGGCCATGCCCCGTCAGGTCGTCGTTATGTAGGGGCGGTTGTGGTCTCGGCCGGCTTCTAGGAGTCGGCGTTCTTCTTAGCCGGCTTCTTGGAGTCGGTGTGGCTGGGTCGCCTTCCGGGAGTCGGCTTTAGTGGTAGCCGGCCGGGGAAGGCGGCCCAAATGCTTGGAGTGCTTGAAGGCCCAAAGGCCTGATAAATTTTCTGAAGAACCAGGGGTAGTCGGTTAGGTTACCCGTGGTCGTTTACCCCGATAGTAGTCCCCGAAGCTGATTGGGCTTCGAGGTGGAGCGGGGTTCGAGAAGCTCGGTCAGCTTCCTATCGTGACAAGCCGGCAGCTGGGAGCCGACCTTGGTGCAGGCGCGCCGCCCTTAGTCGAATTCTTCTGGAGTCGGAAGGCGGGAACCCGCGGGCTTGTGCACCGGGCCGCGGGCCGGCCTCGGGCCATGGCGTGCCACGTGGCCGAAAAGCCTGCCACCCCACGCGCGTGACGGGACGTCGCCGCAGGGAGGGGGCCCGCCACATCCGTGCCCCGGCCCAGGCGCAGATCCTTTGTATCCCGAAACCGCCCGTACGTTCCGCGCGGCAGTTTCGGCTCGCACTTTATGCGTAATAAACGCGAGTCGTGGGGAGTGAGCGTAGTTAATCCCACGTCTCCCCCCCACGTCCGGCCTCTTCGGCCGCGTGAGGCTATAAGTAGGGGGAGGTGGAGGGCGGCAGACCCTCGCACGCTCCTCCTACTCCCTTCGTCTTCTCGCCTTGCTCGTTCCTGCGACAGCGCCTCGCCGCCGCGCTCTTCCTTCGCACGCTCCTCCGCCGCCGTGCCAGCCTCCGCTATGCCTCCCCACGTAGAGCAGCTCGGCGGGGATTGGGATGGCTCCATCGTCCACAACGACCACATCGACTTCCTCCGCGACACCCGGCGTCTGCCCAGCGCGGACAAAGTGGAGGTCCGCCTCGCGCCGGAGAAGGAGGTCAGGCCGGCGCCGCAGGAGGGCGAGCGGGTGGTCTTCCGCTCGCACTTCCTGCGCGGCTTCGGACTGCCAGTGAGCGCCTTCTTCCGCTCCTGGCTGGACTACTATCAGCTCCAGCCGCACCACCTAACCCCCAACGCGGTGGTGCTGCTGTCGGCCTTCGTCACCCTGTGCGAGGGCTATCTCGGCGTCCTCCCCACCCTCGAGCTCTGGGGGGAATTCTTCCAGTCGAAGCTGGGTACGCGCAGCAAGGGCGTGCCGGCCCACACTGGCGCCTTCATCGCGTCGCGGAGATCGGGCGCCGACAACCCCTTCCCCGTCATCACGCTGATCCAATCGGTGAAGAAGTGGCAGAAATCATACTTCTACGTGCGGAACATCGCTCCCCGGGGCGACTACATCAACCTGCCGGCTTACGTAGCCGGCCCACCGGCGGGGAGGCTGCCCCAGTGGTCCTTCCGGGCGGTGACGCTATCGCAGGGAGGGAACGCCGCCATCGCCCGCTTGCGGGTGATGGTCCAGTCGGAGGGCCTGACGGGGCCCGACCTTCTGGCCGCGTTCGTCACGCGCCGGGTCCTCCCGCTCCAGAGCCGGCCTCATCTGATCTGCCAGATGAGCGGTCAGCTCGATCCGAGCCGGATGTGCACCAAGGAGATGCCGCAGGCCGACGCGGCCGACATGGTGAACTACCTCGCCAACTGCCAGCTTCCCGACGACTGGCAATTCGGCAAGGAGCCATATAGCCGCGCCAATCCTCCGCCTACGGTACGTTCCCCTTCTCTTTTTCTCTCTTTCTCTCTCAGCTTTGTCGCCGAGTTCCTCTGGGCCGACTCTAACTCAGTCGGCTCGCTTTTTGACAGAATCCTCTGCTTCGGCCGGCCGGCGGAGCGGACGTGGAGCGCCGCTTCGTCCCCGACCGGACCGAGCACGACCAGGAGGACCCCGATCTGGGGGCGGTCCATATGGAGGATGCAACCGAGCCGGCCGGCGGCCAAGCCGGCGGCGAAGCAGGCGGCGCCGGGTTCTCCGCGACCTTCGACGACTGGCCGGACGAGGATGAAGCCGAAGCCATCCCGCCCCGTCAGCCGGCCTCCGGACGCAGCGCAGGCTCCTCCGGCCCGCAGCCTGCTCGGGGTAGAGGCCAGAAACGTCGCGCCACCCAGGGCATGTTCGGTAGCCGGTCGAAGAAGCCCAGGGGTGGGGCGGCGGCCACCAGGCGGGAAGAGGCGGCCGCGAAGGCGGCTCGCTTCCGCAGAGTGGTGAAGCAGCCGCAGGCTGTGTCAGCGTAAGCTTTCTCTCTTTCTGTGTATTCTCCTTCTTTCTTTTCTCGGGTGGTTTTCTGAACCTTTGTCTTCTTCTCTTTGATCAGAGCTCCACTGTCACTCGAGCGGGCGCCTGCCGGCTCCGTTGTCGAGTCGCCAGGGGGCTCTGGGAGCACCACCCGCCGCGTAGATCCCCGTGCCGCCCTCCTGGAAGTGACGGAAAGGAACGCGCGGGAGGTGCGGGAGGAGCAGGAAGCGCGGGAGGCGGAGGCACGGAGGGCAGCCGCCGCCCAGGCAGCTCGGGAGGAGGAAGCGGCGAAGGCGCTTGCCGAGGCCGCAACCAAGGCCCAGGCAGAGGCCGAGGCCGAAGCGGCGGCAGGGGAGGCCTTGATGGTCACCCCCCTGCGCACCATGGCGCCCCGGGGCGCGGATCCCTCGCCAGGGGGAGCCAGTGGTTCCCAGCCGGATCTAGGAGGGAGCGGCGACGACGTCATCTTATTGAGGGAGGCGCCGGGACCGACTCCTCCGACTGGGGCGGCCCAAGGCGGCCAGACTGAGCCTG
Source organism: Aegilops tauschii subsp. strangulata (assembly GCF_002575655.3). Classification (NCBI taxonomy): domain Eukaryota; kingdom Viridiplantae; phylum Streptophyta; class Magnoliopsida; order Poales; family Poaceae; genus Aegilops; species Aegilops tauschii. The sequence continues at coordinate 495,563,850 of NC_053037.3, read as the reverse complement.
CGCCCGCACAGTCGGCGGAAGGCGAGCCGGCCTCGGGAGCTGCGGTGGCGGTCCGGGTTCCGCCAAGCCAGCACGCAGGGAAGGCCGCGTCGGAGCCGCAGAAAGCGGCGTCGGAGCCACGGCCGGCCGTGGGCTCCAGCTCGTCGGCCCGAGACGCGGAGGCGGCCAGCGCTACCTCAGGGTGGACGCCAGGCGGAGGGACAGCCGTGGTGAACATCGCTGCGTAAGACGTCCGGACCCGGCTCCAGGGCCAAGCCGCGGCCCCGAGGCAGTTCACCGACGAATTCCTCGCCACGCGGGCTGCCATCTGGGTTAGTATCTCATCTTCTTCTTGATTTCTCTCATGGGGGCGCGTCAGCGCACCCACTGGGTGTAGTCCCCGAGATTCGGGCCGACTGCTGAGCAGTCGTCTCGGATCTTCCTTGATGATTTCTCATCGTTGCTTTCGTTCTCACGTCGATCTTCTGTCCATCTTGCAGGACTATCACAACCTCCGAGCGGCCGCCTTCAACTCCCAGGCTCGGGAGCTGACGCAGAAGACCGCCGATCTCACTGAAAGCCGAGGTATGTAACTTGATCTTTATCTCATGTGGGGGCGCGTCAGCGCACCCACCGGGTGTAGTCCCCGAGATTCGGACCGACTGCTGAGCAGTCGGCTCGGATCTTCCTTGATGATTTCTCATCGTTCTTCTTGTTCTTCTATCTCTACAGCGGCCAACGCCAGTCTGAGGGCACAGCTGGGGGAGTCCCAGACTGCTCTTCGTGCCAGGGACGCGGAGCTCGCCGCCTTGGTGCAGGAGCGCGACCGCCTGGTCAAGAAGCTGGCCGACCAGGAGGAAGGCCACAAGGCTGCGCAGGATCGCGAAGCCACCCTCCAGGCCGTGTTCGAGACGGAGGCGGCCGGCTGGGTAGAGGCCAGGCAGACTCTGGTCTCCGGCTATGGCCAGATTGAGGATCTGGTTGACGGTAAGTCGTCTGCCCCTTCATCCTCTCTTGCCATCTGCTACTTTGACTTGTTTTTCTGATTTGGGGTTCTTCTTTTCTTTTCTTCTTCGCGCAGAGTACTTCCCTGGCTACTCAACTACTGCCAACCAGGCCATCGAAGCTCGTCGCCAGGCGAAGAGGCAAGCCGGCTTCGAGATCTCGCCGACCGCCGGCCGCTCGCTGGAGGAGCAGCTCCTGGCGATCCAGGCTCGTATCCAGCCGGCTCACAGGCTGCTCCGCCGGCTTCAGCGTGCCGGCTCGCAGGTCTTGGCCTCCCTCTGGCCCGGCCAAGTGATCCCGCGCACTCCTAGTCGGACCGCCGATTGGCTGGAGGTGGCCGTCGGGCGCTTCGAGGCTTGGAAGGCGTCAGCGGCCCGCTCCGGCGCCGGGCGGGCGCTGGAGTTCGTCAAGGCCTGGTATCCCGGCCTGAACTTGGACCAGCTGGCGACCTGGCGGCAGCAAGCCGACACGGAGCTTGAGCCGGCGCGGCCGGCCATCATTCGGCGAGCTTCGGCGATCGCCGACTACACCGACACCAACGTCTTCGCCCCCGAGGTGGACGACAATGGAGTCGCCCAGCCGGAAGATTGGTTCGGGCTGGACCCGGCGTACGGTGAGGACTCGGCGGAGGAGATCGACTCCAGCGACGAGGGTGAGGAGGAGGAGGAGGAGGAGGGTGAAGGCGCCGAGCCGGCTGGTGGAGAAGCCGGCCAGCCTGACCGCGCCTCCAGCACTACGTCGCGTGCGAGTGCGTCTCCTGCCGCGGGAGGCGGTCAAGCCGGAACCAGCTAGGCGGTCACTCCCTCAGCCGGCGAGCTGCCTTCACCGACCAGCTCGGCCTCCAAGTCATGCCTTAGTCTTCTTTCTTTGTTTTCCTGTCTTGTTACTTTGAACAATGTTCGGTTAAGTCTGCGCAATTCCACCCACTGGGTGTATTCAAACTTAATTCTGTTGCCAGCCTTTAGGCGGCTTTATGTATATAAGTTATGCAATCGGCTTTTCCTTGTACTTTTGCTTTTTGTCCTTCTGCTTTTTTCCTTTTCCGCCCTCCCTTGGTTGCCGTCTCCCTAGTCAAACAGTTGTTCTACAAACTGCAGCCGGGGAGTGCCTGGGCAGCTGGGGAGGGGGAAGTACTTTTAGCTCTGCCAGACTTAAGCTAAGTTTTTTAGGAAGCCGGCCAGCCGGCTGTTGTGACAGTCGGCAGGCGTATATAGAGGCCGTCTTTTTGCTATATAGGTTAGTTGTTCCTTAGCCGTTTTCGTGTGGGCGTCCTTTCTGTCTTCTCTCTTGCTAGTCGGACAGTCAGTTCTTTGAGCTGCGACTTTCAACAAGAGAGGACTGGGGAGCCGGCGCACTACTCTGCTGACTTCGGGAAGAACTTATAATATAGCTTAAGGCGGCCAGTCCCCGGGCCGACTAGTCGGACCCGGTGCCGGACAAGAATTCAAAATGTAATAAGACATTCATGGATATGACACTCGTCATCCATAGATAAATAAAAGGCAGTCCCCGAGTATTGTTCGGGGGGCCTGTTGGTTTGTAACTTAATACAAAAGGGGTAGCGTGATACATACTGCTTTTCAGCTGTAAAATCGTCTTAGGAGGTTTGCGTTCCATGGTCGCTCCGACTCCTTGCCGGAGTCGTCTCTCTTGCGTGCTCTTGGCTTTTGCGCGTCGATCAAGTAGTAGGAGTCGTTGCCGAGTGCCTTGCTGACGACGAAGGGGCCTTCCCAAGGGGCCGAGAGCTTGTGCTGGCCGGCTGTTCGCTGGATCAGCCGGAGCACAAGGTCGCCCTCTTGGAAGGATCTTGGCTTGACCTTGCGGTTGTAGTAGCGGCGCAGGCCTTGCTGGTAGATGGCGGACCGGCTGAGGGCTAACAGCCGGCCTTCTTCCAGTAGGTCGACGCCGTCTTCTCTTGCTTCTTTGGCTTCCTCCTCCGTGTACATGGTGATCCGAGGCGAGTCGAACTCGATGTCTGTTGGGATGACAGCCTCGGCACCGTACACAAGAAAGAATGGAGTGAAGCCGGTTGACTTGTTGGGTGTAGTGCGCAGACTCCAGAGGACAGCCGGCAGTTCTTCAAGCCAGCAGCCGGCCGATCGCTCTAGTGGTACAACCAGTCGGGGCTTGATGCCGGAGAGGATAAGTCCATTTGCTCGCTCGACTTGGCCGTTTGACTGCGGGTGGGCAACGGATGCTAAGTCCAGTCGGATGCCCTGTGTCGCGCAGAAACGTGCCAGTGCGCCTTTGGCGAAGTTCGTGCCATTGTCGGTGATGATGCTGTGCGGCACGCCGTACCGAGTAGTGATGTCGGTGATGAATGTCACGGCAGTCGGCCCGTTCAGCTTCTTAATCAGCTTTGCTTCGATCCACTTTGTGAACTTGTCCACAGCAACGAGTAGATGTGTCAAGCCACCGCGGGCCGTCTTGAAAGGGCCCACCATGTCCAGTCCCCAGATGGCGAAAGGCCAGGTGAGGGGAATGGTCTTGAGGGCAGAAGCCGGCAGGTGTTGTTTGGAACTGAAGACTTGACATCCTCTGCAGGTCTTGACTATTTCTTTAGCATCCTCCAAGGCAGTCGGCCAGAAGAAACCATGGCGGAAAGCCTTGGCCACGAGGGATCTTGAGGCGGCGTGGTGGCCGCATTCGCCTTGGTGGATGTCTTTGAGGATTGCCACTCCTTTTTCTGGCTCGACGCAACGCTGGAAGACTCCAGTGACGCTGCGCTTCACAAGCTCCCTGTTGATTATTGTGTATGCTGCGGCTCGTTGTTGCACTAGTCTTGCTGTGATCTCATCAGTCGGCAGCTCTCTGCTGACTAGGAACTTGAGGATGGGCTGGGCCCATGAGGGAGCTATGACTTCTTCTGCTGTTAATGTAGCCACCATGACTCGGGTGGGTGGGTTGGGTGTTGCGTTGGGGTCGACCACCACTTCTTGCGTCGTTGCAGTCCCCGGGCCGACTGCTGCAGTCCCCGGGCCGGGCTCTGAGGTCCCTGGGCCGGGTGCGACTACGTCAGTTCCTAGGGCAGTCGTCGAAGTCCCCGTGCCGCCTGCGGGATTTCTTGAGCCGGATCCGGCTGTTTCTGGCGTAGGCGGTACGAAGATGGAGTCCGACTCTGGAGACGGCTTGATGGACGGCTTGAGGAGGCGTTGGAGGGAGACGCCAGTCGGTATGGCTTGTCGGGTGGAGCCGATCCGTGCTAGGGCATCTGCTTGGTCATTGTCGGCCCTTGGCACATGAAGGAACTTGCACCCTTCGAAGTATCCGCTCATCTGCTGGACGAGGAAGCGGTAGCTCGCCATGTTCGCGTCCTTGGCGTCCCAATCACCAGATGATTGCTGGACCACTAAGTCGGAGTCGCCGTAGCACAGGATCCCGCGTATGCCGAGCTCTTTGGCTAGCCGGAGCCCATGTACGAGCGCCTCGTACTCGGCCACGTTGTTGGAGGCGGCGAAGTGGATCTGCAGCGTGTACTTGAGCTTGTCGCCTTTGGGAGAGGTGAGGACGATGCCGGCTCCCAAGCCGGTGCGCATCTTGGACCCGTCAAAGTGCATCTGCCAATGGGTAGAGTCGGAAGCCGGCGGTAAGTACTGGGTCTCGGCCCAGTCGACGAGGAAGTCGGCCAATGCTTGCGACTTGATGGCGGTGCAGGGTTGATAGAAAATCATGTAAGGCGCCAAGGCAATGGCCCATTTGGCCACCCGGCCGGATGCATCCCGGCTGCCTATGATCTCGGCGAGCGGGGCAGTGCACACGACCGTGATGGGGTGCTCTTGGAAGTAGGGCTTCAATTTCTTGGCAGCGAAGTACACCCCATAGCACATCTTCTGGTAGTGCGGGTAGTTTTGCTTCGAGCTAGATAGTACTTCGCTGAGATAGTAGACCGGCCTCTGGACCAGCTGGGCTCGGCCTTCCTCCGGGCGCTGGACCACAACAACAGTGCTGACGACTCGGCTTGTCGCGGCGATGTAGAGGAGCATGGGCTCCTTCTCAGTCGGCGCAGCCAGGACGGGCGGAGTGGTCAACATTTTCTTCAACTCATGGAAGGCTTGGTCGGCTTGATCATTCCACTCAAAGTGAGTGGACTTCTTCATGAGTCGGTACAGGGGGAGGGCCTTCTCTCCTAGTCGGCTGATAAAACGGTTCAGGGAGGCTAAGCAGCCAGTGAACTTCTGCACATCTCGCAGCTTGGTGGGTATCTCCATCCTCTCGATGGCCTTGATCTTGACAGGGTTGCACTCAATGCCGCGTTCGGAGACCAGGAAGCCTAGCAGCTGGCCGGCTGGTACTCCGAACACGCACTTCTCGGGGTTGAGCTTGATCTGGAATCGGCGCAAGTTGGCAAATGTTTCCTTCAGGTCTTCCAGCAAGGTACCGCGCTTCTCTGTCTTCACCACAATGTCGTCTACGTAGACGTGGGCATTTCTGCCGAGTTGTTTCAAGAGACATTTCTGCATGCAACGCTGAAAAGTGGCACCGGCGTTTCTCAAGCCGAATGTCATTGTCAGGTAGCAGAAAGCTCCAAAGGGTGTGATGAAGGCAGTCTTCAGGCGGTCAGCTGGGTCCAACTTGATCTGATGATACCCTGAGTATGCATCCAAAAAACACAACAGCTCGCATCCGGCTGTAGAGTCTATCACTTGGTCAATCCGTGGCAAAGCAAACGGATCCTTTGGGCAGGCCTTGTTCAAGCTTGTGTAGTCTATACACATGTGCCACTTGTTATTCTTCTTCAAAACCAGAACTGGATTGGCAAGCCATTCTGGAAAGAACACTTCCATGATGAAGCCGGCTGCGAGGAGCCGGGCTATCTCTTCTCCCACGATTCTTCGCTTCTCTTCTGATAGTCGGCGGAGGGGTTGCTTGACCGGCTTCGCATCAGCTCGGACATGTAATTTGTGCTCGGCGAAATCCTTCGGGACACCCGGCATGTCCTTTGGGGACCATGCAAAGATGTCTCGATTCTCATGGAGGAAGTCGGCGAGCTCGCCTTCCTATTTACTGTCCAAGTTCGCCCCAATCACGGCGAACCTCTCCGGGTGCTCCGGGTCTAGAGGTATCTTCTTCGTCTCTTTGGCAGGCTGGAAGGAGCCCTGCGCGTCACATTCCTTGGGGTTGGGGGACAAGGTCGGCTGCTTGCCGGCCATGGCCACAACCCGTTCCAGCATCTTCTTCTCTTCCGCCACCACGAGGGACTCGGCCAGCCGGCTGCTGGCCATGGCACACTCGATGGACTTCTTATAGTCGCCGGCTACCGTGATGATCCCCTTCGAGCTCGGCATCTTCATCTTCAGATAGGCATAATGGGGCACAGCCATGAACTTGGCCAAAGCAGGTCGGCCAAGTAGCGCATGATAGGGGCTCTCCAGGTCCACCACCTCGAACCATATTGCTTCCCGGCGGAAGTGATCTTTGTCTCCGAAGAGAACATCCATTTTGATCTTGCCGATTGGAGAGCAAGATAGGCCGGGTACGATACCATGGAAGACAGTGCGGCTCGGCATGAGCTGCTTTGCTTTGATGTTCAGCTTGTCCATGGTGTCGCGGTACAGTATGTTGATACTGCTTCCGCCGTCTATCGGGACGCGGGAAAATCTGGCAGCTCGCCTCTCCGTCGCAAGGGTGACGTCCAAGACCATAGCATAGGAGCCAGGCGAAGGCATCACCTCTGGGTGGTCGGCCTGGCTCCAGCTGATGGGCTTTTCCGACCAATGCATGAACTCGGCGGTGCTAGAGGCGACTGCGTTTACTTCTTGGTGCTGCCGGCGTCGGCTGCGCTTGTCGTCGACTTGACTCGTGAAGACGACGTAGGCGTCGTGTGCTTCGGGGAACTCGTCTTGGATGGCGCCGACTGCCGGCCGGGCCGCCGGCTGCTGGGGAGCTGGAGGCGGCGGGCCGGGAGGCAGAGGCGGCACTATCCCTTCGCCCTTGGTGATGCGGGTGAGCCAGTGGCATTTCCGTGTTGTATGGTTGGACGGATTCGCGCCGCTGTGGAACTTGCAGGGGGCATCGAGTGCTTGTTCGTAGGAGAAGGACGGCTGCCAGGGCGGCCGGCCTCCCTTCTTCTTGGGAGCGGGCCGCTCCTCGGGCTGCTCGTCTTCAACTGTGGCCACCTGCCGACTGGAGGAAGTCGGCATGGGGCCCTTGCGCTTGTGGTCGTTCTGGTAGGGGCGCCGGTTTGGGTCGCCAGCCGGCGTCTTGGGAGCCGGAGCGACTACCTTCCCCGAGGCGTCCACTCGGAGCTCGGTCTTCATGGAGGAGTCGGCAGTGGCGTACTTGTCGGCGGTGATCAGCAACTCATCGAGGGTAGCCGGCTCATCGCAGAGGAGTCGGTGCTTGAGGAGGGTGCCCTCTCGGCACCCGGCAGTGAAGTACTCGATGGCCTGGACCTCATGCACTCCCTCGCAGGAGTTGCGGAGCTCGGCCCATCGCGTGAGGTAGTCGCGGGTCGACTCGTTGGGCCCCTGGACGCAGAGGGAGAGCTGGCGAGGCTTGGGAGGCCGCTTGTAGGTGCTGGTGAAGTTGCGGACGAAAGCTTCGGTGAAGTCCAGCCAACTGTTGATGCTGTAGGGCTTGAGGCTGTTGAGGCATGTGCGCGCCGTGCCCTGCAGCATCAGGGGGACGTACTTCACGGCAACGCGCCGGTTGCCGTTGGCGATGCTGACGGCTGTTGAGTAGTCGATGAGCCAATCTTCCGGCTTCACCGAGCCGTTGTACTTGGGCGTGTCTCTGGGGAGTGAGAACCCTTTGGGAAAGGGCTCGTCGCGGATGCGGGGGCCAAAGCATGGCGGGCCGACATCGTCTTCTTCTTCTAACGCCAAGGATCGGGCCAGCCGGTCGATCCTGTGGCGGGCGTCGCTCTCGCCGACTCCTTCTCGGCGGCCGAGTCGGTCGCCAAGAGTCGGATGAGTGACAGGCGGTGGAGTGAGGCGTCTTTCTCTTCGAGGCGGGGGAGGAGGCAGGTTTCCCTGATGTTCAATCGCCCGAGGGTGGCCTTCCGCGTCGCGCTCGATAGTGATGCGGGTCCGGCTGCGGCTGGCAGCCGGCTCCTTGTCTTTCTTCTGGCGCGTGCCACTCGCAGTCGGCGAGCGGGACGTCGCGGCGTGCTCCCGGCGCGGGGGATGGCTATCAGCTCGGGCGCCGGCTTCGTGCCGTTCTGCAGCCGCGTCGATCAGCTGCTGGATCCGTCTTGTCATGTAGGGGAGCTCATCGGCTCCCAGCCCATTGAGCTCCTCTGCTGCCGCCTGAGCGGCTCGCAGATTCTCGAGCGGGGTGGCGTAGACGGGGCGATCTGCGCCCAGCATGCTGGCAACGGCTGCGCCGCGCTTCTGGACGAAGCCGGCTCGGCTCGGGCTGCTTGGCGGCGGCGTCCCGAAGGCGGCGCGGTCGACTTCGCGCTGGTGGGCCTCGGTGAGGCGTCTCATCGAGGCTAGCTTCTTGCTCTCCGTGATGAGGGCAAGACGGCGTGCCTCCAGGGTCTCGGCGTCGGCGTCGGCCGGGAGGGGGATGGAGAGGTCGTGCATCGCTGCTTGCTGAGCGTCGCGGGCGCTCCCGCCCGAGTTGGAGACGTGGCTGATGACCAGCACTTCGGTGACAGCGCTGCTGCCGCTGTCAGTTCGAGGGAGTGGGTCATCGAAGACCACCACGTCGGAGGGGTAGGCGTCGAGCGACGCGGTGTCGGAGTCGATGAGCATCGGGTCAGTGGAGCCGACAGACTCCATGTCCGCAGCAGGCTCGCTGGAGACGTGAAGTTGGTCGAGGAGGCTGACGAGGCGGATCTCGGGGTAGTCGGTGCCTGCGTCGGACGCAGGCTCGTCAGAGATGCGAGTCTCGCCGAGCTGATCGGCGAGGCGGCTCGCTGCGCAGGCATCGCCGACGCCTTGCAGCGCGTCGGGGCAAGCGCCATCGGGCGCAGCAGGCTGGCTGCGCTCGCGGGGAAGGAAGAAGGTTCCCGTCCAGAACAGGTCTCCGGACGACGGTGCACCTGGCCCCACGGTGGGCGCCAAATGTCGGGTGGTTGGTGCGACATATGCCAAAGGATGGCTTATCATTGTGGGAGCCAATAAAACGTCGCCGGTGCCTGGAAACGGGATGAGGCGAAGACATGCATGCCGCCGAATCTTACCCAGGTTCGGGGCTCTCCGAGGAGATAACACCCCTTGTCCTGCTCTGCGGGGTCTCCGCATGATCGCTAGCTCGATAAAGAGTAGCTACAATCGCTCCTAGAGCTGTTGGGATCAAGGGAGAAGAAGAACAAGGCTAGCTCTTGCTTCTCTCTATCTATGGTGTGTGTGCATGTGCTATGCTTGGAAGCCAAACATGCAGAGGTGCCAACCATTTGCATGGGTGCTCCGGGGGGTTTATATAGGCCTACCCCCCGGGGGTACAATGGTAATCCGACTGGGAAGTGGCCCCAGCCGTCAGTGTCTACGCCTGCCGGCTCCTCCGCCGGCTGCTGGGTCCCGCCGGCTGCTGGCTACTCGGTCGGCAGGCCGGCCCCACCGCCTAGGGTCTTGTCGGCGGTTGCTTACTGTAGCCGCGCCTCTGATGATGAGGGCTTTGTCGAGGTAAGCGTGGCTACAGTGATCCGCGTCGGGGGCTATCACTGTAGCCTCACCTCGTCTTGTCTCCTTAAATGGGCTCCTACTTCGAGGAAGGGAGTCGCCGGCTTCTGGAGGCCGGCTATGCTCCTGGCCGACTAGGAAAGGCCGGGCCGCCTTCACGCCTCCCTCTGGCTGAAGGGGCCCGCAGTCCTTGGGCCGTGCAGGAGTGGGTCGTGGATGACGTCGTAGCTGGCGTGGCTACAGTGCCCGGCCGCACGGGAGACATCCCTCCCGTACGGCCTCCTGTAACCATGCCTGCCTCGGGCTTCGGGGGTCGTGGGCCGCACTGTGGCCATGCCCCGTCAGGTCATCGTTATGTAGGGGCGGTTGTGGTCTCGGCCGGCTTCTAGGAGTCGGCGTTCTTCTTGGCCGGCTTCTTGGAGTCGGTGTGGCTGGGTCGCCTTCCGGGAGTCGGCTTTAGTGGTAGCCGGCCGGGGAAGGCGGCCCAAATGCTTGGAGTGCTTGAAGGCCCAAAGGCCTGATAAATTTTCTGAAGAACCAGGGGTAGTCGGTTAGGCTACCCGTGGTCGTTTACCCCGACACCGAAGATGCGCTTGCCCATAGTTCGGTCATGCCGAACACTGAGGACTTTGAATTCTCTACATTGAATAAGCAATGCAGTAGCCCCCGAGACACTGGTCGGGTGGAAACACCAGATCAGGGGATCAACGTACCCCTATTAATATTAGTAAATGATAAGCCCGAAGCCCAGTAGACCCCGAGCCTTAATGCGGGCCGGGGTGGCCGAATTAAGGATCGATATCCAGAGTAAAATCACAAATTATGTGTAATGATACTATGTATCCAAGTACTTTACATCATTACTACTCGGATCCGCATTGTACAAAACTTTGTTGACCAACCATCGGCTTCCACCTCCTCGGCCAGTAGCCGAGGAGTGTTTGTCCTACTTTATAAAGCCTTTATGAGGGCAAAGATTTACGACAAACAAGGCAATCCGGCCATACTGTTTTATAAACAAAGGTACGTAGAGAGATATGTTATATTACTTTTTAATGTAAGAAACATCTTCCAAGGAAAATAGTCCCGCTATCGGTTCCTTTCTTTGGGTTGTCATGCTGATCATGATCATGAAACCTCACCTCCGATCAATGTGGGTGGCAAATAATGAGGATTTAGTTTGGGGAAAGTTCCCGAACTATGTGGTCTATAGCAAACCTAAAGTTTCACTTCTGTCGTTGCCGACGAATCGCTAGCTTTTGGCTTCACCTAGTCTGAGGTACTAACTCGGATGACCCGGTAGTAACAATCACAGAGGTGCTCCCTTTACCGCCTAGCTGATCAATCGGGAACGTAGGGGTAAGCACAGGAGCTAGGCAACCCAGCTTGGCCAAAATCTTAAGTCAAATTGATGCATATTTATGGCTTTATAACAATGATTACGGAAGGCAGCACTTGTATACTGAATACAAATGCTGATGATATGTTTATTTTGACTCCGTTGCGACCGTTTATCAGCTGAAAGTGGCCCATCGTCGGCTTCTACCCGGTTGTAGATACTATGCAGGGTGTTTCCGCAATAACAAGACAACCCTTAGCCGACGTCTCGGTGCCTGCAGGCGGTTGTGTTAGCGGAAACGAGGCAATCAGATATGCGGGCTTTATAACTTTCACTTAGTCATAGGAGCTTAAAGTTGGGAGGCCAGCTACTAGCCCCTGGTTAGTGTTCGGCGACAGCCGAGGTCAAGCCGTAAACACTTCGGCCAATGTTATGAACGGCCCGTCATTTAACACACTCATCGGATCGCTGACCAGTTTACACTTATTGTGACAGTCAGTTTTCGGCTTTCTCCACTGAGGTGCTTAACCATGCGAGCTGGAAGCACAATCGCAGTGGTTCTCCCTTTGCACACCTAGCCGAACAAAGCGGAACGTAGGAGGCTAGCACAGGAGCTGGGCAACCCAACCATTGACCGAAGACACAATTCGAAACCGATGCATATATAGCAATATCTGAGAATGTTTTTGCCGAATCTCTAAAGGTGTGTGGCGTTGCACTGCGAGACTTATGCTGGAAACACACAAATAGTTTAAAAGTGCCATAGGCTTGGAAAACCAAAAAACTTCAGTAAAAACTTGACGTCCGAACTAGATCAAGGGTTCGGTGCCAATCCGAAAAATGAAAAAAAAATTGTGCTTCTGTCGTGCTTTAGCATGACACATCTGATCTCAAGACTTCAAGCGGGTCAGCCTATGGCTTCAAACTCCTTATCCCGAAGGCGGAGTACTTCTCCGATGCCAGTTTAGCAAACTAAACTCGAGCAGATTTTAGAGAGAAGACAGGCTATCCGGCTATTGACCATACACTCGAGTCAAAAAAGGAGCGATAGAAAAAGACTTTGCAACGACCAAGAAGAAAACACATTTACTATAAAATGGCTCATATAAATTTTAAGAGCCCCCAGTTAACATGGGCAAAGGGAGTTTCTTTTAAGAAACAACGTATGTGAGCATGGTCGAACAGAACACAATTTAAAAATTTAAAACTTTGAGCATGAAAGCAACTTAGCTGGTTAATGTGTTCGGCATCGATGACGCGGTCCGAGCTTACGGCGGGACGAGGTCCCAGCCCCTAAGCTGGTCCCGAGGTGGCGGAGCAAAGAGCTCGGCACTCCGAAGTGGCGACATAACACGGCCAATGTGGCGAGGTGGAACCCCTAGTTCGTCCGAGGCGACGGAGCAGGCCGACAATATGACGCTGAAGTTCCCGGCGTGGGTTAATGAAGCGATGAGGAAGCCCCCGGTCCAGCCGAAGTGACGTGGGACGTCAGTACGCCGAGGTGACACCGCTGCCCAACCCGGATAATTTATCCTCTCGATGATGCCGAAGTCCCCGAGGCAACCGAACACGTCAGTATGGCAACACGACCAACAAGGTGATCATGCGAGCCGATTTACGCTGATTGGGACGACGGCATCGGCTTGCCGAAGAGACCACGTGACGTAGTCGAAGTCCATTACCTGCACATGTAAAATAGTGCAGGCCAACAATAACAATATAAATATATAAAAATCCTCGTGTAATTAATTTACGCAAAATAATTTATTTAAAGATATGTGGCCTGGCGCCGAAGACAATGTCGATGCAGGGCGTCGGCGTGATGCGGTAAAGGCGTGGCAAAGCCTGAATTCATAGGTCGGTCCGAGTTCTAGATGCGGCATTCGCCGAACTATGTATGGAAACTAACCAAACCACCACGCGACCGTCGTTAATGCGACCACCATTTGATAGACCTGTGTACAGATGATGGAACAAACCAGAGTAATCATTCCTCAGGAAAAATAAACCCAACCAAGCAAAAATTACTAGGATTAATAGCACCTGGTTTATTTGTTGTAGCAATATGAAGAAAGGTGACTCCCAAAATTGGGACTCGATCCGCACACCCATTTCCTGATGGGCGATAAAGCGACGGCATGGTGATGCTGGCAAAGGTTGGCTCGCCGAGGCAAAGCCCCCGGTCCAGCTAACGTGACGAAGCTGGTCGGCTGGTTACGCCGAAATCACCGGAGTATGTTCATGAAGAAATAGCAAAGTCCCCAGTCCAGCCGAGGTGTCGAAGCCTCCATGTCAGCAGACGAGTCGAAGCAGGTCGGCTGGTGACGCCCAAGTCACCGGAGTAGGTTTGATGAAGATATGGTGAAGCCCCCGGTCCAGCCGAGGTGACGGAGCAGGTCGGTAAGGAGACGTTGCAGCTGCCGTGTCAGCCGGGGTGTTTAAGCAGTACGGCGTGATGGACATCGGCTTGAAGAAGCAACAGTGCGGCCATGCCGACGCAGGTCGTAACTTGTGACGCGGTCAATGCCGGCTTGATGAAGTGACTGTGCGGCGATGCCGGTGTGCCCGCTCCGTGTAATCCGTGGGGCAGGGATGTTGGTGATGATTTATCCTTCGCTATGCCGAACTCTTGTTCGGCTTGCCGAGATGATGATCTGAAGAAGTTGAGCTCGGCTCAACAAAGTGACGACGTGTCTAGCACAGGTCGGCAGCCGTGGATCAACGTTGTCGGGCTGGTTTGACACCGGCGCGATGGTGAAGATCATATTGAAAAAGACTTTAAAATTAGTGGGATGTGTCTGGGAACAAAACACAATACCCCATACAAAAATTTCTTCAAAAAGTATGTCGGAAACCCCGTTCATAAAAAGATGAACTCGGGTCGGATTCATTCTCGTGCAAAAAACAGATCTGAAAAGTGATGCACTAATCGGACGTTCCCGGAGTTTGGACGGTCGGATCGAGCTGAAATTTTGATGGGTGGTAGATATAGGAATTCCGCAGCCGATCAACGGTTGGATCTTCCAAAGGACGTCCGAGCTAGATGCTGGACACCATGCTCCAAACTCATCCAGATTCCCGTCTAGATTCGACGGGGCTCCGGTACATCGGAGACCGGCGGAGATTGCTCCATCGGAGCGCGACAAAATTTTATAGTGTTGTTGTAGACTCAACTCCGCACAATTCCACCGAAGGAATCGTCAAAGCAATGCTCGAGGAGGTGGTGGTAGCGGATACAAGTTCGATGTTCAGAAAAACAGCACGGTCGCCCGAGGGCAATGTTGACGTTGAGCCCCCGAGCTCCATGGATGATTCCTCCATGATCTTGATAGAGATCGGAGTTGATGTTGATGAAGGCCCTTGTCCGAACATGATGATTGGAGGTAGGGCACAGTCCTCGGTCAAGCCAAGGTGACCAGTCGAGGCGGCGATGAAGACACCGACGTCGCAGTTGATCTGCAGGCAAGCCATTGATACTTTTGCCGACCACACAGCGGAGCTCTCAATGAAAGCACCATTGTCGGTGTCAAAACCGGCGGATCACGGGTAGGGGGTCCCGAGTTGTGCGTTTAGGGTCGATGGTAACAGGAGACGGGGAACACGATGTTTACCCAGGTTCGGGCCCTCTTAATGGAGGTAATACCCTACTTCCTGCTTGATTGATCTTGATGAATATAAAGATTACAAGAGTTGATCTACCCCGAGATCATATGTTGTGGTCTAAACCCTAGGGGTATGATGATTAATGTCATAATAATCTATCGACTAGCCTGGCCTTGACTTATATAATGCACCAGAGGCCTAGGATAACAAGAGTCATAGCCGAATACGTTGGTGGAGAGGAGTCCTTGTCTTGATCACCAAGTCTTGTGGAATACTCCTTGTATGCGGCATGGGCTGCCCAAAGTGGCCCATGAGTGAACCGCCATGGGGGTCCTTAGCCCGATCCACCTGGTTGGGAGACGATGTGGTGAGTACCCCTAGTCTAGGACACCGTCAGTAGCGACATTTTCTCTCTGCTCACCGCTGGTCACAGATCCGTCCGGATCCCTTCGGCTGGTGTGTGTAGAGGACTAGGTGCATCGTTCACGCGGTCATCGCCGGCGAGGGAGGAAACCCACAGCTGCCGGAGGGGCCTGATCCTATGCCCGTGCCGTTCTCTCCGACACAGCGCCGGCTTGGGAGGTCCTCCGACCCTTCTTCCTCCCTGCCATATTGTGCGCAGATCCGACCTGCCGCCGCCGACATCCCAACGACCCTCAGGTATAAGTTCTTCGAAAGCGTCCTTGCTCTACTGCCCCAGCTCCCCACCTATCTGCATGTGCATCTTTTTCTACTCCCATCAGCTCTTCCAAAGCCACCTAAATTTTTAGTATTATTAGAGGTAAAGCTACTTCATGCATTCGAATGTAGGACTTCGTTCAAACAACGAAGAAAGGGGGAAAGTTGTAGCATGAATCTAGGACTTGATTCAAAGAGGAAATAATACGGTGAAAGTAGTAGAGACCAGATACCCAACCGGTCTCTTGGTTGAAAAGGGAAATAATGGGAAAACGCGGTACAAACTGGATAAGGAACATATCTATTATTGGTTGGAAAAAGGATAGAAAGTGGTGGCTGGTGGACAAGTCAATAGAGTATGTCCAGGATTAGAGTTGTTGCCCTCACATAATAAAAGGTCTCCAGGATTAGAATTGCTGCCCTCACATAGTAAAAGGTCTCCAGGATTAGATTTGCTGCCCTCACATGGTAAAAGGTCTCCAGGATTAGATTTGCTGCCCTCACATAGTAAAAGGTCTCCAGGATTAGATTTGCTGCCCTCACATAGTAAAAGGTCTCCAGGATTAGATTTGCTTCCCTCACAGAGCATGAATAAACTCAGCATCACCACTTTATGACTCCTTGTAGGTACATTGTGCTGATGCGTCCACTGTCGCATGTCCTTATACCAACCTTTTTCTGTTGTTAATGTAAGGGCACATGTAAAATGAAGCGCTCACACTGTTACCTTAGGGACATGTCTAACCAGTGTTATTGTTAATCTAATGCCTCTAGTGATATCATGCAATTAAACTGTGTTACAAATGGTACTCCTGCTGTTTGTCGGCGTTCTAGGAACGGGGGTCCCCAGACTTGCCTGCCTGCGGCCCACGGCGGGGCTCCTCCAGCGGCCTGGTACGACCCATCTTCACCAGCAAACACTCAAGACCCTCGCGAGGGGCCAAGCCTTGCAAGGCGGACGACACAAGACCTTCTCAGGGGCAGCCTCCCTAGGCTGGCTCGCGAGGAGGGGAGAGATCAAGACGGGGGCACCTCATGAGGTTCCCATGACGTGAGCCATGACGACCAAGGTCAGGTGGGCGCCAGCGGGAGAATAGTACTCGTTTCCTCTTTGGTGCTAAAGGAGCAGGAGCAGGCACAGGCAGGAGTCCCGAGGCCTTAGGCAAAGGTTTCCATACCAGTGCAACGAGACCAAGACCAGCAGGACGGCAGGACGGAGGTCACCGCGGAGCCCACGGCGGCATCACCACCAAAGCTTTTGGCAGGCGAAAACCACCTTTTGTCAGGATAGCTTGTACTAGCTGCCCCCCTTCAAATTGGCCGTTGTGGGATCCTTCCCGCCTAATATTTGGGAAGACGACCAGGGCCTCTATAAATAGGACTAGCCACCACCTTAGCAAGGGACGGATGATTCGGATCATCCACACACACACAAGCTCACCGAGCTCAAGAACACCTCTCCTCAGGAGGCTGTTCTTCCCTGGTACTTGTTCATCCAAGCCTACTAGGCAATCCACCACACCACACTGGAGTAGGGTTTTACACCACATCGGTGGCCCGAACCAGTATAAACTCTTGTGTCCCTTGTTCTTCGGGTTCGGCGAGCTGAGCTTTGAGATTGAGGTGAGAGCGTGAGCTAGGGGGCAAAGATCTCCCTTGAGATTGTAGTGAGAGCGTGAGCTTCGGGGGGGGGGGAATCTTCGTGCGCACCCCAGAGTTCGAACCTCAAGGGTTTTTTTGGAACCCGAAATCCGACATTTGGCGCGCCAAGTAGGGGTGTGCTGAAGCTTTCCTTCCGTCGATCCACGCTCCGCCGCTCCATCGCGTCCATGGCAGACGCATGCCGAGCCCGCGCCGAGCGTCGGGCCGCCCTCGCCACCCGTGTCGCTCAGACAGCCCCTGTCGGCGGGCCGCCCCGTCGTTCTCCGTCACCCGCCGCCACTGGCCCGGCGGGAAACGAGCAGCAAGCGTCCTCGCTGCACCCCTCTGTGCGGCGGCACGGCCGCACCGCCATCCCATCGCTGACTCCGGCCGGCTCGTCGTCTCACGCTCATCACGCGCCCATGGACGCGTAGGCCACGCTGCTCATGGCACGCGAGATCCTCCGCTACCGCTCAGTCGACGACCTCTACGAGGACTGGTTGGACCGCATCGCCGAGCTCGTCAGCGCCGCCGGGGGCTATCCCGCACCGTCCCTCTCGTTGCCTCGCCCCCCGCCAGCTGCGGGCGATGTAGCTCACGGGACGCCTCCACCACCTCTACACCAAGACAGCGCCTTGGCACCAAGACGCGAGGCCCCTCGGCGCGACCCGCCGCGCCGGGCGCCTGCGCATGAAGAAGGAAGCTGCCATGAGATTCCCCGACCAAGAGAAAACGCTCCCGCACTCCCGGCGCCACCACGTCAAGACCGCGTGCCGCCTGCAGCTGCGGTACGCGGGCACCAAGACCAAGCTCCTCCTCCGCGGCGGGCCCCCGTGGCTATTGCAGGCTGCCGTGCCTTCACCCCGGAGCTGTGTAGCGTCGTTTGGCCGGGCAAGTTCAAGCCGGACCTGCCTTCGTGTTACGATGGCACCCCCAAACCTGCGGAGTTCCTGTAGCTCTACGAGGCAGCCAACGGCGACGAGAAAGTCATGGTGAACTGGTTTCCCATGGCTCTCAAAGATGGTGCTCGCTCGTGGCTCCTGAACCTGCCCCCCAGGTTCGATCTCCTCCCGGGGTGAGATGCGCGACCGTTTCGTCGCCAACTTCCAGGGCACTCGCGACCGCCCGCCGGCCGCGGGTGACCTACGCCGGATCAAGTAGCAGCCAGGGGAGACCCTGCAGATGTACATCCAGCGCTTCAACGGCGTTCGCCTCAAGATCCCCAAGGTGACGGATGAGGGCATCATCTCAGCGTTCTCTGATGGCGTCCGCGACGTCAAGATGAAGGAGGAGCTCGCGATCAACGAGGAGCTATGCACTGCACTGGAGATGTTCAACATGGCGACCAAATGCGCGAGAGCTGAGGAGGGGCGCCTTTCCCTCCTCGAACTCCCAGCTGCCGACCCAGAAGAGAAGAAAGCCAATGCCAAGGACATGAAGCGCAAGGGGGTAGCCGTGCTCGTGGCGGAGCCAGATACCAAGCGCGGCTGGGACCACCCCGAGTCGTCCAAGAGCAGCCGTCCGTTCTGCGCCTTCTACAACATACACAACCACAACACCAATGACTGCCAAGAGCTCAGGGCCATTTGAGATGGACGCTTCGGTCAACGCCCCGAGCGCAACGACCGGGGCTACCGCCGGGGAGGAGGACGAAGTGGAGGATGCTACCTCTTGAGGACTGCGTTGGTTTTCCCTTGAAGAGGAAAGGGTGATGCAGCAAAGTAGCGTAAGTATTTCCCTCAGTTTTTGAGAACCAAGGTATCAATCCAGTAGGAGGCTATGCGCGAGTCCCTCGCACCTACACAAACAAATAAATCCTCGCAACCAACGCGATAAGGGGCTGTCAATCCCTACACGGTCACTTACGAGAGTGAGATCTGATAGATATGATAGGATAATATTTTTGGTATTTTTATGATAAAGACGCAAAGTAACGGAAGCAAAATAAAAACGGCGCCAGAAATAGCTTGTTGTCGGGAGATTAATATGATGGAAAATAGACCCGGGGGCCATAGGTTTCACTAGTGGCTTCTCTCAAGAGTATAAGTATTTTACGGTGGGTGAACAAATTACTGTTGAGCAATTGACAGAATTGAGCATAGTTATGAGAATATCTAGGCATGATCATGTATATAGGCATCACGTCCGAGACAAGTAGACCGACTCCTGCCTGCATCTACTACTATTACTCCACACATCGACCGCTATCCAGCATGCATCTAGAGCATTAAGTTCATAAGAACAGAGTAACGCCTTAAGCAAGATGACATGATGTGGAGGGACAAATTCATGCAATATGATAAAAACCCCATCTTGTTATCCTCGATGGCAACAATACTATACGTGCCTTGCTGCCCCTACTGTCACTGGGAAAGGACACCGCAAGATTGAACCCAAAGCTAAGCACTTCTCCCATTGCAAGAAAGATCAATCTAGTAGGCCAAACCAAACTGATAATTCGAAGAGACTTGCAAAGATAACCAATCATACATAAAAGAATTCAGAAGAGTCAAATATTGTTCATAGATAAACTTGATCATAAACCCACAATTCATCCGTCTCAACAAACACACCGCAAAAGAAAATTACATCGAATAGAACTCCACAAGAGAGGGGGAGAACATTGTATTGAGATCCAAAAAGAGAGACGAAGCCATCTAGCCAACAACTATGGACCCGAAGGTCTGAGGTAAACTTCTCACACTTCATCGGAGAGGCTATGGTGTTGATGTAGAAGCCCTCCGTGATTGATGCCCCCTCCGACGGAGCTCCGGAACAGGCCCCAAGATGGGATCTTGTGGGTACAGAAGGTTGCGGCGGTGGAATTAGGTTTTTGGCTCCGTATCTGATCGTTTGGGGGTACGTAGGTATATATAGGAGGAAGGAGTACGTCGGTGGAGCAACGTGGGGCCCACAAGGGTGGAGGGCGCGCCCAGGGGGTAGGCGCCCCCCCTACCTCGTGGCTTCCTGCTTGATTTCTTGACGTAGGGTCCAAGTCCTCTGGATCATGTTTGTTCCGAAAATCACGTTCCCGAAGGTTTCATTCCGTTTGGACTCCATTTGATATTCTTTTTCTGCGAAACTCTGAAATAGGCAAAAAACAGCAATTCTGGGCTGGGCCTCCGGTTAATAGGTTAGTCCCAAAAATAATATAAAAGTGAATAACAAAGCCCAATAATGTCCAAAACAGAACATAATATAGCATGGAAGAATCAAAAATTATAGATACGTTGGAGACGTATCAAGCATCCCCAAGCTTAATTCCTGCTCGTCCTCGAGTAGGTAAATGATAAAAACAGAATTTTTGATGCGGAATGCTACTTGGCATAATTTCAATGTAATTCTTCTTAATTGTGGTATGAATATTCAGATCCGAAAGATTCAAGATAAAAGTTCATATTGACATAAAAATAATAATACTTCAAGCATACTAACTAAGCAATTATGTCCTCTCAAAATAACATGGCCAAAGAAAGTTCATCCCTACAAAATCATATAGTTTAGTCATGCTCCATTTTCGTCACACAAGAATGCTCTCATCATGCACAACCCCGATGACAAGCCAAGCAATTGTTTCATACTTTAGTAATCTCAAACTTTTTCAACCTTCACGCAATACATGAGCGTGAGCCATGGACATAGCACTTTGGGTGGAATAGAATATGATGATGGGGGTTATGTGGAGAAGACAAAAAAGGAGAAAGTCTCACATCAACGAGGCTACCCAATGAGCTATGGAGATGCCCATCGATTGATGTTAATGCAAGGAGTAGGGATTGCCATGCAACGGATGCACTAGAGCTATAAATATATGAAAGCTCAACAAAAGAAACTAAGTGGGTGTGTTGCTCACGAAGACCTAGGGCACTTGAGGAGGCCCATTGTTGGAATATACAAGCCAAGTTCTATAATGAAAAATTCCCACTAGTATATGAAAGTGACAAAACAAGAGACTCTCTATCATGAAGATTATGGTGCTACTTTGAAGCACAAGTGTGGTAAAAGGATAGTAACATTGTCCCTTCTCTCTTTTTCTCTCTTTTTTTGGGCCTTCTCTTTTTCTATATTCCTCACTTGGGACAATGCTCTAGAAAATGATGATCATCACACTTCTATTTATTTACAACTCAATGATTACAACTCGATACTAGAACAAAGTATGACTCTATATGAATGCCTCCGGCGGTGTACCGGGATATGCAATGAACCAAGAGTGACATGTATGAAAGAATTATGAACGGTGGCTTTGCCACAAATACTATGTCAACTACATGATCATGCAAAGAAATATGACAATGATGAACGTGTCATGATAAACGGAATGGTGGAAAGTTGCATGGCAATATATATCTCGGAATGGCTATGGAAATGCCATAATAGGTAGGTATGGTGGCTGTTTTGAGGAAGATATAAGGAGGTTTATGTGTGAAAGAGCGTATCATATCACGGGGTTTGGATGCACCGGCGAAGTTTGCACCAACTCTCAATGTGAGAAAGGGCAATGCACGGTACCGAAGAGGCTAGCAATGATGGAAAGGTGAGGGTGCGTATAATCCATGGACTCAACATTAGTCATAAAGAACTCACATACTTATTGCAAAAATCTATAAGTCATCAAAAACCAAGCACTACGCGCATGCTCCTAGGGGGATAGATTGGTAGGAAAAGACCATCGCTCGTCCCCGACCGCCACTCATAAGGAGGACAATCAAAGAACACCTCATGTTTCAAATTTGTTGCATAACGTTTACCATACGTGCATGCTACTGGACTTGCAAACTTCAACACAAGTATTTCTCAAATTCACAACTACTCAACTAGAACAACTTTGATATCACTACCTCCATGTCTCAAAACAATCGTCAAGCATCAAACTTCTCTTAGTATTCAACACACTCATAAGAAAGTTTTTACTATTCTTGAATACCTAGCATATTAGGATTATTTAAGAAAATTACCATGCTATTTAAAACTCTCAAAATAATCTAAGTGAAGCATGATATATCAATAGTTTCTATAAAACAAATCCACCACCGTGCTCTAAAAGATATAAGTGAAGTAGTAGAGCAAAACTATATAACTCAAAAGATATAAGTGAAGCACATAGATTATTCTAATAATTTCCGAATCATGTGTGTCTCTCTCAAAAGGTGTGTAAAGCAAGGATGATTGTGGTAAACTAAAAAGCAAAGACTCAAATCATACAAGACGCTCCAAGCAAAACACATATCATGTGGTGAATAAAAATATAACTCCAAGTAATGTTACCGATGGAAGTAGACGAAAGAGGGGATGCCTTCCGGGGCATCCCCAAGCTTTGGCTTTTTGGTGTCCTTAGATTATCTTGGGGGTGCCATGGGCATCCCCAAGCTTAGGCTCTTGCCACTCCTTGTTCCATAATCCATCAAATCTTTCACCCAAAACTTGAAAACTTCACAACACATAACTTAACAGAAAATCTCGTGAGCTCCGTTAGCGAAAGAAAACAAAAGACCACTTCAAGGTACTGTAATGAAATAATTATTTATTTATATTGGTGTTAAACCTACTGTATTCCAACTTCTCTATGGTTTATAAACTCTTTTACTAGCCATAGATTCATCAAAATAAGCAAACAACACACGAAAAACAGAATCTGTCAAAAACAGAACAGTCTGTAGTAATCTGCAACTAACGCAAACTTCTGGAACTCCAAAAAATCAGCCAAAATAGGACGACCTAGCCAATTTGTTTATTGATCAGCAGCAATTGGAATCAATATTTTATCACGTTCTGGTGTTTTTTAACAATTATTTTCATGAACAGAAAGTTTCTGGAAATTACAGCAAGATCAAATAACTATCATCCAAGAAGATCCTATAGGTTTAACTTGGCACAAACACTAATTAAAACATAAAAACACATCTAACCAGAGGCTAGAACAAATATTTATTCCTAAACAGAAGCAAAAATCAAAAAACTAAAAATAAAATTGGGTTGCCTCCCAACAAGCGCTATCGTTTAACGCCCCTAGTTAGGCATAAAAGCAAGGATAGATCTAGGTATTGCCATCTTTGGCTTCCAAATTTTTAGCGGAATCAAACTCGAATCTGGGAGGTTCTTTACATTTCCCTTCATATTCTGAAATTTTT
This sequence comes from Aegilops tauschii subsp. strangulata, assembly GCF_002575655.3. NCBI lineage: Eukaryota > Viridiplantae > Streptophyta > Magnoliopsida > Poales > Poaceae > Aegilops > Aegilops tauschii. The sequence continues at coordinate 495,540,907 of NC_053037.3, read as the reverse complement.
AGATCTAAAGAATCCAACCGCTTATTGCAAAGAGTAATCAACATATTCATGCGGTGAATATTTCCGCTAATGTTCTTAAGAGGTTCAAGAGACTCCTGTAAAATCTTAGTTACTTTGCAAATTTTTTCAAAAACTTGAGTCTCTTCCTGGGTATGATGAGGCCCCTTTTTTTGAGGTAGTGTTCCAACTATACCTTCTATAACTTCATGCGCAATATGGGGATCAATTTCAATAAAATTGCCTTTGGCAACACAATCCAAGAATTGTCTATGAGACATATTTAATCCAACATAAAAATTGCGAAGCAAAATTCTCAGGTTCACTTCAAAGGTACAATTACGGTAAGACTCCATTATTATCACCCAGGCATCTTTTAAGTTTTCTCCTTGTCTTTGTTTGAAGTGAAAGACTTCAAACTCAGGGGACAAAGGAGTTGATAAGGGACTAGCCATAACGACAAGGAAACGGAAAAGAGGCAAACGAAAAAGAGAGGGCGAATAAAACGGCAAGGGTGAAGTGGGGGAGAGGAAAACGAGAGGCAAATGGCAAATAATGTAATGCGGGAGATAAGGGTTTGTGATGGGTACTTGGTATGTTGACTTTTGCGTAGACCTCCCCGGCAACGGCGCCAGAAATCCTTCTTGCTACCTCTTGAGCACTGCGTTGGTTTTCCCTTGAAGAGGAAAGGGTGATGCAGCGAAGTAGCATAAGTATTTCCCTCAGTTTTTGAGAACCAAGGTATCAATCCAGTAGGAGGCTACGCGCGAGTCCCTCGCACCTACACAAACAAATAAATCCTCGCAACCAACGCGATAAGGGGTTGTCAATCCCTACACGGTCACTTACGAGAGTGAGATCTGATGGATATGATAGGATAATATTTTTGGTATTTTTATGATAAAGACGCAAAGTAAAGAAAGCAAAATAAAAACGGCACCAGAAATAGCTTGTTGTCGGGAGAGTAATATGATGGAAAATAGACCCGGGGGCCATAGGTTTCACTAGTGGCTTCTCTCAAGAGCATAAGTATTTTACGGTGGGTGAACAAATTACTGTTGAGCAATTGACAAAATTAAGCATAGTTATGAGAATATCTAGGCATGATCATGTATATAGGCATCACGTCCGAGACAAGTAGACCGACTCCTGCCTGCATCTACTACTATTACTCCACACATCGACCGCTATCCAGCATGCATCTAGAGTATTAAGTTCATAAGAACAGAGTAACGCCTTAAGCAAGATGACATGATGTAGAGGGATAAATTCATGCAATATGATAAAAACCCCATCTTGTTATCCTCGATGGCAACAATACTATACGTGCCTTGCTGCCCCTACTGTCACTGGGAAAGGACACCGCAAGATTGAACCCAAAGCTAAGCACTTCTCCCATTGCAAGAAAGATCAATCTAGTAGGACAAACCAAACTGATAATTCGAAGAGACTTGCAAAGATAACCAATCATACATAAAAGAATTCAGAAGATTCAAATATTGTTCATAGATAAACTTGATCATAAACCCATAATTCATCGGTCTCAACAAACACACCGCAAAAGAAGATTACATCGAATAGATCTCCACAAGAGAGGGGGAGAACATTGTATTGAGATCCAAAAAGAGAGAGGAAGCCATCTAGCTAATAACTATGGACCCGAAGGTCTGAGGCAACTACTCACACTTCATCAGAGAGGCTATGGTGTTGTTGTTGAAGCCTTCCGTGATCGATGCCCCCTCCGGCGGAGCTCCGGAACAGGCCCCAAGATGGGATCTTGTGGGTACAGAAGGTTGCGGCGGTGGAATTAGGTTTTTGGCTCCATATCTGATCGTTTGGGGGTACGTAGGTATATATAGGAGGATGGAGTACGTCGGTGGAGCAATGTGGGGCCCACGAGGGTGGAGGGCGTGCCCAGGGGGTAGGCGCGCCCCCTACCTCGTGGCTTCCTGCTTGATTTCTTGACATAGGGTCCAAGTCCTGTGGATCATGTTCGTTCCGAAAATCACGTTCCCGAAGGTTTCATTCCGTTTGGACTCTGTTTGATATTCTTTTTCTGCGAAACTCTGAAATAAGCAAAAACCAGCAATTTTGGGCTGGGCCTCCGGTTAATAGGTTAGTCCCAAAAATAATATAAAAGTGAATAACAAAGCCCAATAATGTCCAAAACAGAAGATAATATAGCATGGAGCAATCAAAAATTATAGATACGTTGGAGACGTATCAAAGGACGCTGGGACGACCGCGGCCCCCGTCAGGAGTGGCGTGACCGGCCTCGCGAGGACCACTGGCAGGACCAGCCTCGTGAGGGCGCCTGGGGGACCAGCCTCGTGAGGACCGTCCTCAGGGCAATGCTGGTCTCCCTCCACTGCCGCCACCACCACGAAGAAACAACGACCACCATCAGGACGAGGGGGTTGGGGGCTTCCAGGAGCCGGGCGCCATCGCTTGCATCTTGGGCAGCGCTCAGGCCCCAGCTTCCCAGCGCATCTTCTAGCAGTTTGCTCGCGAGGTGAACGCGGCCTTCCTAGGCTAGAAGCTATGCGCCCGCTCAGGTGGTCCAAGTGTGCCATCACCTTCAGTTCATCGGATCAGCTCAAGTGCACGGCCACTGCTGGCGCCCTCCCAATGCTTTGCTCGCCCGTCATCAGCAACGTCCAAGTCACCAAGACCCTCATCGACGACGGCATAGGGCTCAATGTCCTGTCCGTCGAGACATTCGACAGCCTCCAAGTGCCATACGATCAGCTACAGCCTACCAAGCCCTTCTCAGGAGTGACCGACGGCTCCACCACCCCGATAGGGCAGGTCCGCCTTCCCGTCACCTTCGGCCAGCGCGACAACTACCGCACCGAGCTCATCGACTTCGACGTCGCCCACATCCGTCTGGCGTACAACGCCATCCTTGGGTATCCAGCATTAACCAAGTTCATGGCAGTGACCCACCACGGCTACAACGTCCTCAAGATGCCGGGGAGCGGCGGCATCATCACGGTCCCATGTGAAGAAAGAGATGCGGTGTGCTCCCTCGAGCATGCCTTCCATGCCACGGCAATCGAAGACCCCGACAACGAAGGCACGCTGTACTCTCCTGAGGCCATCCCCAAGAAGAAGAAGCAGCTACTCCGCACAGGGCCTCAGGAGAGCAGCGTCTCCAGCGGCACCACCTCAGGATCAGCGCCCGCAGCTAGGGCGCCTCCCTCTCTCGCATAGGAAGGCGCGCCTGGCGCCCTCCTCGGTCAGGGCTCGGGGGCTCTCTTCTGGAGGGCCTCAGACCTAGCCAACATCACGAGGGAGGCACTCGGGCACCACGTGGAGGCATGCTTTGCAGCACGTTTCCCTCAGGAGGGCACTGAGCGAGGAGCGTCTGGTGCTCAGGAGTTCATCGTCAAGGCCACCCAGGAGCTTCAAGAGGCAAGGACCATGCGCGGAGACTGCCGCCCACCTGGCGCAGCTCCCCATCCTAGCGAGGACGGCGGGCTGCGCATCTGCATCGACATACCAGGGCTCAACAGGGCCGCGTTTCAGGAGCTTTTTTGGCCTTCGCGCGTTGGGCGTTGCGAGGGTCCACCTCACAGCTACGTCCGCATGTCGTTTGGCTTGCCGAACGTGGCGGCCGCCTTCCAGTGCCACTTGCGGAGTGTCCTGTCTGCTCAGAAGGCCAGGCATCATGCAGTCCTGGTGGAGATGGCGACGGTCCTCGAAGACCCGCCCGGGCCCCCAGAGCCTCCTGAGGCTCAGGGTCCTAGCGGCTCATGAGGAGCGACCCCTTCATCGCGCGCTTTCAGCTACCTCAACCCTCCTTCGACAATGGTACCAGGTGACATTTTCCAAGTTTACTCAGCTGGGAGCGCCCCTCGGGTTGCACGATTCCCAGGTCGCACGGGCATGTCCCTGCGACACGTATCTTTTTGCATCTTTTAGCTTACTCTGATGGGGGCGCCCCTCGGGCTGCATCATCCCCAGGCCGCTCGGGTCTGTCCCAGTGGCATGTATCGTTCTTACATTTATCCTGAGCTAGTTTGTCCCCTTACATAAGTTATCTATGGCTATCACCTTCTTATCTGGTACATCGATGCCCCACCTGCGACCACCCTCATTGCGACGGGAGCCGCGCGCCGGTCGTTTTTCCTTAGGATCCATCGCATGAGTAGGCTCGGCACGGCGTCTGTGCTCGGGTCCGTCCCTGCAGCGTCGATAAAACCAACGACTGAGCTCTGTCTGGCAGGCCGGCCCCGTTCACGTCACCTCCTGGGGTCGTTGGTGTCCGGCCTTCTCATGGGTTCGCCTCAGGAAATTCGTCCGACAGGTTACCTAACCATATCGCAGGATCACTGAAGCTATCAAGAACCAAGACCAGGCGCAACCCGCCTTGAGGTAGGGGCTCGTGAGTCCCGCGCTGGCTCACAAGTGCCCATACACACCTCGTCTAGCCCTGCCGTGCAAGCCACGTGTCAGGGCGGGGCTGTACACACCCCGGGGTCTCCACTCAGAGGGAGCCCTCACCCACGCACCAGTGGACGCACCATGCTCTGCGCTGGCAGTCGACACGGTTAAGGAGCGGCTATGCCCGTGCAAGTGCGGAAGCGCTATGCTCCGCGCTGGTGATAAACAACTGAGGGCGGCCCCATGGCCGTACCAACCACAGGGAGCCACCCGGCTCAGTGTCGAGCCTCACCGCAACGCTTTCCCCGCGGGAGAGCCACGCGAGGGGGCTGGGCACGGGGGCTGCGCTCGGGTCATGCCCAAGCGTGCGCCGACCTGCCAGGTCTCTCGGACCTGGTCGTCACGCGCCCTCCCGAGCGGAGCCAAGGTATGAAGGTCGTTTGGACGTCAAGGGGGACTCCTGGGCATCGCGACTCAGGAGCCTAACTGGCCACGTAGCCCCTCACCCCTTGGTCTCGTCCTGGTGATCCGGACGATCCAACGGCGGCTGAGGTATGCGCGGGGTCGGGCCCTGCCGACGTAGAACACTAGGTCTACTCCCGCATCTCCTTTATGTAAGCTGTTTGCGCGTCAAGGGGGACTCCTGAGCATCGCAACTCAGGAGCCTAACTGGCCACGTAGCCCCTCACCCCTTGGTCTCGTCCTGGCGATCCGGACGACCCAACGGCGGCTGAGGTACGCGCGGGGTCGGGCCCTACTGACGCAGAACACCAAGCAAACGGGAAGGAAATCGCAGAATTTCAAACAAATATTACAAGACATATTGTTCTCCCAGTACCAAACACAAGTTTAAACGCCTCCACGAGGCATGGTGCATGTTGCAGAAGCAAAACTGGAAAGGAGCCGCCAGCAAGCCATCTCGTCATCCATGGACGCCGCCGTCACTTGCAAGGGATGCCCCTTCCACGGCAACGTTGCCCTCACCTGTGTCGCTCGCCGGAGTTGCAGGTTCAGCAGCACCACCAGTTGAGGGCGCAGGGTTGAAGGCGCGGAACTTCTTCAGCAAGGCCTCCACCTAGCTCTTCACGGCTTCTTCAGCAGCTGCGCAACGCTCGTCCTCCACGGGCTCGAGCAGCTCATCAAGGTCGGCGTCAGGATCGCGAAGATGGAGGTGGCTGAAGACGGGCGTCAATGCAGCCAAGGAGAGTGCGCGGGCTTCCCCCTCCACCAAGGGGCCGATCCTGTCCATGATGCCCTCAAGCGTCGCGGCCAGATGAGGAAGCAGCTGGGCGGGGCCCTCATCGTCTGTCGCCAGCGGCTCCTCCAAGCCCTTCTCATAGAGTGCCTGTAGCGCCACACGGGACTTCTCCTCAAGGGATTTGAACGCCACGCGGTCCTCAGCTAGGACCTTCGTTTTGGCTTCCAGCTCGGCCTTCTCTGCCTTCATCTCCTGCTCCAGCTTCTCGAGCCGGCTGCGCTCCGTGGCCTGCGCCTTCGCCAACTGCTCCAACTCGGCGTCGCGACCCCTGACGGCGTCCTCTCGGGCCACCTGGCGGCCTCGAGCCTCGGCCGCACGCTCGTTGCGCATGGTCTCTAGCTCGGCCTCCAGCTACCGGCAGCGATCCTGGGTAGCCCCGGCATCCTTCAGCGCCACCTCGCGGGCAGCCGCAGCTTGGGCAGTGGCCTGCTTGTCCTCCTCGGATGCTGCCACCACCTGGCTCAGCGCCTCCCGGATGGATGCATCAAAGTGCAGCTGCCAGGACCCCGATCCTAAGCCACATCGATCTAGCATGTAACACAACATATCACTTTGCGGCCTCACACACGGTATTCCCATGGGTGCCACCTTATCTGGCCCGGGACCGTTTGCGCCTTTTGGCTCACGTATATGATAGTGTCGCTAGCATCCATATGAAAGAGAACCCGGGCCGACATGACTAGTCGTGAACCCAAAGTGGCACTAACTTATGGGGACATGCATACATGAAACAACATCAAGCATGTCGGTCAGCAGCGTGTGAATCCGGGCTGTAGCAACTGGGCTAACAAGACTCCAGGAACCCGGGCTGTAGCAGGCTAGCAGGACTCCGGATGTCATCGCGTGACATTTCCCCGAAGGGACAGACACAGGAACGAAGTGTATCATATGCCGGCCAGTCTAGGTGTTCTGGAGCAGTAGTACTGGGCTAGCAGGACTCCGGTAAACCTGGCTGTAGCGGACCACCATGGCTCAGTGGAAGCACCAGACTACATTTCCCCATAAGACAGGCTACCAAGGATAGACAACTAGGTTGTCGGATCCCACACATACCAACATTTCAAAATCATACACACAATATGCTCGATATGTGCAAGTACAACATGGCATCACAACAAGACTCTACGACTTAGAGTATTTATTCATTAGGCTCCGAGGAGCCAAGTATTACAAACATGGGTCTCATGACCCAACATACAGAGCATACAAGCATCAAGCGGAAGCATGAACATGTCTGAGTACAGACAACTACAAATGAAAAAGGCTGAGAAGCCTGACTATCTACAAGACCCTCCCAAGGGTACAAGATCGTAGCTGAGGTAACAAGCTAAACGTCGAAGTCCACACGGAACTACTAGTGAGACTAAAGTCTCTCTGCAAAAACATAAATTAAGCAAACATGAGTACAAATGTACCCAGCAAGACTTACATCAGAACTAGCTACATATGCATCAGTATCAACAAAGGGGTGGTGGAGTTTAACTACAGCAAGCCAGCTTTGACTCGGTGGCTATCCTGAACTATGACTGCAAGTAACTCTTTTGAGGTGGCGCACACGAGTCCACATATTCACCAATCAATACATCACTATGGATCCGCACCCGTCTCCCTACGAGAACCCCATCCATAGCACTCACGCTTATCTTGCGCATTTTAGAGTATCCACTTTCACGTGTCTATGAACTGTATAGGCAACCCAGAAGTCCGTTACTGCAGACGCGGCTATTCGAATAGATGATGTTAACCCTGCAGGGGTGTACTTCTTCACACACGCTCTCGCCACATACCACCATGTACACATCGTGTATCTCGGCAACCTTCAAGAGGAAGCCTGGCGAGGGAGTCGGCCATGACTTGACTAACCACACAAGTCTCTAGTCCAGGTTTATCGCCTATTCGGGTTCCATGCGCAAGGAGATCCGGCCAGGGTGTCGCTCACGGCCCCAAACGATGTGTGCAGGGTTCCCAAGCCCACCTCGACGGATGGATCTACGCTTGGTACACCGTGCCACGGTGCCTAGTCTGTCCCAAGCCCACCTGTACCGGGTACCACTTGGTAGACTACTAACACAACCTAAAAACACCAGAAACTAGTTGCAACTCCTGGACAGAGATCAGGTTGATTAATAAGTCGAGAGGGGCACTTAAGCATTCCAATACGTGGTAGTAGTTGTCATGGATCACAAACACACAACTGATTTCCTCAGGACGGCTTCAATGAGACAACCCACCGTGTACTCCTACATGGCCTCTCACCGACACATTCCAATACGTGGTCCATGAGGACGGCTTCAATGAGACAACCCACCATGTACTCCTACATGGCCTCTCACTGACACCTTTACCAAATCGTGTTCACACACTTAGCTCACAACAGTAGGACAAGTTCACACACCTCCGATTCATCCCCGATGAATCAGACCTGACTCAACTCTAAGCAGTAGCAGGCATGACAAACAAGCATGAATGAGTAGGCACATCAGGGCTCAAACAACTCCTACTCATGCTAGTGGGTTTCATCTATTCACTGTGGCAATGACAGGTCATGCAGAGGAAAGGGGTTCAACTACCGCAACATGTAATAGCTGAATCGTTGTTGTCCTAATGCAGTAAAAGAGAGCAGAAGCGAGAGAGTGGGTTTGTATCGGAATGAACAAGGGGGTTTTGCTTGCCTGACAGAGTGGTAGAGGGGTACTGCCCTTCAGCTGGATACTCGTGAATACCCTCGGAGGCAGAACCTACCACGAAGATCACACCGGTAACACAATCATTACATGGCAATATGCAAAAATATGATGCATGCAATGACATGGCAAAATGAGTGTGTTTTGGCTAATGCAGGTTTGAACAGGGAGGTCTGAGTTCATTTGAATCAAATATTCAAATGCAAACCCAAAATATGAACTCATATAAATGCATTATCTTGTTTCATCTAAACAGCAAGGTTAGGTTGCTCTAACATGCATGAAACCAGTACAGATGGATAGATTGGATTTTTTTGATCAATTTTCATATATAAAACTTTGTATTTAGAGTTACAGATTAATTACTATGATTTTTTGAAGTTTATATCATTATCTGGAATTTCCTGAATAGAAATAAATCCAAAAAATACTTTATTGCGTCAGCATTGCGTCACTGTGTCATCAGCGGTCAACGGAGAGGGTCCAGGTGAAACTTGACCAGTGGGACCCACTGGTCAGTGTCACATTTGGCTAACTAACTAAATTAGAATTGGTTTAACTACTAAACTAGATTTGACCAGGTGCGGGGCCCACATGTCAGCGACCCAGGGGGGTCAAATCCCTGGTCAAAGGGTCAAACCCACTGGTGACATGATGCCGACAAGGCCAGACGCGGCGGAGCAGCGCGGGTTTCGCACTCCGGCGACCAAATGGACGGCGGAGGCCATCTACGTGTAGCTAGGAGCGAGCCGCGTTGAGTGGTGCTAGTGGTTGGGCTCGGGGCCGCCGGCGACGAGTTTGGCAGCTGCTAGAGCTCGGACGAGCTCGGACTCTTCGCTAGGAGGCACGGCGAGGTGCGTGGAGCGGTGCTACGGGCTGCTGGGGCTGCGGCGAACGCGATGACGCACTTGGCTTCAAGCCAGCGTGGCTGTGGCCACGACGGCGACGTGCAGAGGCGGCGGCGCGTGCGGTGAAGCTCATTGCAGTCGATGCTAGGGACGGCAGCGAGAACGGGGAGGATGGGGAGAGGCAGGAGCTCACTGTGACCTCGGCGAGCTAGGCGGCGAGGTCGGGGACGAGCTGGTGCAGGAGTGACGGCGAAAGGGATCTCCGGCGACGGCGAGGTCGGGCGATGCTGTTGCGGTGGCTCCGGGGCGAATGAGCGCTTGGGGCTCGGTCTGCTCGATGGAGAGGAGGATGGCGGAGCCCTTGGACACTGCGGTGTGATGAGGAGGCGACGGTGGCTACGGGTTTCACGGTGGCGCGGGCACGGCTGCGTCGGCCATGGTGGGAGAAGGCGAGGGAGAGGACCAGGGGGCGAATGGAGGTGTCGGCGAGGTCGGGGCGACGTCCAGGACGCGATCCACGCGGCGGGACAACGTCTAGGGCGAAGCAGAGAGGCGGGTGGTGCGTCGTGAGCTCGGACGCGCCGGTGCTCACCTCCCTTCCTGCCTGGCGGGAGGAAGCAGCTGACTGGCATGGGCCAGCACAGTGCTGGGCCGCCAGGTGGGCTGCCAAGTAAGTTTCCCTCTCTCTCAGTTTTCTGTTAATGTTTTTCTATTTTTCTGTAACTTCTAGGCTTTATTAAATATACCGAAACGTTTCCAAAAATCCTGAAAATAATTGTGGGCTCTGTTTAGAATATTCCCAACAGCCCTCACTTAAGTTCAGAATTAATTGAGCATTTAAAATATTATATAGCATTTACATGCCCAATTCCAAATAGCATATGATTTAATTTAGTGACCTTATGTGTCCTAGAAAAATATGAACCAAATTTGGCAGAGGTTCTAGACCAAGGCAAAGATGATGAACATTTTAGAAGGGCATTTCAGGTTCATGGAAAAGGATTTTAGTAAACCCTAGTTGGTTTAAGTGGTGCTGGGGGTTTCTGTCATCCCCATTTCAACTTTCTAGGAAAATATTAAACATGATGCATCACTCTAATGCAACACTGACTAGGGTTGTGACAACTCACCCCCACTAAACAAGAATCTCGTCCCGAGATTCAGGACGTGAGGTAAGAAGACAGATGGGACATGGAACTGGCACAAACTTCAAAATCTATTGCATTCTTGAAGATGTTGATTCGTTGCGTCATATTGATCTTGACGTCTTTGCCTTCGAGATCTTTGTCCAACACGATGATGACAGAAAGGAACTCTATAGGAATCGATCTTCTTAATGATCGAGCAACTCAGGATCAACTCACGGGGTGAGACATTGAAACATCTCTCGAGCTGAGAGGCAAACATGCATCGAGAAGGACGGAGGAAACAATTTGACGAGGGTTTCAAAGTAACGAGGAGAAACTGCCACGATCCCATAATGGGGCACCTTGGGAGAGGTGACGCGTGGAATTATTACCTTAAGTGGCAAAAGAATTACTTTTGACATAGAAATCATTGAAACTCTCTAAACCAGCCCAAGGAAAATCACAAACGACCGTTTGAAGGAGTTCGGGAGAACGGCACACTTGGGCTAGAATGGATGATGTGGACTACCTTGTTGAAGACAACGGAATGGATGATTTTTGCTTATCATCGGAAATGGATGGGACTCATGGTAAGTCCACCTTTGAAGATGATCCTGGACAGCAACTGCTGAGAAGGGCAGCCCATGGAAAATTGGCACGATGGGGTGCAAGCTGGGAACAAAATGCAAATGTTTGGAATGTTCCAACCATCATATCTGCCTGTGATTCAGATCTGGTTAGAAACAAGATACTTCATACTCACATGTCTGAAAAGAAGAGTTGCAACACAAATCGACGAGATAACGTTGCGAGACTCTCGGGAGATGAACTACGATAGCAAGCTCCAAAACATGAGCTAGTTCTGCTACATACATGTGAACACATTGTCCAAGACAAGCATGACCACATAGTAGTCTTACAACAAAACACTACCGAGTTCTGATTGGGAACCATCATTGCGGAGAGCGAAGTCCCGCGCATGTACCTTTGGGTCCTTAAGGATTAGCACTTTAGAACTTCTTTTCCTTGAAAAAATCAACCAGTGGCTTGGTGTGCTAGGGAATACGTATGGAGTGGAGGTAATTAATCTACCAAACCATAGAATACTTCGCACGTATGCATGACTGATTTGGGATGATTCTAGGGGAAACAAAACAAACCTTTCTCAAATTCATGGCGGCAACTTACACCTAATGCACGTGAACTTGGAGAAAGTCACTTCTTTCAGCCAAACATATACCTCATGAGCGGAACACGAAGGAAATGCTTACAAAAGTTTCCAACACTAGCTCAATGTTCAACATGAATCATGGAGGAGACAAGATGCTGCTGATGGGCTGAACAACAACTCATCGTAATTTCCATATCACTGGAATTCCACCATTATGTGAACAATGTGATAGTATTGGTCAGACCAAAAGATGTAATGGTGTATGCTCGGGGGGTCAACCACGAGTAAGACAACATTACAAATATCGTTGGTTCTGATTTGATTTGAGGATAGCCCATACTCAAATCAAAGTTTGGATAAGATGATAGGTCCATTAGCTGAACACGAAGATCAATCGATGAAGATATCATCTTTCTTCAACACACACAAACACAAGGATATCCCTTTGAAAATGAACTAAATCAGGCAGCTTTTATCCTCCAACTCTCCAAGTTGTTGTTCAGCTTAACCAACTAGCTCAGGGGTACCCAACACATATTCTTGGAGAAGGGGTGGTTACAAGAAACCAACTTGATCACGAGCTCAACATAGCGGTCAGGGAATAGCCTGGTGATACTTCCGAGAAGATATTCAGAAAATCACGAACCACCGATATGTTACTAAGCTCGAGAACAATCTTGCTTTTCAGGCAAGACTATGTGATCAAGAGAGTGATGGATTGACACAATCCTAACTCATTGATCGAAGAGTGCACCGAAAATAAGGACTAGGTAGCACAATCAGTCCTAGTATGGTGATTCAATAACCAACACACTAAGAATGAAATTATTGTCCTTTAACTACCAAGCAATGGGGCTGCTAAGAGTATTGATTTCACACATCATAGTTCACTTGTCGGCATTCTGGTTGCAACAACACAGAGACCAAGGAATGAAGAACGATGGCGAGAAGTATCACTTCATCAAGAATTCATAAGACACAATGCAATTCCTATGATATTCTTGACATAAAGGGGGTAATACTCTAGGGTAGGACAGAACAAAAGCTGGATTGGCATTTTGATCTGCGGGATACAACTGCTTTGACCCAATCCTAGATATGGATGAGGTACTGGAGTTTGTTTCTCCTAGTAATTCTGAAATAAAACGTCTTGATGGACCACAAGAGTAAAAGGCATCGATGAGCACGGATGCACAACTACTCCTGGCTATCAATTGATAGATGAAGGTCGGAATACAACTGAGAAGGGACAACTCAAAGGAACATATCACTTTCTGAGTTGTGGATGCATAGATTTAGTAAACAAGTTCAACATATTTCTTCCAGATAATCCATGCAGAAAGGTAGGACTGGCAGATTCACAATGCAGAATGGAGAACTGATCAAGAGCACTCTTATTGTGATGTTTTAGTTCAACAAGGAACTTCTGCCATCAGTAGTTCATGGTATTGGAAGGAGGATTTACCACGGACCTCGAGGACTATCGCAAAGGTTACTAATATCCTAAAGAAACTAGCAAACGCTATCAACATGTGGTAAGTAGAGTGAATCTTGGGCTCAAGAACCCAGAAATAGAATGCCTACTAACTAAATGGCATCACAGGATGCTTCCGAGAATGATGGACAGAATCATCACACTGGGAACACAAAACATGGCTAGATTACTAGGTGATCCTCTAAGACACCTAGGGTCATAATAATAGCTCCAACATATATGTCGAGGCAACAAAGTACCTCAACTCACCGATTAGTGTGGTTAAACTGACCCAAAGAAACATCGGGAACGGGAAGAAGTGAGTTGCAAATGCATCAGACTATTTCGAAACCTGGGACGACTCGGACAGCATAACGGCTGTAAAGGCTTAGAAAGATTTGAGACGTACCGCAAAATGGTGGCATAACCACTCAACAACATCATATCAAGGTTCCAAGTCCAACTAACAACACACTGGAGTAGTTGAAACTGAACTGAGGCTTGAGACCAACAATCCTAAGGGTCTACGGATTAGTAACACGTGATCCTGATAGAAAGAAGAGAAAGCCTAGTTCCTTAACCCCGTAGGAAAGATAGGATCACTCGGATCAAAAGGGCATAAGGTAAAGGAGTAAAAAGAGCCTTACGTTCCCATCCACAATCAATTCCCTTATATAACTAAAGCATTTCTAGACTCAACTTCGACCAATTTGGCTTGGTAATCCTACAGGCAGTCAGGCTCTAATACCAAAGCTGTCAGGACCCCGATCCTAAGCGACATCGATCTAGCATGTAACACATCATATCGCGGCATCACGCACAGTATTCCCACTGGTGCCACCTTACCTGGCCCAGGACCATTTGCGCCTTTTCGCTCACGTATATGATAGTGTCGCTAGCATCCATATGACAGAGAACCCGGGCCGACATGACTAGTCGTGAACCCAAAGTGGCACTAACTTACGGGGACTGGCATACATGAAACAACATCGAGCATTTCGGTCAGCAGCGTGTGAATCTGGGCTGTAGCAACTGGGCTAACAGGACTCCAGGAACCCGGGCTGTAGCAGGCTAGCAGGACTCCGGATGTCATCACGTGACATTTCCCTAAAGGGACAGACACAGGAACGAAGTGTATCATATGTCGGCCAGACTAGGTGTTCCGGAGCAGTAGTACTGGGCTAGCAGGACTCCGGTAAACTGGGCTGTAGCGGACCACCATGGCTCAGTGGAAGCACCAGACTACATTTCCCTATAAGAGAGGCTACCAAGGATAGACAACTAGGTTGTCGGATCCCACACATACAAACATTTCAAAATCATACACACAATATGCTCGATATGTGCAAGTACAACATGGCATCACAACAAGACTCTACGACTGAGGGTATTTATTCATTAGGCTCCGAGGAGCCAAGTATTACAAACATGGGTCTCATGACCCAACATACAGAGCATACAAGCATCAAGCGGAAGCATGAACATGTCTGAGTACAGACAACTACAAATGAAAAAGGCTGAGAAGCCTGACTATCTACAAGACCCTCCCAAGGGTACAAGATCGTAGCTGAGGTAACAAGCTAAACGTCGAAGTCCACACGGAACTACTAGTGAGACTAAAGTCTCTCTGCAAAAACATAAATTAAGCAAACATGAGTACAAATGTACCCAGCAAGACTTACATCAGAACTAGCTACATATGCATCAGTATCAACAAAGGGGTGGTGGAGTTTAACTACAGCAAGCCAGCTTTGTCTCGGTGGCTATCCTGAACTATGACTGCAAGTAACTCTTTTGAGGTGGCGCACACGAGTCCACATATTCACCAATCAATACATCACTATGGATCCGCACCCGTCTCCCTACGAGAACCCCATCCATAGCACTCACGCTTATCTTGCGCATTTTAGAGTATCCACTTTCACGTGTCTATGAACTGTATAGGCAACCCAGAAGTCCGTTACTGCAGACGCGGCTATTCGAATAGATGATGTTAACCCTGCAGGGGTGTACTTCTTCACACACGCTCTCGCCACATACCACCATGTACACATCGTGTATCTCGGCAACCTTCAAGAGGAAGCCTGGCGAGGGAGTCGGCCATGACTTGACTAACCACACAAGTCTCTAGTCCAGGTTTATCGCCTATTCGGGTTCCATGCGCAAGGAGATCCGGCCAGGGTGTCGCTCACGGCCCCAAACGATGTGTGCAGGGTTCCCAAGCCCACCTCGACGGATGGATCTACGCTTGGTACACCGTGCCACGGTGCCTAGTCTGTCCCAAGCCCACCTGTACCGGGTACCACTTGGTAGACTACTAACACAACCTAAAAACACCAGAAACTAGTTGCAACTCCTGGACAGAGATCAGGTTGATTAATAAGTCGAGAGGGGCACTTAAGCATTCCAATACGTGGTAGTAGTTGTTCATGGATCACAAACACACAACTGATTTCCTCAGGACGGCTTCAATGAGACAACCCACCGTGTACTCCTACATGGCCTCTCACCGATACCTTTACCAAATCGTGTTCACACACTTAGCTCACAACAGTAGGACAAGTTCACACACCTCCGATTCATCCCCGATGAATCAGACCTGACTCAACACTAAGCAGTAGCAGGCATGACAAACAAGCATGAATGAGTAGGCACATCAGGGCTCAAACAACTCCTACTCATGCTAGTGAGTTTCATCTATTTACTGTGGCAATGACAGGCCATGCAGAGGAAAGGGATTCAACTACCGCAACATGTAACAGTTAAATCGTTGTTGTCCTAATGCAGTAAAAGAGAGCAGAAGCGAGAGAGTGGGTTTGTATCAGAATGAACAAGGGGGTTTTGCTTGCCTGACAGAGTGGTAGAGGGGTACTGCCCTTCAGCTGGATACTCGTGAATATCCTCGGAGGCAGAACCTACCACGAAGATCACATCGGTAACACAATCATTACATGGCAATATGCAACAATATGATGCATGCAATGACATGGCAAAATGAGTGTGTTTTGGCTAATGCAGCTTTGCACAGGGAGGTTTGAGTTCATTTGAATCAAATATTCAAATGCAAACCCAAAATATGAACTCATATAAATGCATTATCTTGTTTCATCTAAACAGCAAGGTTAGGTTTCTCTAACATGCATGAAACCAGTACAGATGGATATATTGGATTTTTATGATCAATTTTCATATATAAAACTTTGTATTTGGAGTTACAGATTAATTACTATGATTTTTTGAAGTTTATAGCATTTTCTGGAATTTCCTGAATAGGAATAAATCCAGAAAATACTTTATTGCGTCAGCATTGCGTCACTGTGTCGTCAGCGGTCAACGGAGAGGGTCTAGGTCAAACCTGACCAGTGGGACCCACTGGTTAGTGTCACAGTTGGCTAACTAACTAAACTAGAATTAGTTTAACTACTAAACTAGATTTGACCAGGGGCGGGGCCCACATGTCAGCGACCCAGGGGGGTCAAATCCCTGGTCAAAGGGTCAAACCCACTAGCGACATGACACCGGCGAGGCCAGACGCGGCGGAGCAGCGCGAGTTTCGCACTCCGGCGACCAAAAGGATGGCGGAGGCCATCTATGCGTAGCTGGGAGCGAGCCGCGTTGAGTGGTGCTAGTGGTTGGGCTTGGGGTCGCCGGAAACGATGCCGGCGAGGAGTTTGGCAGGTGCCGGAGCTCGGACATGCTCGGACTCATCGCTAGGTGGCACGGCGAGGTGCGTGGAGCGGTGCTATGGGTTGCTGGGGCTGCGGCGAACGCGATGACGCGCTTGGCTTCAAGCCAGCGTGGCTGTGGCCACGATGGCGACATGCAGAGGCGGCGGCGCATGCGGTGAAGATCGTTGCAGTCGATGCAGGGGACGGCAGCGAGAACGGGGAGGATGGGGAGAGGCAGGAGCTCATGGTGATCTCGGCGAGCTAGGCGGCAAGGTCGGGGACGAGCTGGTGCAGGTGTGATGGCGAAAGGGATCTCCGGCGACGGCGAGGTCGGGCGAGGCTGTGCGGTGGCTCCGGGGCGAACGAGCGCTCGGGGCTCGGTCTGCTCAATGGAGAGGAGGACAGCGGAGCCCTTGGACACGGCGGTGCGACGAGGAGGCGACGGTGGCTACGGGTTTCACGGCGGCGCGGGCGTGGCTGCATCAGCCATGGTGGGAGAAGGCGAGGGAGAGGACCAGGGTGCGAATGGAGGTGTCGGCGAGGTCGGGGCGACATCCATGAAGCGATCCACGTAGCGGGACAGCGTCTAGGGTGAAGCAGAGAGGCGGGGTGGTGCGTGGCGATCTCGGGCGCGCCGGTGCTCACCTCCCTGCCTGCCTGGCGGGAGGAAGCAGCTGACTGGCGTGGGCCACAGTGCTGGGCTGCCAGGTAAGTTTCCCTCTCACTCAGTTTTCTGTTAATCTTTTTCTATTTTTTCTATAACTTCTGGGCTTTATTACAAATACCCAAATGTTTCCAACAATCCTGAAAATAATTGTGGGCTCTGTTTGGAATATTCCCAATAGCCCTCACTTAAGTTCAGAATTAATTGAGCATTTAAAATATTATATAGCATTTAAATGCCCAATTACAAATAGCATATGATTTAATTGAGTGACCTTATGTGTCCTAGAAAATGTGAGCCAAATTCGGCAGAGGTTCTAGACCAAGGCAAAGATGATGAACATTTTAGAAGGGCATTTCAGGTTCATGGAAAAGGATTTTAGTAAACCCTAGTTGGTTTAAGTGGTGCTGGGGGTTTCTGTCATCCCCATTTCAACTTTCTAGGAAAAAATTAAACATGACGCATCACTCTAATGCAACACTGACTAGGGTTGTGACAGCAACCAACTGGAGATCAGCTCCAGGCATCCGGCCGCTAGGCGATGGTCGGCGCCTTGAAGATCACCCCACAGCCGGGCCAGCGCGGAAAGGGCGTGATCCAGGGCGTCAGGCGAGGTGGAAGGATCGCGGATTGGCAGTGGAGCGGAAGAAGGAGGCAGCATCGCTGCCAAGACCTGCAGGTTGATGGCGGTGGAAGAAGAGGCCAGGAGCTCCGGAGCCTGCGGGGCCTCGGCCGGCGGGCTGGGGACGAGCGCCTCAGGAGCTGGCGGGGCCTTGGCGGGCACCCTCTCCTGGGAACGCTCCTCCGGGCCTCGCGAGGAAGCCCGGGCTAAAGAGGGGTGGGTGCCATCGCCGCCCTTCTGTGCCGGAGGAGGCACGGCCGTGCCAGGCTACTGGGGCCCCGAGGATGTGGCCGCCCCTTCCTTCTTCTTCTTCGATGCCGACGTCGGCCTAACAGCACAAGGAGGGAGCATCAGGGAGCCCAGCGGAAGCAGGAGCAAGGGCAAGCTCAGGGCAGGAAACTCACTGGTCCACGGCGGTGTAGTCCCAGCGCCTCTTCAAAAGTGCAAAGCTTAGGGGGCTCGCAGCCTGGGGCGCAGGCGCGCGGTCCCTAAGAGGCTGCGAGGCCGCGGTGGCCCCGGGCGGTGGTGAAGCGGGGGCGTCACCCCGAGAGATTAGCGACGATCTGCTCTTCGTCGGGGCGCCGGACGTCGGCTTCCCCGAGGGGGAGACCTTGGACCTCGTGGTGACCCCGGCGGAAGGCGGGACTTCCTTCACTAGGTGGTCGTCGGCATCGTCGTCGGCGAGCAAGGCGCGAAGAAGATCAGCCTTGCACGGAGGGGAGGTCTCCCTAGACCCTTCCAGGGTGGCCGCCGAGTCCTGCTCCTCCTCCTCGTCGGAGGACACCACCATCGGAGCCTTCGCCACCGGGGCCTCAGAGGGTGCCGGTGGCACAAGACCATGCCCATCGAACACAGGCATGCGGCAGCAATTTGTGCCCCCTCCGGGCGACGGTACAAGGGAGCGAAGCTGTCCGGCGGGTACCCATGGTCATCTCCAACCAAGGAGCGGAGGGCCGTGCCCAGCTCCTCATCAGACAGGGCCTCCGGACGCAAGCGGAGGTCATCTCCTTCGTCCCCGAGCTTCCACAAGGGACGCGTGCGCGCCTGATGGGGAGCCACGCGTTGCGCCATGAACTCCTTGACGATCATGGCTCCCGTCAGCTTCGCCGCCCTTGAGTCGCCAGGCTTCAGGTCAGCGGTCATCCTCTCCAGCACCGACTCCGCCCAACGGTCAGTGAGCTTCGCGCTGAGCCACCCGTCGTGGGACACGGGCATCTCCGTCGGCAACACCAGCCGGGGGTGGGAGCACTTGGCATCCATCAGGACCCACTTGCTCCTGAAGCCCTCGGCCTTCTTCCCGGCCTTCCAGATCGCATTGGTCTTGTTGGCCGCGACGAAGTTGACGCACCCCGAGAGGTGGCCCTCATTGCTCCGGAGGAAGAAGAAGTGGCGCAGCAGTGCCACGGACGGCATCACTCCGACGTACGCCTCGCAATAGAAGGCACAGATTGGCAGGAGGAGGATGGAGTTGGGATGAAGATGGAGGGTGTGAATCATGTAATGGCTGAGGACGGAGAAGAAAAAGTCGGAGAAGGGGGGAACCAACCCCGCGATGATGCTGCTCATGAAGAAGGGGTAGAAGGTGCTGCCTGGGGCCTCCGGCTCGGCGGAGCCAGCCCGGAGCACAGTCTTCCTCTTCTCATCACCCTCCGCCGTCATCAGGAGCACAGCGGCAAGGTTCTTCTCCGAGACGGTCGGTGCGTTGAGCGCTGGCTCGTACCAAGATGGCGGAGGAGTAGCTCGATCTTTGTTGGGCGCCATTAGCAGCAGGCTTGAAGGAGGATTTGGGCGGATCTGGAGTCTTCGGAAGCGAGGAGCAAGAAAGGGGATCTGGAGCAAGACGAAGGAAAGCAATGCAGGCAGCGCAGCCCGCGCCAGCCTTTTGTCAGTCGGGCAGTTGCCGAGGCAGCGTGGGGAAGCGGAGACGCCCACGTCCCATCAGTCGCCATGCGTCAATCAAGGACGCAGGCGGTTGGGGCCTGCGGCGCTCCGCACTTGCCCTTTGGCTTCGCCTCGAAGCCAAGTACGAGCGCGCCTTGAGCCCGGGGGCTACTGTCGGCGTTCTGGGAACGGGGGTCCCCAGACTTGCCTGCCTACAGCCCACAGCGTGGCTCCTCCAGCGGCCTGGTACGTCCCATCTTCACCAGCAAACACTCAAGACCCTCGTGAGGGGCCAAGCCTTGCGAGGCGGACGACACAAGACCTTCTCAGGGGCAGCCTCCCTAGGCTGGCTCGCGAGGAGGGGAGAGATCAAGGCGGGGGCACCTCGTGAGGTTCCCATGACGTGAGCCATGATGACCAAGGTCAGGCGGGCGCCAGCGGGCGCAGAGCACCTGTTTCCTCTTTAGTGCTAAAGGAGCAGCCGCAGGCGAGGAGTCTCGAGGCCTCAGGCAAAGGTTTCCATATCGGTGCAACAAGACCAAGACCAGTAGGACGGCAGGACGGAGGTCACCGCGGAGCCCACGGCGGCGATACCACCAGAGCCTTTGGCAGGCGAGGACCACCTTTTGTCAGGATAGCTTGTACTAGCTGTCCCCCTTCAAATTGGCCGTTGTGGGATCCCTTCCCGCCTAATATTTGGGAAGAGGACCAGGGCCTCTATAAATAGGACTAGCCACCACCTTAGCAAGGGACGGATGATTCGGATCATCCACACACACACAAGCTCACCGAGCTCAAGAACACCTCTCCTCAGGAGGCTGTTCTTCCCTGGTACTTGTTCATCCAAGCCTACTAGGCAATCCACCACACCACAGTGCAGTAGGGTATTACACCACATCGGTGGCCCGAACCAGTATAAACTCTCGTGTCCCTTGTTCTTCGGGTTCGGCGAGCTGAGCTTTGAGATTGTAGTGAGAGCGTGAGCTTCGGGGGGGGGAATCTTCGTGCGCACCCCAGAGTTCGAACCTCATGGGTTTTGCCGGAACCCGAAATCCGACACTGTTATCCCCAGTATGATAAGTAACTTGCTCCTTTACGCTGCTGAGTGTCCTGGTGTCCCCACGGTCCCATGCCCTTAAACCAACTCTTTAGCTGCTGTTGATTTACTGTATCTGGTAAACAAGCAATGCCACCATTAAAGTAATCCCATATTTGACGAATGTCATTGTTGATCGTAACGCTTCCGGTAACATGAAGCATTGCTGACGTTTTAAAATTTCTACTGTCCTTGCATAATTGCCATGAACATAATTAAGATGCTTCTTTTCATTTCATGTATGTTTCATATATTCTTATTGACCATCGACCTGTTTACTACTACCCCTTGAGCATGCGTTGGTTTTCCCTTGAAGAGGAAAGGGTGATGCAACAAAGTAGCGTAAGTATTTCCCTCAATTTTTGAGAACCAAGGTATCAATCCAGTAGGAGATTACACGCAAGTCGCCTAGTACCTGCACAAGCAATCAAGAACCTTGCAACCAACGCGATAAAGGGGTTGTCAATCCCTTCACAACCACTTGCAAAAGTGAGATCTGATAAATATAGTAAGATAAATATTTTTGGTATTTTTGTTGTAAAGATTGGAAAGTAAAGTTTGCAAAATAAACGGCGACAGAAATAGCAAGTTGACGGGAAACTAATATGATGTAAAATAGACCCGGGGGGCATAGGCTTCTCTCATGATAGCATATATTACGGTGGGTGAACAAATTACTGCCGAGCAATTGATAGAAAAGCGCATAGTTATGAGAATATCTAGGCATGATCATGAACATAGGCATCACGTCTGTGTCAAGTAGACCGAAACGATTCTGCATCTACTACTATTACTCCACACATCGACCGCTATCCAGCATGCATCTAGAGTATTAAGTTCATAAGAAAAGAGTAATGCATTAGGCAAGATGACATGATGTAGAGGGATAAACTCAAGCAATATGATATAAACCCCATCTTTTTATCCTCGGTGGCAACAATACAATACGTGTTGGTTCCCTTTCTGTCACTGGGATCGAGCACCGCAACATTGAACCCAAAGCTAAGCACTTCTCTCATTGCAAGAAAGATCAATCTAGTAGGCCACACTAAATCGATAATTCGAAGAGACTTGCAAAGATATTAAATCATGCATATAATAATTCAGAGAAGAATCAAATATTGTTCATAGATAATCTTGATCATAAACCCACAATTCATCGGATCTCGAAAAACACACCGCAAAAAGAATTACATCGAATAGATCTCCAAGAAGATCGAGGAGAACTTTGTATTGAGATCCAAAGAGAGAGAAGAAGCCATCTACCTAATAACTATGGACCCGAAGGTCTGTGGTAAACTACTCCAACATCATCGGAGAGGCTATGGTGTTGATGTAAGCCCTCCGTGATCGAATCCCCCTCCGGCAGATCGCCGGAAAAGGCCCCAAGATGGGATCTCACGGGTACAGAATGTTGCGGTGGTGGAAAAGTGGTTTCATGGCTCCCTTGGATGTTTTTAGGGTATAAGAGTATATATAGGCGAAAGAAGTAGGTCGGTGGAGCTGCGAGGGGCGCACGAGGGTGGGGGGCGCGCCTACCCCCCTGGGCGCGCCCTCCTGCCTCGTGGCTTCCTCGCTGCTTCCTTGACTTCCACTCCAAGTCTCCTAGGTTGCGTTTGTTCCAACAAAGATCCTCGTGAAGGTTTCATTCCGTTTGGACTCTGTTTGATATTCCTTTTCTGCGAAACACTGAAATAGGCAAAAAAATAGCAATTTGCACTGGGCCTTCAGTTAATAGGTTAGTCCCAAAAATAATATAAAAGAGCATATTAAAGCCCATTAAACATCCAAAACAGATAATATAATAGAATGAAGCAATCAAAAATTATAAATACGTTGGAGACGTATCAAGCATCCCCAAGCTTAATTCCTGCTCATCCTCGAGTAGGTAAATGATTTAAACAGAATTTTTGATGTGGAATGCTACCTAACATAATTTTCAATGTAATTTTCTTTATTGTGGCATGAATGTTCAGATCCGAAAGATTGAAGACAAAAGTTTAATATTGATATAAAAATAATAATACTTCAAGCATACTAACTAAGCAAGTATGTCTTCTCTAAATAACATGGCCAAAGAAAACTTATCCCTACAAAATCATATAGTTTGGCTATGTTTCATTTTCGTCACACAAAATGCTCTCGTCATGCACAACCCCGATGACAAGCCAAGCAATTGTTTCATACTTTAGTATTTTCAAAAAAATTCAACTTTCACGCAATACATGAGCGCGAGCCATGTACATAGCACTGTGGGTGGAATAGAATATGATGATGGAGGTTGTGTGGAGAAGACAAAAAGGAGAAAGTCTCACATCGACGCGGCTAATCAACGGGCTATGGAGATGCCCATCAATTGATGTCAATGCGATGAATAGGGATTGCCATGCAACGGATGCACTAGAGCTATAAATGTATGAAAGCTCAACAAAACAAACTAAGTGGGTGTGCATCCAACTTGCTTGCTCACGAAGACGGGTATTTGAGGAAGCCCATTGTTGGAATATACAAGCCAAGTTCTATAATGAAATATTCCCACTAGTATATGAAAGTGACAACATAAGAAACTCTCTATCATGAAGATCATGGTGCTACTTTGAAGCACAAGTGTGGAAAAAGGATAGTAGCATTGTCCCTTCTGGCCCTCTCTCCTTATTTGGCCTTTCTCTTTTTTTTATTTGGCCTTTCTTTTTTTTGGCCTTTCTCATTTTTTGTTTTTTTTCAGGACAATGCTCTAATAATGATGATCATCACACTTCTATTTATTTACAACTCAAGGATTACAACTCGATACTAGAACAAATATGACTCTATATGAGTTCCTCCGACGGTGTACCGGGATGGGCAATGAAACAAGAGCGACATGTATGCAAAATTATGCATGGTGGCCTTTCCACAAATACGATGTCAACTACATGATCATGCAAGGCAATATGACAATGATGAAGCGTGTCATAATAAACGGAACGGTGGAAAGTTGCATGGCAATATATCTCGGAATGGCTATGGAAATGCCATAATAGGTAGGTATGGTGGCTGTTTTGAGGAAGATATAAGGAGGTTTATGTGTGATAGAGCATATCATATCACGGTGTTTGGATGCACCGGTGAAGTTTGCACCAATTCTCAAGGTGAGAAAGGGCAATGCACGGTACAGAAGAGGCTAGCAATAATGGAAAGGTGAGAGTGCGTATAATCCATGGACTCAACATTAGTCATAAAGAACTCACATACTTATTGCAAAAATCTACAATTCATCAAAACCAAGCACTACGCGCATGCTCCTAGGGGGTAGATTGGTAGGAAAAGACCATCGCTCGTCCCCGACCGCCACTGATGAGGAAAGCAATCAAAGAACACCTCATGCTTCAAATTTGTCACACAACGTTTACCATACGTGCATGCTACGGGACTTGCAAACTCCAACACAAGTATTTCTCAAATTCACAATTACTCAACTAGCATGACTCTAATATTATCATCTTCATATCTCAAAACAATCATCAAGTATCAAACTTCTCATAGTATTCAATGCACTCTATATGGAAGTTTTTATTATACCCATCTTGGATGCCTATCATATTAGGACTAATTTTATAGCCAAAGCAAATTACCATGCTGTTCTAAAGGACTCTCAAAATAATATAAGTGAAGAATGAGAGATCAATAATTTCTATAAAATAAAACCACCACCGTGCTCTAAAAAGATATAAGTGAAGCATTAGAGCAAAATTATCTAGCTCAAAAAATATAAGTGAAGCACATAGAGTATTCTAATAAATTCCGATTCATGTGTGTCTCTCCGAAAGGTGTGTACAGAAAGTATGATTATGGTAAACTAAAAAGCAAAGACTCAAATCATACAAGACGCTCCAAGCAAAACACATATCATGTGGTGAATAAAAATATAGCCTCAAGTAAAGTTATCGATAGACGAAGACGAAAGAGGAGATGCCTTCCAGGTCATCCCCAAGCTTAGGCTTTTGGTTGTTCTTGAATTTTACCTTGGGGTGCCTTGGGCATCCCCAAGCTTAGGCTCTTGCCACTGCTTATTCCATAATCCATCAAATCTTTACCAAAAACTTGAAAACTTCACAACACAAAACAAAACACAAAATCTCATGAGCTCCGTTAGTGTAAGAAAACAAACCACCACTTTTAGGTACTGTAATTAACTCATTCATTATTCATATTGGTGTTAAACCTACTGTATTCCAACTTCTATATGGTTCGTACCCCCCGATACTAGCCATAGATTCATCAAAATAAGCAAACAACACACGAAAAACAGAATCTGTCAAAAACAGAACAGTCTGTAGCAATATGATTTGTTAGAATACTTCTCTAACTCCAAAAATTCTGAAATAAATTTGTGAACGTGAGGAATTTATCTATTAATCATGTTCAAAAATAATCAACCTAAAATCTCTCTCCAGTAAAAAATGGCAGCTAATCTTGTGAGCGCTAAAGTTTCTGTTTTTTACAGCGAGATCGCAAAGACTTCACCAAAGTCTTCCCAAAGGTTCTACTTGGCACAAACACTAATTAAAACATAAAACCACATATAAACAGAGGCTATATGAATTATTTATGACTAAACAGGAACAAAAAGCAAGGAACAAAAATAAAATTGGGTTGCCTCCCAACAAGCGCTATCGTTTAACGCCCCTAGCTAGGCATAAAAACAAGAATAGATCTAGGTATTGTCATCTTTGGTATGCAATCCATAAGTGGCTCTCATAATAGATTCATAATGTAATTTAATTTTATTCATAGGAAAGTGTTCCATGCCTTTCCTTAATGGAAATTGGAATCTAATATTTCCTTCTTTCATATCAATAATTGCACCAATCGTTCTAAGGAAAGGTCTACCAAGAATAACAGGACATGTAGGATTGCAATCTATATCAAGAACAATGAAATCTACAGGCACATAATTCCTATTGGAAACAATAAGAACATCATTAATCCTTCCCATAGGTTTCTTAATGGTCGAGTCCGCAACATGCAAATTTAAAGAACAATCATCAAATTCACGGAAACCTAACACATCACACAAAGTTTTTGGAATCGTGGAAACACTAGCACCCAAATCACATAAAGCATAGCATTCATGATCTTTAATCTTAATTTTAATAGTAGCTTCCCACTCATCATAATGTTTTCTAGGGGTAGAAACTTCTAGTTCAAGTTTTTCTTCATAAGATTGCATTAAAGCATCAATGATATGTTTAGTAAAAGCTTTATTTTGATCATAAACATGAGGAGAATTTAGTACGGATTGCAACAAGGAAATACAATCTATCAAAGATAAATTATCATAATTAAATTCCTTGAAATCCAAAATAGTGGGTTCATTGCTATGTAAAGTTTTGACCTCTTCAGTCCCACTTTTACCAATTTTTGCATCAAGATCTAAAAGCTCCGAATCATTGGGACGCCTTTTAACTAAAGTTGACTCATCTCCAGTCCCATCTTTATCAAGATTCATATTGGAAAACAAAGATTTAATATGGGACACATCAATCACTTTTAGATCTTCATTATTATTATCATGAAAACTAAAAGAACACACTTTAACAAAGCAATCTTTTTTAGCACGCGTCCTAGCAGTTCTTTCTTTGCACTCATCGATGGAAATTCTCATGGCTTTGAGAGACTCATTGATATCATGCTTAGGTGGAATAGATCTAAGTTTCAAAGAATCAACATCAAGAGAAATTCTATCCATGTTCCTAGCCAACTCATCAATCTTAGGCAATTTTTCTTCAAGCAAAGCATTGAAATTCATTTGCGAATTCATAAATTCTTTAACACTGGTCTCAAAATCAGAGGGCATCTTATTAAAATTTTCATAAGAATTGTTGTAGGAATTACCATAATTATTAGAGGAATTACTAGGGAACGGCCTAGAATTAAAGTTTCCTCTATACGCGTTGTTATCAAAATTGTTCCTACCAACAAAATTCACATCCATAGATTCATTATTATTCTCAATCAAAGTGGAAAAAGGCATATCATTAGAATCAGAAGAAACACTCTTATTAGCAAACAATTTCTTAAGTTCATCCATCTTTCCACTCAAAACATTAATCTTTCTATCGCATGAACCTTTTTACTAGTAGATCTTTCTGTGTGCCATTGAGAATAATTAACCATAATATTATCTAGGAGTTTAGTGGCTTCTCCTAAAGTGATTTCCTTAAAAGTGCCTCCCACGGCCGAATCTAAAATATTTCTAGAAGCAAAATTCATTCCAGCATAATTTTTTATAATCATCCATAAATTCAAACCATGTGTAGGGCAATTATGTATCATTAATTTCATCCTCTCCCAAGCTTGTGCAACATGCTCATGATCAAGTTGCTCAAAATTCATAATATCGTTTCTAAGAGAGATGATCTTAGCGGGAGGAAAATACTTAGAGATAAAAGCATCTTTGCACTTATTCCATGAATCAATACTATTTTTAGGCAAAGAGGAGAACCATGTTTTAGCACGATCTCTAAGCGAAAACGGAAATAGTTTCAATTTAACAATATCATTATCCACATCTTTCTTCTTTTGCATATCGCACAAATCAACGAAGTTGTTCAGATGGGTAGCGGCATCTTCACTAGGAAGGCCAGAAAATTGATCTTTCATGACAAGATTCAACAGAGCAGCATTAATTTCACAAGATTCGGCATCGGTAATAGGAGCAATCAAAGTGCTAATAAAATCATTGTTGTTGGTATTGGAGAAGTCACACACTTTAGTATTATCTTGAGCCATCGTGACAAACAATCAATCCAACACACAAGCAAAGAAGAACCAAGCGAAAAAGACGAACGAAAAAGGGCGAATAAAACGGCAAGGGTGAAGTGGGGGAGAGGAAAATGAGAGGCAAATGGCAAATAATGTAATGCGAGGGAGAAGAGTTTGTGAAGGGTACTTGGTATGTCTTGACTTGAGCGTAGATCTCCCTAGCAACTGCGCTAGAAAACCGCACGTTGGCGGGAGATCAAATCTTGACTTGACTTGGTGTAAACCTCCCAGGCAACGGCGCCAGAAATCCTTCCTGCTACCTCTTGAGCATGTGTTGGTTTTCCCTTGAAGAGGAAAGGGTGATGCAGCAAAGTAGCGTAAGTTTTTCCCTCCGTTTTTGAGAACCAAGGTATCAATCCAGTAGGAGATTACACGCAAGTCGCCTAGTACCTGCACAAACAATCAAGAACCTTGCAACCAACGCAATAAAGAGGTTGTCAATCCCTTCACAACCACTTGCAAAAGTGAGATCTGATAAAGATAGTAAGATAAATACTTTTGGTATTTTTGTTGTAAAGATTGGAAAGTAAAGTTTGCAAAATAAACGGAGACAAAAATAGCAAGTTGACGGGAAACTAATATGATGTAAAATAAACCCGGGGGCCATAGGTTTCGCTAGTGGGTTCTCTCATGATAGCATATATTACGGTGGATGAACAAATTACTGCCGAGCAATTGATAAAAAAGGGCATAGTTATGAGAATATGTAGGCATGATCATGAACATTGGCATCACGTCCGTGTCAAGTAGACCGAAACGATTCTGCATTTACTACTATTACTCCACACATCGACCGCTATCCAGCATGCATCTAGAGTATTAAGTTCATAAGAACAGAGTAACGCATTAGGCAAGATGACATGATGTAGAGGGATAAAATCAAGCAATATGATATTAACCCCATCTTTTTATCCTCGATGGCAACAATACAATACGTGTTGGTTCCCTTTCTGTCACTGGGATCGAGCACCGCAACATTGAACCCAAAGCTAAGCACTTCTCTCATTGCAAGAAAGATCAATCTAGTAGGCCACACTAAACCGATAATTCGAAGAGACTTGCAAAGATATTAAATCATGCATATAAGAATTCAGAGAAGAATAAAAAATTGTTCATAGATAATCTTGATCATAAACCCACAATTCATCGGATCTCGACAAACACACTGCAAAAAGAATTACATTGAATAGATCTCCAAGAAGATCGAGGAGAACTTTGTATTGAGATCCAAAGAGAGAGAAGAAGCCATCTAGCTAATAACTATTGACCCGAAGGTCTGTGGTAAACTACTCACACATCATCGGAGAGGCTATGGTGTTGATGTATAAGCCCTCCGTGATCGAATCCCCCTCCGGCAGATCACCGAAAAAGGCCCCAAGATGGGATCTCACGGGTACAGAAGGTTGCTGCGGTGGAAGAGTGGTTTCATGGATCCCTTGGATGTTTTCAGGGTATAAGAGTATATATAGGCGAAAGAAGTAGGTCGGTGGAGCTGCGAGGGGCCCACAAGGGTGGGGGCGCGCCTACCCCCTGGGCGTACCCTCCTGCCTCGTGGCTTCCTCGCTGCTTCCTTGACTTCCACTCCAAGTCTCCTGGGTTGCATTTGTTCCAAGAAAGATCCTCGCGAAGGTTTCGTTCCGTTTGGAGTCCGTTTGATATTCCTTTTCTACGAAACACTAAAATAGGCAAAAAAACGGAAATTTGCACTGGGCCTTCGGTTAATAGGTTAGTCCCAAAAATAATATAAAATAGCATATTAAAGCCCATTAAACATCCAAAACAGATAATATAATAGCATGGAACAATCAAAAATTATAGATACGTTGGAGACGTATCATTTACTTTCTATCTTTTTGTGCAGATAGGGATATCCATTTCACCTTGTTGCTATTGTGACCTTTTGGTGAACTGCACAAAACACTTTTTTTGGAATGAGTGTCTTGTGCAGTTCAGCTAAAATGTCACGTGGGCAACATCTCTCAATTTTGGTGGAACTGCACAAAATGGTGATTGGAGTTTCCAAAATCTCCATCAAATTCTGCTGGTAATCTCGTGCAACATTTTATTAGCCTTTGCAAGATGAGTCGTCACTGTCACCACAATGGCACTTTATTTTAGTGGAACTGCACAAAAGGATAAGCAAATTATAGTTGCACCTTACATGAGCCAGACAGCCAACCTTAATGTTCCTCAATTTTAGTGCAAGTACTAAAGAACAACCTGCCAGCTCACGAGAGCAAGTACTTCTTGCTAGCTGAATGATGCAATCTTTGCTTCATTTCAGGTGAACTGCAGAAAAAGGCGCATGAATTGAATCATGGAAGTCCAGGCAGGCCTCATCCGAGTGGAGCTGCAAGTTGAGTTCACGGAGTGCATTATTATAGTAATCAGGCTCTTCTTATTTGTGCTGTGCAAACAAGAATACTCAACTACAGATGTTGTGACGGTCAAGGGCATTCACCAAGTTCTTCGGTTGTATGACACGGGTAGCCAAGATTGATTTAATCCTGATATTCACTTTATCAAAAGGCTCTAATGGGTTTGTTCTGAATCTTGCAAGATGGGAATCAATGAGATGTGTAGGCATATTTGTTGTACTTATTATTTGAATCTTATTTGTTGGTTATGAATCTTGCAAGCTGGGAACAATGAGACGTGTAGGCATCTTTGTTGTACTTATTATTTGGATCTTATTTGTTGGTTCTGAATCTTGCAAGCTGGCAAACACGACATGATGATGCAGAGGACAACAACCATAACGAACAGTTCAAACTTGGTAGTATTATGTGTGTGAAAGTGCGACAAATGTGTTGATCATGTGCATCCTGAAAATAATAATTCTAATTGTTGTGCATGTTGATCATGTGGCACTGATAGAACGAGCCAATGCATTGCTTGTTTTAAGTATAAATTTCTATTAAAGCTAATTAAATTTAAGTAAAGTGACCACTAACTCTTGTTATTACAGTACCAATACAGACCCGCTCGTGAACCGACGTGTGGCCGGAGTAGGTTTTTAATGGAGGCGTTTGAATGCGCTGAGGGTGCATCTTCTGCCGGGCGTGCAGCGAACGAGGGAGGGGTAGTAACTGTTGTCGCCTGTACACACTCAGTTTACTGTTGAATCCAGTTCCCCAAGAGCTGAAAAATGAACTGCGCCGCCGCCTACCCACTCGTTCACTTGAAGAGACTCCAATGGCGATTCGAGGGGTGAGCCTGCTGGATATGGACTTCAGCAAGGAGTTCCCCTTTGAGTTCGTCGTTCAGTCCTATGGATGCACCAACTTGAATGTGATGTACACCAACGATCCGGACTCAGTGAAGCTCCGCCTCACCGAGTTCAAGCAGTACCTACAGGACGAGAAAGCACAAGGTCGCAGGACTAGACCTTGTGCCCATCCATTCATCTCCTGACAGGGACCAGCTGATCGCCGTCGCCCAGGTATGTGTGCGGGACGAGGTTCTCGTCTACCACTGTTGTAGGGCCATCAGAGGTTCTGGAGCATTCGCCCGTTTCATCGGCAACGCCGACTGCACCTTCGCTACGGTGGAGAGAAGGAAGAACGCGACAACTCGGCCATCTGGTGCAACAAGCTTGTCGACATCCAGAAGCAATACAAGATCATCGGCAACGGCCAAGAGAAGGACTCCGTGGTTGACCTCGCTGAGACCATCATCGACCCCTGATACACCAACATGAAAGAAGACAACGATACCAAAAGACCTGAACACGTGGGAGGTACCTCTGAATCTAGCCTACATAACCTACGCGGCCAAGGACGCATACGCATGCTACGACATGTACAGGCGGATCTTGGACATGAGGGTGTGTCTGCTTCCCGTAACTGACGAGTACACGGACAGCCACAGCGTCATGAACTCATGATCAAGCATGCCAGGAAGGTCTAGATGTTGTACTTTATCTGTTTATAAGCACCTTTATCATCTGAGTGTGTAATGCATTAGCCTATGTGTTGTAATTATCTGTTTTGTCCGAAATATTTCTTTTAAGAACCCATTAACCTGTTTGCTTTTTGTAGTGGCTATTTGCTTATGTATGTAACTAGTTCACCCATTCGTATAAAAAAACTAGTTCACTCGGCTGCCGTGCTTTGAATCTCCTTCCTCCCAACATATTCCCCTTCTCAAGTGGACCCAGCAGGTCTCGTACACACACATATGGGACCAACCACCTATCCATTTGTATTTCTTTATTTTGTTCAATCTTTCATCCTCTTCCTATACAGCGGCTGGCCATCATTGCCTATGGCGTTGGCCAGGCCATCCCTCTACTCCCACACATTGTCTGGCGGTGGCAGCTCCATCGGCCCACCCTGCACCCGAACAAGTCAACCCTCGTACTCCCCTCCGCCTGCGTCTTCCCCCGCTCTGGTTCGTTCGGTCCGAGGTCTCGACGTTGTCCTCCACCTTGGTGCTCTCGCCGCGGCACCGCCATCTGTCATTCCTGTGACACCCCAAAATTTTGGCCTTGTTTTATTTATTAAAATGTTGCCAGGGAATAAAACTTTTCCATTATTGTCAAGTTTTACCTTTTGTGACCCTGGATTTTTACCTCAAGTAGGAAAAACCTTCAAAGGTATTATTGGATTTGTTTACTCTCTCTTATAAAACAATTCCTCATCAGTGGATCCAAATTTGCAAGGCTTATTTTACTCAAAGCTTTATTCCTTTAAAATGATTTCTTTTGCATTTGGAGCCTGCTTTGCACTGCAACCATTTGATAAATGCTTTCAAAATTTCCACCAAAATTTGGAGATGTCATGTGATGTTTCCACATCACTTTCATGCAGAAATACCTCTTGGCCATTGGAGATTTTGAGCTCTACACCAAGTTTTCCAATCTGGTCCAGTAGGCACTTTTGCACTGCAACCCATTTAAATATTCCTCTGAAAATTCTTCCAAGTGTTTGGAGATGTCAGTGGATGCATACCATTCATCTTCAAGCAAAAACCCAGTGATGTCCCTTGGAAAATTTGAGTGGATCAGCCTCTTTTGCATTCTGGTCCAATTTGGTGATTTGTACTGCAACCATGTTTTTCTTTGCCCTAATAACCCTGAGCTTTCTCCTACTTGTAGCCCTCCCTACCAAACTCTTAAGTCCAGGAGATTGGGCTCATTGGAGGTTTTGAAGTGCATGTTCTGAACCCTTTTTCTTTCTGTCCAAAACTGGTGTTTTGCAAAACTTGCACTATCAACTTTCTGTCTTTGCCAAACTAACCTTGCCATCATCTCCTGCATCTAAAGAGACACTGATCTGGAGATTTTGGCCACTCCAAGAGTTGCCTAAGTGCATCTGGCATTCTGTCAAACACATGGTGTGCACAGTCATTTTTGGCAAGCTCTCTGGTTTGCATGGTGGACTTGAACCCCTGACCTATCCACCTTGTCCACTGAATGCCTTGCTACCCCTACCTCCATCCTGTGCAGTGCCAGCTCCACCCTCGAGCTCTAGAGCGCGCTGGCATTTCGTCGAGCAGGTGCCGTGCGTGCTCTGGGCGCGCCCAGAGCGCACGTTTTGCACGCGCGCGCACTACACCGACACGCCGCACTGCCGCGCTCAACGCGACCCGACCCTGGCTCCCTCTGCATCGCTGAGCCGCGCACTAGCCGCCCCCCTGCTCCACGATCCCTCTGGCGTCCTGCTGCACCGCTGGCCGCGCCCTTGGCGGCACGCCGGCGTCGGCAGCGGATTCCGCCGCGGACGGCGCCGCCCAAGCCACCAGTGCACGACAGCTGCCTCATAGCACAGGCCGTGCTTATCCTCCCACTCGTCGGAACGCATTCGTCGCCGCCAAGATGCCCTGCAACTACAGCAACGGCTGTCGCCGGCGATCCTATCTTCTACCGCCACGGTCCAGCCTCGCCACGCTATATAAAGGGTCCCCGAGCCCCTCCGAGCACTCACGCGACCTCAGAACCACCCCGTAGAGCTCCCCTAGTAGTAGATTGACCGGAAAGGACCGCCCTCCCCAACTCCGGCCAGCTCGGCCGCCGCTAAGCCCCGGCGCGATTCGTCGCAACCGGCCACCCATTCGCCAATCCAGCGCCACCAAGATCCTCCCCGTAACCTTGCGGAGCTGCCCAGCTGCCCAAGCTCGATCGGAGACCACCAGAGCACGAAAGTCACTTCACCATCGTAGCTTTCCTCCGCCGCGGAGCTCGCCGCCGGCGATTCCTTCCACCTCCGCCGACCCAACGACCACCCAGAGGACCGCCTCAGTCTTGTCGTTCCATCCCCGCCCTTGGATGCCCTCGAGGAGCCGCCGTTCGTCGCCGGCGATCGCCGGAGCCTCGCCACCGTTCGGGCACAGAGAAAGGAGGGAGAGGGAGACCAGTCAAACCTGACTAGTGGGCCCTCTGGACCCACTGTCAGTGACCCGCACGTCCGCCCTCTCTCTGGTTAAGTGAAGGCGCAAAACCCCGAATGCGTTTTCCCTGCTGCGTAAGCGTATTTCCCTCGAAGCGTTTTCCTTTTTCTGGTTTTATTTTAAAAACAGAGTAGACCAAACTTTGACTGGCTATAACTTTTAAAATAATACTCCAAATGAGTTGATTCTTTTTCCTACCTCTCTCAAATTTCATCTAGTTTATTTTAAGGTTTATTTCAAAAATATTTGAGACAAGTTTTGGTACTGTGTTTGAAATATTTGTATTTGTGTATTTTGCAAAATAGGATTTTTGGAGGAAAAGGAAAGCTTCCAATAAGTGCATCCTTTGCATACTTTTGAAGGCAAGCATTTCTGAACTCTGGCATAATATTCTATTGTGGTGTTTGGATGTGATCACAACACCTTTTGACTTGGAGTGTGTGATAGTTTATGTACCGATATAGTCTCGTGCATAAGTGCACTTTGGAGTTGTTTTGGTGGTCAGCAGGTGGATACACTAGTGATTTGGGTCATCCTCGTGAGTTTCTCTTGCACACCGGTAGGAAGCCGGGAGAGTCGTGGTCTTGGGTAGACACGAGCTCGTCCCTAATCCCTCGTCGAGACGAGTATGCCCGGCATAGCTTGGTGAGGCTCGAGGAGTGATGATTTATTTCACTACTGGTGATGTGTTTGGTGGGTGCCTGGACCACCTGAGTCGGTTGTAGACCAAGTCTTGATCAATAGCTTCCTTCTTTGTCGGTACCACCACTTGTCCCTGCAGGGACAGGGTATGGTTCAGTAGGTTGTCAACCCCTGTCCAAAGCACACACCGTACAGAGAGGCCGTGATGAAGGTCCCGTGGCCACGGATTAAAGCCTGTCATTCGGTCCGGGGGCATGGGTGTTTCGGTTGTAGCCGAAGGGGATAGCTTCCCCCAGTTTGCACGCGGTATAAATTTTGTGATCCCATGCTACGTCGAGGTTGTAGCCTCCCCACTTAGAGTTTTTCTTGGCAGGTGTCGTGGGTGATTCCAGGCACTGGTGAGTTAAGCTGGTGTGTGCAGGTCGGGCGTGTTTTCAATCAAAAGACCGTAGACGGAATTAGTCCAGAGGGACTAAGTAAACCCGTTACTCGTGGAAAATGGTACTCCCTCTGCAGAGGATACATCCTGTCAGATAGTCATGTTCTTGAGTAGAAACCACAGTCTGAGTTGAGTCTTGTAACGGTGTTCGGATGGAGAACGATTCATCTAGAACTCTGTAACGGTATTCGGATGGAGATACGGCCTGACTAAATTATCGGTTTTTCGGTTAGAGAAACGACTGTACTAAATTTTGTTTATGACTATGACTCGTATGGATTGTGATCTTTATTATATTTTGGACTAACCATTTATATTATGTATATTATTGAGTATCCCTGGGATGGTCCTACCTCCTGGATATCCACTGTAATTATTTTTCTTATAAGCCCTTTATGTGGTGTCGCTCAGACGCCCGACTGCGGCATTATTTTTATTTCTGCATTTTCCGCTCGAGGAGTCATTCAGACACTCATTTGGCACCAGTATTATTATTTCTGCATTTTCCGCTCGAGGAGTCATTCAGACACTCGGTTGGCACCAGTATTATTATTTCTGCATTTTCCGCTCGAGGAGTCATGCAGACACTCGTTTGGCACCAGTATTATTATTTCTGCATTTTCTGCTCGAGGAGTCATTCAGACACTCGCTTGGCACCCAGTATTTTATTTTGGTATATTTTAACCATATGTGTGCATCATGACCTTTCATATATTTCGTGGCAAATGTGTGTTTTATCTAGTTTAACTCGGAGCATGTTTAATATATTATACCCGTGTTCCTAATGTTTGCGAGTACATTCAAACGTACTCACTGGCTTGTCCCTGGCTATTGTCTTGGCCAGATTTCTCGCTCGGAGGCGAGCCACGCGGGGACAACCTCGGAACCTACGCGTCGACGATTGCAGCCTCACGAAGATAGGAATTATCCTGGTCAGCTGTTCTTGTGGGGAAATGGAGTCCCATAGACGCAGATGTACCCAATCGCTTCCGCCCTCAACCACTAGCAAACCAAATGTTGTACTCCTAGGCCTGAATGGTCTTGTACTACATATTTTTGTACTTGCTTGGAATTCTTGTATCAAGTTGGTACCTCATCAGCTAACAGTAATCCTGGGGCTGGTGAGCACACAGGCCATTTTTCTGGGAATTTATATCCCAAAATCCGGTCGTGACAGACTTGGTATCAGAGCCAGGCTGACCATTGGCTAATCCTATCTTAGCCAGGTCAATAAACTTAGGTTAACCAAACCATCAGACCTTGGCCTAACCCCGGTCAAGCTTCCCGCGTAAGGTAGCCCCAAAGTGACCCAACGCCCTTTTTCGGCGGACGCTGCCCAACCTATCAGCCTAGCCCGTCGCTCACGCGCCAGTGACCGACACCCAACCCGTCTCTATCGCCAGCGTGCAGAGGAAGACTCCGTCCCCTTTTCCTATAAAAAGGGCACGCTAGCCTCGGCACAGCACAGCCTCTTTCCCCAAAACCTAGCCACGATGCCTGGCCCCATTGTTCACAACGAGACCACAGCAACCAACCTTGGAGGTTTTGTGACCGTGCTCGCAAACCTCACCCGCCGTGCCTACGCGTTAGAAGAGCCTCCTGAGTATGTTGTGTACCAGGGACCCATGTACGGTGAAAGCCGTCAGTATTGGGCCACTGTGCACATCTATGGCAGGGGTCTGTCGCCAGAACGCCCCTATAGGTTCACTGGAAGGACAACTTCCTTTGAGCCACAAGCCATCCAACTAGCAGCCCGCGAAGCTATAGTTCAACTCCGGCACTTGTCGCCCAGAGTTAACTGTCGCTCGTTTCACTACTACCCCAGTCGCGATGGGTATGGTAGGCCACCTCAAGTTGCCAACGGAGACCACGAGACGGATCCTGCGCTGTTGCATCTCGTGCGCTATGTAAGCGCACTAGAACAACTGTTCGACCAGGTCACTCTCAATCTGATCGCAGCTCGTGGAGAGCTGGTTCGTCGAGCCCCGGCGAGAAGAGAAGCGGAGCCTGACACCGACAACCCAGTCGTGCTGTTCGGACACCCAATCGATCCCTTGAGGCCTGCGCCAGCCATCAACCAGAGCACTTTGGTGACCCCAGAAGCGCTTCGTCGCCTTTTGGAAACCCATTCCAACGGGATTTAGGCCAACAACCCCCGGGGTGGTCATCACCATCTCCCCGACCCTGCAGCACCTCAGCCTCAACCAGCGAATCCTGACGGTGAGAGCCGTGGAGAAGCATCGGCGTCCGCAAGGCCAGCCCACTTAGACATTAACAAAGTAGACTAAGTCGCTCAAAGTTGTATCGAGCCTTTTTTTTCTACGCTTTGTAATGTGTGGCCTTGTATCGCTGTTGTTGCATGCTATCTGTTTGAGCGCCCTTGTTTTTGGAGTAGTAGGTATGCATGTGTACGTTGGCGTACAGTTGCATTTTTTTTTCGGACGCAGCTACCTAGACCAATCCCGTCAACGCCCACAGTAATGCGTCACCTTTATGTGATATGTATATTTGTGGCTTTGACCCGGGTGCAGGATCGTCAGCCAGTTACCTTTCACCCCGGTAGATATCCCAGCCCCGGTGCTATTTAAGGGCCACTTCGTGACCTTGCCGAGCACCCCTCACCTTTGTGCGCAGCACCCACAGCCGCCCCTTGCCATGTCGACCCCCAGCATTTATCTGAGAGCCCCAGACGCAACCCCGGGTAGCTTTGTCAAATTATTGTGGGACTTTACCTGCAGTACTATGAGCGCCACCCGTCCACCCCAGTACGAGTTGCTCAAATCGAGGATCACTCCTTCCACCTCGAAATATTGGGCAGTGGTGCACATCCCTCCCGCCTACCCAAACCAAGACCCAACGGAAGTCTCCTTCGTGGGGAAATCCATGCCGACTCCGCAGATGGCCATAGAAGCTGCTACGTACGAGGCGCTCACCCGCCTTCGATTCGCAGTGCCCTATGCCAGTGAGCGAGGGTACTATTATTTTCCGAGCCATGCAGCACCCGGAGAAGTTGCATCTTTGCTCGGTGGGCGCATCGAGAGGGATCCAGTACTGGCCAACCTTGCCCAGTACGTCATTGCCCAGGAGCGTTTAACTCAGCGAGTAATGGGTTATCTCCAGAGCCTCGCTGATTTAAATCCTCGGATCGCTATTGGCAGACCACTGAGGCCTGACCAAGAAGGGCGCACTCATCGACTGGTTAACCCGCTTCCCCCGATAGAAGAGGAGTGTGCCCCGGTGCCAGAAGCGTTTTCTCAGGACCCTGTCGCTTTACCCTTTTCTTTGTAAACGCCTCCGATGTATTTATTGTCCCAGTACTTGTATTTATGTGTTGCAGCATGTTCGTAAAAACCTTTATGCAACGGATCCAATTTTCTTTAATTCCTGTTTTGTGAGCGGTGTTGCCGCTGTTAGTTTTGTTTTAAATTATTTCTTCTCTCGCAACATGTTTTTCGAGAAGATCTCTTTTCCCCGAGTTATTGCTGCATATATGTGCTTTTTCCCGGCATAGATTTTTATTATTATTCGCGCATCATTGTTACAGCAAACTCTCAGCCACCACTCGACCATGAGCACTGTTACAAATCTCTAAGCACCTTTTTGCGCCTATCTAACCACACTCGAGGACACCACAGTCTCAGTGAGAGAGACTTGTGAGTGTTCATTCGAGCGCAAGCTGCCCCAGCACTCCGACAACAGTCAGCCCCGATGCGCGCCTAATCCACGTGATCGCCGCCACCGCGAAGAGCTAACACTCGTGCGGCAGCATCACGACGATCGTCCAGGATCATCGCGCACAGGAGCACGGAGAACCCCAGCAGCACTGCCAGGCCTCCACACACCAGGACCACATACCAGTCCGGCATTGCCTCCGCCATTAGAGCCTCGGCTCGAGCTCCTGCCAGCAGCTATGGAGAAGAAGGAAGGAGGAGTAGGAGCGAGGCCGGGTGTGAGGAAGAAGAGAGGAGGACCGCGACCGTTTTATAGCGCGAGATCGGTGTACGGTGGGCGAGGTCCACCAGCGCCACCCGTCGCTCGGCCGCCGGTGTTCGGAGGCGAGCCCGCGAGCAGTGCCGACAGCGCCCTGGCCCGCGAGGTGAGTGCACGCTGCACCGGCAGCTAGCACGCCGCGCACTACCACGGTACGGCCTCGATGCCCTACGAGCTAGGCATCGCCGGTGGAGGAAGCGCGGGAGAACGCGCGAGAGAGAAGAGAGGGCCAGAGGAAGGAGAAGAGGCCGACAGTGGGCCCTGGGCCCACCTGTCAGCCAGAGAGAGCACTGTGCTGTCGGGTGCGACCAGCGTATATTAGTAATTTAGAATTTATTCTAAATTACTGTATCCCCGTAGAAACGTCTCGTTTTTCCCTAACCGTGGATTTTTCCACACTACACCAGTGTGCCACACTGTGGTTTTACACCACTTATTGCCCTCTCACTGTAGCCGTTTTGTTTTGTGCAGTTGAAGGATTTCTTTAATAAAAACAGATTTTTATTTCAAAACAATTCTTGTTCAAAACAGCCTTTAACAAATCTCGAGGACGAGATTTTTTTCTTAAGGGGGGTAGTGTTATGACACCCCAAAATTTTGGCCTTGTTTTATTTATTAAAATGTTGCCAGGGAATAAAACTTTTCCATTATTGTCAAGTTTTACCTTTTGTGACCCTGGATTTTTACCTCAAGTAGGAAAAACCTTCAAAGGTATTGTTGGATTTGTTTACTCTCTCTTATAAAACAATTCCTCATCAGTGGATCCAAATTTGCAAGGCTTATTTTACTCAAAGCTTTATTCCTTTAAAATGATTTCTTTTGCATTTGGAGCCTGCTTTGCACTGCAACCATTTGATAAATGCTTTCAAAATTTCCACCAAAATTTGGAGATGTCATGTGATGTTTCCACATCACTTTCATGCAGAAATACCTCTTGGCCATTGGAGATTTTGAGCTCTACACCAAGTTTTCCAATCTGGTCCAGTAGGCACTTTTGCACTGCAACCCATTTAAATATTCCTCTGAAAATTCTTCCAAGTGTTTGGAGATGTCAGTGGATGCATACCATTCATCTTCAAGCAAAAACCCAGTGATGTCCCTTGGAAAATTTGAGTGGATCAGCCTCTTTTGCATTCTAGTCCAATTTGGTGATTTGTACTGCAACCATGTTTTTCTTTGCCCTAATAACCCTGAGCTTTCTCCTACTTGTAGCCCTCCCTACCAAACTCTTAAGTCCAGGAGATTGGGCTCATTGGAGGTTTTGAAGTGCATGTTCTGAACCCTTTTTCTTTCTGTCCAAAATTGGTGTTTTGCAAAACTTGCACTATCAACTTTCTGTCTTTGCCAAACTAACCTTGCCATCATCTCCTGCATCTAAAGAGACACTGATCTGGAGATTTTGGCCACTCCAAGAGTTGCCTAAGTGCATCTGGCATTCTGTCGAACACATGGTGTGCACAGTCATTTTTGGCAAGCTCTCTGGTTTGCATGGTGGACTTGAACCCCTGACCTATCCACCTTGTCCACTGAATGCCTTGCTACCCCTACCTCCATCCTGTGCAGTGCCAGCTCCACCCTCGAGCTCTAGAGCGCGCTGGCATTTCGTCGAGCAGGTGCCGTGCGTGCTCTGGGCGCGCCCAGAGCGCACGTTTTGCACGCGCGCGCACTACACCGACACGCCGCACTGCCGCGCTCAACGCGACCCGACCCTGGCTCCCTCTGCATCGCTGAGCCGCGCACTAGCCGCCCCCCTGCTCCACGATCCCTCTGGCGTCCTGCTGCACCGCTGGCCGCGCCCTTGGCGGCACGCCGGCGTCGGTAGCGGATTCCGCCGCGGACGGCGCCGCCCAAGCCACCAGCGCACGACAACTGCCTCAGAGCACAGGCCGTGCTTATCCTCCCACTCGTCGGAACGCGTTCGTCGCCGCCAAGATGCCCTGCAACTACAGCAACGGCTGTCGCCGGCGATCCTATCTTCTACCGCCACGGTCCAGCCTCGCCACGCTATATAAAGGGTCCCCGAGCCCCTCCGAGCACTCACGCGACCTCAGAACCACCCCGTAGAGCTCCCCTAGTAGTAGATTGACCGGAAAGGACCGCCCTCCCCAACTCCGGCCAGCTCGGCCGCCGCTAAGCCCCGGCGCGATTCGTCGCAACCGGCCACCCATTCGCCAATCCAGCGCCACCAAGATCCTCCCCGTAACCTTGCGGAGCTGCCCAGCTGCCCAAGCTCGATCGGAGACCACCAGAGCACGAAAGTCACTTCACCATCGTAGCTTTCCTCCGCCGCGGAGCTCGCCGCCGGCGATTCCTTCCACCTCCGCCGACCCAACGACCGCCCAGAGGACCGCCTCAGTCTTGTCGTTCCATCCCCGCCCTTGGATGCCCTCGAGGAGCCGTCGTTCGTCGCCGGCGATCGCCGGAGCCTCGCCACCGTTCGGGCACAGAGAAAGGAGGGAGAGGGAGACCAGTCAAACCTGACTAGTGGGCCCTCTGGACCCACTGTCAGTGACCCGCACGTCCGCCCTCTCTCTGGTTAAGTGAAGGCACAAAACCCCGAATGCGTTTTCCCTGCTGCGTAAGCGTATTTCCCTCGAAGCGTTTTCCTTTTTCTGGTTTTATTTTAAAAACAGAGTAGACCAAACTTTGACTGGCTATAACTTTTAAAATAATACTCCAAATGAGTTGATTCTTTTTCCTACCTCTCTCAAATTTCATCTAGTTTATTTTAAGGTTTATTTCAAAAATATTTGAGACAAGTTTTGGTACTGTGTTTGAAATATTTGTATTTGTGTATTTTGCAAAATAGGATTTTTGGAGGAAAAGGAAAGCTTCCAATAAGTGCATCCTTTGCATACTTTTGAAGGCAAGCATTTCTGAACTCTGGCATAATATTCTATTGTGGTGTTTGGATGTGATCACAACACCTTTTGACTTGGAGTGTGTGATAGTTTATGTACCGATATAGTCTCGTGCATAAGTGCACTTTGGAGTTGTTTTGGTGGTCAGCAGGTGGATACACTAGTGATTTGGGTCATCCTCGTGAGTTTCTCTTGCACACCGGTAGGAAGCCGGGAGAGTCGTGGTCTTGGGTAGACACGAGCTCGTCCCTAATCCCTCGTCGAGACGAGTATGCCCGGCATAGCTTGGTGAGGCTCGAGGAGTGATGATTTATTTCACTACTGGTGATGTGTTTGGTGGGTGCCTGGACCACCTGAGTCGGTTGTAGACCAAGTCTTGATCAATAGCTTCCTTCTTTGTCGGTACCACCACTTGTCCCTGCAGGGACAGGGTATGGTTCAGTAGGTTGTCAACCCCTGTCCAAAGCACACACCGTACAGAGAGGCCGTGATGAAGGTCCCGTGGCCACGGATTAAAGCCTGTCATTCGGTCCGGGGGCATGGGTGTTTCGGTTGTAGCCGAAGGGGATAACTTCCCCCAGTTTGCGCGCGGTATAAATTTTGTGATCCCATGCTACGTCGAGGTTGTAGCCTCCCCACTTAGAGTTTTGCTTGGCAGGTGTCGTGGGTGATTCCAGGCACTGGTGAGTTAAGCTGGTGTGTGCAGGTCGGGCGTGTTTTCAATCAAAAGACCGTAGACGGAATTAGTCCAGAGGGACTAAGTAAACCCGTTACTCGTGGAAAATGGTACTCCCTCTGCAGAGGATACATCCTGTCCGATAGTCATGTTCTTGAGTAGAAACCACAGTCTGAGTTGAGTCTTGTAACGGTGTTCGGATGGAGAACGATTCATGTAGAACTCTGTAACGGTATTCGGATGGAGATACGGCCTGACTAAATTATCGGTTTTTCGGATAGAGAAACGACTGTACTAAATTTTGTTTATGACTATGACTCGTATGGATTGTGATCTTTATTATATTTTGGACTAACCATTTATATTATGTATATTATTGAGTATCCCTGGGATGGTCCTACCTCCTGGATATCCACTGTAATTATTTTTCTTATAAGCCCTTTATGTGGTGTCGCTCAGACGCCCGACTGCGGCATTATTTTTATTTCTGCATTTTCCGCTCGAGGAGTCATTCAGACACTCGTTTGGCACCAATATTATTATTTCTGCATTTTCCGCTCGAGGAGTCATTCAGACACTCGTTTGGCACCAGTATTATTATTTCTGCATTTTCCGCTCGAGGAGTCATTCAGACACTCGTTTGGCACCAGTATTATTATTTCTGCATTTTCCGCTCGAGGAGTCATTCAGACACTCGCTTGGCACCCAGTATTTTATTTTGGTATATTTTAACCATATGTGTGCATCATGACCTTTCATATATTTCGTGGCAGATGTGTGTTTTATCTAGTTTAACTCGGAGCATGTTTAATATATTATACCCGTGTTCCTAATGTTTGCGAGTACATTCAAACGTACTCACTGGCTTGTCCCTGGCTATTGTCTTGGCCAGATTTCTCGCTCGGAGGCGAGCCACGCGGGGACAACCTCGGAACCTACGCGTCGACGATTGCAGCCTCGCGAAGATAGGAATTATCCTGGTCAGCTGTTCTTGTGGGGAAATGGAGTCCCATAGACGCAGATGTACCCAATCGCTTCCGCCCTCAACCACTAGCAAACCAAATGTTGTACTCCTAGGCCTGAATGGTCTTGTACTACATATTTTTGTACTTGCTTGGAATTCTTGTATCAAGTTGGTACCTCATCAGCTAACAGTAATCCTGGGGCTGGTGAGCACACAGGCCGTTTTTCTGGGAATTTATATCCCAAAATCCGGTCGTGACAATTCCCAACATGTTTAGCAAAACAAGAGGAATTGGGAGACAACTGTTCATCGAGAGGCTGACAGTCCCGGGCCCACCAAGTCCATGGCCTAGGTTTTGTTGTTTAACATGAGCAGCCCATGACATGTTTCAACATTTTTTGGATCCAGCAGGTATCAAGCGACCTCTGGGCCTCCCAACCTAGCTTGTCTATCTTATCAGCACCCCAAGTTATGTTTGTTTTTTCAAGACGACGCACAGATCAGTTCTATTTTTCTATAAGAATGCAAAACTGAACCTATATTTTCTATAAGAATGAAAAACTGAACCTATATTTTCTATAAGAATGCAAAACTGAACCTATATTTATATCTTATTTTATTATATATATATAATAGAAACAACATAAGGTTCCGTTAAACCTGTCGTTCGTCCAACCATTTTATAGACCTTCCCACTTCCTTTATTTTTCGTTTTCATTAATCCCATATCTGAATTTTCTCCCACTTTCCTTTTCGATGTAAACTGAGTTTTCTCCCAGTACTTTTCCCTATAACCAACTCAACTGTCCCATGTCTAGCCTAAAAAATAATAATACCCCATGTCCTATTAAATCAT
The DNA here is from genome assembly GCF_002575655.3 of Aegilops tauschii subsp. strangulata. NCBI lineage: Eukaryota > Viridiplantae > Streptophyta > Magnoliopsida > Poales > Poaceae > Aegilops > Aegilops tauschii. Next base: position 495,496,406 of record NC_053037.3, on the reverse strand, counting down.
CAAATTAAAATGATATTGTATTTCATAAGTTGAAAGTTCTTACAAAATAATAATAATAATTGTTTATATATAACTTGGCAAGTTAACTTTTTACTGACCAATGCAGTAATAGATGTGCAATCATGTGTTTATGTTTTTATAACATTTCTCCGTCCAGCCCAACATGATATTTTCACCCAGCCCAGCAAGTCCGCAGATTTCGAGAAAAATGCAAATGGGCTTTAAATTCTACAATATATATAAACGGGCTGCATAGATGCTACATCATTGTTTCACCCAGCCCACCAAATGGACTAAAAAACAAATGGGCTGGCTGACATGTGGGCCAGTAGGTCGAAGCCTAAGAAGGCGTTGGATTTACATCCAACGGCCGGCAATCTTCTTCAATCTCTCGTTTTCTTCCCCCAGCGCTGCCGGGACCGCGTCCTCCACCCTCCAGCGTCCAGCGGTGTTGTTTTGCGCGCCTCAGCGAAACGCTACCCCACCGACGGCCAGGCCATCCCTCCACTCCACACCTCCTGTTATTCTCTGTCGAGCGTAGGCCCACCCCGCACCCGAACCAGTCAAATTTCCCACTCCTCTCCGTCTGCGACTCCACTGCCGCGTCTTCCCCATCTCTGGGTCGTTCCAGTCTGGGGCCTCGCCGTCGTCCACCGCCTCGCTGCGCCTGGCGTGGCGTGGTCAACAAACGAGAGTCATCGGAAGAGGACTCTTTGTGGAGAGCCTGACGGCTGGGACCGACGAGGTCCATGGTCGCACGCAAGGACAGTTCCTCCTTATTAAGCTGTTTCCTCCCCATGACAGCTGGGACCCACCGGCTGTATCTTTGCACGGAAGGAAGTGCCTCCTTGTTATGCGAACAAACCATTCCTCCCGATGACAGCTGGGCCCCGGCAGATTTGGTGGCTGACTTGTGGGCCTACTAAGCAGACGTGTACGCAGGGCTTTGTCAACTTAATCAACAAATGATTCTAGCAGTTGTACCGTTGGATGTTAATCCAACAGTCATGCTCCTTCTTCAACCTCTGTTTTTGCTCCTGTCTCCCATGGGTGGCAGTGCTGCCGCGCACCCGAATCAGTCAAGTTTCCCACTCCTCTCCATCTGCGACTCCATTGTCGCGTCTTCCCCATCTCCAGGTCATTTCAGTCTGGGGCCTCGCCGTCGTTCACTGGCCTTGGTGCGCTCGGCACGGTGTGGTCAACATGGTCAACAACCGAGAGTCATCGAAAGATGACTGTACGTGAGGGGCTGACAGTGGGGACGCACCACGCCCATGGATGCATGCATGCAACTGCATCCTTTTTACCCTGAAAATTAATGTTTTCTCCCCCTGACTGTCGGCGTTAGCCCTCAGGTCGCCGGTCATCGCCGTTGCAGAGTACTGGCGGGTCTGCTGATGGAAGAGAGGCTTTGGCGCACCCCTACCTGGTGCGCCAAAGGTCGGATTTCAGGTTCCGGCAAAACCGTTGAGGTTCGAACACTGGGGTGCGCACGAAGATCTCTCTCTTCCTAGATCGCTCTCGCTACAATCGCAAGGCCTAGCTCGACGAGCCCAAAGAACGAGAGACACAAGAGTTTATACTGGTTCGGGCCACCAATGTGGTGTAATACCCTACTCCAGTGTGGTGTGGTGGATTGCCGCTTGGGCTGAGGATGAACAGTTACAAGGGAAGAACCACCTCCTGAGGAGAGGTGTTCTTGTGCTTGGTTAACTTGTGTGGTTGAGGATGATCTGGATCATCCGTCCCCCTCTCATGGTGGTGGCTAGTCCTATTTATAGAGGCCCTGGTCCTCTCCCCAAATATTGAGCGGGAAGGGATCCAACAATGGCCAAATTCGAAGGGAGACAACTAGTACAGGTTATCCTGACTAAAGGTGGTCTTCGCCTGACAAAGGCTCTGGTGGTGACGCCGTCTTGGGCTCCACGGTGACCTCCGTCCTGCCGTCCTGATGGTCTTGGTCTCATTGCACCGATATGGAAACCTTTGCCTGATGCCTCGGGACTCCTCGCCTGCGCTTGCGCCTTTATAACCAAAGAGGAAACGAGAACACTGCGCGTGCTGGCGCCCGCTTGGCTCTAGTCGTCATGGCTTGCGTCACAGGAACCTCGCGAGGTGTCCCTTGCCTTGATCTCTCTGCCCCTCGCGAGCCTGCCTGGTGAAGTGGACCCCAAGGAGGTCTTGTGTCGTCCGCGTCACGAGGCTTGGCCCCTCGCGATGGTCTTGAGTGTTTGTTGGTGAAGATGGGCCGTACAGGGGCGTTGGTGGAGCCACGCCTTGGGCCGCAGGCAGGCAAGTCTGGGGACCCCCGTTCCCAAGACGCCGACAGTAGCCCCCGGGCCCAAGGCGCGCTCAGACTTGGCTTCGAGGCGAAGCCAAGGGACAAGTGCGGAGTGTCACGGGCCCCAACAGCCTGTGGCCTTGCTTGACGCGTGGCGGTTGATTGGACATGGGCGGCCCCGCTTCCCCATGCAGCCTTGATATCCACCTAGCTAGGCGGCCATGGTGTCCTACACAGTTATTTCCCCATTGTTGGCGACGCACTCCCCAACTCCTCCGCTTCCTCGAAACTCGGCTTCTCCTCCCAATCCAACCCGAGCTCAGTCCTCCCCATCGCCATGGCGCCGAACCAGACGGAGAAAAGGAAGAAGCCCCTGTCCTCAGCCAGCCCGCCTCCGGCCGTCGAGCCCGCCGTCGGTCGATCGCGGGTGCTCAACCAGGAGGCCATGGGCATGGTCCGCCCTGCGCTCGCCACCAGCTTCAACAAATGGGGAAGGACGGTGGCTTAGCCAGCGTCCCGAGCTTTTGTCGATAGAACAGCCACCGAGGTCCAATTCTTCATCGACGCCCTGTGGGCCGGCGTGGTTCCTCCCTTCTCCGCCTTCTTCAACGCCGTGCTTTCCCATTACCAGATCCATATGCTGCACCTAGATCCCCAATCCGTCGCCCTTCTTGCCGTCTTCGCCTTCATCTACGAGGCCATGGTGGGCATTGCCCCCTCCTGCGCCATTTCTTCTTGCTGCACCTGACTGACCGCCTGTAGTGTTCGGGGTGCCTGAGCTTCCAGGTCGTGGCGGCTACGACCGGCTCGGGGATCGACTTTGAACTCCTGCCGTCTGTGAGCAGGTTCCGGACACGGTGGGTGTATGTGGATGTCGGAGTGCTCAGCCCCTTGCTCTCGCCTCCGTCGGCGCCCACCGCCCCCAGCTCCGGCTGGGGCCACGAGAAGCTTGTGAGCCCCCGCCTCGCCTTCGTCTGGCTCCAGTTGAAGAGGCTGAAAGATCTTGGCTTGACTGCGCCCATGGTGGTGAAGGAGTTCCTCCGATGCCGCATCGCCCCACTTGAGCGCCATTCTCAGCCGATGTGGGCCCTGTCCGTCGGCCAGGATCGCATGAGGCTTCAGGAGTCTGGGCTTCCGCTCGAGGCCCAAAGAACGGTGCTCGAGGTCCTGACGGGCGACCCCTTGTTAGCCGATATGCCATTGGAGGGCTGTCTCTTGTACTTCTGCTCAAACAGGGTGGAGTTTGTGGGGCAGATGCCCCCCATTCGATGAAAGGGGGCTGCATCCAGTCGGCCTTGAAGGGCCCCACAAGAATCATGTCTCCGTGATCCCCCTCCATGCCGCCAGCGCTGAACTCACCACGAGAGTGGATGCAGGAGGCGAGCACCACTTGAGGCTGGAGGCGCGGGTGCTGAGGCGTCGATGTCACTCGAGGCTCCCAAGAAGTCATCCCCGGGAGCCCGCGACTCTTGCCCTAGGGTGACAGCTGAGGGGGCGTCGCCATCCGCGGCTCCTAAGGACGAAACCCCCGAGGTCTCCGCAGGTTGTCGTGAGGCAGAGCCCGAGGGCTCCTCCCGGCCCAATGCTCCCGAGGTTGCTTCCTCGGGCGCCTTACCGGCCATGCCTGCGCTGGTTGCCGCATCCCATGCTTCAGCCGGCTCCGCCTGGACTTCGATGCGCTCCACAAGAGGTAAGGGTCTACGAGCTGCAGCAGAGATGCCTTCCGGCCATTGAAGCATAGGAAGTATATCGCCATAGACGAGTGAGTACCTTATCTTTTTAATTTCTTGAGTGATATTTCCCCTCCTGACAGCGGCTCCTCAGGGTCCCTCCTGCTGAGGCCGCGAAGTCTCCTGAGAAGCAACTTCCTCCTGCCTCAACTCCTTCGCTAGCCTTGGGCGTCCCAAGCCAGCGTGCCGCTCCTAACGCGATGTTGGCCGGAGGGGCAGGCTCGCCTTCCTGGCACCTCGAGGCCGCGCCATTGCCGTCTCCCCTCCGTGGCCTCGCCTGGGGTGTGGCAAGCGTGACAAGGGCTCCTCCTTTGGTTAAGGACAGCGGCTGGATGGCCTCGATCCTGGCTTCTACTTCGAGCAGCGGATCCTCACCCGTCTAGGCCTCCGCCGTGGCCCAGACGGTGATCGGGGAAGCGCCAGCCCCCAGCCCCCTGCTGGGAGAAAGCGAGGCGCTTCGGGCCCCTTCAGCTACCCTTGCTGCGGAAGACGGGCCTGGTCGTGCACTCAAGCTTGCGTGGGAGCGGAGTGTCATCCGCCACGAGCTCTTTCAGGAAGCAATGGGCGCAATGAGCCGTCTTGGCGGAGAACTCGTGGATGTTGACATGCGCCTTGAAGTCGAGGGCCTCCGGCTGGCGGAGGAATGGCATCAGCTGAAGGTGACCATCAACTTCGGGCGCCTCCAGCGTGAGCATGCCAACGCGGAGGCTGAGGCATCCCTGGCAACCTCCCGTGAAACCAGCGCCCGAGCCTTGGAAGAGGCCAGGGAGGCTGATCGTCGCCGTGCGATCGCCGAGGAGCGCAGGCGGGAGCTCCTGGCCTTGAACGCCACTTTGGAGCAGCAGGTGGAGGCGCGCAGGGCCGCCTTCGCGTCGATGAACGGGACGCCTGCCGAGGAGGAAGAGATCCAGAAGCGCGAGGAGACGCTGGCGTTGGAAGCCATGGAGCGTAGCCTCGAGCTTGAGAGGTTGGAGACGAGGGAGCGCCAGGTCGCCCAAGCAAAGGATGCCGCTAACGCGCGTGAGGCAAGGATCCAGAAGGAGATTGATAGCAGGGTGGCCGAGGCTCGCGCAGATCTCGTTGGCAGGTACGACCTGAAGCTAGAGCTCGTGGAAGCCGAAGTGTGGGCAGGACTACTGCCCTCAGGTCGGAGTTGGCTGAGGCGGAGCAGCGCGAGAAAGCTGCTACAGCCGCCCTGGTCTCAGTGCAGGCCGAGCTGGCCTCCGCCCGCGCCGAGCTGCTTTCTCTTCAGCAGCGGGTCGCCAGCGCCGAGTCCTTCACGCAGCAGAGCAGGGAGGAAGCGCTCCGACGGCAGACGCTGGAGCGCGTGCACGCCCCCATGCTCCAAAGCCTCAGGATCAAAGCCAACGCGGCGCTGGGCACCATCTGCGACGAAGATGCCCCTCATCCCCACTCGAACGATTACGCGAGTCACCTCCTTTTCATCACCGATGTGGTGACATGCCTGGAGAATCGATCCGAGAGGGATCGCGAGCTTGTTGAAGAGAGGAGCCGTGGCCTGCTCAGGTGCGTGTTCTCCCACGTCTTCAGCCACCTCCAGAACACCTACCCCAACTTCGATTTTGACGCCGCCATTGCCCCTATGCCCGAGGCCATCCGAGGCGACCTGGCGCGCTGGGTAGAGGACAATGTGGATGCTCTAGTTAGGGCCTTCACCTCTGAGGACGACGCGGTGGTGGTCGCTGCGGATGAAGGTGACGTGGTCGACGATGGTGAGGGCGATGCCGGCAATGGTGACGGTGATGACAATGACGGTGATAGCGACGCCAGCGACGCGCCTGAGGACGATCCGGAGGATGCGGTGAGCGACATGTCCAATTGAGCCCATGCTTCCTTGTCGTTGACCCTGCATGTGAAAGCTCGGGCACAGCCCTGGAAGTTGTAAGAGCATTTTGGGAGGGGAAGCCCCTCATGTAAACAGATTACTGCCTCCATTCCGTAGGCCAAGCTGGATATATGTTTTCACGACCCCGCGAGTCCCGCCGCGAGTTTGCTGCTGTAATTTACCTTAGTCAGGACAGGTTCCGTACCGGCTCGTGAGGTCGCGAGCTTTTGAGGGGCCTACCGATCCGTCTGAGAGGGCCTCGCGAGAAGCAAGCGCCAGCCATGGAAGGACGTGCGCGCAGCGCGCGTGCGCTGTGCCCAGCCCCCGCTTGCGAGGGGCTCGTGAGGGGGAGGCAGCAGATGCGAACTCCGAATCAAGGCAAGGAACCAGATCGCAAGAAATCGCATGAACGATAAAAGACACCCCCCCCCCCGCCCCGCGCACACCAATGAAAATTCAACTTCAAACTTAAATCCAAAGCCAGAAAACAGGGCTACAGAAAAGAGATAAAAAGCAAATGGCCGCGTCCGGCGCCTTGTCTAGTCTTCTGGTCTTCCACCAGCGCGGAGCATAGTGCCTCCACTAGGACGTGGGTGGGAGCCCCCGAGGCCCGAGGGCGGCACTCCGGAGACTCCGGGGCGTGTAGAGCCCCACTCATTATTACGTGAGTGTCACGAGCGGAGACCTTCACAGGCGCGAGCCTTACTTCATATCGCCAGACGAGGGGCCCGCCTTGCGCCACCCTCGACCACCGTTGGGGCATCCAGAAACCAGGACGATACCAAGGGGCAAAGGGGACGCCAGCGGCGCCCTCGGCGACCACGGGTCCTCTGTCGGGGGAAGGCTCACCGGCACCTCCCTGGCAGAGGGCCTACCTCCGGGTGACACCCTGCTCCGCGTGATGCGGGGAGGGGCCTTGCTCCCGGCTCCTTCCCTGTGGCCCCCAGTGCACTCCTCCTGGCGGAAGGGAAGCTGCCGAGCTGGGGCCACCGTCCGCTGCTGTGACCTGATCCTCCTGCGACCCATGATTAGCGTAAGCTTGCTCCTGAGAGATTAGTGGTACCCTGTAGCTGTTGTCCCCGGCATGGTCGGTGAGGCTCCCGGGCGGCTCCTGGAAGGCCTCAGCTTCTAGCGCCTCCTCCTCCTAGCCTAGCTCGAGGAACGAGCTAGGGTCATCTTCTGGCGTGTACTCCTGGTCCATCATGCGGGGCACGTAGGCCTCCGAGGCCGTCGCCTCAAAAACCTCGCCGAAGTGCCCCATGCTCCACGTCGGCCGGCCCAGCGCGCTGCCCTGAGGATGGTAGGGAGGCATCCCGCTGGGACCGTGGGTGGCAACGCTCGTGCCCGCGCCCATCGAAGGTGGCGCAGATGCGATTGGGCGTCCAGAATGCTGGTCGTGCCAGTGTCGATGAAACCTCTTGGCGCGCCAGGGGGCACGCGGGCGCGGCGAGGCCCGCCATGCGATACGGCCACGACCTGAGGCGTAAGCAGGGAGCAGAAGGGCGGTGCTCTCGTGGCCGCAGTGTCCAGTAGCTCGGCGACGCGCTCCAGCAATGCATCCCAGCCGCACTCCATCAGTCGGCACCATAGCAGCTCCCGTGCCACTGTGAGTGTGGCCCTCATGGTCTCTTGTTCCTGCCGGGTATGCGGCGGCTCGTGCGCGCCGCGGGGTAAGGGTGGACGGCGCCGAGCCACGCCGCCCGCGCCCCGCAACGCTTGGCGGCATGCATGCCGCCCGAGGCACAAGGTTGAGGTCTTCTTGAGTGGTTGACGCCGTTCGGGCTGGGCAGGGCGCCCAGTGGTCGGCGTTGCCCTCGGGTCGCCTGTCATCACCGTTGCAGAGTACTGGCGGGTCTGCTGATGGAAGAGAGGCTTTGGCGCACCCCTACCTGGCGCGCCAAATGTCGGATTTCGGGTTCCGGCAAAACCCTTGAGGTTCAAACACTGGGGTGCGCACGAAGATCTCTCTCTTTCTAGACCGCTCTCGCTACAATCGCAAGGCCTAGCTCGACGAGCCCAAAGAATGAGAGACACAAGAGTTTATACTGGTTCGGGCCACTGATGTGGTGCAATACCCTACTCCAGTGTGATGTGCTGGATTGCCGCTTGGGCTGAGGATGAACAGTTACAAGGGATGAACCCCTCGTGAGGAGAGGTGTTCTTGTGCTTGGTGAACTTGTGTGGTTGAGGATGATCTGGATCATCCGTCCCCCTCTCATGGTGGTGGCTAGTCCTATTTATAGAGGCCCTGGTCCTCTCCCCAAATATTGAGTGGGAAGTGATCCAACAACGGCCAAATTCGAAGGGAGACAACTAGTACAGGTTATCCTGACTAAAGGTGGTCTTCGCCTGCCAAAGGCTCTCGTGGTGACGCCGTCTTGGGCTCCACGGTGACCTCCGTCCTGCCGTCCTGCTGGTCTTGGTCTCATTGCACCGATATGGAAACCTTTGCCTGATGCCTCGGGACTCCTCGCCTGCGCTTGCCCCTTTAGCACCAAAGAGGAAACGAGGACACTGCGCGCACTGGTGCCCGCCTGGCTTCAGTCGTCATGGCTTGCGTCACAGGAACCTCGCGAGGTGTCCCTTGCCTTGATCTCTCCGCCCCTCGCGAGCCTGCCTGGTGAAGCTGCCCCCGAGGAGGTCTGGTGTCGTCCGCCTCGCGAGGGTCTTGAGTGTTTGCTGGTGAAGATGGGTCGTACAGGGCCGCTGGTGGAGCCACGCCGCGGGCCGCAGGCAGGCAAATCTGCGGACCCCCGTTCCCAGGACACCGACAGCGCGCACGTGTTGTAGTAGAGGCGCGCGCGTAGCATGTACACGTACGTACAACGGCCAGGGTGCAAGAAAGTAAATACGGCCACGTAAGTACATACGGGCGGGGTCTCGAATGCCTACTCACGCATATGTACGGCCAGGGCTCGTGTACATGGCTGGGTCGGAATGGAGAAACTGCGTCGTCATCGTGTTCATGGGGAGGCAACGGAATGCGTCGTGTTCATCGGGAGGCAACGGAACGCGTGTTGTTCATCGGGTGCCAACCGGCTTGGACGGAACAGCCGATGGAAACGAGGCCTGGCGTACCGCATAATGGAGGAAACGTCCTTGTGTTCGACCGGCCATGGTCGAAACAGGATCCTGTTCATCGGGAGGGGTCTGGCGTACCGCAAAACGGAGGAAACGGACCTCCTATGGTGGAAACGGGGTCCTGTTGATCGGGAGGGGTGTGGCGTACCGCAAAACGGAGGAAACGGACTTGTGTTGGAGTGCTACGGTCGAAACGGGGGTCCTGTTCATCGGGAGGGGTGTGGCGTACCGCAAAACGGGACTCCACGGGATACTGTTCATCTCCACCGTCGACTGCCTCCACGGGCTACTGTTCATCCACCGTCGACCTCCTCCAGCCTCCACCTGCGACTGTTCATCCACGAGCTCCTATTCCTCCAGCCTCCACCGCTCCTCTACCGGCTACTGTTCAACCAGCCCTCTCCACGGGGTCATGTTCAACCACCCCTCCATGGGCTACTGTTCATCCCTCCCTCCACCGGCTATTGTTCAACCAGCCCTCCACGGGGTCCTGCTCATCCAGCCTTCCACGGGGTCCTGTTCAACCAGCCCTCCATGGGGTCCTGTTCATCCACCGGCTCAATCGATCGGGGTACTATTCATCCAGCGGCAACGGCCTCTACTACCACGGGGTACTGTTCATCCAACCCCCCACCGGGAACTGTTCATCCAACCCCCCCCCCAACAACACTCACTGTTCATCCAGAGGCAGCATCGATCGGCTTCAGTTAGCAGCAGTAGCGAAGGAATCACTCGAGTTCAGCTAACAGCAAGGGATCGATCGATCGCTCGGGTTCAGTAACGCGTAGCCCGCAGTGCAATCGCTTGGGTTCAGTTAGAGCCCAACGCCTTGCTCGGGTTCAGTTAGAGCGCAACGCCTCGCACACACAAGCGTACATACGAGAGAAACGCGCATTGCTCGGCCCCCGACCACCCACCGTAACCGGGGACTCCCCCGATATTTTCCTCGCCCTCGCTTCTACCACGGTTTTCTCTGTCATGGACGGACCAAAGTTTGTCATGCAGCTGCGTCTCCGGCCCGCCCAGGACGAAAAGCCCATTTTCTGTCATGATTTTTGGTCATAGAAGTAGGAGCCCACCACATCTATGATGATACCGGGTTTTGTCACAATTATCGTCATAGAAGTGTCATAAGCATGACAGGAAAAAAATCGTTCGGCCCAAAATGTCACGGATGTGTCTTTTTTTGTAGTGTTTGAAGATAATCATAGGAGAGCTTTCATGAGTAGTTGAGAGCGTTTCATGATGATTTTCAAGTTCCTCGTACTTAACATGAAGATTTTTAATGTCTTCAATTAAGGACTGAGTTCGGGTCATTTCCGCGTCCAACAGGTCATCGCTTTTGTCTAGCAACTTTTGAATATGTTCGATAGCATTTTGTTGTTCAGTTGCAATTTTAGAAAGTATTTTGTAGCTAGGTTTAGATTCACATTCAGGGTCATCTTCAGTAGATGTTTGAAAGTAGCATCGCGTGAGTTTACCTTGGCACCTCGTGCCATGAAGCAGTAGGTGGGAGCAGAGTCATCCTCATCATTAGCATCAGCGTTGGTGACGAGGCCATTGTCTTTAGTGTTGAAGATGGACTTGGCGACATAGGCTGAAGCTAGAGCCAGGCTTGCCACGCCTGAATCGAACTCCTCCTCAGACTCCGCCTCCGCCTCCTCATAAGCAGACTCCTCCTCTAAATCCATCTCCTTGCCAACAAACGCATGAGCCTTGCTTGATGAGCTCTTCTTGTGTGATGAAGACTTTGACGAAGACTTTGAAGAAGACTTTGAGGATTTCTTCTTCTTGTTGTCATCAGAATCATATTCCTTGCTCTTCTTCTTCTTCTTGGTCTCATTGTCCCACTGTGGACACTCAGAGATGTAGTGACCAGGTTTCTTGCATTTGTGGCATGTCCTCTTCTTCTGGTCACGAGTAGAAGCTTCATCATTTCTTGAGCTGGATCTTGAAGACTTTCTGAAGCCTTTCTTCTTGGTGAACTTTTGGAACTTTTTCACAAGCATAGCAAGCTCCTTTCCAATGTGTTCAGGATCCCTAGAACTGCAGTCAGATTCTTCTTCAGATCAGGAGACAACCTTTGCCTTCAAAGCGCGAGTTCGGCCATAGTTGGGACCATAGATATCTCTCTTCTCAGATAACTGGAACTCATGTGTGTTGAGCCTCTCAAGTATGTCATACGGATCGAGAGTCTTGAAGTCAGGGCGTTCTTGAATCATCAGGGCCAGGGTGTCAAATGAATTGTCAAGTGATCTCAGGAGCATCTTGACGATTTTGTGCTTGGTGATCTCAGTGGCGCCAAGTGCGTGAAGGTCATTTGTGATATCAGTGAGGCGATCAAACGTGAGCTGGACATTCTCATTGTCGTTTCTCTTGAAGCGGTTGAAGAGGTTGCGAAGAACATCAATCCTTGAGTCTCTCTCGGTTGAGACGCCTTCATTGACCTTGGAAAGCCAGTCCCAGACTAGCTTCGCAGTTTCCAGAGCACTCACATGGCCATACTGTCCTTTGGTCAGATGACCATAGATGATGTTCTTGGCGGTCGAGTCTAGTTGAATGAACCTCTTGACATCAGCAGCGGTGACACCTTCACTGACCTTGGCAACGCCGTTCTTGACAACATACCAGAGGTCAACGTCAATGGCTTCAAGATGCATATGCATCTTATTCTTCCAGTAGGGGTAATCAGTGCCATCGAAGACAGGGCACGCAGCGGAGACTTTGATTATCCCTACAGTCGACATAGCTAAAACTCTAGGTGGTTAAACTGAATCACACAGAACAAGGGAGCACCTTGCTCTGATACCAATTGAAAGTGCTAGTTATCGACTAGAGGGGGGTGAATAGGCGATTTTTATGGAAGTCTTCAAAACACGGGGGATTTGAAGACAAACAGTAGAAATGAACCTATTGATGTGCAGTGGAAGGTAGACTACACTAGACAAGCCATAGTCAAGTAAGCAATGAAGTGAAAGCACGAAGACTATCAGCAGCTAGGTAGTATGGATCAGGATGGAAGATAGTATGAAGCCAAACAACAACCAGTCTTCACACAGTGAAGACAATCAGATCATGCAAGCAGACAATGACTTCACAAAGACAAAACTGTAAAGTAAAGAGATGGGAAGGATAGAACCAGTAGCTTGGTGAGGACAAGGATTTGGTAGACCAGTTTCCAGTTGCTGTGACAACTGTACGTCTGGTTAGGGAGGCTGAGATTCAACTCAGAAGACCGCGTCTTCACCTTATTCCCCCTGAGCTAAGAACACTTAGTCCTCGCCCAATCACTCTGATAAGTCTTCAAGGTAGACTTCCAAACCTTCACAGACTTCGTTCACTGGCAATCCACAATGGCTCTTGGATGCTCAGAGCATGACGCCTAACCGGCTGGAGGATTCACAGTCCTCAAGTGTAACAAGTCTTCAGATCACGCGGACAGAAAGACTTCAGTGATGCCAAACACTCTTTGGCTCTGGGTGTTTTGGGCTTTGTCCTCGCAAGGATCTCTCTCTCAAATGCTTCGGAGGTGGGTTGCTCTCAAACGACAAAAGTCGTGCACTAACTCTGAGCAGCCACCAATTTATGGTGTAGGGGGTGGGCTATTTATAGTCAGGAGGCAACACAACCTGATTTGTCCGAAATGGCCCTGGGTCACTAAGGAACTGACACGTGTCCAACGGTCAGATTTCAAACACACGCGGCAGCTTGACTTGGGCTACAAGTAAAGCTGACTCATCCAGCTCTGGATAAGATTTGCTCACATTGTCTTCGCTCAAAGACATAGGATTTGGTTGAGCATCACATCAGTCACTCTGACATTGTTCACTTGGACCCCACTTAACAGTACGGTGGTTCCTATGACTCGACAGAGAAGAAACGTAAATTACGAAACAACTATGTCTTCATACTCCATAGTCTTCACGTGAATGTCTTCTCATGTCATAATGTTCACTGTGAATATCTTCACAGACCACCATTGTCTTCAATGTCTTCACACATTTTTAGGGGTCATCTCTGGTAGGGAAACCAAATCAATATGGGACTACTACCCGTGTTATCCTACAATTCTCACAAACACATTAGTCCCTCAACCAAGTTTGTCGTCAATACTCCAAAACCAACTAGGGGTGGCACTAGATGCACTTACAGTAGTAGCATAATTTCTTTGAGCAATGTCTAGAGTTTTACTAGCATAATGGATTACATTAAGTTTCTTATCAACTCTTTGTCCTAGAACAGCACCAACAGCATAATCACTAGCATCGCACATAATTTCAAAAGGCAAGTTCCAATCAGGTGGTGGAACAATAGGTGTGCAGAAATTAAGGCTTTCTTGAGTGTTTCAAAGGCTTCTAGACAATCATCATCAAAAACAAAAGGAATATCCTTTTGCAAGAGACTAGTAAGAGGCCTAGCAATTTTTGAAAAGTCTTTGATAAATCTCCTATAGAAACCAGCATGACCTAAGAAACTACGAATACCTTTTATATCTTTAGGACATAGCATTTTCTCAATTGTGTCAACCTTAGCTTTGTCCAGTTCAATACCCCTTTCAGAAATTTTATGACCCAAGACAATGCCTTCATTAACCATAAAGTGGCGCTTCTCCCAATTCAAGACAAGATTTGTTTGTTCACATCTCTACAAAACTCGATCAAGATTGCTTAAATAATCATCAAAATACTTCCCATAAACAGAAAAGTCATCCATGAAAACCTCAACAATCTTTTCACAAAAGTCAGAGAATATAGCACTCATACATCTTTGAAAGGTGGCAGGTGCATTACATAAACCAAAATGCATATGTCTATAAGCATAAGTTCCAAAGGGACAAGTAAAAGTGGTCTTTTCTTGATCAGGTTGAGAAACAGGTATATGTGAAAAACCAAAATATCCATCAAGGAAGCAAAAATGTGTGTGCTTAGATAATCTTTCAAGCATTTGATCAATAAAAGGCAGAGGGTAATGATCTTTCCTAGTTGCTTTGTTTAATTTTCTAAAATCAATTACCATTCTATAGCCTGTATCAATTCTTTGCGGAATAAGTTCATTCTTATCATTAGGAACAACAGTAATACCTCCTTTCTTAGGGACACAATGAACAGGACTTACCCATCTACTATCAGCTATAGGATAGATTATACCTACTTCCAGAAGTTTTAATATTTCCGTTCTTACCACTTCTTTCATCTTCGGGTTTAACCGATGTTGGTGATCAACAATGGGTTTAACATCAGGTTCCATATTAATTTTGTGCTGACATAGAGTGGGACTAATGCCCTTTAAATCATCAAGAGTATATCCAATAGCAGCTTGGTGCTTCCTTAGAACTTTCAATAATCTTTCTTCTTCATGTTCTGAAAGGTTAGCACTAATAATAATAGAATATATCCTCTTTTCATCAAGATAAGCATATTTCAATGTGTCTGGCAATTGTTTTAATTCAAACACAGGATCACCTTTAGGTGGAGGAGGACCTACTAGAGTTTCAATAGGCAAATTGTGTTTAACCAGAGGAAGTTGTTCAAAGAAAATTTTATCTATTTCATTTCTTTCATGCATATGTAAATCATTTTCCTGGTCTAGCAAATATTGTTCTAAAGGATCAGTAGGTGGTACAGCAATAGAAGCAAGACCAATTAATTCATCGTTACTAGGCAATTCTTTTTCATGAAGCTTTCTACTAAACTTGGAAAAATTAAATTCATGAGACTCATCACCAAAATTAACACCAACAGTTTGCTTCTCACAATCTATTCTAGCATTAACGGTGTTCAAGAAAGGTCTACCAAAGATAATGGGACAAAAGTCATCTTGTGGGGAACCAAGAACAAGAAAATCAGTAGGGTATTTAATTTTCCCACACAAGACTTCAACATCTCTAACAACCCCAATTGGTGATATGGTGTCTCTATTGGCAAGTTTAATAGTAACATCTATGTCTTCTATCTCTGCGGGTGCTATGTCATTCATAATTTCTTGATATAAGGTGTAAGGAATAGCACTCACACTAGCACCTATGTCACATAAACCATGATAAGAGTGATCTCCTATTTTAACTGAGATGACAGGCATGCCAACAACATGTCTATGTTTATCTTTTTTATCAGGTTTGGCAATTCTAGCAGCTTCTTCACAAAAGTAAATAACATGCCCATCCATATCTTCTTCTAAGAGATCTTTAACCATAGCAATACTAGGTTCTACTTTAATTTGTTCATCAGATTTAGGTGTTCTAATATAGCTTTTGTTAACCACAGTTGAAACTTTAGCATGTTCCTTTATCCTAACAGGGAAAGGTGCTTTCTCTATATAAGCAGAAGGAACAACTGGATCAACATTATAAAGTATAGTTTCTTCTTTAACCGGTACCGGTTCTTTAGTTTCTTTTTTAATAGGTGGGTGATATTTAAACCACTTCTCTTTGGGGAGTTCAACATGAGTAGCAAATGATTCACAAAAGGAGGCTACTATCTCAGAGTCAAGTCCATATTTAGTGCTAAACTTTTGAAAAGCATCGGTATCCATAAAAGATTTAACACAATCATACTTAAGTTTAATAACTGACTCTTTACCTTCGTCGAGTTCCCAATCTTCAGAGTTGCGTATAATTCTTTCCAAAACATCCCACCGGAATTCAATAGTCTTCTTCATAAAAGAACCAGCACAAGAAGTATCAAGCATGGTTTGATCATTACGAGAAAGCCAAGCATAAAAATTCTGGATAATAATTTCTCTTGAGAGCTCATGATTGGGGCATGAACATCACATTGACTTAAGCCTCCCCAAAGCTAGAGCGATACTTTCTCCTTCACGAGGCCAAAAATTATATATATAATTCTGATCACGATGAACAAGATGCATAGGATAAACATTTTGGTGGAACTCCAATTTTAATCGATTCCAAGTCCAAGATCCAATATCATCGCATAGCCTATACCATGCCAATGCTTGTCCCTTCAAAGATAAAGAGAAAACCTTTTTCATAACTTCATCCCTGGGTAAACCTGCAAGCTTAAACAATCCACAAATTTGTTCTACATATATTAAGTGCATATCAGGATGTTCGGTTCCATCTCCTGCATAAGGATTAGCTAGCGGTTGTTCTATCATACCCGAAGGAATTTCATATTCAATATTTTCAGTAGGTGCAGTAGGTTGAGGGGTAACTAATTGTGGTTCCGAACAAGGTGAAGATACCCCGAACAAACCCTTCAAAGGATTTTTTCCATAGTAACAAGTGACAACAAATTTCAGCACACTATATAAATGTTTACTTACCAAATTCCACTTATCAAAGGCGCTTCACTCCCCGGCAACGGCGCCAGAAAATATCCTTGATGACCCACAAGTATAGGGGGTCAATTGTAGCTCTTTTCGATAAGAGTGTCGAACCCAACGAGGAGTAGAAGGAAATGACAAGTGGTTTTCAGCAAGGTGATGTCTGCAAGTGCTGAAATTATAAGTAGCAGAGTAGTTTGATTGCAATGTAATTTGTAACGAGCAAGTAACGATAGTAGTAGCAAAAGTGCAGCAAGGTAGCCCAATCCTTTTGAGGCAAAGGACAGGCAAAATGGTCTCTTATGATAAGCAAAGCGTTCTTGAGGGTACACGGGATTTTCATCTAGTCACTTTCACCATGTTGGTTTGATTCGTGTTCGGTACTTTGATAATTTGATATGTGGGTGGACCGGTGCTTAGGTGCTGTTCTTACTTGAACAAACCTCCTACTTATGATTAACCCTCCCGCAAGCATCCGCAACTACGAGAAAAGTATTAAGAATAAATTCTAACCATAGCATTAAACTTTTGGATCCAATCGGTCCCTTACGGAATAGCGCATAAACTGAGGTTTAAGCTTCTGTCACTCTCGCAACCCATCATCTAATTGCTACTCCACAATGCATTCCCTTAGGCCCAACTATGGTGAAGTTTCATGTAGTCGACGTTCACATGACACCACTAAGGGAATCACAACATACATACTATCAAAATATCGAACACATATCAGGTTCACATGATTACTTGCAACATGATTTCTCCCGTGATCTCAAGAACAAAAGTAACTACTCACAAATGATAAACATGCTCATGATCAGAGGAGTATTAAATAGCATATTGGATCTGAACATATAATCTTCCACCAAATAAACCATATGGTAATCAACTACAAGATGTAATCAACACTACTAGTCACCCACAAGCACCAACCTATAGTTCCGGTAACAAGATTGAACACAAGAGATGAACTAGGTTTTGAGATGAGATGGTGTTGTTGAAGATGTTGATGGAGATTGCCCTCCCCAAGATGGGAGAGTTGTTGGTGATGATGATGACGATGATTTCCCCCTTCGGGAGGGAAGTTCCCCCCGTAGAATCGCTCCACCGGAGGGCAAAAGTGCTCCTGCCCAAGTTCCGCCTCGAGGCGGCGGCACTCCGTCCCGAAAGTCCTCTCATTATTTTTTCTATGTCAAAATGACCTATATACCAGAAGATGGGCACCGGAGGTGGGCCTGGGTGAGCATAACCCACCAGGGCGCGCCTGGGCTCCCAGGCGCGCCCAGGTGGGTTGTGCCCACCTGGTGGGGCCCCTTTGGTAGTTATTTGGTCCAATAATTCTCAAATATTCCATAAAAAATCCTCGTGAAGTTTCAGCTCATTTGTAGTTGTGCAAAATAGGTAGCCTGACTTAGCTTTTTCAGGTCCAGATTTCCAGCTGCCGGAATTCTCCCTCTTTGTGTATACCTTGCATATTATGAGAGAAAAGGCATTAGATTTACTCCAAAAAACATTATTATGGATAAAAACATTATAAATAACAGTAAGAAAACATGATGCAAAATGGACGTATCAGGGATGTGGTCGGAGTAGGTGGCACCGTCACCACTTCCCCCACGGCCGACATGGGAGCAGGAGACATCGGAGGAGAGCAGCATCAGCAACACCCCGACGGCCACGCTCCACAAGGTTTGGGTCGAGGGGCTACTCCATCTGCGCCCCTTTCTCTCGCCGACGGGCACAGCCGCAGCAACGGCGCTCGGACCGGGGCGAATCGCCGCCCTCCAGCCGCTCCCACCACGGGTGCGACCAAGCACGTGCACCTCCCATGGGACGGGTCGACCAAGCCGCTGCGCCCGGCGGAGCCACTGTCCCTCCAGCGCCTTTGCCGCACCACCATGACATACATGTGGTCGCCCCACAGCAGCGGGGGCGCAGTGCTGCCGCCGCTGGCACCGTTAGGAGCCGAGCGACAGTGTGATCGACTTCATCATCACCCATGCCAAGTACAGCCTCGGAGGCCATGGCGCGGGCTCAGCTGCTACAGAGGTTTCTGCTAGCGGCCGAGCAGATGGACGAATGGCGTGCCACCATTCAAAGTCTGCTCGGTTTCGCCGAAGCTGGGGGCTCACGGCGAGCTGACCCGCCGCGGCCTCCCCAAGCAACAGCAATGGCTCATGCTGCTGACCGTACGGAGGGAGCCGTCCCCACAGTGCAGTCCCTGCCACGGCAGCTAGCGTGAGCGCGACAGAATCAAGACCTCAACGATGTTTCGATGGCCTCTCCTGACCCTCGAGCGCGTCCAGGCCAACGACGAGCCCTAGAGGATAGGCAGAGAGGAGACACGCGCGTCGTTGCCGAGCAACGACGCGACGACCTCCGCCGAACCGATGGTTATGGTGGCTCAGATGTCGACGAGCCCGCGCTCGGTATTGGCGGGTGCCTACCTTTCGAGGTTGGCTGCCCTGCCTTTACCCGTGAGCTGCGGCAAGTCTGTTGGCCGTCCATTCGCACGTTCAAGCCAAAGATACCTGAGAAGTACGACGGGAGGCAGAACCCAGCAGAGTTCCTGAGCATCTACACCATCAATGTTCAGGCTGCCGGGGGAAGAGATGAGAAGGTGTTCGCCAACTACTTCCCTTTGGCTCTCAAGTCCAATGTGAGGTCTTGGCTCATGCACCTACTGGAGAACTCCATTTCGTCGTGGGAAGACCTGTGCCATGAGTTCATCGGTGCCTTCACCGGTGGCCACCAAGAGCCGGGCCGACCCAGCGACTTGCAGCTTCTCCAACAGAAGGAAGGAGAAACACTCTGTAAGTATTTACAGAGATTCAGCAAAGTTCATAGAAACATCCCAAATATCCATCCGGCAGCCATGATAGCCGCCTTTCAGTCCAATGTGTGCAACCACCGGATTCGTTCCAAGATGAATGTGCGGTTGCCCAAGACTGTGAAGGAGCTTCAAACATTGGTGGATAAGTGTGCTTTGATGGAGGAGGGAAGAAAGTTGCCCAGAGAGGAAGATTGAACCAATGTTCATTCAGAGGATGATGATGAATCAACCAGTCAAAAGAAGAGTAAGAAGCGCAATAAGAAGCAGAGGGATAAGGCAGTGATGACTGTTGAAGGATAGGGTACGCCTAGTACTGGCAAGAAGGCCAAAGCTGAGGGCCCCAGCAAGGAAGCTGCCGTGTGCACTGACTGCCGGGAAGCCGCTGCTGCCGAGAAAGCCGGGAAAGGTGACGGGTCGTATTGCAAGATTCATCAGACCAATGGCCACGATCTTCAAGAGTGTTATCAGGTTGAGCAGCTTGTCAAAAGGCAGAGAGCAGAGTATGAGAAGCGTGACAAGGAAAAGGGTCAGAATGTTGCTGGCGGTAAGGGTCGAGGTGGTGAAGTAAATCGCCCCGGCAAACCCCTTCGGAACCAAGGAAAGCCCGCCAGAGGTCAAGAGAAGGAAGCCTGTGATGATGAGAGTGATGGAGGGGATGAAGAGGAAACCAGTGATCAAGAGTTTCAGAAGGCCACTAACGCCCTGTGCATTGATGGGGGTGCATCTCTGCACACCTCTCATCGCCAACTCAAGCGTTGGGCGCGAGAAGTCAATGACGTAGAACTAGCGCACGAGGCCCGGAAGCCGCTCAAATGGTCCCGTACGCCCATCATCTTTGACGAGGAGGATCATCCTAGCCGTACCACTGTGGTAGGGTGTTTTCCATTGTTGGTCTCCCCAACAATTCGCAACCTCAAGGTCACAAAGATGTTGGTGGACGGCAGGGCCGGATTGAATCTGATTTCCCCAGCAGTTATTAGCAAGCTTCAGATAGCAGAGGAAGAGCTAGAGGTTACCGGCACATTTCAAGGAGTTAATCCCGGCAGGAGCCATCCTAAGGGAAATATCACGTTGCCGGTAACGTTTGGGGGAGAACTGAACTACCGGATTGAGAGGATTGTGTTTGATGTGGTCGATCTCCCCCTGCCATACAATGGGATTCTTGGACGCCCGGCTCTGGCTAAATTCATGGTAGCATCCCACTATGCCTACAACACCTTGAAGATGCCTAGGCCATTGGGAGTCATCACCATCCCATTAGATGAGAAGGATGCAATCATTTGTGTGGACAAGATGTACCGGGACGCGGTCGCGGCAGAGGCAGCGGCAACAGAAGCTCTCGCCAAGGAAAGCAAAGGAAAGAAGAGGGATTGTAGGGACTCCGGCAAAGAGTCCGGGAAGCGTGCCCCCATCGAGTGCACAGCACCCGTTGCTGACGTGCCGGAGTGTTCCAACAGCAAGAGATCTAAGGTCGCTGCACCCCAAGTGAAGAAGGTCCCGGCAGGGCTAGCTGGCGTTGATGGTACTTTCACTATCAGCGCCACCCTCGATGACAAATAGGAAAGCGCGCCCGTTGCCTTCCTGCGGGCGAATATCAATGTGTTTGCCTGGCAACCATCTGATATCCCTGGTGTTCCTAGGGAGGTAATCGAGCACCACCTTGCTGTCTGCCCACATGCCCGACCTGTCAAGCAGAAAGTCCGAAAGCAGGCCTTGGAGAGGCAACAGTTCATTGTGGAAGAGATCAAGAAACTTGAGCCAGCTGGTTTGGCCAGAGGAGTGTTGCATCCCACGTGGTTGGCAAATCCAGTGGTGGTCTGGAAGGCTAACGGGAAGTGGAGGCTTTGCATAGATTTCACAGATCTCAACAAGGCTTGCCCGAAGGTCCTGTTTCCCTTGTCGTGTATCGATCAGATTGTGGATTCCACTTCAGGTTCTGATTTGCTCTCCTTTCTGGATGCATATTCTGGGTATCACCAGATCTTCATGTCCAAGGAAGATGAAGAGAAGACATCGTTCATCACTCCGTGTGGTACGTACTGCTTTGTTCGCATGCCATTCGGATTAAAGAGTGTCGGGTCTACTTTTGCAAGGGCAGTCCAGATTGGTTTTGAGCCACAGCTGCACAGAAACATAGAAACCTATATGGATGATATTGTGGTCAAGACCAAGGATAAGGCCACCCTTATTCAAGATTTGGAGGAGACATTTGCTAACCTACGCAAGATCAATTTGAAGCTCAAATCGGAGAAGTGTGTATTTGGTGTTCCCTCCGGCAAGTTGCTTGGGTTCTTTGTGTCCCATCGCGGGATTGAAGCCATCCCCGACAAGATCAAAGCTATCGAGCAGATCCAAGCACCAAGGACAGTTAAGGATGTGAGGCATCTGATAGGATGCGTTGCCGCGCTGAGCATATTCATCTCCAAGTCTGCCGAGCGTGCCCTGCCGTTCTTCAAAGTTTTGAAGAAGGCAGGGCCCATGAAGTGGACCCCGGAAGTAGATGCAGCTTTGCAAGAGTTGAAGCCCTACTTGTCCTTTGTGCCTACCTTGGTTGCACCCAAACCCCAGGAGTCGTTGCTGCTGTACTTAGTGGCAACCAACCAAGTGGTCAGTGTAGCCTTGGTAACGCAGCGAGAAGTGGGTGAGGCAGAGAGTGAGCAGGGACCGGCAGAGTCAGAGAAGGATCAGGACAGCAATGAGCACGGCAACGAGAGCAACCCCAAGGACGCGGCAAGGAAGAAAGTGGTGCAGCGCCCAGTGTACTTCATCAGATCCTTGTTACAGGGGGCTAGATCGAGGTACTCTGGCGTGCAAAAGTTGATTTTTGGTCTCATCATGGCCTCAAGGAAATTGCGCCACTACTTCCAAGCCCACGAGATCACGGTTGTCACTCGTTTCCCGTTGCGAAGGATACTCCGAAACCCTGAGGCTACCAGCAGAATAGTGGAGTGGGCTTTGGAGTTATCCAGTTTTGGTTTGAAGTTTGAGAGCACATCAACTATTCAGAGCAGGGCACTGGCAGAATTTATTGTAGAATGGACGCCAACCCCTGATGAGGAAGTGACAGAGATAGTTATCCCCGGCAGGAATCGCCCCAAGAATGGATTATGTATTTTGATGGTGCTTTTTCCCTACAAGGTGCAGGAGCTGACGTGCTCATTGTCGCCCCGTCCAGGGAGCACTTGAAGTACGTCGTCCAAATGCATTTTACCGGGAAGAAGCAAGCAACAATACAGCAGAGTATGAAGGGCTCCTTGCTGGACTCGGAATTGCATCTGAATTGGGAATTAAGAAGCTGATCATTCGAGGAGATTCATAGCTTGTGGTGAGACAAGTCAACAAGGATTACCAAAGTCCATTGATGTTGGCATACATCGAGGAAGTGAGGAGATTGGAGGAACGCTTTGACGGATTGCAAACATAGCATGTACCCCGTGCGGAAAACAGCGTAGTTGATCATCTGTCAAAGTGTGTTGCACAGAAGCTTCCTGTGGAACTAGGGACTTTTGTTCTCCATCTCACTCAGCCCTCCGTATCCCCAGCAACAATGGCCCGGAAAAGGAGAAAGTTGGACTCCGGTAAGCCTCTCCTGGTAGAGCCGTCCGCTCCTGGCAGAGACCCTACCGAAAACAACTCCTCACAGCCTACCGGACCACACCCTCCAGCCAGCCCATGGACACCGCGAAGGAGGCATGTGCTCCCGCAGCAAAGGAGGTGCCGCTAGTCCTCGTTGCCGAGCCCCAGGCTCCAACTTGGGCCGGGCACATTGTTCGCTTCCTCCAAACCGGAGAGCTTCTTGGCGACCAAGATGAAGCTGAAAATGTAGCCCGGAGGGCCAGTATGTATCAGTTTGTCAATGACACTCTGTACAGAAGGAGGCCCAACGGTGTGAAATTGAAGTGTGTATGCCGGGAAGAAGGAAAGGAACTGCTGGCCGAGATACACAAAGGCATGTGCGGCTCCCACATTGGATCAAGGACATTAGTTGGGAAAGCATTTCGGCAAGGATTCTATTGGCCCACGGCCCTCCAAGATGTGGTCGAGCTAGTCACCAAGTGTGAAGCCTGCCAGTTCCATTCCATGAAAACCCACCTGCCTGCCCAAGCTCTTCAAACAATCCTTTATCATGGCCATTTTCGGTCTGGGGGCTCAATATCCTCGGCCCCTTCCCCCGAGCAAATGGGGGCTTTGAATTCTTGTTCGTTGCTATCGACAAGTTTACAAAGTGGCCGGAAGTGACTGCCGTGAGAAAGATGACTGCTCAGTCAGCTATCAAGTTCTTGAAAGAATTGGTGTGTCGTTTTGGAGTTCCGGCAAGGATCATTACCGACAACGGCACCCAGTTCATGAGCCGCGCCTTCATGCAATATGTTCATGCCCTCGGATGCAAGATCTCACTTGCCTCTGTGGCACACCCCCGGAGCAATGGACAAGCTGAGAGGGAAAACGCTGAAGTGTTGCATGGACTCAAGAAAGAACCTTTGATACGCTACAGAAGCACGGCAGGCGGTGGATCGAGGAGCTGCCGATAGTTCTCTGGTCCCTCAGAACGACACCAAACCGAGCTACCGGGCAGACTCCCTTCTCCCTGGTCTACGGGGCAGAAGCGGTTATCCCCACGGAACTCATTTACGGGTCACCTCGAGTGCTTGCCTACGATGAAGTAGCGCAAGATCAGCACCAGTGTGACGACGCTGTGCTACTCGAGGAGAACCGTCTCCGGGCTGCTACGCGTGTTGCACGCTATCCGCAAGCCCTGCGTGGCTATCATATCCGCAAGGTTCACGCCTGGTGTTTTGAGGAAGGTGACCTTGTCCTTAGGTGCATTCAGTCCACCAAGGGTACAAACAAGTTGTCACCAAAGTGGGAAGGCCCTTACCGGGTAGTACGAGTCACCAGACCTGCCGCAGTCCGTCTGGAGACCGGAGATGGCATTCAGTTGCAAAACTCATGGAATATTGAGCATCTCCGCAAGTTCTACCCGTAAGGTGCGGCTATCGGGCCCTGCCCGGCAGCCACCCTTTTGTATAGTCCTTGCCTCAGCTGCATGTAACCCCTTGTACAAAGTCGGGGTGATGACCCCGTGCAAGAGAAAATAAAGAAGCGCTATGGGGAGGCCGACCAAGATTGCATGCATGCATGAGCATTCCAAGATCACTGCATAAGCATTTCATGAGCATTTGCATATGCATATAGATAGGGTTGCATCCTGCATTCATTCCCATCTGCATAAAGTTGCAGGTTCCTGCCGTGAACTTGGCTTTGACAAGGAGTTGAGAAGATTGCCCGGCACTGCGACACCCGGCAAGCCAAATAGATAAGTTCTACCTCCTGTCCGTTAGTGTTCTGTAAGCTATAACCTGTGCATAAGAAAACCTCGCCACACTTTTGAGACTTAGGTGCTCCCATCCTTGACTCGAATGTTGCTTCGAACAGGATGGTTGTAGTGGCTTTTGGTAAAAAGAAGTTGGCGGGGGGCTGGTCCCTTTTTCTGTAACCAGGAAGATGTGGCTCTCCGGCAGACAAAAAGGGTACCGGCAGGATAGCCTGCTGGGGAAGACTCGTTTATTTACATTAAAGAGGCACCTCCCTCTGCATGGACATACACATGCACGGGTTCCCGACAAGGTTCTTGTTTTTCATTAGTACGCTGATACAAGTACAAGCATTATAGAACACAAACATGGACTCGAGAGATTACATTATTTGAATTAAAATATGGCAAGTGCCTACAGGTTTAAGATTGAAAAAGATAAGTGCCCCGTGATGCCCTTTCTTGTCCCTCTCCTTCTAGGCACGGCTGTCAAGGCGAGGAGAGCAAAAGGAGCACCTGGGCAGGAGCCTAGCCCACCCCCCTCGGGCTCCAGGAGAGGTAGCCCGACGGGGACGGGAGCACCGGGGAATGCGTCGATGGAGAGCACGGCGGTGGCGACCCGTCGACCACCACCACCAGGGCCAGCAGGACACGGCAGGGCTAATGGAGCTACATCCTGAGAGGAAGCCTGCTGGGGTCCTGCTGGAAGACTGCTGGAGGAGCCCGGGAGCACCATCCCCACCTCTGCGTCCAACTCCCCGGCAAATCGCACTTCCGGGAAGGAGATGCGGATGCAGATGATGGTGCTGCCACCTGATGAAGATGGTGCGGGCGACGATCAGCCGGACTCAGAGTCGTCGCTCCCCCGCCCGCTGCCGTCGTCATTGCCGTCACTGTCCTCCTCGTCACTTCCACTCGAGGAGGAGCTTTCGTCGTCGGTCAAGCTCTCCGCGCAGCACCCTAAGCGACCTCCCGAGCGCCCGAAGATCTTGACGGAGAGAAGGCCGCTCTCCATTAATTTGAACTGGAGAACGTGCCCCTCCTAGAAGCCGTGGGCACGGGCGGAAGTCTTCCAGCCACGGCGGAGGTACATGACATGAGGGGCAGGGAAGTCAACATCAACCCACATGCTGCCATTCCCGCAGCCTCTCATGTGCAACCTCAGAGCGCGTGGTTGTTTGATACGTCTCCAACGTATCTCTATTTTTTTATTGTTCCATGCTGCTATATTATTAATCTTGGATGTTTTATAATCATTTTATAGTCATTTTATATCATTTTTTGGTACTAACCTATTGGCATAGTGCCAAGTGCCAGTTGCTATTTTTTGCATGTTTTTTACATCGCAGGAAGTCAATATCAGACGGAGTCCAAATGCAACGAAACTTCACGGAGATTTTTTGGGACCAGAAGACACATAATGGGCCCTGGCTACGCCTGGCGGGTGCTCCGAGGAGAGCACAACCCACCAGGGCATGCCCTAGTGGGTTGTGCCCACCTCGGGTGCCCCCCGGACCGCCTCTTTGCTCTATAAATACCCCAATATTCCCAAAACCCTAGGGGAGTCGACGAAATATTGATCCAGCCGCGGCAGAGTCCAGAACCACCAAATCCAATCTAGACACCATCTCGGATGGGGTTCACCACCTCCATTGGTGCCTCTCCGATGATGCGTGAGTAGTTCTTTGTAGACCTTTGGGTCCGTAGTTAGTAGCTAGATGGCTTGCTCTCTCTCGCTAAATTCTCAATACAATGGTCTTTTGGAGATCCATATGATGTAACTCTTTTTGCGGTGTGTTTGTTGGGATCTGATAAACTTTGAGTTTATGATCAGTTATATCTTTTTATATCCATGAAAGTATTTGAGTTTCCTTGATCTCTTTTATGCATGATCTCTTATAGCCTCGTATTTCTTCTTTGATATTTGGGTTTTGTTTGGCCAACTTGATCTATTTATCTTGCAATGGGAAGAGGTGCTTTGTAGTGGGTTCGATCTTATGGTGCTTGATCCCAGTGACAGAAGGGGAACCTACACGTATGTATCGTTGCTACTAAGGATAAAATGATGGGGTCTATCTCTACATAGATAGATCTTGTCTACATCATGTCATCGTTCTTACTGCATTACTCCGTCTTTCCATGAACTTAATACACTAGATGCATGCTGGATAGCGGTCGATGTGTGGAGTAATAGTAGTAGATGCAGGCAGGAGTCGGTCTACTAATCTTGGACGTGATGCCTATATAATGATCATTGCCTGGATATCGTCATGATTATTTGAAGTTCTATCAATTTCCCAACAGTAATTTGTTCACCCACCGTTTGCTATTTTTCTCGAGAGAAGCCACTAGTGAAACCTATGGCCCCCGGGTCTCTTTCTCATATATTTGCCTTCCTATGAAGCATATGACAAGCACATTTAATTCTAACCCACTTCCTATGCATAGGGATTTTGTGAGGAAACAACTTATGGGAACAAGAATCAACTTGCATAGGAAGGTAAAACAAGCATAACTTCAAGATTTTAAGCACATAGAGAGGAAGCTTGATATTATTGCAATTCCTACAAGCATACATTCCTCCCTCATAATAATTTTCAGTAGCATCATGAATGAATTCAACAATATAACCAGCACCTAAATCATTCTTTTCATGATCTACTTGCATAGAAATTTTACTACTCTCCACATAAGCAAAACTCTTCTCATTCGGAATAGTGGGAGTATCATAAGAGACTTGAATACTATAAATTGTTTCCACATTAAAAGAGTAATGTTCAGAAAAAGGGTAATCATAATCATGACAAGTTTTATAAATATAATCATCACTACTTTTTATAGCATAAGTTTCATCCCAATAATCATCATAAGTAGCAACTTTGTTCTCATCATAATCGATTGAAACCTCTTCCAAGATAGTGGAATCATCACTAAATAAAGTCATGACCTCTCCAAATCCACTTTCATAATTATCACAATAAGATTCAACATCCTCCAATATTGTGGGATCACTACTTCCTAAAGTTGACACTCTTCCAAACCCACTTTCATCAAAATAATTATCATAAGTAGGAGGCATGATATCATCATTATTAATTTGCATATCAAAACTTGGGAGGCTAAAAATATCATCTTCATTAAACGTAGCATCCCCAAGCTTGGGACAAACATTAATTGCAGCAAATATATTCTCAAAAACATCATCTTCATCAAACATAGCATCCCCAAGCTTGGGCCTTTTCACATCATAAGCATAATCACTCTCATCATTAATAGTATGGATAGCACCAATAGTATAGCAATTATCATATTCTTCCAAGCAAGTGCCAAAATGATTTTCAAGATCATAAGAAGTATCATTATCTTCCCAATCATAATCATCACAACAAGCAATAGGCATAACGAGATCATCATCAAGTGCATCATCTTCCACAATTATTTTTGATTCATTTTCATGAGGCACAACAAAAATAGGAGTAACATTATTTGGGAGGGATACCTTTTTACCTCTCTTCCTTTTTCTTTTCTTCTTCTTCACAACATCATGTGTGGGTTCAATCCTCTTTTTGGAGCTCCTTATTAATGAGATTGGTTGAATAGAAGGCTCCTCCTCATTACCTGATTCATCATAAGAAATAATAGGAGGATATTGGGAAGTCTCTTCCCTTTCATTAGTATTTTCTTCATCTTCTATTTGTTTTCTTTTCTTTATGTAATTGGCAATATAAGGATTTTCAATGCAATTCACCGCACAATACATATAAATTTCTTCTAGATCAAAATGAAGAACTCTATCAAGGGCAAATTCTGGAATATCCTTAGTTATACGTTTCATTTCTTCATAACCCAAGAGCAAACTAAGTTCATTATGATGTGCAAGGGAAATCAAGTCATCACAATTTTTGGACACGATACGATCATGAAACAATTTGCATTGGGTACTGAAATGATCATGTTCATTGCAAAGTTCACAAGTACGGCTAAGAAAATTTAAATTTTCAGCACAAACATCTAGCCTTTCTTGCAACCATTTAGTTTCTAAATGCTTATGCCTCTTGCAATATTTATCTTCCTTATTTGGTGTGTACATGCAAACCCAATGTAGTCCACAAAAATTGACATGTTTATAGGAGACATTTTCATCATAACTAGTGCAATAATCATTAGTACTATGGATATTCAAGGAGTTCATACTAACATTGCAATCATGCTCATCATTCAAAGATTTAGTGCCAAACATTTTAATGCATTCTTCTTCTAACACTTTGGCACAATTTTCTTTTCCATCATACTCACAAAAGATATTAAAAAGATGAAGCGTATGAGGAAAACTCAATTCCATTTTTTTGTAGTTTTCTTTTATAAACTAAACTAGTGATAAAACAAGAAACTAAAAGATTCGATTGCAAGATCTAAAGATATACCTTCAAGCACTCACCTCCCCGGCAACGGCGCCAGAAAAGAGCTTGATGTCTACTACGCAACCTTCTCCTTGTAGACGTTGTTGGGCCTCCAAGTGCAGAGGTTTGTAGGACAGTAGCAAATTTCCCTCAAGTGGATGACCTAAGGTTTATCAATCTGTGGGAGACGTAGGTTGAAGGTGGTCTCTCTCAAACAACCCTGCAACCAAATAACAAAGAGTCTCTTGTGTCCCCAACACACCCAATACAATGGTAAATTGTATAGGTGCACTAGTTCGGCGAACAGATGGTGATACAAGTGCAATATGGATGGTAGATATAGGTTTTTGTAATCTGAAAATATAAAAACAGCAAGGTAACAAGTGGTAAAAGTGAGCGTAAACGGTATTGCAATGCTTTGAAACAAGGCCTAGGGTTCATACTTTCACTAGTGCAAGTTCTCTCAACAATAATAACATAGTTGGATCATATAACTATCCCTCAACATGCAACAAAGAGTCACTCCAAAGTCACTAATAGCGGAGAACAAACGAACAACTTATGGTAGGGTACGAAACCACCTCAAAGTTATTCTTTCCAATCAATCCGTTGGGCTATTCCTATAAGTGTCACAAACAGCCCTAGAGTTCGTACTAGAATAACACCTTAAGACACAAATCAACCAAAACCCTAATGTCACCTAGATACTCCAATGTCACCTCAAGTATCTGTGGGTATGATTATACGATATGCATCACACAATCTCAGATTCATCTATTCAACCAACACATAGAACCTCAAAGAGTGCCCCAAAGTTTCTACCGGAGAATCAAGACGAAAATGTGTGCCAACCCCTATGCATAGGTTCATGGGCGGAACCCGCAAGTTGATCACCAAAATATACATCAAGTGAATCACGTGATATCCCATTGTCACCACAGATACGCACGGCAAGACATACATCAAGTGTTCTCAAATCATTAAAGACTCAATCCGAAAAGATAACTTCAAAGGGGAAACTACATCCATTACAAGAGAGTAGAGGGGGAGAAGAAACATATGATCCAACTATAATAGCAAAGCTCGCGATACATCAAGATCGTATCACCTCAAGAACACGAGAGAGAGAGAGAGATCAAACACATAGCTACTGGTACATACCCTCAGCCCCGAGGGTGAACTACTCCCGCCTCGTCATGGAGAGCGCCGGGATGATGAAGATGGCCATCGATGAGGGTTCCCCCCTCCGGCAGGGTGCCGGAACAGGGTCCCGATTGGTTTTTGGTGGCTACAGAGGCTTGCGGCGGCGGAACTCCCGATCTATTCTGTTCCCCGAAGTTTTTAGGGTATATGGGAATATATAGGTGAAAGAAGTACGTCAGGGGAGCCATGAGGGGCCCACGAGGGTGGAGGGCGCGCCCAGGGGGGATGGGCGCGCCCCCTGCCTCGTGCCTCCCTCGTTGCTTTCCTGACATGCACTCCAAGTCTCCCGGGTTGCTTTCCTTCCAAAAATAACTTCTCCAGAAGGTTTCATTCCGTTTCGACTCCGTTTGATATTCCTTTTCTTCGAAACACTGAAACAAGGGAAAAAACAGGAACTGGCACTGGGCTCTGGGTCAATAGGTTAGTCCCAAAAATAATATAAAAGTGTTTAATAAAGCCCATAAACATCCAAAACAGATAATATAATAGCATGGAACAATCAAAAATTATAGATACGTTGGAGACGTATCGATCCTCCTGCAGGGTACTCCGGACTCGCTTGAAGGTGTCCGGGGTCTTTTTCGCCGGATTGGCGGTTTGCCTAATAAGGCTGCTTTGCGCTTCTGCTGCGAGGGCCGTAGTGTGCTCCTCCGTGCGGAGAGAGTGCTCTGTGTTTCCATTAACTGTTATAACCCCGCGTGATCCTGGCATTTTGAGTTTGAGGTATGCATAATGCGGTACCGCATTGAATCTGGATAATGCGGTTCGTCCAAGCAGTGCGTGATAGCCACTGCGAAAGGGGACGATGTCGAAGATTAACTCCTCGCTTCGAATGTTGTCCGGAGATCCGAAGACCACTTCCAGTGTGATTGAGCCCGTGCAATAGGCCTCTACACCTGGGATTACACCTTTAAAGGTGGTTTTGGTGGGTTTGATCCTCGAGGGGTCTATGCCCATTTTGCGCACTGTATCCTGATAGAGCAGGTTCAGGCTGCTGCCACCGTCCATAAGGACTCGAGTGAGGTGAAACCCGTCAATGATGGAGTCATGGACCAATGCGGCAGATCCGCCATGACGGATACTAGTGGGGTGGTCCCTGTGATCGAAGGTGATCGGACAAGAGGACCATGGGTTGAACTTTGGGGCGACTGGCTCCATTGCATAGACGTCCCTTAGTGCACGCTTCCGTTCCCTCTTGGGAATATGGGTGTCATATATCATGTTCATCGTTTTCACTTATGGAGGGAACCTCTTCTGTCCTCCTGTGTTCAGCGGCCGAGGCTCCTCCTTGTTGTCGCTATGCAGCCCCTTGTCCTTGTTTTCAGCGTTCAACTTGCCGGCCTGCTTGATCACCCAACATTCTCTGTTGGTGTGATTGGCTGGCTTATCGGGATTGCCGTGAATTTGACACGAGCGATCGAGTATGCGGTCCAAACTGGACGGGCCTGGATTGCTTCTTTTGAACGGCTTTTTCCGCTGACCGGATTTAGAGCCACTGAATCCGGCATTGACTGCCGTGTCTTCGGCGTTGTCGCCGTTGTTGCGGCACTTGTGTCTGTTGCGATGTGGTCTGCCGTTAGAATCTTTGGCATCTGAATTGCCAGGATTTCTTGATGTGTTGTTGCTGCGAGCCAGCCAGCTGTCCTCGCCCGCACAAAAACGGGTCATGAGTGTCGTGAGGGCTGCCATGGACTTCGGCTTCTCTTGGCCGAGGTGTCGGGCGAGCCACTCGTCCTGGATGTTATGTTTAAATGCCGCTAAGGCCTCGGCATCCGGACAGTCGACAATTTGGTTCTTTTTAGTTAGGAACCGAGTCCAGAATTTCCTGGCCGATTCCCCTGGCTGTTGGGTTATGTGGCTCAAGTCATCAGCATCTGGTGGTTGCACATAAGTGCCCTGGAAGTTTTCAAGGAATGCATCTTCCAAATTCTCCCAACTGCCAATGGATTTTGCTGGCAGGCTATTCAGCCAATGCCGAGCTGGTCCTTTGAGTTTTAGTGGGAGGTACTTGATGGCATGTAGGTCGTCACCGCGGGCCATGTGGATGTGGAGGAGGAAATCCTCGATCCATACCGCGGGGTCTGTTGTGCCATCGTATGACTCAATGTTCACGGGTTTGAATCCTTCTGGGAATTCATGATCCATTACTTCATCGGTGAAGCATAGGGGGTGTGCGGCGCCTCTGTGTCGGGCTATGTCATGACGCAGTTCATACGAGTCTTGTCTGCTGTATTCGGCCTGGCCGGATTTTTTATAGTGTATCCGGCGTGACGATCATCGTCACGCGTTGGGGCACGACCTCGTGATCCGTAGATCGATCTTGTATGTCCTGCTTTCTTTTCCAATACGTCTCGCAGGTCCCGCGTGTTGCCCCGGGCCTTGGTATTTTTTGTTTGAATGGCGGCGGGGTGCGGGCTGGACTTCGGGCTGATATGCCACTCTATCTCGGCCATGAGGTGGCCGATCAGCCTCATCATACGCTGGTAATGTAGGTTTTAATGCTTCCTCCTCGAGTTGGGGTAGCAGCCTGCGCTTTGGGTAACTCTTGGTTGGGCGTTCGAGTTCGTATTCCTCGGCCGCTAGGACTTCGGTCCATCTATCCGCTAGCAGGTCTTGGTCAGCTCGAAGTTGTTGTTGCTTTTTCTTCAGGCTGTTTGTTGTGGCTATAAGCCGGCGCTTCAAGCGCTCCTGCTCGACGGGATCCTCAGGCACTATGAATTCGTCGTCGCCGAGGCTCACCTCGTCTTCGGAGAGAGGCATGTAATTGTCATCCTCTGATTCTTCGCCAGCTGCCTCTTCTGGAGGGCTAGCTTGTTCATCCTCCCGCTCGAGCTCTGACTGGAGGGGATTGTCGTCGTCTTCGGCACTATCCGGAGCGTTATTGTCTCTTGTGCCGGTATCGCTGCTTTTTCTATGGCGGGACTTAGAGCGGCGCCGCTGACGTCGGTGCTTGGATTGCTTCTTGGAGGGATTATCCTCCGCTGTCTTATCGCCATCACCTTCTTTGGGGGTGTCCACCATGTATATATCATATGATGAGGTGGCAGTCCAGCGCCCTATGGGCGGTGGTTCCTGTTCATCTCCTGCATCGTCATCCATACCGTCGATGTCTTCGGAGCCGAAATCGAGCATGTCCGATAAATCGTCGACAGTGGCTACTAAGTGGGTGGTGGGTGGGGAGCGAATTTCTTCGTCGTCCGCATCCCACTCTAGCCGGACATAGTTTGGCCAAGGGTCTCCTGACAAGGAGAGAGGCCTCAATGAGTTTAGCACATCGCCCAGTGGTGAGTGTTGAAAGATATCCGCGGAGGAAAACTCCATAATCGGTGCCCAATCGGATTCGATAGGCACGGACGCAGGCGACTCAGAGCCCGTGGCCGGGGACGAATCCAAGTGTCCGGCAACACGGGTCTCATAGGAAGTGAAGTCAGCATTTGGCTCTATCGCCGCTGAGTGCGCGGCCTTCGTGGCGGGGTCCATCCACCCTTTCTCGGACGGCGCAATCTGTTCCGGATTGAGGACCGGAGTAGTTGCAGGTGTGATCTCCCGAACAATGTCCGACGGCAGAACTAAGTCATGCTCGTCGTGACTGTGCGGCGCACCTGACATGGGCTCGAATCCGTCAAAGATCAAGTCTCCGCGGATGTCAGCAGTATAGTTCAAGTTTCCAAACCTGACCTGATGGCCAGGGGCGTAGCTCTCGATCTGCTCCAGATGGCCAAGCGAGTTGGCCCGCAGTACGAAGCCGCCGAATACGAAGATCTGTCCGAGGAGGAAAACCTCACCCTGGATCGCATCGTTGCCGATGATCGACGGAGCCATCAATCCTTGTGGTGACGGCACAGTGGAACTCTCAATGAAAGCACCAATGTCGGTGTCAAAACCGGCGGATCTCGGGTAGGGGGTCCCGAACTGTGCGTCTAAGGCAGATGGTAACAGGAGGCGGGGGACACGATATTTACCCAGGTTCGGGCCCTCTCGATGGAGGTAATACCCTACTTCCTGCTTGATTGATCTTGATGATATGAGTATTACAAGAGTTGATCTACCACGAGATCGTAGAGGCTAAACCCTAGAAGCTAGCCTATGGTATGATTGTTGTTGTCCTACGGACTAAACCCTCCGGTTTATATAGACACCGGGGGGCTAGGGTTACACAGAGTCGGTTACAAGGGAGGAGATCTACATATCCGTATTGCCAAGCTTGCCTTCCACGCCAAGGAGAGTCCCATCCGAACACGGGACGAAGTCTTCGATCTTGTATCTTCATAGTCCAACAGTCCGGCTAAAGTATATAGTCCGGCTGTCCGAGGACCCCCTAATCCAGGACTCCCTCACAGGTGTCTGTCTCTCCCACTTTAGTCGGATCGGATTCGATGAAGAGGGTCCTTATGAAGGGTAAATAGCAATTGGCATATCACCGTTGTGGCTTTTGCGTAGGTAAGGAACGTTCTTACTAGAAACCCATAGCAGCCACGTAAAACATGCAACAACAATTAGAGGATGTCTAACTTGTTTTTGCAGGGTATGCTATGTGATGTGATATGGCCAAAAGGATGTGATGAATTATATATGTGATGTATGAGATTGATCATGTTCTTGTAATAGGAATCACGACTTGCATGTCGATGAGTATGCACTACAAAAAAAGACACATCCGTGACATTTTGGGCCGAACGAAAAAAATTCTGTCATACTTATGACACTTCTATGACGATAATTGTGACAAAACATGGTATCATCATAGATGTGGTGGGGTCCTACTTCTATGACAAAAAATCATGACAGAAAATGGGCATTTCGTCTTGGGTGGGCTGGAGACGCAGCTGCATGACATTCTTTGGGCCATCCATGACGAAAAAAACCGTGGTAGAAGCGGGCGAGGAAAATATCGGGGAGTTCCCGGTTACGGTGGGTGGTCGAGGGCCGAGCAATGCGCATTTCTCTCATACGTACGCACGTGTGTGCGAGGCGTTGGGCTCTAACTGAACCCGAGCGAGGCGTTGGGCCCTAACTGAACCCGAGCGATTGCACTACAGGCAACGTGTTACTGAACCCGAGAGATCGATCGATCCCTTGCTGTTAACTGAACCCGAGTGATTCCTTCGCTACTGCTGCTAACTGAAGTCGATCGATGCTACCTCTGGATGAACAGTGAGCATTGTTGGGGGCTTTGGATGAATAGTTCCCGGTGGGGGGTTGGATGAACAGGACCCCATGGTAGTAGAGGCAACAGGCCCCCGTGGAGGGCTGGATGAACAGTAGCTGGTGGAGGCCTGGTTGAACAGTAGCCGGTGGAGGGCTGGTTGAACAGTAGACGGTGGAGGGCTGGATGAACAGTACCCCGTGGAGGGGTGGTTGAACAGGACCCCGTGGAGAGGGCTGGTTGAACAGTAGCCGGTGGAGGAGCGCGCGGTGGAGGCCGGATGAACAGTCGCAGTGGAGGCTGGAGGAGGTCGACGGTGGAGATGAACAATATCCCTGTGGAGTCCCGTTTTGCGGTACGCCACACCCCTCCTAATGAACAGGACCCCCGTTTCAACCGTAGTGCTCCAACACAAGTCCGTTTCCTCCGTTTTGCGGTACGCCACACCCCTCCCGATCAACAGGACCCCGTTTCCACCGTTCCGTTTTGCGGTACGCCAGACCCCTCCCGATCAACAGGATCCCGTTTCCACCGTGGCCGGTCGAACACAAGGCCGTTTCCTCCGTTCTGCGGTATGCCAGGCCTCGTTTCCATCGGCTGTTCCGTCCAAGCTGGTTGGCTCCCGATGAACACGACGACGCATTCTGTTCCGACCCAGCCGGTTGCCTCCCCATGAATACGATGACGGCGCAGCTTCTCCGTTCCGACCCAGCCATGTACACGAGCCCTGGCGTACATATGCGCGAGTAGGCGTTCGAGACCCCGCCCGTATGTACGTACGTGGCCGTATTTTCTTTCTTGCACCCTGGCCATTGTACGTACGTGTACATGCTACGTGTGCGCCTCTACATCGATCAGTATGTACGTAGACGTTCGCGACCAGAATGACAATGCTACGTACATTTCGACCAGGTGGGTCCCGACTGTCAGGCACTTCCTTGCATGCGAAGATGTAGCTGGTGGGTCCCAGGAGTCAGGGGCGAATCATTTTTTTGCCCGTAATATGGACGCACTTCCTTGCGTGCGAAGATGTAGCTGGTGGGTCCCAGCAGTCAGGGGGAAACGTTTTTTTTCACGAAATATGGTGGCCCGTCCGGTGGGTCCCTGCTATCAGGTGGAGGAATAATTATTTTGCGCGTAATAAGGAGGCACTTCCTTGCTGCGGCCGTGGACCCAGCTGTCAGCCTCTGCACGTACAGTACTCTTCCAACGGAAGTCGTTCGTTGACCACATTGACCACGCCGCGCCAAGAGCACCAGGGCGGTGGACGACGGCGAAGCCTAGGAAGGGGACGACGCGGAGCCGGGGAAGACGCGGCAGTGGATGCGCACGCGGAGGGGAGTACGTGGGTTGACTGCTTCGGCTGCATTGTGAGGCTGCCGTCGCCGGAGAATAACCGGAGGTGTGGGTAAGTATAGAGGGATGGCATGGCCAGTGGTGGCAGCATAGCCGGACACGGGAGGTAGGAGCAGGCGGCACGGCCGATGCTTGTTTGGGCGGCTGGAGCAAGAAGAACAGAGGTTGAAGAAGCACTACGGCTGTTGGATGGACATCGTACGGTCACTGGAGCTAGAATCGTTCATATTGACTAAGTTGACAAAGCCCTCCGTCCGCGTCAACTTAGTAGGCCCACAAATCAGCCTCCCACTATGGTGTGTCCCAGCTAGCAGGGGGAGTATTCATTTTTTTGTGCGTAATAAGGAGGCACTACCTTGCGTGCGAAGATATAGCTAGTGGGTCCGAGCTGTCAGCAGTAGTATTCATTCTTTTTGGCGTAATAAGGACGCACTTCCTTGCATGCGAAGATGTAGCTGGTGGGTCCCAGCAGTCAGGGGGAGAAAACATTATTTTTCAGGGTAAAAAGGATGTAGTTGCATGCATGCGTCCATGGGCGTGGTGCATCCCCACTGTCAGCCTCTCACGTACAGTCATCTTCCGATGACTCTCGTTTATTGACCACGTTGACCAAACCGTGCCGAGCGCACCAAGGCCGGTGGACGACGGCGAGGCCCTAGACTGGAACGACCCGGAGATGGGGAAGATGCGGCAGTGGAGTCGCAGATGGAGAGGAGTGGGAAACTTGACTGGTGCGGGTGCGCGGCAGCACTGCCGCCCACGGGAGACAGGAGCAAGAACAGAGGTTGAAGAAGGAGCACGGCTGTTGGATTAACATCCAACGGTCCAGCTGCTAGAATCATTTGTTGATTAAGTTGACAAAGCCCTGCGTACACGTCCGCTCAATAGGCCCACAAGTCAGCCACCAAATCTGACAGGTCCCAGCTGTCAACGGGAGGAATAGTTTTTTCGCATAACAAGGAGGCACTTCCTTCCGTGCGAAGATACAGCCGGTTGGTCCCAGCTGTCAAGGGGAGGAAACATTTTTTCAGCTTAATAAGGAGGAACTTTCCTTGCGTGCGACCATGGACCTCGTGGGTCCCAGCCATCAGGCTCTCCAGTTCTCTTCCAATGACTATCGTTTGTTGACCACGCCGCGCCGAGCGCAGCGATGCGGTGGATGACGACGAGGCCCCAGACGGGAACGACCCAGAGATGGGAAGACGCGGCAGTGGAGTTGCAGATTGAGAGGAGTACAAGTGTCGTGGAATTGTCACGGCAGATGTCCTAGTGTGAGGACTTAGTCGTGAGGCCAACGCATCTATGTGGTAGCTGGAGAGAGGTTGAGCAGAATCGAGAGACGAAACACAAGACAAGGGTTTAGATAGCTTCGGGCCCCGGGAAACATCATCCGATAACAACCCTACATGCTGTTTGTGGCTAGGTCTCATTATCATCATGAGGGAGTTGCCGTAAACTGGCTCTCCCAGTTATGTCTAGCCCTAATATTATTTTCTCCCCACTCTTGGGGTGCCCTGCCCCTCCTTATATAAGCTGAAGGGGCGGGTTACATGTAGAGTCCAACTCGGATTAAGACTTAAACTATTCTGACTTCTCTTCATGGGCTTCTTAACGTCTTGGGCTTCATAACGTCTCGGGCTTCATAACCCCGGGCGACTCTATCTGCCGGGTTATGACTGTCAACCGAGTTATCACTGTCTGCCGGGTTATGACTGTCTGCCGGTTTATGATGGTCTACTGGTTTATGATTGTCTGTCGGGTTATGACTTAACACCTGCCGGGTTATCATCTGACTTAACACCTGTCGGGTTATCATTTGACTTAACACCTGCAGGGTTATCATCTGACTTAACACCTGCCGGTTTACCAAGTCTCAGCCGGGTTATAACTCCGCCGGGTCATACCGTGGGGTATATCCCCGACATTAGCCCCCAGTTTAATTTGGATTTATCCATGTTAAACTGATCCTGAGCATCCTTAAATCCTTGTCATTTCCTTCTAGAAAATCCGGGTCAATAGACCAACTTCATAGTCAATTTGCTTGTAGAAGAAATATTGTAAACAAAGAATCCATTTGAATCGTCCTTCAATGCTCTGACTTGACAAAAATACTGGCCTTTGAAATATTCAACTGATCTTCAGCCGGTTTAAGGATGTAGAACTTGTCGATTTATAAATATTGATGGCACCGGGTCATAATTGTAGTTAACATCAAGCTTGAAAATATACCTCTTATATGCCTATCACTTGTAGCCCCCAAGTCTTAAGAAGGTAGCGTAGCAACAGCTTAAGACTTGCTTCAATATAAATGTCACAACCTTGAAGAAATCCGATTTGTTCATCTCCATCATTAGTCATAAACTGAGTATTCCACATATGTAGCCCCCAAGTGCCGGATTGTCATGCTTGCAGCAACCTAGGACTTGAAATTGCCTTATGCTCATAAAAACTTCAACCAGTGTAGCCCCCAAGGGCTGGGTCATTATGCAATAATGAGCAGGGACTTTGTAATATAATCATGTAGATTTGAGCAGTGATGTGTAGCCCCCATCGTAGGGGTTGAACCCACGTCCACAAGGTTAAGAGCTTTGTGCTTTATCAACTGAGCAATGGACCCTTCAATATAATGGATTTAACTTGTGTACCTTGAATTGTTCACAGGAGCAATTGGTAGCCCCCAAGGGCCGGCTCATTCCGATGTGATGAGTCGGGTCTTCAATAAGGTGAGCAAACAATGAATTTGAATTATCCCCCAAGTGTCATGGTGCATGCTTGCAGCGACATGATACTTGTGTACTTGATGTAATCTCAACTTGAATAATGTAGCCCCCAAGTGCCGGGTCGTAAGCCTACAGCGACTCGGGACTATTCCTTCCGTTGTAGAATAAATTATATCCATTGCGCTGAAGCGACTTTGAAAACCTCAATCATAATATTGGTTATTGATAACCATAATAAAAAACCAGCCGTGTTGGCTATTAAAGATTTGAATAATATAACCTGGTTTGAAAACCGATTCATGCCATATAAACCGGTATATCCGTGCCCATATGATACATGCTATGATGATGTAATGATGATGCAATGTATGACGCAATATATGATGATGTATGTGTATGATCAGGAGGGTTTAAGCTATGGTTCAGATATGACCAAAGCCCCCAAGTAGTCATAATTGTGGCATTGCGCCGATCAAGAGGTGTAGCTATGGTTCAAATACGACCAAGCCCCCAAGTGATTTCCCTGGTGGCCTTATGCCTATCAAGAGGTGTAGCTATGGTTCGAATACGACCAAGCCCCCAAGTGATTTCCCTGGTGCCCTTATGCCTATCAAGAGGTGTAACTATGGTTCGAACCCATAGCCCCCAAGTGATTTCCCTTGTGGCCTTGTGCCTATCAAGAGGTGTAGCTATGGTTCGGATACGACCAAGCCCCCAAGGGATTTTCCTGGTGCCCTTATGCCTATCAAGAGGTGTGACTATGGTTCGAACATAGCCCCCAAGTGATATTGTGAGCTGTGCTCAAGGGATACCCATGTTTGAGTTGTGCTGTGCAGCAGACTCTCTTTGGCCCCTTATGATAATATTGGCTTGATAGCCGGATTACCGAAGTAACCAGAGCTGTGCTCTTATGATAATATTGGCTTGATAGCCGGATCAAGAGGTGTAGCTATGGTTCGAATACGACCAAGCCCCCAAATGATACTGTGAGCTGTGCTCATGGAGCACCTATGTTTGAGTTGTGCTTCTGCAACAGACTCTCTTTGGTCCCTTTAATATTTCCTGAGAACTCGAACTTGCGAGAGATTATTCTTTTTGAACCGGAAATTCTTAAACCGGATGATGAGGACATGTACCTAGGGTAGGGTCACAGGCCTGACCTAAATACCCTCCCCAAGGACATCACTCTAAAGCCAGAAGCATTCGAGGGGTACCATCACCCACTCGACCAGAAACATTTCCACTCGGAGGAATCAAGATCACTCGACCGCAACAAGAAACACTCGACGGACACAAGACCTAAAGTCACTCTACACAGCAACGGTCGGGCATTAACTTCTAGACTTAATAGCCATTTATAACACTTTATTACGGACGTTACCAGTAACGCCCCTCTCTTGATGTACCTTAAATCCCTTATAACGTGGGCCGGCTGGGGTCCTGGCGCACTCTATATAAGCCACCCCCTCCACATGCACAAGGGTTCGCACCCCCTGTAACACACACGCATATAATCCAGTCGACCGCCTCCGGGCTCCGAGACGTAGGGCTGTTACTTCCTCCGAGAAGGGCCTGAACTCGTAAAACTCGTGCGTACAACTACTCCATAGCTAGGATCTTGCCTCTACATCCCTACCCCCCATTCTACTGTCAGACTTGGAACCACGACAGTTGGCGCCCACCATGGGGCGGGTGTCTTAGCGACTTGTTGGAGAAGTTGCAATTTTTTCGATCCCCATCAGCATGGTTTCAAGCGGAGGATTAGCCGAGGGCCGCGAGATCTGTCTCGGCGCGCTCGTGTTCGTCGCCGACGACTCCGCTTGGCTCCAAGAGGCTCCACTCGACATCGAGGTGCTCCCCGTCCGCGGGGCAACGCACTTTCGCGCGTGTGTCCATGGGTCCTCCTGCGGCAGCCGTCGACCCAGTATCGGTCGGCTCCTGTGGCATCTTCACTCCCTGCTACCCGCTGACCCAAGCGTTCCGGTCGGTCAAGGCTCCAGCGGTGGGTGATGCACGCGGTGGCTCGCCAGTCGGCCACCCCCCAAGTCGCGGCAATCGAGCCCGACGAAACTCTCTACAGCCTGTTCGACTGGCTCCGTTGAGACTGCATCCGTGCGACAGCAGTGACCCCGCGGCGGAAGTCCTGATGGTCAACAGACCGCGTGGTCCTCCTGGCTTCCCCCGCGACGACGGTGGTGATGGCGGAGGCGATCCGTCGCGCGTCCACGAGGAGTACCGCCCTGAGCCCCTCTGTTCGCAGCAGAGGGAAGAGCTTCGCCGCTGTAACATGGATGCGCTTCACACTCCTATCGTTGGAGAAACTCCCGAGGCCCGGGCCTTGGAGGAGGCGCGCCTCGCCAACTTGGCTGAGTGCACTCGACTGGAGAACCTCCAGCACGCACTCGACGAGCGTGCTCGGCAGCGAGTTCCTGAGTCCAGTCGACGACAACTTTTTCCGCCTCCAACCCAGGTATATCGAACTCCGATCCAGAATCTCACAGCTACTGCCCGAATAGCAGAATCGATTCAGCCTTCCCAGTCGGAGGCTGGTAGAGGTTTGATGCAAATCCGGGCTTTGCTCCGGGCGGCGGGAGAGCAGAACACAGCAGTGTCACAGTCTCGGAATAGGATTCATAGTAGATCTGTAATGGCAGACACAGTTCAGTCGGCTCACAGCCCAAGATCGCCTCCAAGGCGTGAGGGACGTGGAGATCGACAGGATTAGTACAGAAAACGTGAGCAGTATGATCGTCGTCGAGTACCCACGCCTCCCCCAAGGAGTGGGTCATACGCGCCTCGGCAACACGATGACAG
The DNA here is from genome assembly GCF_002575655.3 of Aegilops tauschii subsp. strangulata. Classification (NCBI taxonomy): domain Eukaryota; kingdom Viridiplantae; phylum Streptophyta; class Magnoliopsida; order Poales; family Poaceae; genus Aegilops; species Aegilops tauschii. Next base: position 495,454,401 of record NC_053037.3, on the reverse strand, counting down.
GCGCCCTCACAGTGGTGGGCGAAGGATTCCAGTCGACCCCCGGGAGCCGGGCTTTGATGCGAGATCCATTCTCGTTCAAGGTCTGGTCGACAGGAACAGGGCACACAGAGATGGCCACGATAGAGATTATCCGACCGGCAGCAGAGTGCATGTTTCAGGTCCCGAGTGTTTCAGCAGAGCCATCAGAGCAGCAGTGATTCCTCCCAACTTCAGGTTGGCGACTGGAGTCAGCAAGTTCACTGGTGAGTCCAAGCCTGACACTTGGCTTGAGGACTACCGAGTGGCTGTGCAGATTGGTGGTGGCAATGATGAAGTGGCCATGAAGCACCTTCCTCTGATGTTAGATGGCTCGGCCAGAGCGTGGTTGAATCAGTTAGCACCTGGCAGTATTTATAGCTGGGAAGAGATTGCCCGAGTGTTTGTCAGAACATTTGAAGGTACTTGCAAATGGCCAGCAGGGCTAATAGAGCTACAATCTTGTGTACAGAAGCCGAATGAAACTTTGAGGGATTATATCCACAAATGGATCACATTACACCACACGGTGGAGAATGTGTCAGATCACCAAGAAGTTTGTGCCTTCAAAGAAGGTGTCAAGTATCGAGAATTGAATCTAAAGTTCGGTCGGACCGGAGATATGTCTGTGAGTCGAATGATGGAGATTGCCACCAAATATGCTAATGGTGAAGAGGAGGATCGGCTCCGGAGTGGCAAGCACAAAACAGTCGCCCACGAAACCGGGGGAGGGAACTCCAGTCGGAAGCAGAAGCGCAAAGCCGAGCCAGCTGCTCCCAGAGAAGCCTTAGCCGTGACTCAAGGAAAGTTCAAGGGGAAGCCCAAAGGGCCATGGAACCCCAAGAAAGTAAAAGATCAAGATGGAAATGATGTGTTGGATTTACCATGCCACATTCACACCAAAAAAGATGAGGAGGGTAATCTCATTTATCCGAAACATACCACTCGACAGTGTCGGCTCCTAATACAGCAGTTCCGAGAGAAATAGCCCAAAGAGAAGGAGAAAGAATCGGACAAAGTTGAGGATAAGGAAGAGGACGATGATGGTTACCCCCGCGTCAATTCCACTCTGATGATTTTTGCTGATGTTGAGAGCAAGAGTCGACTGAAAGTCATCAACAGAGAAGTGAACATGGTCGCTCCGGCGACGCCCAGTTATTTGAAGTGGTCTCAGACTGCCATTACATTCGACCAGTCTGATCACCCGACACACATAGCCACCCATGGGAGGCAAGCGTTGGTGGTCGACCCAGTCGTCGAAGGCACTCGGTTGACTAAGGTTATGATGGATGGTGGCAGTGGCCTGAATATACTGTATGCGGAGACCTTGAAAGGAATGGGCATTCCGATGTCCAGACTCAGTGAAAGCAATATGAGTTTCCATGGAGTTATTCCTGACAAGAAGGCTGAGTCACTCGGCCAGATCGCCCTTGATGTGGTTTTCGGTGATTCCAAGAATTACCGCAAAGAAAAGTTAACGTTTGAAGTCGTGGATTTCCAGAGTGCTTATCATGCTATTCTGGGCAGGCCGGCTTATGCACGTTTTATGGCTCGACCATGTTACGTGTACCTCAAATTGAAGATGCCTGGTCCTAAAGGAGTGATCACTATCACTAGCAATAGGAAGAAGGCAGAAGAGTGCTTCCAGAAGGGCTCAAAGATCGCCGATGCGCAAATGGCAATAGTGGAATTGCAGGAGTATCAAAAAAATGTAGATCCGAGTGATTTGTTGCGAGCTAAGAAGCCTGCCACGGATTCAGCATTTTAGTCGTCTGGTGAAATGAAGCCGATTCATATTCACCCGACCGATCCCAATGCTGCTCCGACTCACATTTCGACAACACTCGACTCCAAATAGGAAGAAGCGCTCATCCAGTTCCTCCGTGAGAACTGGGACATCTTTGCATGGAAACCTTCTGACATGCCGGGTGTTCCCAGGGGGCTGGCTGAGCACCGTTTGCGAGTCGACCCAAAAGTGAAACCTGTCAAAGAACATCTTCGACGGTCCGCCGTACAGAAGAGAAAAGCAATCGGTGAAGAAGTGGCTCGACTCCTAGCAGCTGAGTTTATCCGAGAGATTTACCACTCCGAGTGGCTAGCCAATGTTGTCATGGTCCCCAAGAAGGACGACTCACTTCGCATGTGCATTGACTTCAAGCACATCAATTGGGCCTGCCCGAAAGATCACTTTCCCCTCCCCCGCATCGACCAAATAGTTGACTCGACTGCGGGGTGCGAGCGCTTGTCCATTTTGGACGCTTATTCCGAGTATCATCAGATCCGACTGTATGGACCCGATGAGATAAAAACAGCTTTCATCACCCCATTTGGGTGCTTCTGTTATGTCACTATGCCATTCGGCTTGAAGAACGCTGGAGCCACATTCATGAGGATGATTCAGAAGTGTTTACTCACTCAAATCAGTCGGAATGTGGAAGCATACATGGATGACATTGTGGTCAAGTCACGTAAAGGTTCCGACCTATTGGCTGACCTTGCTGAAACTTTTGCCAACCTCAGAAGGTATGATATCAAGCTTAATCCATCAAAGTGCACATTCGGAGTTCCGGGCGAAAAATTACTCGGCTTCCTCGTTTCCGAATGGGGGATCGACGCTAACCCGGAGAAAGTTGGTGCCATTCTCCGAATGAAACGCCCTGTGCGTGTGCACGATGTGCAAAAGCTTACAGGTTGTTTGGCTGCCTTAAGTCGATTCATTTCTCGCCTCGGTGAAAAGGCATTGCCTCTTTACCGACTGATGAAGAAGTCTGATAAGTTCGAGTGGACTCCTGAAGCTGATGCAGCATTTGCAGAGCTCAAAGCCCTGCTTTCCACCCAGCCGGTGCTTGCTGCCCCAATCAGCAAAGAGCCTTTACTGCTTTACATTGCAGCCACTGGACAAGTTGTCAGTACAGTACTTACGGTCGAGCGGGAAGAAGAAGGAAAAGCGTATAAAGTTCAGCGCCCAGTATATTATGTTTCTGAAGTTTTGACTCCATCGAAGCAAAGATATCCACATTATCAGAAGCTTGTTTATGGGATTTATATGACCACGAAGAAGGTTGCACACTATTTCTCTGACCACTCCATTACAGTCGTCAGCGACGCTCCATTATCAGAGATTCTGAACAACAGATATGCAACTGGTCGAGTGGCAAAGTGGGCGATTGAACTCCTTCCCTTGGATATCAAGTTTGAGGCAAAGAAACCTATCAAGTCCCAAGCAATAGCCAATTTCCTCGCCGAGTGGATCGAACAGGAACTGCCGACTCAAGTCCACTCGGAGCACTGGACCATGTTCTTTCATGGCTCCAAGATGCTGAATGGTTCCGGTGCTGGGGTGGTACTGGTATCCCCCCGAGGAGACAAGCTCAGATATGTTCTCCAGATTCACTTTGATTCCTCCAATAACGAAGCAGAATATGAAGCACTCTTATATGGATTACGTATGGCCATCTCACTCGGCGTCCGTCGCCTCATGGTCTACAGCGACTCAGATTTGGTAGTCAATCAAGTGATGAAGGAGTGGGACGTCAGAAGCCCAGCTATGACTGGTTACTGCAATGCGGTGAGGAAGTTGGAAAAGAAGTTTGAGGGGTTAGAGCTCCATCATATACCCCGACTGAAAAATCAAGCAGCCGATGATTTTGCAAAGATAGGTTCCAAGAGGGAAGCCATTCCCAGCAACGTGTTTTTGGAACACATTCATACACCTTCAGTTCAAGAAGATCCTTTCACTGAACAGCCCCCGCAGCCTAAGAGTGCCACGGATCCAACTGAAGTCGAAGTCCCAGCCGTGGTCGACCTGATCATGGAGGTTTTGGTCATCACTCCCGACTGGACAGTGCCATACATTGCGTATATCCTTAGGAAGGAACTCCCAGAGGATGAAGAAGAGGCTCGACGGATCGTCCGTTGATCCAAAGCCTTTACTGTGATAAGAGGACAGCTGTTCAGAGAAAGTGTGACTGGAGTCAGCCAGAAATGCATAACGCCAGAAGAAGGTCGAGTGATCCTCAACGATATCCACTCGGGGACCTGTGGCCACCATGCGTCCTCTCGGACCATTGTGGCCAAAGCATACCGAGCTGGATTTTATTGGCCACGAGCAAATGAAATGGCGAAAGATATAGTTGACAAATGTGAAGGCTGCCAGTTTTACTCCAATATGTCCCACAAGCCCACGTCAACCCTGAAGACCATTCCACTCGTCTGGCCCTTTGCTGTTTGGGGATTGGATATGGTTGGACCGCTGAGGACTAGTAGGAGCGGCTTCACTCATGTGCTTGTAGCAGTCGACAAGTTTACCAAATGGATTGAAGCCAAGCCTGTCAAGAATCTTGAAGCCAGTACTGCCGTCAGCTTCATCAGAGAGTTGACATTCAGATATGGGGTTCCGCACAGCATCATCACTGACAACGGGTCGAACTTCGATTCTGATGAGTTCATAGCCTTCTGCGCTTCCCAAGGCACAAGAGTCGACTATGCTTCAGTCGCACACCCCCAGTCGAATGGACAAGCAGAAAGAGCAAATAGCTTCATTCTCAAAGGACTGAAACCTCGACTAATGCGTGATCTCAAGCATGCAGCAGGCGCCTAGGTCGATGAACTTCCGTCAGTTCTTTGGGGATTGAGGACAACTCCCAATCGGTCGACTGGCCGAACTCCATTCTTCTTGGTCTATGGAGCTGAAGCTGTTCTACCGAGTGACCTGCTTCACAATGCACCCCGAGTCGAGCTCTTCTCTAAAGATGAAGCAGAACAGGCCCGGCAGGACACAGTCGATCTCCTAGAGGAGGAAAGAGAGATGGCCTTAATCCGTTCGACCATTTATCAGCAAGACTTGCGTCGATTCCATGCCAGAAACGTGAGGGGCCGAGCCTTTCAAGAGGGAGACTTGGTTCTTCGAGGGGATCAGCAGAAACCACACAAGCTCGCCCCTGCTTGGGAAGGTCCCTTCATTGTCACCAGAGTTCTCCACAATGGAGCATACCATCTTTACAATGTCGAGCATCAGAAAGACGAGCCACGGGCTTCGAATGCGGAGCTGCTCCGCCCCTTTTATACTTAAGTACTCATTCGGATGAGATGTAATAAGAAATACCTTTGTAGTTTGTTTATCAAAGACAAGAGCTTTACAGTCTTCTTAAACGATTGTTGTTGCTTTTGTTTGCGTCTGAAATCCCCCAGTGGGTGACTTTGCCGCGAATCCGTTTCGCCTAAGTTTGAAAAATCCTACCGAGTGGTGAGCAAGCCTCTCACTCGGGGGCTTAGCCGCGAATCCGTTTCGCCTAAGTTTGAAAAATCCTACCGAGTGATGAGCAACCCTCCCACTCGGGGGCTTAGCTGCAGTCCAGTGCTCGCCTAAGTTTGAAAAATCCTACCCCCGAGTGAGAGGCTTGCTCACCACTCGGTAGGATTTTTCAAACTTAGGCGAAACGGATTTGCGGCAAAGTCACCCACTGGGGCTTAGATGCAGTCCAGTACTCGCCTAAGTTTGAAAAATCCTACCGAGTGGTGAGCAAACCTCCCACTCAGGGGCTTAGCTGCAGTCCAGTACTCGCCTAAGTTTGAAAAATCCTACCGAGTGGTGAGCAACCCTCCCACTCGGGGGCTTAGCTGCAGTCCAGTGCTCGCCTAAGTTTGAAAAATCCTACCGAGTGGTGAGCAAACCTCCCACTCCGGGGCTTAGCTGCAGTCCAGTGCTCGCCTAAGTTTGAAAAATCCTACCGAGTGGTGAGAAAATCTCCCACTCGGGGGCTTAGCTGTAGTCCAGTACTCGCCTAAGTTTGAAAAATCCTACCGAGTGGTGAGCAAACCTCCCACTCGGGGGCTTAGCTGCAGTCCAGTACTCGCCTAAGTTTGAAAAATCCTACCGTGTGTTGAGAAAACCTCCCACTCGGGGGCTTAGCTGCAGTCCAGTACTCGCCTAAGTTTGTAAAACCCTACCGAGTGGCGAGCAACCCTCCCACTCTGGGGGCTTAGCTGCAGTCCAGTGCTCGCGTAAGTTTGAAAAATCCTATCGAGTGGTGAGCAAACCTCCCACTTAGGGGCTTAGCTGCAGTCCAGTACTCGCCTAAGTTTGAAAAATCCTATCGAGTGATGAGCAAACCTCCCACTCGGGGGCTTAGCTGCAGTCCAGTGCTCGCCTAAGTTTGTAAAACCCTACCGAGTGGCGAGCAACCCTCCCACTCGGGGGCTTAGCTGCAGTCCAGTACTCGCCTAAGTTTGTAAAATCCTACCGAGTGGTGAGCAACCCTCCCACTCGGGGGCTTAGCTGCAGTCCACTACTCGCCTAAGTTTGAAAAATACTACCAAGTGGTGAGCAACCCTCCCACTCGGGGGGTTAGCTGCAGTCCAGTACTCGCCTAAGCGTGCGCTCCATCCCTATCCGCAAGGACGACGAGGTGCAGGTCGACTGCAACCTTCTCCTTCGGAGCTACGCCACAAGTACAGCGTGCGCTCCATCCCTATCCGCAAGGACGACGAGGTGCAGGTCGACTGCAACCTTCTCCTTCGGAGCTACGCCACAAGTACAACATGCGCTCCATCCCTATCCGCAAGGACGACGAGGTGCAGGTCGACTGCAACCTTCTCCTTCGGAGCTAAGCCACAAGTACAACGTGCGCTCCATCCCTATCCGCAAGGACGACGAGGTGCAGGTCGACTGCAACCTTCTCCTTCGGAGCTACGCCACAAGTACAGTGTGTGCTCCATCCCTATCCGCAAGGACGACGAGGTGCAGGTCGACTGCAACCTTCTCCTTCGGAGCTACGCCACAAATACAGCGTGCACTCCATCCCTATCCGCAAGGACGACGAGGTGCAGGTTGACTGCAACCTTCTCCTTCGGAGCCGCGTCACAAGTACAACGCGTGCTCCACCTTTATCTGCAAGGACGACGAGGTGCAAGTCGACTGGAGTATCCACCTCAGAGCTGCTTCTCAAGCACGAAGATTATTCCGTGTGGAGAACAAATTCCACTTGAAGGCAAATGCAAGCATATTCAGAGATAAATCAAGTTCAGATAAATCCTAAAGTTCAAGACCACGGATCAAAGTACTCGGGCACTCAGCCCGAAGGAGTTTAACGATTACAAAATCACTCGGCATTCCGAGGCAAATTTAAGGCAGGGCATAAAAGTTGGTTCACTCCGCAGGAGGGGGGCTGGCAGGCTCGATGAATTCGTCCTGGTCGATCCCATCAGCAATCCGAGTGGCAGCAGCAATGAAAGTCTCCATGAAGGACTGGAAGTCGTGCATCTTGGTGTAAGCAACTTTAATCGCCGCCAGCTTCTCTTCCCGAGCTTCTCGACAGTGGACGCGAACCAGAGATAGAGCCACATCAGCGCCGCACCGGGCAGAAGACTTCTTCCATTCTTGAATTCGACTGGGAACTTCATTGAGCTGAGCCATCATAGACTCAAGGTCATTCTGAAGTGTTGTCATGGGCCAGAGAGCTGTGTCAATCCGCGACATCGCGACTTTCAGTCGGGCGAGATAATCAACAACACCAGTGATGCGGGATTCCAGTCGGAGCACATTCATGGCAGCTTCATCCTTCACTGGAGAGTTGATGGGGTCCAAGCTTGGTTCAATTCGCCCGGTCTCTTCCTCGAAGTCCCGGAAAAACTCTGCATGCACAATTCAAGGGTGAGTTAATGATCATATGTCGAGTCGACAAGAACAAACCAGTCGGATCGAAGAAAACACCTTCAAGCATGACGAACAACTTCTTAGCAAGGCTTCCTAGATAACTCTCCAGATCGTTCCTCTTGCGGGCAATACCTTCCATCTTCTCGTTCAGATTTTCCTTGTCCTTCTTCAGGCGAGTCGCTTCCTTGTTGGCTTCGTTAAGGGCAGTTTTCAGCTTGGAGTTTTCTTCCTCCAATTTGCCGACTGAAGCCAACATCTGTTAAGCGAGCGCGGTTTTCTCATCAGCTTTTTTCTACGCGGCCGTCAGATCTTGATCCTTTTTTGCCAGAGCTTGGTTCAGTTTCTCCGAAAGAAATAATGCTTGATTCAGAAAAAGCAGAATGAAATCCAATTCAGGGATAACTCAGTCGACGGGTCTTCCTTACCAGCGGCGTCATCCTTGGCTTTCTGCAGTTCTGTCTTGGCCAGCTCCAGATCAAGGTTGAGTTGAATCTGCTGCTTCTCCAGGTCAGCAAAACGAGCTCCAAGATCACAAGATTTCTGCAACCAAAGAACAGGTCAGTCGACAGGTGAAAAGATTGGTTATTTCGGATAGATAAAAGGATAAAGCCAACAAATTCTCAGACTACTGCCGAATCAAACATCCAACAGTAGTCTCTGGGACTACACCCAGTGGGTGCACTTAGCGTGCCCCCACTGGTTCAGTTTACACTCGACAAGGCATGTCCAGCTCGAGTGCAAAAAAAAGACAGAAAGCAACAAACAGAGTCTTCAGACCATAGTCGACTGCCAGCAGTCGGCCACGGTCTCGGGGACTATACCCAGTGGGTGCACTCAGCGTGCCCCCACTGGTTCAAGGTTCCACTCGACATGGCCCGACCAGACCGAGTGAAGAAATTCAAATTCCAAGACTACAATCGACTGCCCGCAGTCCACCATAGTCTCGGGGACTACACCCAGTGGGTGCACTCAGCGTGCCCCCACTGGTTCGAAAATTCAATCAACGACAACATCGAATTCAGCTCAAAGTACGGATTTGCTTAGTGACAAATCGAAACACCCAGTGGGTGTACAGATGCGAAGCGCAGACAGATGAAAAGATTCTTTGAAATAAAGTTTTCAGGTACCATATCCTAACAGAACAAGCCAAAAGAGTCGGTAGGCAATCTGCTAACCTGGACGTTGCTTTGGAGAGCGGAGCTGGTGTCATAAGCAGCTTGGCTGGCTTCCCACACCATCTTCATCTTCTCCATCATAATGCCCGCCTAGCGTATAGCCTCTTTGGCAGCACCCACTTGGTCCTCTGGGACGTGATGTGTAGCAAAAGGTGAAGGTGGATCGGCGGGAGCCCGTGCAGCTGATGCGGAAGGCCGAGCACTCGACAGCGGTATGGCGAAGGAGATGGAAGTCCGATTGGCATCGCCGGCGTCCTGAACTACCGGTTCCGCCACCGGCGTCGACTGAAGCGTCTTGCCAGTGGACGTTTTCCTGTTTCTTCTCCCCAAGGGCCTCTGTGGCTCGTCCTCATCGTCGTCGGGGAGGTCAATGACGTTGAGAGCTATAAAAAGATCAGTCGCCAAAATTTCATCACCCAATTGGATATATCACAGTTCAATCGACAAAGCGAAGACAAAATCACGAAGATTGTACCCGGATTGGAGGTGACCGCATCTTCCATTTCCTCATCCTCGTTTTTATAAGCAGAGGTCCCGGAGGTAGCGGCACTGCCAGTTTCAAGATTCATTCGGTCAAACCAAGGGGAAAATAAATAGCACAGAACGTCGAGTAAAAACGAAAGAAGAACACTCACGCAGAAGCAACAGGAACGTCAATTTTGATTCTCGGCAGCGCCTTCCGAGTCTTCTGCACTACAACCTTGGACTGCTTCGGAGCCTTTTCAGTTGGTGCTGGAGAGGACGTCCGAGGACGTTTTGACGACTGCCCGGTTTGAACAGTCGCCTTGTCACGGGCGCTCGCCGGGTCGTGAGTAAGTTTGGATTGCCTTTCCCTGCGGGGAGGAGAGTCGACCTCTTCTTCGTCACTCGGGTCGTCGCTCTCCTCGTCCCCCTCTCTGTCGGAATGCCACTCGCCGCTTTCACCTCCGCTTGCCTCCCCCTCCGGGTCCTGCTCCTGCTCTCCGTTGGGCATCGAATACATTTCAGTAAGGGCCTAGAAGAAAACAAGCAAGACAAAGTCAGTCGGTGAAGCATAAGCAATTTCATGGTAAATCAAGATAACACTCGGCGATTCAGAATTGGACCTTGTCTGTATCGTATGAATTGTCGAGCGGAGGGATTCTCCTGGACCCCCTGGGGTTGTCCTTGTTGCCGGTGATGCCCTTCAGCCACTTCTCCACCGTATCCTCGTCGACTTCTTCTGGGTGCACCCAAGTGGAATCTTCAATGCCCGAGTACATCCACATCGGATGGTCGCGGGCTTGAAGTGGCTGAATGCGTCGTCTGAGAAAGACTTCCAGCAGATCCATTCCAGTTACACCCTCACGGATGAGATGGACCACTCGCTCAACCAGCACTTTCACCTCCGCTTTCTCCCCTGGATTCACTTTCAAGGCGGAGGGCTTCTCTACGCGAGCCATAGAAAAAGGAGGAAGTCCAGTCGACTAACCTGGAGTCGGCTGGTCTTTGCAGTAAAACCAGGTCGACTGCCACCCTCGTACCGTCTCAGGAAGAATTATGGCTGGGAAAGAGCTCCTACCCCTCATATGAATCCCAAGACCCCCACACATCTGGATCACTTTGGTCCTCTCGTCACTCGGGTTGGCCTTTTTGACCGACTGGGAGCGACACGTGAAAATGTGCTTGAAGAGACCCCAGTGTGGTCGACAACCCAAGAAGTTTTCGCACAGAGACACGAAAGCAGCAAGATACACGATGGTGTTGGGGGAAAAGTGATGAAGTTGTGCGCCAAAGAAATTCAAGAAAGCTCGGAAAAAAGGATGCAGAGGCAAAGAAAATCCATGGTCGATGTGAGTGGCGAGGAGGACGCACTCACCCTCCCGCGGTCGGGGTTCGGTCTCATCCTCCGGGAGCCGCGCCGATCCGTGAGGAATCAGCCCCTCCTCCGCCAGATCGTCGAGGTCGTCCTGACGGATCGTCGACCGGATCCAGTCGCCCTGGATCCAGCCGCGCGGCAAACCAGACTGCGACGAGGATCCGCCCCGGCTGGACTTTTTCCCCTTCGCCTTCGTCGTCGCCTTTTTCGCGCGCTCAAGAGCCACCGTCTTTTCTTTCCCCATCGCCACGAACGGAGCCCGAACGGAGCGGCGGCGCTGGAGCAGGAGCAGGCACAGTGGGGAAAACTGAGAAGGGAGAAGAAGAATGAGGACGCACTGTTCAAAAACCCCGGTCCGGCGCCTTATATGGGGTTACTTCCGAGTGACTGACCTGTAGGCCCGGGCAATCTTATCAAATCCGGCAACAGTCGTGCGCGTGATACGTGGCAAAAAAGGCGGCACGGGAATCCAGGCGGCCTTGCCTTATCCAGCCCGATTACTATGGCCTCCTCCGCCCCGCGCGCTTCCCGAAATTCGAATCCCGCGAGATCCGCGGGCAGCAGAACAACTTTTCAGACGGAAGATCTCCTCCACATTAGCACTCGGACCTCTTCCAGCAAAAGTTCACTCGACAAAACCAGGAATGGATCAAGGCGACTGAAAAAGAAGTTGGTGTCACCACCTCGGTTCGTTGATCCAAAACAAGACACACCCGAAGCACGAAAAATGAGTCAGAAGTATTTTCAACTCCTTCTCCACTCAAACCCTGATCCATTCGGGGGCTAATGATGAGGACATGTACCTAGGGTAGGGTCACAGGCCTGACCTAAATACCCTCCCCAAGGACATCACTCTAAAGCCAGAAGCATTCGAGGGGCACCATCACCCACTCGACCAGAAACATTTCCACTCGGAGGAATCAAGATCACTCGAACGCAACAAGAAACACTCGACGGACAGAATACCTAAAGTCACTCTACACAGCAACAGTCGGGCATTAACTTCTAGACTTAATAGCCATTTATAACACTTTATTACGGACGTTACCAGTAACGCCCCTCTCTTGATGTACCTTAAATCCCTTGTAACGTGGGCCGGCTGGGGTCCTGGCGCACTCTATATAAGCCACCCCCCTCCACATGCACAAGGGTTCGCACCCCCTGTAACACACGCATATAATCCAGTCGACCGCCTGCGGGCTCCGAGACGTAGGGCTGTTACTTCCTCCGAGAAGGGCCTGAACTCGTAAAACTCGTGCGTACAACTACTCCATAGCTAGGATCTTGCCTCTACATCCCTACCCCCCATTCTACTGTCAGACTTGGAACCACGACACCGGATACTGAGAGCTTCAAAGCTTTGTGGGAGATAGCTTTCCCTTGAACCAGATTTCAAACCGGAATCCTTCTTTTTAAGCCGGAAATTTTCTGATGGCCTTTTAATTTTCACCAATATGGCGGTGTAGGGTCCTGCATTAGATAACTTTGCAAGCCGAAGTAATTACACTTTTAAAGAAAGCAATATATAATATAAAAATATACTGGATGGATTTCACCTAATATGTCAGGCCAGTTAATATCCACTGCAGTGTTGATGATCACCATGGTGAAGCTGAAATCAACCACGGCCGAGTCGGCCGCGGGAGCAGATAGATGCACTGGCCACGGTGTTGTAAGCCAGCGCGGACGGGCGAGTTGATGTAAACCGGGCCACAGGGACGGCGACTTGCGCATGTTCACACACCGGGTGGTATGATATAGAGGAAACGCCGGTGCAAAAATGCTGCTATCGCATACTCCGCACCCGCAATACAACACCTTATTTTGTAATGAACAACTATCCTGCATCAAAAAGTATTGCAAACAAAAATAATTGTTCACACAAAAAATAATATGTGCTGAAATAAACCGGACGGATATCACCTGGTCATTTTTGCTTGCAGGCTAGGAGAGCTTTCTCTGTATTATATGCATAATTGCATCGTGCACTTACTGGTACTCCCTCCGGTTTTGCTTTTACCAAGAGCCGGCTCAACAACGAGGGATTCCGGCGGTTTGAATGTGCCCCAGCGATGGGCGGTTTCATCGTAGCAGGCAGGCCCACAGAAGTAGTTTGGGGTGGAGGTGAGGCCACTTGGCCAGGTGTCAGGCCGACGCGCAGCGGCAGAGATAAACCGGCTCGCGGCGACTCAGGCACACCACTGCATCTTGTACATCTTCCTCCGCACAGAATCTGCTTCTAGTGTAAAAGGTATCTTTTTGGTGCTGAACCAGTCTGGTCCTTGGAGCTAGTACTTGAAGGACCTGACGAAGCCTGTATGCGCGTTGACTTGGCCCTCCCACACAGGGGCTCTTAGGCAGAGGCGGAACGAGGCCAGCGCCGCGGAAGCGAGGCGGCGAACCAGCGAGGTGAACCGCCACAGTAAGGCGGCGGGTTGAGGCGAAGCTAGTGCAGGCTACTAGTTGGAGCAGCAGCAACAAGCCGGTGCCGGCCGGACTGAGGCTGGAGCCAGGCTGGCGACTTAAAGCAGCCGGAGGCGCGGCAACTTGACCCGGCAGCAACCGGCATTGGAGGTGAGCTAACTTGAGGTAGTTTGCCGTAGAGACGGAGGCGGCCTGCCAGGATGGAACGGCGCAAGGCGAGCACAACTTCAGTACATCAGTAGCTCGGCGCTGCAGCAGTGATGGCAGGTTGGGTGGCGGGTTGATGTGCACGGCAGGTGTCGGCTCTGATGCAGCCAATTGGAGACAGCGCCAGGGGCAAGCGTCCCGCAGTAGGCCAGAACCAGCAGAGGCGGAACGAGGCCAGCAGCAGAGGTGACTTGAGAGGTGGCGATTCAATTCGGCCGTGATGGTGACTTGGCGACGGCGTCTTAAGACCACACCCAAGGAGGTGAGCAGCGGCTGCAAGGCCGTACGTCGGAGGTGGACAGCCGGTGAGGCGCGGTTCAGTGCGAGTCTGGTGACGACTCGTGACGGAGGTTGACGTGGGCGGTGAACCGGCGAGCGTCTCGAGCGTCGAGGCGGCGGTCAGCCGGCACGGGCGGCTTTATGGCAGTGGAGATGGAGCCGGCGAGACGCGTTGAACCGGCAGCGGATTGGTGATGGTGACCCAGAGACGGCGACTCGGTCCGGGCTCGCAGCTGTGGAGATGAGGGCATGTGGCCGGTGGCTTAGGAGTGGCTGGGGAGTAGCGTTGCACGGGCGGGTCACCGGTGAAACGGAGCAGCGATCTTCCGACAGGCAGTTTGCGATTTGAAGCAGGTCGCAGAACGGCAGCCGAAGCCGCAGCGGCTCACTGGCAACAGCAGTGTCCGGGTCGCGCGGGGGCGACTTGTGGAGGTGGCAGAGGCAGCTAGCGGCTCAAGGCGCAGCGACAGAGGCCGCAAGAACCGGCCGGCGTGCTAGAGACGGCGAGCGCACGGGAGGCAACCGATTGAGATGGAGGATGCGGCTTGTAGTAGAAGTAGACCGATGAGGTGACTCAGCGCAGAACAATCCGGAACAGAGGTTGCGCGTGGCGCGGAACTTGGTGATTCCCGCTCGGAGTCATGCAGGCGCGACCACGAGGAGGAAGAACGCAGTCGACGAGGCACAGAGGTGCATGAGCCGGAGGCCGGGTCGGAGACGCGCAGGCCAGAGACCGGGACGGAGGCGGCTTTGCGCAGGCAGGTGTCGGTGTCAAAACCGGCGGATCTCGGGTAGGGGGTCCCGAACTGTGCGTCTTAGGCGGATGGTAACAGGAGGCGGGGGACACAATGTTTACCCAGGTTCGGGCCCTCTCGATGGAGGTAATACCCTACTTCCTACTTGATTGATCTTGATGATATGAGTATTACAAGAGTTGATCTACCACGAGATCGTAGAGGCTAAACCCTAGAATCTAGCCTATGATTATGATTGTTGTTGTCCTACGGACTAAACCCTCCAGTTTATATAGACACCGGAGGGGGCTAGGGTTACACAGAGTCGGTTACAAGGGAGGAGATCTACATATCCGAATTGCCAAGCTTGCCTTCCACGCAAAGGAGAGTCCCATCCGGACACGGGACGAAGTATTGAGTCTTGTATCTTCATAGTCCAACAGTCCGGCCAAAGTGTATAGTCCGGCTGTCCGAGGACCCCCTTATCCAGGACTCCCTCAGTAGCCCCTGAACCAGGCTTCAATGACGATGAGTCCGGCGCGCAGATCGTCTTCGGCATTGGAAGGCGGGTTCCTCCTCCGAATACTCAATAGAAGATTTTGAACACAAGGATCGTGTCCGGCTCTGCAAAACAAATTCCACATACCACCGTAGAGAGTATAATATTCCACAAATCTAATCTGCTGACAACTTTTCATAACGTGACACCACGCCATGGCCCGGTCATTATTCGAACCGTTTTTCTCAACCAGCTACTGCACATACTACGAGGCGGTTTTCTTGGCACGTCTTGTCGAAGCAGAGATCGTGTCCCCTTATCACGAGATTCTCATCAATACGGGTGCGGGTAACCCGATCGTGCCTGCTGGTATGACTCCTCGATTTTAGACAAGTTCCAAACGGCCACGCGGGGGATGCTTGATATTCACCCTCTTTATAAAGGGACCAAGGCCTGTCCTTTTCTACTCGCGCCCGATCCTTCGCTTCCCCCACCTCGAATTCCAACACCCAAGGCTCAGACTAAGCGCTTCGGACCTTCAACCATGTCCGGATCCAACCTTCAAGGCCGATGGATGGCCTCCTCTGTCACAGAGGAGGACATCAAGAAGCTAAGAGAAGCCAGATATCTGACCCCCGAAATCGCGCACAGGCTGCCTGCTCAAGGGCAGGTCATCCCCACCCCCGAACCCAACGAGAGTGTCGTATTTGTTTCCCACTTCCTCCGAGGGCTAGGCTTTAGTCTTGATCCCTTCGTCAGAGGGCTTATGTTCTATTATGGGCTCGATTTCCATGATCTAGCTCCAGATTCCATCCTTCACATCTCGTCGTTTATCGTCGTGTGTGAGGCCTTCCTCCGCATCACCCCACACTTCGGCTTATGGCTCAAGACCTTCAATGTGAAGCCGAAGATAACCAATGGGCGACACGCAGAGTGCGGAGGCGCCGTAATAAGCAAAGGCGCCGATGCCCCATGGATAAAGGGTTCCTTCCCGGAGATGTCCAACTTATGGCAGCAGGAGTGGTTTTACATCACAGCTCCCTGAAGTACTAAGTGGGTAGCTGCCCCCACCTTCCGTTCGGGCCCCCCACCACAACTGGCGTCATGGGTCAACAAGGGGCTGGACTGGGGGCCAGTTAATGACGTGCCAACATTGCAGAGTCGCATCCGAGATCTCCTTGCTACCTCTTGAGCACTGCGTTGCTTTTCCTTGAAGAGGAAAGGGTGATGCAGCAAAGTAGCGTAAGTATTTCCCTCAGTTTTTGAGAACCAAGGTATCAATCCAGTAGGAGGCTACGCGCGAGTCCCTCGTACCTACACAAAACAAATAACTCCTCGCAACCAACGCGATAAGGGGTTGTCAATCCCTTCACGGTCACTTACGAGAGTGAGATCTGATAGATATGATAGGATAATATTTTTTGGTATTTTTGTGATAAAGATGAAAAGGAAAATAAAAGCAAAGTAAAAAGCAAAGGAAATAACTAAGTGTTGGAAGATTAATATGATGAAGATAGACCCGGGGGCCATATGTTTCACTAGTGGCTTCTCTCAATAGCATAAATATTTTACGGTGGGTGAATGAATTACTGTTGAGCAATTGACAGAATTGAGCATAGTTATGAGAATATCTAGGTATGATCATGTATATAGGCATCACGTCCGAGACAAGTAGACCGACTCATGCCTGCATCTACTACTATTACTCCACTCATCGACCGCTATCCAGCATGCATCTAGAGTATTAAGTTCATGAAAACAGAGTAACGCCTTAAGCAAGATGACATGATGTAGAGGGATAAATTCACGCAATATGATAAAAAACCCATCTTGTTATCCTCGATGGCAACAATACAATACGTGCCTTGTTGCCCCTACTGTCACTGGGAAAGGACACCGCAAGATTGAACCCAAAGCTAAGCACTTCTCCCATTGCAAGAAAGATCAATCTAGTAGGCCAAACCAAACTGATAATTCAAAGAGACTTGTAAAGATAACCAATCATACATAAAAGAATTCAGAGAAGATTCCAATATTGTTCATAGATAATCTTGATCATAAACCCACAATTCATCGGTCTCAACAAACACACCGCAAAAAGAAGATTACATCGAATACATCTCCACGGGAGAGGGGGAGAACATTGTATTGAGATCCAAAAAGAGAGAAGAAGCCATCTAGCTACTAACTATGGACCCGAAGGTCTGAGGTAAACTACTCACACTTCATCAGAGAGGCTATGGTGTTGATGTAGAAGCCCTCCGTGATGGATGCCCCTCCGGCGGAGCTCCGGAATAGGCCCCAAGATGGGATCTCGTGGGTACAGAAGGTTGCGGCGGTGGAATTAGGTTTTTGGCTTCGTATCTGATCGTTTGGGGGTATGTAGGCATATATAGGAGGAAGGAGTACGTCGGTGGAGAACCAGGGGGCCCATGAGGGTGGAGGGCGCGCCCCCCTACCGCGTGGCCTCCTCTTTTGTTTCTTGACGTAGGGTCCAAGTCTCCTGGATCATATTCTTCCTAAAAATCACGTTCCCGAAGGTTTCATTCCGTTTGGACTCCGTTTGATATTCCTTTTCTGCGAAACTCTGAAATAGGCAAAAAACAGCAATTCTGGGCTGGGCCTCCGGTTAATAGGTTAGTCCCAAAAATAATATAAAAGTGGATAATAAAGCCCAATAATGTCCAAACAGTAGATAATATAGCATGGAGCAATCAAAAATTATAGATACGTTAGAGACGTATCAGGCATCCCCAAGCTTAATTCCTGCTCGTCCTCGAGTAGGTAAATGATAAAAACAGAATTTTTGATGCGGAGTGCAACTTGGCATAATTTTAATGTAATTCTTCTTAATTGTGGTATGAATATTCAGATCCAAAAGATTCAAGACAAAAGTTTAATATTGACATAAAAATAATAATACTTCAAGCATACTAATAGAGCAATCATGTCTTCTCAAAATAACATGGCCAAAGAAAGTTATCCCTACAAAATCATATAGTCTGGCTATGCTCTATCTTCACCACACAAAGTATTTAAGTCATGCACAACCCCGATGACAAGCCAAGCAATTGTTTCATACTTTTGACATTCTCAAACTTTTTCAATCTTCACGCAATACATGAGCGTGAGCCATGGATATAGCACTATATGTGGAATAGAATGGTGGTCGTGGAGAAGACAAAAAAGGGAGAAGATAGTCTCACATCAACTAGGCGTATCAACGGGCTATGGAGATGCCCATCAATAGATATCAATGTGAGTGAGTAGGGATTTCCATGCAACGGATGCACTAGAGCTATAAGCATATGAAAGCTCAACAAAAGAAACTAAGTGGGTGTGCATCCAACTCGCTTGGTCACGAAGACCTAGGGCATTTGAGGAAGCCCATCATTGGAATATACAAGCCAAGTTCTATAATGAAAAATTCCCACTAGTATATGAAAGTGACAAAATGAGAGACTCTCTATCATGAAGATCATGGTGCTACTTTGAAGCACAAGTGTGGTAAAAGGATAGTAACATTGTCCCTTCTCTATTTTTCTCTCATTTTTTTATTTTTTTTATTTGGGCCTTTTCTCTTTTTTTATGGCCTCTTTTCTTTTTTTTTCGTCCGGAGTCTCATCCCGACTTGTGGGGGAATCATAGTCTCCATCATCCTTTTCCTCACTTGGGACAATGCTCTAAAAATGAAGATCATCACACTTTTATTTTCTTGCAACTCAACAATTACAACTCGATACTTAGAGCAAAATATGACTCTATATGAATGCCTCCGGCGGTGTACCGGGATATGCAATGAATCAAGAGTGACATGTATGAAAGAATTATGAATGGTGGCTTTGCCACAAATACGATGTCAACTACATCATGCTAAGCAATATGACAATGATGGAGCGTGTCATAATAAACGGAACGGTGGAAAGTTGCATGGCAATATATCTCGGAATGGCTATGGAAATGCCATGATAGGTAGGTATGGTGGCTGTTTTGAGGAAGGTATATGGTGGGTATATGATACCGGCGAAAAGTGTGCGGTATTAGAGAGGCTAGCAATGGTGGAAGGAAGAAAAGTGCGTATAATCCATGGACTCAACATTAGTCATAAAGAACTCATATACTTATTGCAAAAATCTACAAGTTATCAAAGCAAAGTATTACGCGCATGCTCCTAGGGGGATAGATTGGTAGGAAAAGACCATCGCTCGTCCCCGACCGCCACTCATAAGGAAGACAATCAATAAATAAATCATGCTCCGACTTCATCACATAACGGTTCACCATACGTGCATGTTACGGGAATCACAAACTTTAACACAAGTATTTCTCAAATTGACAACTACTCAACTAGCATGACTCTAATATCACCATCTTCATATCTCAAAACAATTATCAAGCATCAAACTTCTCATAGTATTCAACACACTCATAAGAAAGTTTTTACTATTCTTGAATACCAAGCATATTAGGATTATTTAAGCAAATTACCATGCTATTTAAGACTCTCAAAATAATCTAAGTGAAGCATGAGAGATCAATAGTTTCTATAAAACAAATCCACCACCGTGCTCTAAAAGATACAAGTGAAGTACTAGAGCAAAACTATATAACTCAAAAGATATAAGTGAAGCACAAAGAGTATTCTAACAAATTCCAAACCATGTATGGCTCTCTCAAAAGGTGTGTACAGCAAGGATGATTGTGGTAAACTAAAAGGCAAAGACTCAAATCATACAAGGCGCTCCAAGCAAAACACATATCATGTGGTGAATAAAAATATAGCTCCAAGTAAAGTTACCGATGGAAGTAGACGAAAGAGGGGATGCCTTCCGGGGCATCCCCAAGCTTTGGCTTTATGGTGTCTTAGATTATCTTGGGGGTGCCATGGGCATCCCCAAGCTTAGGCTCTTGCCACTCCTTGTTCGATAATCCATAAAAAAAATTCACCCAAAACATGAAAACTTCACAACACAAAACTCAACAGAAATCTCGTGAGCTCCGTTAGCGAAAGAAAACAAAAGACCACTTCAAGGTACTTTAATGAACTCATTCTTTATTTATATTGGTGTTGAACCTACTGTATTCCAACTTCTCTATGGTTTATAAACTATTTTACTAGCCATAGATTCATCAAAATAAGCAAACAACACACGAAAAACAGAATCTGTCAAAAACAGAACAGACTGTAGTATTCTGTAACTAACGCAAACTTCTGAAACTCCAAAACATCAGCCAAAATAGGGCAACCTAGGAAATTTGTTTATTGATCGGCAGCAATTGGAATCAGTATTTTATCACGTTCTGGTGATTTTTAACAATTGTTTTCGTGAAAAGCAAGTTTCTGGAAATTACAGCAAGATCAAATAACTATCATCCAAGAAGACACTAATTAAAACATAAAAACACATCTAAACAGAGGCTAGAAAAAATATTTATTACTAAACAGAATCAAAAAGCAAAAAAACTAAAAATAAAATTGGGTTGCCTCCCAACAAGCGCTATCGTTTAACGCCCCTAGCTAGGCATAAAAGCAAGGATAGATCTAGGTATTGCCATCTTTGGTAGGCAATCCATAAGTAGCTCTCATGATAGATTCATATGGTAATTTTATTTTCTTCCTAGGGAAGTTTTCCATGCCCTTCTTTAATGGAAATTGGAATCTAATATTCCCTTCCTTCATATCAATAATTGCACCAATCGTTCTAAGAAAAGGTCTACCAAGAATAATAGGACATGAAGGATTGCAATCTATATCAAGAACGATAAAATCTACGGGCACATAGTTCCTATTTGCAACAATAAGAACATCATTAATTCTTCCCATAGGTTTCTTAATAGTGTAATCCGCAAGGTGCAAGTTTAGAGAGCAATCATTAAAATCACGGAAATCTAGCAAATCGCACAAAGTTTTGGGAATAGTGGAAACACTAGCACCCAAATCACATAAAGCATAGAATTCATGATCCTTAATCTTAATTTTAATAGTTGGTTCCCACTCATCATAAAGTTTTCTAGGGATAGAAACTTCCAACTCAAGCTTTTCTTCATAAGATTGCATCAAGGCATCAACGATATGTTTAGTAAACGCTTTATTTTGACTATAAGCATGAGGAGAATTTAGCACGGATTGCAACAAGGAAATACAATCAATCAAAGAAAAAATTTCATAATTAAATTCCTTGAAATCCAAAATAGTGGGTTTATTAATATCTAGGGTTTTGATTTCTTCAATCCCACTTTTATCAATTTTAGCATCAAGATCTAAAAACTCCGAATTTTTGGAACGCCTTCTAGGTAAAGGTGGATCATATTCAGTCCCATCATTATCAAGATTCATATTGCAAAACAAAGATTTAATAGGGAACACATCAATAACTTTTAGATCTTCATCTTTATTTTCATAGAGATTGGAAGAACACGCTTTTATAAAGCAATCTTTCTTAGCACGCATCCTAGCGGTTCTTTCTTTGCACTCATCAATGGAAATTCTCATGGCTTTGAGAGACTCATTGATATCATGCTTAGGAGGAATAGATCTAAGCTTTAAAGAATCAACATCAAGAGAAATTCTATCAACGTTCCTAGCCAATTCATCAACTTTAAGCAATTTCTCTTCAAGCAAAGCATTGAAATTCTTTTGCGAATTCATAAACTCTTTAACACTAGTCTCAAATTCAGAGGGCATCTTATTAAAATTTCCATAAGAGTTGTTGTAGGAATTTCCATAATTATTAGAGGAATTACTAGGATAAGGCCTAGGATTAAAGTTTCCTCTATATGCGTTGTTACCAAAATTATTCCTACCAACAAAATTCACGTCCATAGATTCATTATTATTCTCAATCAAAGTAGACAAAGGCATATCATTAGGATCAGAAGAAACACTCTTAGTAGCAAATAATTTCATAAGTTCATCCATCTTTCCACTCAAAACATTAATTTCTTCTATCGCATGCACTTTTTTATTAGTAGATCTTTCAGTGTGCCATTGAGAATAATTAACCATAATATTATCTAGGAGTTTAGTAGCTTCTCCTAAAGTGATTTCCATAAAAGTGCCTCCCTCGGCCGAATCTAAAAGATTTCTAGAAGCAAAATTCAATCCGGCAAAAAAAATTTGTATAATCATCCACAAATTCAAACCATGAGTAGGGCAATTACGTATCATTAATTTCATCCTCTCCCAAGCTTGTGCAACATGTTCATGATCAAGTTGCTTAAAATTCATAATATCGTTTCTAAGAGAGATGATCTTAGCGGGAGGAAAATACTTAAAGATAAAAGCATCTTTGCACTTGTTCCAAGAATCAATACTATTTTTAGGCAAAGACGAAAACCAAGCTTTAGCACGATCTCTAAGCGAAAAAGGAAATAGCTTCAATTTAACAATATCATTATCAATATCTTTCTTCTTTTGCATATCACACAAATCAACGAAGCTATTTAGATGAGTAGCGGCATCTTCACTAGGAAGGCCGGTGAATTGATCTTTCATGACAAGATTCAACAAAGCAGCATTGATTTCACAAGATTCAGTATCGGTAAGAGGAGCAATCGGAGTGCTAAGGAAATCATTATTGTCGGTATTGGTAAAGTCACACAATTTGGTATTATCTTGAGCCATCGTGACAAACAAGCAATCCAACACACGAGCAAACAAAAAGCAAGCAAAAAAGAGGCAAACAGAAAAGAGAGGGCGAATAAAACGGCAAGGGTGAAGTGGGGGAGAGGAAAACGAGAGGCAAATGGCAAATAATGTAATGCGGGAGATAAGGGATTTGTGATGGGTACTTGGTATGTTGACTTTTGCGTAGACTCCCCAGCAACGGCACCAGAAATGGCTCGTTGTCGGGGGTCCAAATCTTGACTTGGCCTTGCGTAAGCCTCCCCGGCAACGGCGCCAGAAATCTTCTTGCTACCTCTTGAGCACTGCGTTGGTTTTTCCTTGAAGAGGAAAGGGTGATGCAGCAAAGTAGCGTAAGTATTTCCCTCAGTTTTTGAGAACCAAGGTATCAATCCAGTAGGAGGCTGCGCGCGAGTCCCTCGTACCTACACAAAACAAATAACTCCTGGCAACCAACGTGATAAGGGGTTGTCAATCCCTTCACGGTCACTTACGAGAGTGAGATCTGATAGATATGATAGGATAATATTTTTTGGTATTTTTGTGATAAAGATGCAAAGTAAAATAAAAGAAAAGTAAAAAGCAAAGGAAATAACTAAGTGTTGGAAGATTAATATGATGAAGATAGACCCGGGGGCCATATGTTTCACTAGTGGCTTCTCTCAAGAGCATAAATATTTTACGGTGGGTGAACGAATTACTGTTGAGCAATTGACAGAATTGAGCATAGTTATGATAATATCTAGGTATGATCATGTATATAGGCATCACGTCCGAGACAAGTAGACCGACTCCTGCCTGCATCTACTACTATTACTCCACTCATCGATCGTTATCCAGCATGCATCTAGAGTATTAAGTTCATGAAAACAGAGTAACGCCTTAAGCAAGATGACATGATGTAGAGGGATAAATTCATGCAATATGATAAAAAAACCATCTTGTTATCCTCGATGGCAACAATACAATACGTGCCTTGCTGCCCCTACTGTCACTGGGAAAGGACACCGCAAGATTGAACCCAAAGCTAAGCACTTCTCCCATTGCAAGAAAGATCAATCTAGTAGGCCAAACCAAACTGATAATTCAAAGAGACTTGTAAAGATAACCAATCATACATAAAAGAATTCAGAGAAGATTCCAATATTGTTCATAGATAATCTTGATCATAAACCCACAATTCATCGGTCTCAACAAACACACCGCAAAAAGAAGATTACATCGAATACATCTCCACGGGAGAGGGGGAGAACATTGTATTGAGATCCAAAAAGAGAGAAGAAGCCATCTAGCTACTAACTATGGACCCGAAGGTCTGAGGTAAACTACTCACACTTCATCAGAGAGGCTATGGTGTTGATGTAGAAGCCCTCCGTGATGGATGCCCCTCCGGCGGAGCTCCGGAATAGGCCCCAAGATGGGATCTCGTGGGTACAGAAGGTTGCGGCGGTGGAATTAGGTTTTTGGCTTCGTATCTGATCGTTTGGGGGTATGTAGGCATATATAGGAGGAAGGAGTACGTCGGTGGAGAACCAGGGGGCCCATGAGGGTGGAGGGCGCGCCCCCCTACCGCGTGGCCTCCTCTTTTGTTTCTTGACGTAGGGTCCAAGTCTCCTGGATCATATTCTTCCTAAAAATCACGTTCCCGAAGGTTTCATTCCGTTTGGACTCCGTTTGATATTCCTTTTCTGCGAAACTCTGAAATAGGCAAAAAACAGCAATTCTGGGCTGGGCCTCCGGTTAATAGGTTAGTCCCAAAAATAATATAAAAGTGGATAATAAAGCCCAATAATGTCCAAACAGTAGATAATATAGCATGGAGCAATCAAAAATTATAGATACGTTAGAGACGTATCAGGCATCCCCAAGCTTAATTCCTGCTCGTCCTCGAGTAGGTAAATGATAAAAACAGAATTTTTGATGCGGAGTGCAACTTGGCATAATTTTAATGTAATTCTTCTTAATTGTGGTATGAATATTCAGATCCGAAAGATTCAAGACAAAATTTTAATATTGACATAAAAATAATAATACTTCAAGCATACTAACAAAGCAATCATGTCTTCTCAAAATAACATGGCCAAAGAAAGTTATCCCTACAAAATCATATAGTCTGGCTATGCTCTATCTTCACCACACAAAGTATTTAAGTCATGCACAACCCCGATGACAAGCCAAGCAATTGTTTCATACTTTTGACATTCTCAAACTTTTTCAATCTTCACGCAATACATGAGCGTGAGCCATGGATATAGCACTATATGTGGAATAGAATGGTGGTCGTGGAGAAGACAAAAAAGGGAGAAGATAGTCTCACATCAACTAGGCGTATCAACGGGCTATGGAGATGCCCATCAATAGATATCAATGTGAGTGAGTAGGGATTGCCATGCAACGGATGCACTAGAGCTATAAGCATATGTAAGCTCAACAAAAGAAACTAAGTGGGTGTGCATCCAACTCGCTTGGTCACGAAGACCTAGGGCATTTGAGGAAGCCCATCATTGGAATATACAAGCCAAGTTCTATAATGAAAAATTCCCACTAGTATATGAAAGTGACAAAATGAGAGACTCTCTATCATGAAGATCATGGTGCTACTTTGAAGCACAAGTGTGGTAAAAGGATAGTAACATTGTCCCTTCTCTCTTTTTCTCTCTTTTTTTTATTTTTTTTATTTGGGCCTTTTCTCTTTTTTTATGGCCTCTTTTTCTTTTTTTTCGTCCGGAGTCTCATCCCAACTTGTGGGGGAATCATAGTCTCCATCATCCTTTTCCTCACTTGGGACAATGCTCTAAAAATGAAGATCATCACACTTTTATTTTCTTGCAACTCAACAATTACAACTCGATACTTAGAGCAAAATATGACTCTATATGAATGCCTCCGGCGGTGTACCGGGATATGCACTGAATCAAGAGTGACATGTATGAAAGAATTATGAATGGTGGCTTTGCCACAAATACGATGTCAACTACATCATGCTAAGCAATATGACAATGATGGAGCGTGTCATAATAAACGGAACGGTGGAAAGTTGCATGGCAATATATCTCGGAATGGCTATGGAAATGCCATGATAGGTAGGTATGGTGGCTGTTTTGAGGAAGGTATATGGTGGGTGTATGATACCGGCGAAAAGTGTGCGGTATTAGAGAGGCTAGCAATAGTGGAAGGAAGAAAAGTGCGTATAATCCATGGACTCAACATTAGTCATAAATATGTCGCAATTGACGCATACTATGATTATGAGATATGGCAGATGGACGTCAAAACGGCATTCCTTAATGGCTTCCTTAAGGAAGAGTTGTATATGATGCAGGCGGAAGGTTTTGTCGATCCTAAGAATGCTAACAAAGTATGCAAGCTCCAGCGCTCAATCTATGGGCTGGTGCAAGCGTCTCGGAGTTGGAACATTCGCTTTGATGAGATGATCAAAGCGTTTGGGTTTACACAGACTTATGGAGAAGCCTGTGTTTACAAGAAAGTGAGTGGGAGCTCTGTAGCATTTCTCATATTATATGTGGATGACATACTATTGATGGGAAATGATATAGAATTCTTGGAAAGTATAAAGGCCTATTTGAATAAGTGTTTTTCAATGAAGGACCTTGGAGAAGCTGCTTATATATTAGGCATCAAGATCTATAGAGATAGATCAAGACGCCTCATTGGTCTTTCACAGAGTACATACCTTGACAAGATATTGAAGAAGTTCAATATGGATCAGTCCAAGAAGGGGTTCTTGCCTGTATTGCAAGGTGTGCAATTGAGCACGGCTCAATGCCCGACCACGGCAGAAGATAGAGAAAAGATGAGTGTCATCCCCTATGCCTCGGCCATAGGGTCTATTATGTATGCCATGCTGTGTACCAGACCTGATGTAAACCTTGCCGTGAGTTTGGTAGGAAGGTACCAAAGTAATCCTGGACAGCGGTCAAGAATATCCTGAAGTACCTGAAGAGGACTAAGGATATGTTTCTCGTTTATGGAGGTGACGAAGAGCTCGTCGTAAAGGGTTACGTCGACGCTAGCTTCGACACAGATCTGGATGACTCGAAGTCACAAACCGGATACGTGTATATTTTGAATGGAGGAGCAGTAAGCTGGTGCAGTTGCAAGAAAAGCGTCGTGGCGGGATCTACTTGTGAAGCGGAGTACATGGCAGCCTCGGAGGCAGCACAGGAAGCAGTCTGGATGAAGGAGTTCATTACCGACCTAGGGGTGATTCCCAATGCGTCGGGCCCGATGACTCTCTTCTGTGACAACACTGGAGCTATTGCCCTTGCGAAGGAGCCCAGGTTTCACAGGAAGACCAGGCATATCAAGCGTCGCTTCAACTCCATTCGTGAAAGTGTTCAAAATGGAGACATAGATATTTGTAAAGTACATACGGACCTGAATGTAGCAGATCCGTTGACTAAACCTCTCCCTAGAGCAAAACATGATCAACACCAGGACGCAATGGGTGTTCGATTCATCACAATGTAACTAGATTATTGACTCTAGTGCAAGTGGGAGACTGTTGGTAATATGCCCTAGAGGCAATAATAAATGGTTATTATTATATTTCATTATTCATGGTAATTGTCTATTGTTCATGCTATAATTGTGTTATCCGGAAATCGTAATACATGTGTGAACACATAGACCACAATGTGTCCCTAGTAAGCCTCTAGTTGACTAGCTCGTTGATCAACAGATAGTCATGATTTCCTGGCTATGGACATGGGATGTCATTGATAACGGGATCATATCATTAGGAGAATGATGTGATGGACAAGACCCAATCCTAAGCATAGCTCAAAGATCGTGTAGTTCGTTTGCTAGAGCTTTTCCAATGTCAAGTATATTTTCCTTATACCATGAGATCGTGCAACTCCCGGATACCGTAGGAGTACTTTGGGTGTGCCAAACGTCACAACGTAACTGGGTGACTATAAAGGTGCACTACGGGTATCTCCGAAAGTGTCTGTTGGGTTGGCACGGATCGAGACTGGGATTTGTCACTCCGTATGACCGAGAGGTATCTCTGGGCCCACTCGGTAATGCATCATCATAATGAGCTCAATGTGACTAAGGAGTTAGTCACGGGATCATGCATTGCGGTACGAGTAAAGAGACTTGCCGGTAACGAGATTGAACAAGGTATTGGGATACCGACGATCGAATCTCGGGCAAGTAACATATCGATTGACAAAGGGAATTGTATACGGGATTGATTGAATCCTCGACATCGTGGTTCATCCGATGAGATCATCGTGGAACATGTGGGAGCCAACATGGGTATCCAGATCCCGCTGTTGGTTATTGACCGGAGAGGCGTCTCGGTCATGTCTGCATGTCTCCCGAACCCGTAGGGTCTACACACTTAAGGTTCGGTGACGCTAGGGTTGTAGAGATATGAGTATGCGGAAACCCGAAAGTTGTTCGGAGTCCCGGATGAGATCCCGGACGTCACGAGGAGTTCTGGAATGGTCCGGAGGTGAAGAATTATATATAGGAAGTCAAGTTTCGGCTACCGGGAAAGTTTCGGGGGTCACCGGTATTGTACCGGGACCACCGGAAGGGTCCCGGGGGTCCACCGGGTGGGGCCACCTATCCCGGAGGGCCCCATGGGCTGAAGTGGGAAGGGAACCAGCCCTTAGTGGGCTGGGGCGCCCCCCATGGGCCTCCCCCTGCGCCTAGGGTTGGAAACCCTAGGGTGGGGGGGCGCCCCACTTGCCTTGGGGGGCAAGTCTCCCCCCTGGCCGCCGCCCCCCATGCAGATGGGTTCCTGGCCGGCGCCCCCCCTCCCAGGGGGCCTATATAAAGGGGGGAGGGAGGGCAGCAGTACTACAGCCTTGGGCGCCTCCCTCCTCCCCTGCTACACCTCTCCCTCTCGCAGAAGCTCGGCGAAGCCCTGCCGAGATCCTGCTACATGCACCACCACGCCGTCGTGCTGCTGGATCTCCATCAACCTCTCCTTCCCCCTTGCTGGATCAAGAAGGAGGAGACGTCGCTGCACCATACGTGTGTTGAACGCAGAAGTGTCGTCCGTTCGGCACTCGGTCATCGGTGATTTGGATCACGGCGAGTACGACTCCATCAACCACGTTCATTGGAACGCTTCCGCTCGCGATCTACAAGGGTATGTAGATGCACTCCTTTCCCCTCGTTGCTAGTATACTCCATAGATGGATCTTGGTGAGCGTAGGAAAATTTTAAAATTCTGCTACGATCCCCAACATTCTTATCAATAATTGCACCAATCGTTCTAAGAAAAGGTCTACCCAGAATAATAGGACATGAAGGATTGCAATCTATATCAAGAACGATAAAATCTACGGGCACATAGTTCCTATTTGCAACAATAAGAACATCATTAATTCTTCCCATAGGTTTCTTAATAGTGGAATCCGCAAGGTGCAAGTTTAGAGAGCAATCATTAAAATCACGGAAATCTAGCAAATCGCACAAAGTTTTGGGAATAGTGGAAACACTAGCACCCAAATCACATAAAGCATAGAATTCATGATCCTTAATCTTAATTTTAATAGTTGGTTCCCACTCATCATAAAGTTTTCTAGGGATAGAAACTTCCAACTCAAGCTTTTCTTCATAAGATTGCATCAAGGCATCAACGATATGTTTAGTAAACGCTTTATTTTGACTATAAGCATGAGGAGAATTTAGCACGGATTGCAACAAGGAAATACAATCAATCAAAGAAAAAATTTCATAATTAAATTCCTTGAAATCCAAAATAGTGGGTTTATTAATATCTAGGGTTTTGATTTCTTCAATCCCACTTTTATCAATTTTAGCATCAAGATCTAAAAACTCCGAATTTTTGGAACGCCTTCTAGGTAAAGGTGGATCATATTCAATCCCATCATTATCAAGATTCATATTGCAAAACAAAGATTTAATAGGGAACACATCAATAACTTTTAGATCTTCATCTTTATTTTCATAGAGATTGGAAGAACACGCTTTTATAAAGCAATCTTTCTTAGCACGCATCCTAGCGGTTCTTTCTTTGCACTCATCAATGGAAATTCTCATGGCTTTGAGAGACTCATTGATATCATGCTTAGGAGGAATAGATCTAAGCTTTAAAGAATCAACATCAAGAGAAATTCTATCAACGTTCCTAGCCAATTCATCAACTTTAAGCAATTTCTCTTCAAGCAAAGCATTGAAATTCTTTTGCGAATTCATAAACTCTTTAACACTAGTCTCAAATTCAGAGGGCATCTTATTAAAATTTCCATAAGAGTTGTTGTAGGAATTTCCATAATTATTAGAGGAATTACTAGGATAAGGCCTAGGATTAAAGTTTCCTCTATATGCGTTGTTACCAAAATTATTCCTACCAACAAAATTCACGTCCATAGATTCATTATTATTCTCAATCAAAGTAGACAAAGGCATATCATTAGGATCAGAAGAAACACTCTTAGTAGCAAATAATTTCATAAGTTCATCCATCTTTCCACTCAAAACATTAATTTCTTCTATCGCATGCACTTTTTTATTAGTAGATCTTTCAGTGTGCCATTGAGAATAATTAACCATAATATTATCTAGGAGTTTAGTAGCTTCTCCTAAAGTGATTTCCATAAAAGTGCCTCCCTCGGCCGAATCTAAAAGATTTCTAGAAGCAAAATTCAATCCGGCAAAAAAAATTTGTATAATCATCCACAAATTCAAACCATGAGTAGGGCAATTACGTATCATTAATTTCATCCTCTCCCAAGCTTGTGCAACATGTTCATGATCAAGTTGCTTAAAATTCATAATATCGTTTCTAAGAGAGATGATCTTAGCGGGAGGAAAATACTTAAAGATAAAAGCATCTTTGCACTTGTTCCAAGAATCAATACTATTTTTAGGCAAAGACGAAAACCAAGCTTTAGCACGATCTCTAAGCGAAAAAGGAAATAGCTTCAATTTAACAATATCATTATCAATATCTTTCTTCTTTTGCATATCACACAAATCAACGAAGCTATTTAGATGAGTAGCGGCATCTTCACTAGGAAGGCCGGTGAATTGATCTTTCATGACAAGATTCAACAAAGGAGCATTGATTTCACAAGATTCAGTATCGGTAAGAGGAGCAATCGGAGTGCTAAGGAAATCATTATTGTCGGTATTGGTAAAGTCACACAATTTGGTATTATCTTGAGCCGTCGTGACAAACAAGCAATCCAACACACGAGCAAACAAAAAGCAAGCGAAAAAGAGGCAAACAGAAAAGAGAGGGCGAATAAAACGGCAAGGGTGAAGTGGGGGAGAGGAAAACAAGAGGCAAATGGCAAATAATGTAATGCGGGAGATAAGGGATTTGTGATGGGTACTTGGTATGTTGACTTTTGCGTAGACTCCCCGGCAACGGCGCCAGAAATGGCTCGTTGTCGGGAGTCCAAATCTTGACTTGGCCTTGCGTAAGCCTCCCCGGCAACGGCGCCAGAAATCTTCTTTCTACCTCTTGAGCACTGCGTTGGTTTTTCCTTGAAGAGGAAAGGGTGATGCAGCAAAGTAGTGTAAGTATTTCCCTCAGTTTTTGAGAACCAAGGTATCAATCCAGTAGGAGGCTACGCGCGAGTCCCTCGTACCTACACAAAACAAATAACTCCTCGAAACCAACGCAATAAGGTGTTGTCAATCCCTTCACGGTCACTTACGAGAGTGAGATATGATAGGATAATATTTTTTGGTATTTTTGTGATAAAGATGCAAAGTAAAATAAAAGCAAAGTAAAAAGCAAAGGAAATAACTAAGTGTTGGAAGATTGATATGATGAAGATAGACCCGGGGGCCATATGTTTCACTAGTGGCTTCTCTCAAGAGCATAAATATTTTACGGTGGGTGAACGAATTACTGTTGAGCAATTGACAGAATTGAGCATAGTTATGATAATATCTAGTTATGATCATGTATATAGGCATCTTGTCCGAGACAAGTAAACCGACTCCTGCCTGCATCTACTACTATTACTCCACTCATCGACCGCTATCCAGCATGCATCTAGAGTATTAAGTTCATGAAAACAGAGTAACGCCTTAAGCAAGATGACATGATGTAGAGGGATAAATTCATGCAATATGATAAAAACCCCATCTTGTTATCCTCGATGGCAACAATACAATACGTGCCTTGCTGCCCCTACTGTCACTGGGAAAGGACACCGCAAGATTGAACCCAAAGCTAAGCACTTCTCCCATTGCAAGAAAGATCAATCTAGTAGGCCAAACCAAACTGATAATTCGAAGAGACTTGCAAAGATAACCAATCATACATAAAAGAATTCAGAGAAGATTCAAATATTGTTCATAGATAATCTTGATCATAAACCCACAATTCATCGGTCTCAACTGAAGGAAATATGCCCTAGAGGCAATAATAAAGTATTATATATTTCCTTATATCATGATAAATGTTTATTATTCATGCTAGAATTGTATTAACTGGAAACATAATACATGTGTGAATACATAGACAAACAAAGTGTCACTAGTATGCCTCTACTTGACTAGTTCGTTAATCAAACATGGTTATGTTTCCTAGCCATAGACATGAGTTGTCATTTGATTAACGGGATCACCTCATTAGGAGAATGACGTGATTGACATGACCCATTACATTAGCTTAGCACCCGATCGTTTAGCATGTTGCTATTGCTTTCTTCATGACTTATACATGTTCCTATGACTATGAGATTATGCAACTCCCGTTTACCGGAGGAACACTTTGTGTGCTACCAAACATCACAACGTAACTGGGTGATTATAAAGGTGCTCTACAGGTGTCTCCAAAGGTACTTGTTGGGTTGGCGTATTTCGAGATTAGGATTTGTCACTCCGATTGTCGGAGAGGTATCTCAGGGCCCACTCGGTAATGCACATCACTATAAGCCTTGCAAGCATTGTGACTAATGAGTTAGTTACGGGATGATGTATTACGGAACGAGTAAAGAGACTTGCCGGTAACGAGATTGAACTAGGTATCGAGATACCGACGATCGAATCTCGGGCAAGTAACATACCGATGACAAAGGGAACAACGTATGTTGTTATGCGGTCTGACCGATAAGGATCTTCGTAGAATATGTAGGAGCCAATATGGGCATCCAGGTCCCGCTATTGGTTATTGACCGGAGAGGTGTCTCGGTCATGTCTACATAGTTCTCGAACCCAAAGGGTCCGCACGCTTAAAGTTACGATGACAGTTTTATTATGAGTTTATATGATTTGATGTACCGAAGGTTGTTCGGAGTCCCGGATGTGATCACGGACATGACGAGGAGTCTCGAAATGGTCGAGACGTAAAGATTGATATATTGTACGACTATATTCGGACACCGGAAGTGTTCCGGAGAAGTTTCGGATTAAACCGGAGTGCCGGAGGGTTACCGGAACCCCCCGGGGAAGTATTGGGCCTTAGTGGGCCTTGAGGGGAGAGAGAGGGCAGCAGCCAGGAGGTGGTGCGCCCCCTCCCAGAGGAGTCCTAGTTGGACTAGGGGAGGGGGGCGCAGCCCCCTTTCCCTCTCCCTCTCCCTCTCTTTCCTTCCCCCCTTCTTTTCCTAGTAGGACTAGGAAAGGGGAGTCCTACTCCTACTAGGAGGAGGACTCCCCCCCTCTCCTTGGCGCGCCCCATAGGCAGCCGGCCTCCCCCTTGCTCCTTTATATACGGGGGCAGGGGGGCACCTAAGAACACACTTGATATACGATATTTTAGCCGTGTGCAGTGCCCCCCTCCACCAGATTACACCTCGATAATACCATCGCGAAGCTTAGGCGAAGCCCTGCGTCGGTGGAACATCATCATCGTCACCACGCCGTCGTGCTGACGAAACTCTCCCTCAACACTCGGCTGGATCGGAGTTCGAGGGACGTCATCGAGCTGAACGTGTGTAGAACTTCGGAGGTGTCGTGCGTTCGGTACTTGATCGGTCGGATCGTGAAGACGTTCGACTACATCAACCGCGTTGTGATAACGCTTCCGCTGTCGGTCTACGAGGGTACGTGGACAACACTCTCCCCTCTCGTTGCTATGCATCACCATGATCTTGCGTGTGCGTAGGAAATTTTTTGAAATTACTACGTTCCCCAACAGTGGCATCCGAGCCTGGTTTTATGCGTTGATGCTATGCACGAGTAGAACACAAGTGAGTTGTGGGCGATATAAGTCATACTGCTTACCAGCATGTCATACTTTGGTTTAGCGGTATTGTGAGATGAAGCGGCCTGGACCGACATTACACGTACGCTTACGCGAGACTGGTTTCGCCGTTCGGAGCACTCGTTGCTTAAAGGTGACTGGCGGGTGTCTGTCTCTCTCACTTTAGTTGAACCGAGTGTGGCTACGCCCGGTCCTTGCGAAGGTTAAAACAGCACCAACTTGACAAACTATCGTTGTGGTTTTGATGCGTAGGTAATAACGGTTCTTGCTAAGCCCGTAGCAGCCACGTAAAATATGCAACAACAAAGTAGAGATCGTCTAACTTGTTTTTGCAGGGCATGTTGTGATGTGATATGGTCAAGACATGATGTGATATAATGTGTTGTATGAGATGATCATGTTTTGTAACCGAGTTATCGGCAACTGGCAGGAGCCATATGGTTGTCGCTTTATTGTATGAGATGCAATCGCCATGTAATAGTTTTACTTTATCACTAAACGGTAGCGATAGTCGTAAAAGCAATAAGTTGGCGAGACGACAACGATACTACGATGGAGATCAAGGTGTCGAGCCGGTGACGATGGTGATCATGATGGTGCTTCGGAGATGGAGATCACAAGCACGGTGCTTTGGAGATGGAGATCACAAGCACAAGATGATGATGGCCATATCATATCACTTATATTGATTGCATGTGATGTTAATCCTTTATGCATCTTATCTTGATTTGTTTGACGGTAGCATTATAAGATGATCTCTCACTAAAATTTCAAGATAAAAGTGTTCTCCCTGAGTATGCACCGTTGCAAAAGTTCTTCGTGCTGAGACACCACGTGTTAATCGGGTGTGATAGGCTCTACGTTCAAATACAACGGGTGCAAAACAGTTGCACACGCGGAGTACTCAGGTTAAACTTGATGAGCCTAGCATATGTACAGATATGGCCTCGGAACACAGAGACCGAAAGGTCGAGCGTGAATCATATAGTAGATATGATCAACATAGTGATGTTCACCATTGAAACTACTCCATCTCACGTGTTAATCGGACATGGTTTAGTTGCTTTGGATCACGTAATCACTTAGATGATTAGAGAGATGTCTATCTAAGTGGGAGTTCTTAAGTAATATGATTAATTGAACTTAAATTTATCATGAACTTAGTACCTGATAGTATCTTGCTTGTCTATGTTAATTGTAGATATATGGCCCGTGCTGTTGTGCCGTTGAATTTTAATGCATTCCTTGAGAAAGCTAAGTTGAAAGATGATGGTAGCAATTACACGGACTGGGTCCGTAACTTGAGGATTATCCTCATTGCTGCACAGAAGAATTACGTCCTGGAAGCACCGCTAGGTGCCAGGCCTCCTGCAAGAGCTACGCCAGAAGTTATGAACGTCTGGCAAAGCAAAGCTGATGACTACTCAATAGTTCAGTGTGCCATGCTTTACGGCTTAGAACCGGGACTTCAACGACGTTTTGAACGTCATGGAGCATATGAGATGTTCCAGGAGTTGAAGTTAATATTTCAAGCAAATGCCCGGATTGAGAGATATGAAGTCTCCAATAAGTTCTATAGCTGCAAGATGGAAGAGAATAGTTCTGTCAGTGAGCATATACTCAGAATGTCTGGGTATAATAATCACTTAATTCAACTGGGAGTTCAACTTCCGGATGATTGCGTCATTGACAGAATTCTTCAATCACTGCCACCAAGCTACAAGAGCTTTGTGATGAACTATAACATGCAAGGGATGAATAAGATGATTCCCGAGCTCTTCGCAATGCTAAAGGCAGCGGAGGTAGAAATCAAAAAGGAGCATCAAGTGTTGATGGTCAGTAAAACCACTAGTTTCAAGAAAAAGGGCAAAGGGAAGAAGAAAGGGAACTTCAAGAAGAATAGCAAGCAAGTTGTTGTTCAGGAGAAGAAATCCAAGTCTGGACCTAAGCCTGAAACTGAGTGCTTCTACTATAAGCAGACTGGCCACTGGAAGCGGAACTGCCCCAAGTATTTGGCGGATAAGAAGGATGGCAAGGTTAACAAAGGTATATGTGATATACATGTTATTGATGTGTACCTTACTAATACTCGCAGTAGCACCTGGGTATTTGATACTGGTTCTGTTGCTAATATTTGCAACTCAAAATAGGGGCTACGGATTAAGCGAAGTTTAGCTAAGGACGAGGTGACGATGCGCGTGAGAAATGGTTCCAAAGTCGATGTGATCGCCGTCGGCACGCTACCTCTACATCTACCTTCGGGATTAGTTTTAGACCTAAATAATTGTTATTTGGTGCCAGCGTTGAGCATGAACATTATATCTGGATCTTGTTTAATGCGAGACGGTTATTCATTTAAATCAGAGAATAATGGTTGTTCTATTTATATGAATAATATCTTTTATGGTCATGCACCCTTGAAGAGTGGTCTATTTTTAATGAATCTCGATAGTAGTGATACACATATTCATAATGTTGAAGCCAAAAGATGCAGAGTTAATAATGACAGTGCAACTTATTTGTGGCACTGCCGTTTGGGTCATATCGGTGTAAAGCGCATGAAGAGACTCCATACTGATGGAATTTTGGAATCACTTGATTTTGAATCACTTGGTACTTGCGAACCGTGCCTTATGGGCAAGATGACCAAAACACCGTTCTCCGGAACTATGGAGAGAGCAACAGATCTGTTGGAATTACGTCCTGGAAGCACCGCTGGGTTCCAGGCCTGCTGCAGATGCAACTGACGACGTTAAGAACGTTTGGCAGAGCAAAGCTGATGACTACTCGATAGTTCAGTGTGCCATGCTTTACGGCTTAGAACCGAGACTTCAACGACATTTTGAACGTCATGGAGCATATGAGATGTTCTAGGAGTTGATGTTAATATTTCATGCAAATGCCCGGATTGAGAGATATGAAGTCTCCAATAAGTTCTACAACTGTAAGATGGAGGAGAATAGTTCTGTCAGTGAACATATACTCAAAATGTCTGGGTATAACAATCACTTGATTCAACTGGGAGTTAATCTTCCGGATGATAGTGTCATTGACAGAATTCTTCAATCACTGCCACCAAGCTACAAGAGCTTCGTGATGAACTATAATATGCAAGGGATGGATAAGACAATTCCCGAGCTCTTCGCAATGCTAAAGGCTGCGGAGGTAGAAATCAAGAAGGAGCATCAAGTGTTGATGGTCAACAAGACCACCAGTTTCAAGAAAAAGGGAAAAGGGAAGAAGAAGGGGAACTTCAAGAAGAACAACAAACAAGTTGCTGCCCAAGAGAAGAAACCCAAGTTTGGACCTAAGCCTGAGACTGAGTGCTTCTACTGCAAGCAGACTGGTCACTGGAAGCGGAACTGCCCCAAGTATTTGGCGGATAAGAAAGATGGCAAGGTGAACAAAGGTATATGTGATATACATGTTATTGATGTGTACCTTACTAGAGCTCGCAGTAGCACCTGGGTATTTGATACTGGTTCTGTTGCTAATATTTGCAACTCGAAACATGGACTACGGATTAAGCGAATACTGGCTAAGGACGAGGTGACGATGCGCGTGGGAAATGGTTCCAAAGTCGATGTGATCGCCGTCGGCACGCTACCTCTACATCTACCTTCGGGATTAGTTTTAGACCTAAATAATTGTTATTTGGTGCTAGCGTTGAGCATGAACATTATATCTGGATCTTGTTTGATGCAAAACGGTTATTCATTTAAATCTGAGAATAATGGTTGTTCTATGTATATGAGTAATATATTTTATGGTCATGCACCCTTGAAGAGTGGTCTATTTGTGTTAAATCTCGATAGTAGTGACACACATATTCATAAGGTTGAAGCCAAAAGATGCAGAGTTGATAATGATAGTGCAACTTATTTGTGGCACTACCGTTTGGGTCATATTGGTGTAAAGCGCATGAAGAAACTCCATACTGATGGACTTTTGGAATCACTTGATTATGAATCACTTGGTACTTGCGAACCATGCCTCATGGGCAAGATGACTAAAACACCGTTCTCCGAAACAATGGAGCGAGCAACAGATCTGTTGGAAATCATACATACTGATGTATGTGGTTCGATGAATATTGAGGCTCGCGGCGGGTATCGTTATTTTATCACCTTCACAGATGATTTGAGCAGATATGGGTATATCTACTTAATGAAACATAAGTCTGAAACATTTGAAAAGTTCAAAGAATTTCAGAGTGAAGTTGAAAATCATCGTAACAAGAAAATAAACTTCCTACGATCTGATCGTGGAGGAGAATATTTGAGTTACGAGTTTGGTCTACATTTGAAACAATGTGGAATAGTTTCGCAACTCACGCCACCCGGAACACCACAGCGTAATGGTGTGTCTCAACGTCGTAATCGCACTTTACTAGATATGGTGCGATCTATGATGTCTCTTACTGATTTACCGCTATCGTTTTGGGGTTATGCTTTAGAGACGGCTGCATTCACTCTAAATAGGACACCATCGAAATCCGTTGAGACGACGCCTTTTGAACTATGGTTTGGCAAGAAACCAAAGTTGTCGTATCTTAAAGTTTGGGGTTGCGATGCTTATGTGAAGAAACTTCAACCTGATAAGCTCGAGCCTAAATCGGAGAAATGTGTCTTCATAGGATACCCAAAGGAGACCGTTGGGTACACCTTCTATCACAGATCCGAAGGCAAGATATTTGTTGCTAGAAATGGATCCTTTCCGGAGAAGGAGTTTCTCTCGAAAGATGTGAGTGGGAGGAAAGTAGAACTTGATGAGGTAACTATACCTGCTCCCTTATTGGAAAGTAGATCATCGCAGAGATCAGTTTCTGCGACACCTACACCAAGTAGTGAGGAAGTTAATGATAATGATCATGAAACTTCAGATCAAGTTATTACTGAACTTCGTAGGTCAACTAGATCAAGATCCGCACCAGAGTGGTACGGTAATCCTGTTCTGGAGGTCATGTTACTAGACCATGGCGAACCTACGAACTATGAAGAAGCGATGGTGAGCCCAGATTCCGAAAAATGGCTTGAAGCCATGAAATCCGAGATGGGATCCATGTATGAGAACAAAGTATGGACTTTGGTTGACTTGCCCGATGGTCGGAAAGCCATTGAAAATAAATGGATCTTCAAGAAGAAGACTGACGCTGATGGTAATGTTACTATCTATAAAGCTCGACTTGTTGTGAAAGGTTTTCGACAAGTTCAAGGAATTGACTACGATGAGACCTTCTCACCCGTAGCGATGCTTAAGTCTGTCCGAATCATGTTAGCAATTGCCGCATTTTATGATTATGAAATTTGGCAAATGGATGTCAAAACTGCGTTCCTGAATGGATTTCTGGAAGAAGAGTTGTATATGATACAACCGGAAGGTTTTGTCGATCCAAAGGGAGCTAACAAAGTGTGCAAGCTCCAGCGATCCATTTATGGACTGGTGCAAGCCTCTCGGAGTTGGAATAAACGCTTTGATAGTGTGATCAAAGCATTTGGTTTTATACAGACTTTTGGAGAAGCCTGTATTTACAAGAAAGTGAGTGGGAGCTCGATAG
This sequence comes from Aegilops tauschii subsp. strangulata, assembly GCF_002575655.3. Taxonomy (NCBI): domain Eukaryota; kingdom Viridiplantae; phylum Streptophyta; class Magnoliopsida; order Poales; family Poaceae; genus Aegilops; species Aegilops tauschii. Next base: position 495,415,226 of record NC_053037.3, on the reverse strand, counting down.
CATTTCTGATATTATATGTGGATGACATATTACTGATTGGAAATGATATTGAATTTCTGGATAGCATAAAGGGATACTTGAATAAGAGTTTTTCAATGAAAGACCTCGGTGAAGCTGCATATATATTAGGCATTAAGATCTATAGAGATAGATCAAGGCGCTTAATTGGACTTTCACAAAGCACATACCTTGACAAAGTTTTGAAGAAGTTCAAAATGGATCAAGCAAAGAAAGGGTTCTTGCCTGTACTACAAGGTGTGAGATTGAGTAAGACTCAATGCCCGACCACTGCAGAAGATAGAGAGAAGATGAAAGATGTTCCCTATGCTTCAGCCATAGGCTCTATCATGTATGCAATGCTGTGTACCAGACCTGATGTGTCCCTGGCTATAAGTTTAGCAGGGAGGTACCAAAGTAATCCAGGAGTGGATCACTGGACAGCGGTCAAGAACATCCTGAAATACCTGAAAAGGACTAAGGATATGTTTCTCGTATATGGAGGTGACAAAGAGCTCATCGTAAATGGTTACGTTGATGCAAGCTTTGACACTGATCCGGACGATTCGAAATCGCAAACCGGATACGTATTTACATTGAACGGTGGAGCTGTCAGTTGGTGCAGTTCCAAGCAAAGTGTCGTGGCGGGATCTACGTGTGAAGCGGAATACATAGCTGCTTCGGAAGCAGCGAATGAAGGAGTCTGGATGAAGGAGTTCATAACCGATCTAGGTGTCATACCTAGTACATCGGGACCAATGAAAATCTTTTGTGATAATACTGGTGCAATTGCCTTAGCAAAGGAATCCAGATTTCACAAGAGAACCAAGCACATCAGAAGACGCTTCAATTCCATCCGGGATTTAGTCCAGGTGGGAGACATAGAAATTTGCAAGATACATACGGATCTGAATGTAGCAGATCCGTTGACTAAGCCTCTTCCACGAGCAAAACATGATCAGCACCAAGACTCCATGGGTGTAAGAATCATTACTATGTAATCTAGATTATTGACTCTAGTGCAAGTGGGAGACTGAAGGAAATATGCCCTAGAGGCAATAATAAAGTATTATATATTTCCTTATATCATGATAAATGTTTATTATTCATGCTAGAATTGTATTAACTGGAAACATAATACATGTGTGAATACATAGACAAACAAAGTGTCACTAGTATGCCTCTACTTGACTAGTTCATTAATCAAAGATGGTTATGTTTCCTAGCCATAGACATGAGTTGTCATTTGATTAACGGGATCACCTCATTAGGAGAATGACATGATTGACATGACCCATTACATTAGCTTAGCACCCGATCGTTTAGCATGTTGCTATTGCTTTCTTCATGACTTATACATGTTCCTATGACTATGAGATTATGCAACTCCCGTTTACCGGAGGAACACTTTGTGTGCTACCAAACGTCACAACGTAACTGGGTGATTATAAAGGTGCTCTACAGGTGTCTCCAAAGGTACTTGTTGGGTTGGCGTATTTCGAGATTAGGATTTGTCACTCCGATTGTCGGAGAGGTATCTCAGGGCCCACTCGGTAATGCACATCACTATAAGCCTTGCAAGCATTGTGACTAATGAGTTAGTTACGGGATGATGTATTACGGAATGAGTAAAGAGACTTGCCGGTAACGAGATTGAACTAGGTATCGAGATACCGACGATCGAATCTCGGGCAAGTAACATACCGATGACAAAGGGAACAACGTATGTTGTTATGCGGTCTGATCGATAAAGATCTTCGTAGAATATGTAGGAGCCAATATGGGCATCCAGGTCCCGCTATTGGTTATTGACCGGAGAGGTGTCTCGGTCATGTCTACATAGTTCTCGAACCCAAAGGGTCCGCACGCTTAAAGTTACGATGACAGTTTTATTATGAGTTTATATGATTTGATGTACCGAAGGTTGTTCGGAGTCCCGGATGTGATCACGGACATGACGAGGAGTCTCGAAATGGTCGAGACGTAAAGATTGATATATTGGACGACTATATTCGGACACCGGAAGTGTTCCGGAGAAGTTTCGGATTAAACCGGAGTGCCGGAGGGTTACCGGAACCCCCCGGGGAAGTATTGGGCCTTAGTGGGCCTTGAGGGGAGAGAGAGGGCAGCAGCCAGGAGGTGGTGTGCCCCCTCCCAGAGGAGTCCTAGTTGGACTAGGAGAGGGGGGCGCAGCCCCCTTTCCCTCTCCCTCTCCCTCTCTTTCCTTCCCCCCTTCTTTTCCTAGTAGGACTAGGAAAGGGGAGTCCTACTCCTACTAGGAGGAGGACTCCCCCCCTCTCCTTGGCGCGCCCCATAGGCAGCCGGCCTCCCCCTTGCTCCTTTATATACGGGGGCAGGGGGCACCTAAGAACACACTTGATATACGATATTTTAGCCGTGTGCGGTGCCGCCCTCCACCAGATTACACCTCGATAATACCGTCGCGAAGCTTAGGCGAAGCCCTGCGTCGATGGAACATCATCATCGTCACCACGCCGTCGTGCTGACGAAACTCTCCCTCAACACTCGGCTGGATCGGAGTTCGAGGGACGTCATCGAGCTGAACGTGTGTAGAACTTCGGAGGTGCCGTGCGTTCGGTACTTGATCGGTCGGATCGTGAAGACGTTCGACTACATCAACCGCGTTGTGATAACGCTTCCGCTGTCGGTCTACGAGGGTACGTGGACAACACTCTCCCCTCTCGTTGCTATGCATCACCATGATCTTGCGTGTGCGTAGGAAATTTTTTGAAATTACTACGTTCCCCAACATCAACAAACACACCGCAAAAAGAAGATTACATCGAATAGATCTCCACAAGAGAGGGGGAGAACATTGTATTGAGATCCAAAAAGAGAGAAGAAGCCTTCTAGCTACTAACTACGGACCCGAAGGTCTAAGTTAAACTACTCAGACTTCATCGGAGAGGCTATGGTGTTGATGTAGAAGCCCTCCATGATGGATGCCCCTCCCGCGGAGCTCCGGAACAGGCCCCAAGATGGGATCTCGTGGGTACATAAGGTTGCGGCGGTGGAATTAGGTTTTTGGCTCCGTATCTGATCGTTTGGGGGTACGTAGGTATATATAGGAGGAAGGAGTACGTCGGTGGAGCAACAGGGGGCCCACGAGGGTGGAGGGCGCGCCCTGGGGGGTGGGCGCGCCCCCTACCTCGTGGCCTCCTCTTTTGTTTCTTGACGTAGGGTCCAACTCTCCTGGATCATATTCTTCCTAAAAATCATGTTCCCGAAGGTTTCATTCCGTTTGGACTCCATTTGATATTCCTTTTCTGCGAAACTCTGAAATAGGCAAAAAAACAGCAATTCTGGGCTAGGCCTCCGGTTAATAGGTTAGTCCCAAAAATAATATAAAAGTGGATAATAAAGCCCAATAATGTCCAAAACAGTAGATAATATAGCATGGAGCAATCAAAAATTATAGATACGTTGGAGACGTATCACTCCTCGAGAGAGATGTCAGCCTTGTCAAGGTAATGCAAGTCATGCTAGTTCGTCGGGTCCTGCCATGCCAACATCGACCTCTCCGCATGTGGGTTCTTCGGCGTGACGCTCGAAGGGATGTATGGATTGTTCTTCGGATCACGAATAAAGTGTCCGGACACCATCGAGGATGCGGGTCTGAACTGCAATCGTCCAGATACCCACGTAAGTAATTCTGCGGCCGAACATGCTGTCTTTTTATTTGTCACAACATCATTCTGAAAAAATCGCTCTTTGAACAGGACTGGATAAAAAAGGCGAAGATGATCAGGTGTCCGGCCCCCCTTCCCGAAGGCTCTCCGGATCCTGTTCTAGCCAGGATGCTTGAGCACGTACCTTATCAAGTGCCATCAGAGGAAGATAAAGGGAGGAATAAAGAAGCCGAAAGCGGGCCTCATGCATTACTCATCCAAACCGGGGGAATTAGTGTCTCCTCAAAGGAGGATAATCGGGGAGAAGAATCTAGAATTCCCTCTCCCCAAGGAAGGAAAAGGACCGCCTCTGAAGACTTGGAAACAAGGGTTTCCAAACGAGGGACGAAACCTTCGTCAGGGGGCCCTGCCCTGGGGGGCATCCTTACCGCACCGTGCCCGCAAGGGGGCCAGCCCTCCACCGAGTTGTAAGTGGACAAGAGTACTTTGGTAAATATATCCTGCTTTATCTCTGAGGACAATAACCGAGACATATATTTTGCAGTCTGGCTCGTAGCCCTTCTCGACAGAGTTCGTCTTCGGGGGATCTTCTTCCGGAGATGATGGAGAGCGAAACGCCTCCCCATGTTTCCCCGCCTCATGGGGCGGACGACCCTGAGGTGTCGTCACGGAGGATTTCTCCAGATCCGCCAAGGCCAAAAGGTAACCCTTCGGCCACCCAAAGCCCGGAGTATTTGGCTCCTAAGGAGAACAACAGAAAGGATCCGGGACCGTCCGGTGCACAACCGGACGCACTGATGGGTCTTCTGGAGCAAGCGGCTATCTCAGAGGCGCATCGTACTTTAATGGGTACGGTGGTTGAGAGGATTTCATCCGCCAAGAGTGGGTTGCATGAAGCTTTTATGAGCCTGCTAAGAGGCTTTGAGGTACGCAAAGTAATATATATTTTTTGACGGTACCGCACATGCTAGGTGTGCCCTATGCAGATAGTAGCCCCTGAGACTCTGGTTGCTGTCCAAAGGCGGCAAACAGAGGATCATAGTCCCAGGTAATGATCATGCTGCTTTCATGTGCAGGCGGCTGAGGGTCCGGTGGCTGGCCGGACTGGTGAGTTTGCCGAACTGAGGCGGCAGCTTGATGTGGCGGATGCCGACATCGTGCTGGTAAACAAGCGGCTTGACGAGGCACAGGGTATGTATTTTCCGGTGGTCAACAAATATTAAGAGGAGCATGATGCTAGTATCTATAATATGTTGTGACTGCAGATGGAGCTGCTGCCGTGGAGACCCTTCGGGCGGAGCTTGCCCGAGCCAAGGAACAAGCCAGGAGAAGTGATGCGGCCGCCCTAAAGGCGGCCGAAGAGTTAAGAGCCGAACAGGTTGCTCATCGCCAGAGCGAAGATAAAATAGCCAAGATGGTTGTTGAGCTGAAGGATGCCGCCGACCGGTATGAGCTTCTTGAAAAGGAAAACCAAGCGAAAGCGGCGGACCTGAAAAAAGCCATGGTAGCAGCCAAGGAAACCCGCTCTAAAATCAGAGCGGTGAAGGAGGAGCTTCGTCAAGCCGGAGATATCACGGCTGGGAAGCCCTTTTTGTTGCGGACGAAGTTCGGAGATCCGAAGTATGCCCCTTTGGATCAATTATGGAGTGCTGCAGACGCGTACTTGGACTTGGCAACGAGTGCTGCTGATGCGACTGAGTTTTTCAAAGATCAGAAAGATCATGAAGTGGAAAGGTTGTTCTAGTCGCAATTCAGTGCTCCTACGCGTCCGCTGCTGTTAAATGAACAAATGGCCGAGTGGGCTGAGCTCCATAGATTGTCCAGACTTGCCATGAGGTCTGTCGTGGATCATATTTGGCCGGAGGGACCAAGGCCGAATAGTTATTTTGGTTTAGTGCAACGATTCCTTGGTGCCGTGCCGCGTATCGACGCTATAAAGAGGTCGGTGTGCATAGAGGGTGCGCGGATGGCTCTTGCCCGTGTTAAGACATACTGGGCAGGGATGGAGGCCACCGCTATTGCAACCCAGGATCCGGCCGTAGGCCAGATCTCGGCCGAGCACTATTTTGAATAAGTCCTAGAAGGCGCTCGTTTAATAGAGGCTTAGTGCTCGAAGAGTATCATGTTCGAGTGACATGTATCCCAATTTGTAAAAACAATGCTATTTGGATTTATAAAGGTTATGTTTATACTTTTGCCTGAAAGTATTATGATACCTCCTGTGCGGCCGTTTATGTATGTATATAACCTGAAAGTTTGCAGTCGTCGGCTTCAGCCCCCACGCATATAATGCGGGGGTGTTCGGAAAAGCGCGTATTCACACTTGATCCAACGTCTTGGTCCATTAAGGAGGTGATAGCGCGGCGAACAAGGCAATCAGACTATATTGCTTTAACACTTTCACTTAGCCATAGGAGTTTGACGGTGGGGCTACTATATAGCCCCTGGTACTTCCGCGCTCATCCGAATACGGGGCGCGTACATACATGACCGGGAAACCGGTCCTTTGTTAATGCGGAGGAATCACGAAGATTCCGATGAGTCATCGAGTGGTTGAGCAGTCTCGCGCTTTATCATGACAGTCAGTTTTCGGCTTTCTCTGCTGAGGTGCTCATCCAGATGAACCAGGGCACAATCGCAGCAGTTCTCCCGGTGCCACCTTAGCCGATAGAGCGGTATGTAAGGTAGCAAAACACGGGAGCCGGGCAAACCCAACTATTGACCAAAGACATGATTCAGAGCTGATGCATATAAGGCCAAACTCGCGACGCCGAACACTCCCTAAGGTATTCGGACTTTACAACATATACCGGGCTGAGTAACGCCCTTGATAATGAACCCTGAATTTTCAGGTACGTGCATTAATTTGACGTGGCAAAATGCCAATAACGCCAGCATCCCTCTCGGTTGTGTTGAGTATCCGGAGGGTGTACAGCAACAAGAGATAGTAAGAAAGGTTTACACAGGGTCTTAATCTAAAAAGAAACCTTCGAGCGGGGCCCTGCTGCACGTCTGCGCCTGTGTCTTCGTTGTGCCGTATCCTGGAAGGGTGTAGCATGATGATCATCTGTAAAAGAAAAACCCAGGTGAAAGTCTTCGTGTGAAAATTGATTATTCTTAATGAATCATTAAAATTCAATCTAAACAAGGTCAAGCCAAACTGTAGTCCTTTTTACATGCGGGAAGCCCCTAGCACCACCTATGGGGGTATATCCATCGATCCAATCTCAGGTTTATCTGAGCTGTTACAGCTAGTGGTGCGCCGGACTCGTCTAGCCGTGTCCGCGGTCTTGACGACCGATCATTTATTCTGGTTGGAGAGGTCGTTCAGTGTTCGGCTACTAGAGCCGCCGCATGTTCCTCCGCATGTAAGGAGCGCTCTGCATTTCCGCTAACTATGATGGTGCCACATGGACCGAGCATCTTAAGCTTGATATAAGCGTAATGTGGTACTGCATTAAAACGAGCGAAGGCCGTTCTTTCGAGTAGTGCGTGATAGTCGCTTCGGAATGGAGCGATGTCGAAGGTTAATTTCTCGCTTCGGAAGTTGTCGGGAGAACCGAATACAACCTCTAGTATTATAGAGCCCGTGCAGCGGGCCTCTGGGCCTGGCATTACTCCTTTAAAGGTAGTATTGCTTTGGCTGATTCTTGTCGGATCTATCCCCATTTTGCGGACCGTGTCCTGATATATCAGATTAAGACTACTGCCGTCGTCCATAAGGACCCGGGTGAGATGGTATCCATCAATTTTGGGTCTAGTACCAAGGCATCCGATCCTCCGTGCCGGCTACTAGTCGGGTGATCCCTGCGATCAAAAGTGATCAGGTAGGCCGACCAAGGGTTGAACTTGGGGGTACGGGCCCTATGGTGCATATGTCTCGGAGTGCGCTCCCCTTCTTCGCTACATGAATCATGTTCACTGTTTTGACCTCTGGTGGGAATTTTTTCTGTCCCCTAGTGTTTTGATGGCGAGGCTCATCCTCGTCTTCACTTGGTGTCTCCCTCCCCTTGTGTTCGGCGTTTAGCTTGCTGGCCTGCTTGAAGACCCAGCATTCTCTGTTGGTGTGATTTGCAGGTTTGTCGGAGGTGCCATGAATCTGACATAATCTGTCTATAATCTTATTTAGGCTGGACGGTCCATCTCTATTGCCTTTAAATGGCTTTTTCCGTTGACCGGGTTGAGAGCCCCTGAATCCGGCGTTTACCGTCGTGTTGTCTGGGCTGTCTTCATTGCTTCGACGCTTGCTTTTATTGCGTCGCGGTTTCCCATTACCATCCGTGACTTCGGATGTGCCTGGGTCGCTGGTGCCGCTATGGGCCAGCTAGCTATCTTCGCCTGCGCAAAAGCAGGTCATAAGGCTTGTTAGGGCTGCCATTGTCCTCGGTTTTTCCTGTCCGAGGTGTCTGGCGAGCCATTCGTCCTGGATACTGTGTTTGAAAGCCACTAAGGCTTCGGTGTCCGGGCAGTCGACAATTTGATTCTTCTTAGTGAGGAATCTGTTCCAAAGCTTTTGGGCTGACTCTCCGGGCTGTTGAATTATATGACTTAAATCGTCTGCATCCGGAGGTCGGACATAGGTCCCTTGGAAATTAGCCCTAAAAGCATCCTCAAGCTCTTCCCAACATCCAATTGAGTTTTTGGGGAGGCTCTTCAGCCAGTGCCGAGCTGGTCCTTTCAGCTTGAGGGGCAAGTATTTGATGGCGTGGAGATCATCTCCGTGAGCCATATGGATATGAAGGATAAAGTCTTCGATCCAGACCCCAGGGTCTGTCGTTTCGTCGTATGCCTCTATGTTCACGGGTTTGAATCCCTCTGGAAATTCATGATCCAGCACCTCATCGGTGAAGCATAGGGGGTGCGCGGCACCCCTGTATTTGGAGGTGTCCTGGCGTTCTAACGGTTGTAGTGTTCGGTTTTGATTCTGTGATGGAGCGCGCTTCCTAGATCTGTAGATGGACCTGGTTATGCCTCCTTTTTGGCGCGAGTCCTCACGTAAATCGTGTGCTGACTTATGTGCGACATCGTTAGCCACCCTATCGCGGCCACGGGGTGGTCGATCCGGCTGGTCAGCCGTTTTATTTTTCGGCTGTGTAGGCTCTAAAGCCTCGTCGTCAAATTCAGGCAGCAGCTTGCGCTTTGGATAGCTCTTTGTGTGGCGACTGCCACCGTACTTTTCTGCAGTGTCGAGCACTTTGTTCCATCTACTGTTGTGTGTATTCTGCGCGGCCTTAAGCCTTTGCTTCTACTTCTTCAGACTCCTTGCGGTGGCAATGAGCCTTCTGTGGAGGTTCTCTTGTTCCAAGTGTCTTTCCGGGATGATGTGTGCATTGTCGTCTGGACTGTTCTCCTCTGCGGAGGCAGGTTGATGAGCTTTGTCCTCGGCGTCACCGTGATCGGACAGCGGTTCCGTACTATGTTTGCCGTCCGCTGGCTCATCCTGCTCTGTCGTTGGGTCCATGTGGTCGTCGGTTCCTATGAAGTCCACCAGGGTATTATTCTTTCTTGCGTTGTTATCGCTGTTTTTGCCGAGGCGGGATTTGGAGCGGCACCTACGTCGTCGCTTTGGTTGCTTCTCGAGGGGATTATCCTTCGGTGCATCCTTTCGTTCCTCGTCATTGTTTTCTTTGGGTGTACCCACCATGTATATATCATGTGATGAAGTGGCAGTCCAGCGCCCTGTGGGCGGTGGTTCCTGTTCGTCTCCTGCATCGTCGTCCATACCGTCGATGTCTTCGAAGCCGAAATCGAGCATGTCGGTTAAGTCGTTGACACTGGCTATTAAGTGGGTGGTGGGTGGGGAACGAATTTCTTTGTCGTCCGCTTCCCACTCAAGCCGGCCATAGTTCGGCCAAGGGTCTCCTGACAAGGAGAGAGATTTTAATGAATTTAGCACGTCACCGAGGGGCGAGTGCTGAAAGATATCCGCGGAGGAAAACTCCATGATCGGTGCCCAATCAGATTTGATAGGCGCAGGCGGTTCGGAGCCCGTGGCCGGGGACGAATCCAAGTGTCCGGCAACACAGGTCTCATAAGAGGTGAAGTCAGTATTCGGCTCTATCGCCACTGAGCGTGCGGCCTCCATGGCGGGGTCCATCCACCCGTCCTCGGATAGCGCGATCTGTTCCGGCTTGAGGGCCGGAGTAGCTATAGGTGTGATCTCCCGAACACCGTCCGACGACAGAGCTAAGTCATGCTCATCGTGACTGTGCGGCGCACCTGACATAGGTTCGAATCCGTCCAAGATCAAGTCTCCGCGGATGTCGGCAGTATAGTTTAAGGTTCCAAACCTGACCTGATGGCCAGGGGCGTAGCTCTCGATCTGCTCCAGATGGCCAAGTGAGTTGGCCCGCAGTACGAAGCCGCCGAATACGAAGATTTGTCTGGGGAGAAAAACCTCACCCTGGATCGCATCGTTGCCGATGATCGAAGGAGCCATCAAGCCTTTATCATGATGGCACAGTGGAACTCTCAATGAAAGCACCAATGTCGGTGTCAAAACCGGCGGATCTCGGGTAGGGGGTCCCGAACTGTGCGTCTTAGGCGGATGGTAACAGGAGGCGGGGGACACAATGTTTACCCAGGTTCAGGCCCTCTCGATGGAGGTAATACCCTACTTCCTGCTTGATTGATCTTGATGATATGAGTATTACAAGAGTTGATCTACCACGAGATCGTTGAGGCTAAACCAGAAGCTAGCATATGATTATGATTGTTGTTGTCCTATGGACTAAACCCTCCGGTTTATATAGACACCGGAGGGGGCTAGGGTTACACAGAGTCGGTTACAAGGGAGGAGATCTACATATCCGAATTGCCAAGCTTGCCTTCCATGCAAAGGAGAGTCCCATCCGGACACGGGACGAAGTCTTGAGTCTTGTATCTTCATAGTCCAACAGTCCGGCCAAAGTGTATAGTCTGGCTGTCCGAGGACCCCCTTATCCAGGACTCCCTCAGCAGGCTCAGAAGTGCTGCAGCGGAGACGGCAGGGCCGAAGCTGGCAGTCGCGGCGCAGAAGCCCGATCGTGGAGCCCAAGTCCAAGGAGTACTACTAATCCCATCAAGAATATGTGCGTACATGCATGCCTCACTTTTCCTTTGATTGATCCTTCACGTGGGGTCATGGTAGCAAGTACTAGTTGATGCCCTTGGGACTTGAACTATGTCTAATCCGTAAATAGGTTGCGGAAGAATTGATAATCTTGGCTACTTAAACCGGCTCTCCTTCTTTCTGTAAACCAGACAAGCGCTATTACCAATAGTAATTGTTCTGATCTACTCCAATTAGTCTCAGACTCGGCGGGTTATCATGGCGCTTGTAACGGGCGCTGAACCTGCAACCCTAATTTTTTGACTGTTCGTCGAACGTCTTCTGTGCCGGCTCTTTTTCATCCAACACATCGCGAACTTCTCGGTCCCTGAGACAGATCCCTCCAAGAATCTCAACACCACCATGTGTGAGCCTCACGGTGGGCGCCAACTATCGTGGAATTGTCACGGCAGATGTCCTAGTGTGAGGACTTAGTCGTGAGGCCAACGCATCTATGTGGTAGCTTGAGAGGGGTTGAGCGGAATCGAGAGACGCAACACAAGACAAGGGTTTAGACAGCTTCGGGCCCCAGGAAACATCATCCGGTAACAACCCTACATGCTATTTGTGGCTAGGTCTCATTATCATCACGAGGGAGTCGCCGTAAACTGGCTCTCCCAGTTATGTCTAGCCCTAATATTATTTTCTCCCCCTCTTGGGGTGCCCTGCCCCTCCTTATATAAGTTGAAGGGGCGGGTTACATGTAGAGTCCAACTCGGATTAAGACTTAAACTATTCTGACTTCTCTTCATGGGCTTCTTAACGTCTTGGGCTTCATAACATCTCGGGCTTCATAACCCCAGGCGACTCTATCTGCCGGGCTATGACTGTCAACCGAGTTATCACTGTCTGTCGGGTTATGACTGTCTGCCGGTTTATGATGGTCTGCCGGTTTATGATGTTCTGCCGGTTTATGATGGCCTGCCGGTTTATGATGGTCTGCCAGTTTATGATTGTCTGCCGGGTTATGACTTAACACCTGTCGGGTTATCATCTGACTTAACACCTGCCGGGTTATCATCTGACTTAACACCTGCCGGTTTACCAAGTCTAAGCCGGGTTATAACTCCAGCCGGGTCATACCGTGGGGTATATCCCTGACAACAAGGGTTATAACTGGTTCTGGTGCAGCGTGGGGCTGCAGCCAATGGAGAATAACAGGAGGTGTAGAGGGGTGGAGGGATAGCCTGGCCGGTGGTGGGGTAGTGCTTCGCAGCGATGCGTGCTAAGCAGAGCCGCTAGCCGCCGGAGGCCGGACCAGGCGGTCCCAGCGACGCTGGAGGAAGAAGACGAGAGATTGAAGGTGCATGCCGGCCGTTGGATATAAATCCAATGGCTGTGGATGTCATAATCATTTGTTGACCAAGTTGACAATGCCCTGCGTAGGCTTCGACCTATTGTCCCACATGTCAGCCTGCAAAAATGTAGTATGTATTTAACCCATGTTTTCTACAATGTACAGTCGAACAAATAATTTCGCGTCAATGCGGCCCATTTAATATTTTCTAAGAAATCCCAGCCCATTTGCACTTTCTTGAAATACACGAATTAGCTGGGCTCGTTCTATATATAATGTTAGGTTAGAAGGGGCAATTAATATCAAAAAATAAACCGCTGCGACACATTTTTTATATTTAACAAATTAGTGAGTTATTGCTCAAAATAAAAATGAGCGCATTATTATTACATTGGTCCTTAAAATCTTCGCAAGCTTTTGTACGCAATCACCAGAATTTTCCTACCTCTGAGTCAAAAACAACCAGGATTTTCCTTGCCAACATCTGTTAAACATTTACTTTTATAAGTTAATAACACGTGGGATATTTTTATAATGTATATATAAGTCTCTATAAAGTATACAATAATATTAATAATATAAATATATATAATGTGGATAGAAGGGAAAACATAAATTGGACACAACATTATTATTCTTATATATAGATAAATAGAATAGAGATCTGCGTTTTATTAAGAAAATACATTGGGCTGCCGATCTTTAAGAAAAAGTAAAACCTACGCTGGGAGGCCCATAGGCCGGTATGTACCTCAAAAAATAAGTTGAAACCACTGTCTCCGTATGTCGTGGGCTACGCATACCTAGGCCTAGCTGATACTTGTTCGCCCTCTGGAAAAAAAATGATAGTACCAGCCAGATCCCCGAGCGAACTGGATTAAAGAGGGGGGCGGCAGCCCGACTGAAGAAGCACATCAGACGCGATTTTTTTCTTTAGTGGATGGCTCTCGATGGCGTTTTTTTACTTGCCTCTGCATCATACAACTTGTACTTTTAGCCTCCCAGTCCATGGTGGACCAGCAGCCCATTTGCTGGGCGGGCCAACCTACAGAAATCAGCACTCGATTTTTCATCAAGCCCCAAAAACAACACAGCCCATTATGCTTGTTTTCGGGCCGAAAACATTACGGCAGGGGTTGAGCCGGGGAGGGGGGAAGACAGAGCAAAAATATTAAGAAGAATTGATGCGCCGTTGCTACCCTAACAAAGCAGGTACAATTCTTCTCGGGAAGAAGGTGTGCCGTTGACACCCACACGTCACAAATCCCACAGTAGACATACTAACAAGTTCACACACAAGTACAACAGAACAGGTAAACATTCGTATCGAACTCAGGTTCACAGGACACGTTCATATTCATAGCCAACATTCACAATCAACAACTCAAAAGATTCATATATACAAGTTCAGCATGTCTATGCATCCAAATGATGGATAGATCACACGACAATATTCATAGATAATTCACAAAAAGATTCAGATATACACATGTCCAGTATGTTTATGCAACCAAATGATTGAGATCACAGCCAATATCATCCATGGACGAACTTTAATTACCTAGGGTACAGATGGTAAATGCTATTCAGTCGGAGGTACTTCTTGCTAAAACTAATGCTTGTACGAGTAAACTTTCGAGTACATAAGAGGCAGCACAGACAATCTGAACTGTGCTTGTAGGTTTATCCTCAAAATAGTGGCCTCGTGTCGAGGGAGGTTTGAGCAACTTGGCCACTACTTTCATCCAACTAGTTTACTGGCTCATCTTGGTCCTGTAGCTCGCCAAAATTCTACATTGCAGACAAGAAAGGAGGTGGTTGAGAAAATGAACTACCCAAATTTTTTGTGCAGTTCGACTAAAATGGAGCATCCCTGGCGTGTAGACTGATTAAGTGCCAGATGAATATACGCGTCAACCAACTTGTCTGGAATCTTTAGACTCCATGTCATACAGTTCTCTACCATATGTGTCGATAACCAAAAGGCACAAGTTGGGACCAAAGACTGGACTGCGTTTTTCTGGGCTATGCGCCAAGCAATATTTTTGGCGTTCACTCTCCTAATACTTGGAGTCTGACAACTGGTTGACGCCGGTTGATACTCAAATGAATATAGGCACTTCTTCTTGTCAACATCGATGCTTGTCTGAGTGAACTTTGGAGTACATAGCAGCAGCATAAGTACCTGTCTATCTGATCTTTTTGTGCAGTTCTACTGAAATCATCCAATGTAATGATTTGCCTGCGAGTTCAGGCTCCAAGTTACACCTTTATGAAATCGGCAAACAGTAGCACCATACCAAATTACCAATACATATGACAAGCACAATAATCAGGATAAAGACTAGTACCAACCTGTGTGAGGTAGCATATCAATTACTATTTCCTTTGACTGGAAGCCGAGATAAGCCAAGCGACTGACAGCAAAGGAAGGAAGCAAGCCGAGATTAGCGACTGACAGGAAAGGAAGGAAGTTGTCGAGGCAATGAAGCACCCAAAGTTTTTGTGCAGTTCCTCCAAAATCGAGCATCCCTGTTGGCACATATATTGAGAGAGTGAGATTACTGTAATAGTGGGACTAGTTGATGAAACATACACTAACAAATAGAAGCACCCTCATTATCTTAATGGGTAAAGTTAGCAACATAGTAGTCTTGCTTAAAGAGAGGTATTAGTTTATTTAATCAGTGCCAATTAGCTCAACACTCAAAGCATTGCCATGTATCATAGGTTGCAAAATTTTAACGTGCAAAGATAAAGGAGTTTATCATGACAGTAGCACGATACAAATAGAGATGACAACAAACTAATATGGATGAAGGCCTTAGGCCGGTACCAACCTGAGCAAAAAAGCTTATTCATGTAGTCCCAGAACAGATGATAAAGCACTCACTGGAATCACTCAATAGTATATATTTGTGTGCGCTTCAAATGTATGGTTGAAATCACTCTTGTTTACTAGTGCTGAGATTATATCGAAAGATTATTAAGAACTTCCAGCAGAGTTAAAGCACTGGTTGGGATACAGTTCATTGCATTGTCTTGTGTAGTTCCATTAAAATGTATGGTTGGCACAACATGATCCATGTTTTCACAAGTAGGAACAAGGTGAAACCTTCATTAGCTTAGTGAGAAAGGATAGAAAGACATTAGCATATTACTCTAACAGTAGCATCAAATTCATCATGGACAATACACAGAAGTGGAAGGGCTCCCTGGAGGATCGTTTCACATGTAAGGTAGACGTTGTTGGAGCCCTTGAATGGCCTCGACTGAGGGCTCGGCTTCAGCAATATCACCTTGGCATTGTTTATTATTATTCTTCTTCTTCTTCCTCTTCATGCTCTGTTTCTCTTTCTCCTCACCAGTTGGTGAAACCAAGTACATAATTGGCCTTCTATTTCAGAATTGGTTTTGTCAGTGAGGGAGTACAAGTGTACTAGTAAACAATAGCATTATTTTCTCATGGCAGTCGCAAAATAGAGATGAACACATGCATTAAATATCATTCTTACCTAAAGGAAGGTTATGGTGCCAATATGGATGATGAGGATTGGAACACAGATCTCCCTTTGTGCAGTTCCACCCAAATGAACCAACTGTTCCATTCTAACATTCCAGTTAAACAACGTAACTGGGTAACTATTTATACGTCTCCAACATATCTATAATTTTTTATTGTTCCATGCTGTTATATAGTCAATCTTGGATGTTTTATAATCATTTTATATCATTTTTGGTACCAACCTATTGACATAGTGCCAAGTGACAGTTGTTGTTTTCTGCATGTTTTTTACATTGCAGGAAATCAATATCAGACGGAGTCCAAACGCAACGAAACTCCACGGAGATTTTTTTTTTGGACCAGAAGGAACGTAATGGGCCCTGGCTACGCCTGGGGGGTGCCCGGAAGGGGGCCACAACCCACCAGGGCACGCCAAGAGGCCCGGGCGCGCCTTGGTGGGTTGTGCCCACCTCGGGTGCCCCCCGGACAGCCTCTTTGCTCTATAAATACCCCAATATTCCAGAAACCCGAGGGGAGTCAACGAAATATTCATCCAGCCGCCGCAGAGTCCACAACCACCAGATCCAATCTAGACACCATCACGGATGGGGTTCACCACCTCCATTGGTGCCTCTCCGATGATGCGTGAGTAGTTCTTTGTAGACCTTCGGGTCCGTAGTTAGTAGCTAGATGGCTTCCTCTCTCTCGCTGAATTCTCAATAACTTGGTCTCTTGGAGATCCATATGATGTAACTCTTTTGCGGTGTGTTTGTTGGGATCGATGAACTTTGAGTTTATGATCAGATCTATCTTTTTATATCCATGAAAGTATTTGAGTTTCTTTGATCTCTTTTATGCATGATCTCTTATAGTCTCATATTTCTTCTCCGATATTTGGGTTTTGTTTGGCCAACTTGATCTATTTATCTTGCAATGGGAAGAGGTGCTTTGTAGTGGGTTCGGTCTTACGGTGCTTGATCCCAGTGACAGAAAGGGAAATGACACGTATGTATCGTTGCTACTAAGGATAAAACGATGGGGTCTATCTCTACATAGATAGATCTTGTCTACATCATGTCATCGTTCTTATTGCATTACTCCGTTTTTTCATGAACTTAATACACTAGATGCATGCTGGATAGCGGTCGATGTGTGGAGTAATAGTAGTAGATGCAGGTAGGAGTCGGTCTACTAATCTTGGACGTGATGCCTATATAATGATCATTGCCTGGATATCGCCATGAGTATTTGAAGTTCTATCAATTTCCCAACAGTAATTTGTTCACCCACCGTTTGCTATTTTCCTCGAGAGAAGCCACTAGTGAAATCTACGGCCCCCGGGTCTCTTTCTCATATATTTGCCTTTGCGATCTACTTTTTCCTTGCATTTATTTTCAGATCTATTAAACCAAAAATACAAAAATACTTTGCTGCACTTTATTTTATTTACGATCTATTTATTCAATCTATTACAACTCTCTCCCGTCCATGCACCATTTCTGGCACTGTTGCCCGAAAAGGATTGACAACACCTTTAACACGTCGGGTTGCGAGTGGTTGTTATTTGTGTGCAGGGGTTGTTTACGTTGTCTTGCTTGGTTCTCCTACTGGTTTGATAACCTTGGTTTCATTTCTGAGGGAAATACCTACCACCGCTGTGCTGCATCATCCCTTCCTCTTTGGGGAAATACCGACGTAGCTTCAAGCGACATCAAAAGGAATTTATGGCGCCGTTGCCGGGGAGGATCTTCAACATATACCAGGTTCCTAATCACAAATCTCATATCCTCGCAATTTACATTATTTGCCATTTGCATCTCGTTTTCCTCTCCCCCACTTCACAAAAAAATTCCGTTTTATTCGACCTCTTTTTCATTCACCTTTTTCTCATCAGATCTTTTGTTTGCTTGTGTTGCCATGTGCCTTCTATATGCTTGCATCTTCGCTTGCTAAAAATCTATTGATATGGATCCCCATCCACTTGCTAATCTTTTTAAAAGATTCAATCATGATGAACCAATTGCTAGTGAATTGAGTGCACTTGATTATCTTTATGAAGTTTCGCTTGAGATTCGTGAATCTGAAAATTGCGATGAAGAAATTTATGAAGAGATTCATGATAGCTCCTTGAATGAAAAGCATGATTGCAATAATTTTACTATAAATTCTATTAATGTTAATTGTGCTAATAATATGCAAAACCCAAAGCTTGGGGATGCTTGTTTTGTTATGTCCGCTACTTATTGCAATGATCATGATTGGGGTGATAATGTTTCTTATGATCTTGAAAATTTATTTAAGCGTCATGATGAATATGTTTGCAATAATATTGAAAGTGGGTTTGGAAGAGTGTCAACTTTAGCTAAAAATAATCCCACATATTTGGAAATTGTTCAATCTTATGAATTTTTTTATGAAAGTGGGTTTGGAGAGGTCATGACTTTATTTGATGATCCCACTATCTTGGAAGAGTGTCAACTTTGCATGCATGTGGATCATAAAGAGAAATTTTTATATGATAGTTATATTATTGAATTTGATTATGATCCTCCATATAATTATTATGAGAGAGGAAAATATGGTTGTAGAAATTTTCATGTTATTAAATTTCCTCTCGTTGTGTTGAGATTGTAAATGCTTTATTCCTCTCCTTTGCACATGATAGATATTTATTGTCTTGATAATTTGTTTTCCTATAAAATTCCTATGCATAGGAAGTATGTTAGACTTAAATGTGTTTGTCACATGTTTCATGATGCTCACTTTGTGTTTCAATTATTATCTGTTGTATGAGCATCGTTGAAATATTATGCCTAGCTAAGAGCGTAAAACTATAGCGCTTGTTGGGAGGCAACCCAATGAATAAAATTTATTTTTTCTTTTTGCTTTATGTTCTTGAGTGTTAGCACAATTATGATACTGTTATGATTGTGTTTGTTGTGATTAAATTAGTGTTTGTGTCCAGTAGAACCAATAGGATCTTCTTGGGTGATAGTTGTTTGATCTTGCTGAAAAAAACAGAAACTTTTGCGCTCACAAAAACAATTCTCATTTTTTACCAGAAAGTGCTTTTGCCCTGATTTTTTTTGCAGAAGATTAATATCCAAATTACCCAGGTCGTCCTAGTTTTTCAGAATTTTTGGAGTTCCAGAATTTTTCGAAATAGTCAGATTGCTACAGACTGTTCTGTTTTGACAGATTCTGTTTTCTTTGCGTTGTGTGCTTATTTTCATGCCTCTATGGTTTTCTTTGATGAGTTTTTGCCATAGAAAAGTTGGAATACAGTCGATATAATGCAAAAACAAAATATGAATTGGTTTGGTACAGTACTTATAGTAGTGATTTGCTTTCTTTTACTAACGGATCTCATGAAGGTTTTGTTGAGTTTTATGTGATTGAAGTTTTCAAGTTTTGGGTTATCTTACGATGGATGAAGGAATAAAGGATAGAAGAGCATAAGCTTGGGGATGCCCCGGCATCCCAAGCTATTATCCAAAAATGAGCAACCAACTAAGCTTGGGGATGCCCCCGAGTGGCATCCCTCTTTCTTCTAACGACCATCGGTATTTTACTTGAAGCTATATTTTTATTCATCACATGATATGTGTTTTGCTTGGAGCATATTGTATGATATGAGTCTTTTCTTGTTTTGTTTTGTGTTTTAATTCTTGATCCCTTGATGGACACACCTATTTGGGAGAGCCAAAATTATGTCATGACTTGTTAGAATTGCTCTCTATGCTTCACTTAAATTTTTATGAGCTATGGACTTGCTCTAGTGTTTCACTTATATATTTTTGAGCACGGTGTGCTTTATTATTTTTTAAGAAATGCTCTCTTGCTTCACTTAGATTTATTTGAGAGTAGGTAAAATTTTCAAGAAATTCTCTCTTGCTTCACTTAAATTATTTTGAGAGAAAGAAAAAAATATTATGCTCATGCTCTTCACTTATATTTGTTTGAGCTTGTGAAAAGCAACACATGAAAATTAGTCCGAAAGTGATAGATATCCAAGAAGGATATAATAAAAAAAATCATGAAGATCATTGGACAAAATAAACTTGATTCTTAATAATAGTTTTGAGATATGATGATGGGATATGTGAGTGATGTTGATGAGTAATTATGGTTTAGTAAGAATATTGGTGTTAAGGTTTGTGATTCCCTATGCAAGCACGAAAGTCAATAGTCATGAAATGAAATTATATCCTACTTGTGGTGCATTATTCGATGTTAATTATGCTTAATGCTTGCTTATGAGATTATTCGTTTCTTGGTTGGTCGCTTCTCAATCTTTTGCTAGCCTTCATTTTGCACTACGTATGATCTCTACTTGTGCATCCAAAATCCTTTAAACCAGTTTTGCCACATGAGTCCACTATATCTACCTATATGCGGTATTCTTTTACCGTTCTCAGCAAATTTGCATGTGCCATCTCTAAGTTTCAAAATAAACTTCCCTTTTGTGTGTTTGTTTCGCTTGCGGAGCGGTGAGGGGTGGCTAATATTTTCCATGCTGGATGTGTTATTCGCACGATGATTATTTATTCACTTGTCATTACATGAGAGTAAGGCAAAGGTTTTAGGGATGCCCAGTCCCGAAATGAAAAAAATGAATTTACTTTATGTTGTCAAATAATAAATTCCTTGGAAAGTGTTGGTATGGAGGGCAACCGTGGATACGGCTAGCCATGGAAAGTGAAAGTTTGGTGGAAAAAGGAATAAACTTTATTTTCTGTTTGGGAACTGCCTATGATAGATCTAGCATGGAAAGTGTTGGGAACTCTAAGTCGTTTTCGTTGGTGGGATGGATACACCTCCCAAAATGTTTTTATCTCTAAGTTTTTTCGCTTTGAGCTCTGGCATCTCTACAAATCCCTACTTCCCTCTGCGAAGGGCCTCTCTTTTACTTTATGCAATTTTTATTTTGAATTTGAGTCTCCATCCTCTCTTACAAAAGCACCAACTAGGAGGCAATATGATCGTACTTAAGTATTGGGTGTAGCTAATATGTGCGTGTGTTTCATGAATGGATCAATGCTTGAGCATGATGGGCTAGGGATAACTTATTTTAGCGTTGATATTTTTAAAGACTTGGTTGCTTGTTGATATGCTTGAGTATTTAAATTATCATGACAAAACTAGACTATTGCTTTGAATCACATAAAAGTCCAAATGTCCATGCTATAAAGAAAAGAATATGATATGACATGTTAGGCAGCATTCCACATCAAAAATTCTGTTTTTATCACTTACCTACTCGAGGACGAGTAGGAGTTAAGCTTGGGGATGCTGATACGTCTCCAACGTATCTCTAATTTTTTATTGTTTTATGTTGTTATATTATCAATCTTGGATGTTTTATAATCATTTTATAGTCATTTTATATCATTTTTGGTACTAACCTATTGACATAGTGCCAAGTGCCAGTTGCTATATTCTGCGTGTTTTTTACATCGCAGGAAATTAATATCAGACGGAGTCCAAACGCAACGAAACTCCACGGAGATTTGTTTTGGACCAGAAGGAATGTAATGGGCCCTGGCTGCGCCTAGGGGGTGCCCCAAGGGGGCACAACCCACCAGGGCGCGCCAGGAGGCCCAGGCGCGCCCTGGTGGGTTGTGCCCACCTCGGGTGCCCCCCGGACCGCCTCTTTGCTCTATAAATACCCCAATATTCCAGAAACCCTAGGGGAGTCGACAAAATATTCATCCAGCCGCCGCAGAGTCCAGAACCACCAGATCCAATCTAGACACCATCTTGGATGGGGTTCACCACCTCCATTGGTGCCTCTCCGATGATGCGTGAGTAGTTCTTTGTAGACCTTCGGGTCCGTATTTAGTAGCTAGATGGCTTCCTCTCTCTCGCTGAATTCTCAATACAATGGTCTCTTGGAGATCCATATGATGTAACTCTTTTGCGGTGTGTTTGTTGGCATCGATGAACTTTGAGTTTATGATCTGATCTATCTTTTTATATCCATGAAAGTATTTGAGTTTCTTTGATCTCTTTTATGCATGATCTCTTATAGCCTCGTATTTCTTCTCCGATATTTGGGTTTTGTTTGGCCAACTTGATCTATTTATCTTGCAATGGGAAGAGGTGCTTTGTAGTGGGTTCGATCTTACGGTACTTGATCCCAGTGACAGAAAGGGAAACGACACGTATGTATCTTTGCTGCTAAGGATAAAACGATGGGGTCTATCTCTACATAGATAGATCTTGTCTACATCATGTCATCGTTCTTATTCCATTACTCCGTTTTTCCATGAACTTAATACGATAGATGCATGTTGGATAGCGGTCGATGTGTGGAGTAATAGTAGTAGATGCATGCAGGAGTCGGTCTACTTATCTTGGACGTGATGCCTATATAATGATCATTGCCTCGATATCGTCATGAGTATTTGAAGTTCTATCAATTGCCCAACAATAATTTTTTCACACACCGTTTGCTATTTTTCTCGAGAGAAGCCACTAGTGAAATCTACGGCCCCCGGGTCTCTTTCTCATACATCTGCCTTTGCGATCTACTTTTTCCTTGCATTTATTTTCAGATCTATTAAACCAAAAATATGAAAATACTTTGCTGCACTTTATTTTATTTGCGATCTATTTATTCAATCTATTACAACTCTCTCCCGTCCATGCACCATTTCTGGCGCCGTTACCCGAAAGGGATTGACAACCCCTTTAACACGTCGGGTTGCGAGTGGTTGTTATTTGTGTGCAGGGGCTATTTATGTTGTGGTTCTTGGTTATCCTACTAGTTCATTAACCTTGGTTTCATTTATGAGGGAAATACCTACCGTTGTCGGTGTCAAAATCGGCGGATCTCGGGTAGGGGGTCCCGAACTGTGCATCTAGGATCGATGGTAACAGGAGACAGGGGACACGATGTTTACCCAAGTTCGGGCCCTCTCTATGGAGGTAATACCCTACTTCCTGCTTGATTGATCTTGATGAATATGAGTATTACAAGAGTTGATCTACCACGAGATCGTAATGGCTAAACCCTAGAAGTCTTGCCTTTATGACTATGGTAATGTGTATATCCTTTTCGGACTAACCCCTCCGATTTATATAGACACCGGGGGAATCTAGGGTTACATAGACTCGGTTACATAAGAAGGAATCTTCATAGTTTGGTCTCCAAGCTTGCCTTCCACGCCAAGGAGAGTCCACACAGGTACAGTCTTCGGCCTTCATGTCTTCATAGCCCATCAGACCGGCCCAATGGATAACAGGTCGGACGCCCGAGGACCCCTTAGTCCAGGACTCCCTCAGTAGCCCCTGAACCTGGCTTCAATGACGAGGAGTCCGGCGCACAGATTGTCTTCGGCATTGCAAGGCGGGTTCCCCTTTTCGAACTCCTGGTTAATCTTCAGATGTAATGATTCTATCCGGACTTGTATACACAACTGCAGAGGATATAATATTTCACGAATTCAATCCACCGACAACTTTTTGGTAATATGACGTCACACCTGCTCGGCCATTGTTTGCGAACCGTTTTAGCCGGCCCGTCGCCCCACGTCTCAAGACGTGGTTTTATTAGCATGTCTTATCCAAACGGAGATCGTGCCTCCCTTTTTTAAGGGATTCCTGTCAACCCGGACGTGGGCAACCCAACCGCCGCTTGGGCACAACTCCTTGGAAACAAGCAAGTTTTTGAGGCCTAGGATGAGACGTTTGATATTTGCAGTCTTTATATAGGGGTACAGACCCGTCTTTTTCTTCCACGCTTGCTTCTTCCTCAACCCCTGCTACCCCGAGTTCCAACACCCGGGTTTCGGTCGCCACAAGCCCCAATCATGTCCGGGTCCAGCCGTCAAGGCTGGTGGGTAGCTTCTTCTGTCACGGAGGAAGATATTGCAAAGCTTCGGGCAGCGAGGTACCTGACCGCAGAAATCCATCATCAGCTTCCTGCCGAGGGGCAGGTTATTCCCACCCCCAGATCCGGCGAGAGGGTCGTGTTCATGTCCCACTTCCTCCGCGGGTTAGGGTTTGCGCTTAACCCCTTCGTCTGAGGGCTTATGTTCTATTACGGGATAGACTTTCATGATTTGGCCCTGGACTCTATTCTTCTTATCTCGGTGTTTATCGTCATGTGCGAAGCCTTCCTCCGAACCCCTCCGCACTTTGGTTTGTGGCTCAAGACCTTCGATGTGAAGCCGCAAGTGACAGAGCGGGAGCAACCCGAGTGCCGTGGTGCTACAGTGAGCAAGCTTGCTAGCGTCGTTTGGTTGAAAGGATCCTTCGCCAAATCCTCTGATCTGTGGCAGCAGGGGTGGTTCTACATCACCGAGCCCCACGGCTCCAACTGGGCAACTGCGCCTGCATTTCGATCCAGCCCCCCAATTCAGCTCGCATCGTGGATTAAAAAGGGGCTGGACTGGGGATCAACGAACGAGGTGTGAACTCTGCAAAGTCGCATCCGAAGCCTCATTGAGAAGGACATTGATATAGCCAACGTCGTTCAAGTAATGCTAGTTCATCAGACCCTGTCATGCCAGCGACGGCCTCTCTGCATGTGGGAGTTCAATCCAAAAGGGCCGCGGACTCTTCAACACTTCTTCGGCACTACGCACGAAGGAATGTGGAGATTATTCTTCGGGAAATGAAGGCAATGGCCGGACACCACCAAAGATGTCGGCCTAGACTGTAACCATCCGGATACCCCGGTAAGTACCCGTCTGCCGAATACCTTATAATCAGATACCCAGCGGCAAGATACCGACAGTGTCATTCTTTTTCAGGGTTGGATAAAGAAGGTGGAACGGATTAGGTGTCCGACTCCCCTTCCCGAAGACTCAGCTACTCCTGTGTTAACAAGGATGCTGGCCTCGGCACCATGCCAGGCGCCGGTAAGGGAGGGTAAAGAGGAGAGTGAGAAGGCCCAAGAGGACCTTGGTCCCGGAGGTGAGTCGGACGCTGAGTCCGGAGAAATTGACCTGTCCTCGCCTGAAGACAGAGGCGGAAAAGGATCCAGTATCCCTTCTCCTAACAGGAGGAGGGCCGCCTCCGAAGATTGGGAGGGCGGTCTTCCAAGAGGGGCAAGATGCCACCGTCGAGCGGCCTGGGTTTGGAAAGTGACGCCGTTGAACAGCTCCATCAAAGGGACAAAGCCCTCGGCCAAACCGTAAGTGAATCTGGAGTACTTTGATAGCGTCTGCTTCATTGCTGTTAACCGAAGATATACGTAACGCGTTCATGCATTTTTACAGGTCGGCACAGAGTTTTTCTGGGCAATCCTTTTCTTCGGGAAGTCTCCTCCCAAAGATGATGGAGAGCGAGACGCCTCCTCGAACCTCCTCTCCCAATAGGGCGGATGACTCTGAAGTGTCGTCGCGGAGGGTCCCTCTTAATCAACAAGTTACACAAGGGACAAAAGAGGCAGTGCCCGAAGGTGGATCTCCGACTGTCCGGGAATCCGGGGCTGATGATAACAAAGGCCCCGGACTGTCTGGCTCGCAGCCGACAGTGATTCTGGGGGCGGGTGAACAGATTCCTTCAAAGGATGGAGGTGCTCCTAGAGCGGCTTTCGGAGACCCGGAGGCTCCGGATATATTGCGGGACATGTTGCGAAAAGCATCTGTCTCGGGGGAACAGCGTACCTTGATGGGTATAGTGGTTGAGAAAATTTTGTCCGTGAAGAGCGGATTGAATGAAGCCTTTATGAGCCTGCTAAAAGGCTTCGAGGTTTGTGATATAATATTTTCAGCTATGTTTCATTTGCAAAGATGCGCCTGTGTATAGGTAGTAGCCCCTGATACTCGGGTTGACTTCCGCTGGGAAGCAAATGGAGGATCGAAAAGGATCGTTTGAGGACTAACCTGATGAACTTTGAACACAGGCTGCTTCCCCCTTGGCCACATCCCGGACCATGGAAATTGCCGAGTTGCAGCGGAAGCTTGATGTGGCAGGGGATGATCTTGCTTTAATCAATATGCGTCTTGACGAGTCGCAAGGTATGTATTCGGAGCAATCCTCATACATTTTTGTGGTATAAGCATGATGCTGAGATTTAGATGCTGGAATATGCATGGCTGCAGATGGTGCTGCCGCCGTTGAAGTTCTTCGAGCGGAGCTGGCCCGGGCCAAGGAGCAGGCCCGACGTAGAAATGTTGTTGTCGAAAAGGCATCGGCTGAATTAAAAACCGAACAAGCTGCACGGCGCCAAGATGAGGAGAAGATATCCACGATGACGCTCGAACTGGAGAATGCTACCGGCCGCTGTGAATTTCTGGAGAAGGAGGGTAAAGCCTTAACGGCTGATCTGGACAAGGCCTTACAAGAGGCAAGAGAAGCGCGGTCGGAATCCAGAGCAGCTCGTGAGGAGGTTCGGCGGGCGAGGGAGATTGCGGCTGGAAAGCCCTATCAGCTGCAAGCTAAGTTCAGTGACCCGAACTTAGCTCAACTTAACCAAGTGTGGAGCTCTCCGGACGAGTTCTTGGACTTGCCGAAGAGTTCTTCTGATGCGGCGCGGTATTACCAAGCGCGAGATGGATATGCAACGGAGAAGCTTCTTTGGTCACAGTTTGGCGCATCAAAGCGCCCCCGAACTTCATAGGATATCCGGCGCTGCCATGAAGGATGTCATAATCCGGTTGTGGCCAACCGAGCCTGTTCTGAATAGCTATTTCGAGTTGGTGCAGAGGCTTGTTGATGCGGTGCCGCGTATCGATGCTGTGAAGTGGTCAACATGCATTGAGGGTGCACGGATGGCTTTTGCCCGAGTCAAAACATTCTGGGGGAAGATGAAGGCCATCGATGTTGCGACGAAAAGTCCACCCAAAGGCAAGGGCCGCCCGGAACCGGAGCATTATTTTGAAGACGTCCTAGAGGCCGCCCGCTTTATAGAGGGTCAGTGCTCGAAAGACATAATGTTCGAGTGAGGTGTATGAAAATTGTAAAAGACAATTTTATAGTTAATCTATTTTGATGTTTTGCTTCAAAGCTTGAATTCCTCCTGTGCGGCCGTTTTTGATATAATCTGAAAGTTTTCCAGTCGTCGGCTTCAGCCCCCTCGTAGGAAGTACGAGGGTGTTCGGAAAAGCATTTAATCACTCTTTATCCAACGTCTTGGTCCATGAAGGAGGTGATAATGCGGCGAACCAGGCAATCGGACTATGGGTCGTTAACGCTTTCACTTAGCCATAGGAGTTTTATTGTGGGGCTATGACATAGCCCCTGGTATGTATGCGGCGTAAGGTGCCTTACATATTTGATCTGAAAAAGATCCCTCGTGTGACACGGAGAATCGCTAAAGATTCCAAGAATTCGTCAAGTGGTCGACCAGCTCTCGCTGCATCATGACGGTCAGTTTTCGGCTTTCTCTACTGAGGTGCTCATCCGGTTTAGACCAGGGCACAATCGCAGTAGTTCTCCCTTTACTACCCTAGCCGATAGAGCGGAACGTAGGGTAGCAAGCACAGGAGCCGGGCAACCCAACTATTGACCCAAGACAATGATTCGGAGCTGATGCATATAAGGCCAAACTTGCGACGCCGAAGTACGCTATAGAGCTGTTCGGACTTTTACTGGCAACTCATTTGTTCCCACACCGAGCCCCTGGCGGGTTATGCCAAGGTATTTCTGTGAAATAACCGTAGGAGCCATATTTATTGGAGAAACAATACGGATGATTAGTTCGGATACTGTTTACTGGGAACTGAGCGATATGCCAATGATTACTTATGATATATATAAAAGCCGTCCTCCCAGCTATTTGACATGCTCGGGGTCGGAGGCGGAGGAACAGGCATAGTACAGGCTCAAAAAATAGAGTGCGGTCTACAAAAATTTATTTTGGACCTCCTGTCGCACGTCTGCGCCACCAGTCCTTGGCGGGGGGGAATCCTTGATGGAAATAGCCCCTTAGGTGAGTGTACGGATCCAGACTCCGATAGAGCCAGTTTTCATATGTTTATCCTGTTCGTCACCTGTTTTTAAAGGATAGTGAAGGAAGAAATAAAAAGAAAATAAATACAAAATGTTACTGGAATGCTTGCAGGCTTGTCCGGATTGTGCTTCCGCCAATGCCCATGGTATCTTGAGTGCGTAATGATGTATGCGCGGTACAAATTTTGCAGGTGTGCGGAGTGGGCGGCGGAAGCCGGGTTGCTATTTCCGCTCCGGGAGTGGTCGATCCACAGATGAGAATTGCTTCTGGCCCCCGGTATTTTGTTGATGAACGCCTCCGTCATCCCTGTCGCCTGACAGCCTCCTCCCCTTGTGTTCGGCGTTGAGCTTGCCGGCCTGTTTAAAAACCCAGCAGTTTCTGTTGGTATGATTAGCTGGTTTATCGAGGTGGCCATGAATCTGGCAGGGTCGGTCCAATATCATGTCTAGGTTGGAAGGTTCGTCTCGATTCGCCTTGAATGGCTTCCTCCGTTGACCGGGCTTGGGGTTGCTGAATCCGGCGTTGACCGCTGTGTCGCATGATCCTTCATTATCATTGCGACTGTTGTGTTTGATTCGTCGTGGCTTGACATTGCCATCTCGGATTTCGGAAGTGCCCGGGTCGCTGGTGCTATTGCTTCTACGAGCGAGCCAGCTGTCTTCTCCCGCGCAAAAGCGGGTCATCAAAGCAGTGAGGGCTGTCATGGATTTAGGTCCTTCTTGGCCGAGATGACGTGCAAGCCATTCGTCCCGGACACTGTGCCTGAAAGCCGCAAGGGCTTCCGCGTCCGGACAGTCGACAATTTGGTTCTTTTTGACTAAGAACGGAGTCCAGAGCTTCTTAGCTGACTCTCCGGGCTGCTGGACAATATGACTTTAAGTCATCGGCATCCGGCGGCCGGACATATGTTCCTCGTAAGTTATCGAGGAAAGCCTCTTCCAAGTCCTCCCAGCTGCCCATGGAATTTTCAGGCAGGCTGTTTAACCAGTGCCGAGCTGGTCCTTTTAGCTTTACTGGGAGGTATTTAATGGCATGGAGGTCGTCTCCATGGGCCATATGGATGTGGAGGATAAAATCTTCTTGCCACACCGCGGGATCGGTTGTTCCATCGTATGATTCAATATTGACGGGTTTGAATCCTTCGGGGAATTCATGATCCATTACTTCATCAGTGAAGCAAAGCGGGTGTGCGGCGCCTCTATGTTGGGCCACACTGCGACGTAACTCCGAAGGAGTCCCTTCACGGTTTTCAGCTCGGGCGTGGCGAGGTTTGTCACACCCGAATAGGTAGCCATCATCGCGTGTCAAGGCATGCTTTCGCGATCCTTAGATCGGTCTTGCGTGTCCTGCTCTATTGTCCAAGTCCCTCTGCAGGTTGTCTGGGTAATCGTGACCTGCGTTGTTCTTGCCTTTATGGCGAGGTGGGGCGGTCTGGTGTTTGGCTTGAGTTGCCTCTTTATCCGGACAGAGTTGTCGGTGACATGCCGCATTGTGTGATGATGGTACGGGCTCCAACGCCCCGTCATCGGACTGGTATAGCAATCTATGCTTTGGGTAGCTTTCTGTGCTTTGGGTAGCTTTTGGCTAGGCCACTAAGGTCGTATTCTTTGGCGACCAGGACTTCGGTCCATCTGTCGTTGAGTAGGTCTTGGTCAGCTTGAAGTTGCTGCTACTTCTTTTTCAAGCTCCTTACCGTAGCTATTAGCCTGCGCTTGAAGCGCTCTTGCTCGAGGGGCTCTTCAGGTACGATGAAGTCTTCATCACCGAGGGTTTCCTCATCTTCGGAGAGCGGAAGGTAGTTGTCGTCCTCCGAACTGTCATTGGGCAGGGCCTGTTCATCGGGGCTGACTTGCCCGTTTTCCTGTTCCTCCTGTTCGGATATTACTCCAACAGGGTCTTCATTGCTTTCGGCGCCGTCCGGAGCACTATTTTCTCCGGTGCCATCGTTGCTGTGGCGTGACTTGGAGCGGAGTTTGGGGCGCCGGAACTTAGACTGTGTCTCAGGAGTTTTATTCTCAACTGGATCTCCCTTGTCATTGCCGCGAACTTTTTTAAGTGTATCGACCATGTACACGTCGTATGAAGGGGTGGCCGTCCCACGCATGATGACTGGCGGGTCTTGGCCTTGCTCCTTGTCGGCATCGTCATCTATACCGTCAATGTCTTCGGAGCCATAAGCAGGCCTGTCGGTTAAGTCCTCGACAGTGGCTATGAAGTGGGTGGCGGGTGGGAAGGGAAATTCTCCATTATCAGCCTCTAGCTCGAAAACCGGACATAGTTCGGCCGCGAGTCCCCCATCAGGGACAGGTTTTTCAATGAATTTAGCACATCGCCAAAGGGCGAGTGTTGGAAGATATATGCGGCGCTGAACTCGAAGATTGATAACCGATCCAACTCGGTGTCCGGGGGCGTGCGAGGTTCGGAACTTATAGCCGGAGACGAGTCCGGAATTACGTTGACGCTGATATTGCCTGGTATTGAGTCTGTGTGCGGTTCCAATGCCGCGGACTCTGTGGCTTCGGATGGTGCAAACTGCTCCGGATCAATGGTCGTAGCAGTTACAGGAACTGTCTCCAGAATTTGGTCCGATGACAGATTTAAGTCATGTTCATCGGAGTGAGGGGAGCGATCGCCGCGGTCTCAAATCCATTGAAGATCAAGTCTCCACGGATATCCGCGACATAGTTCAAGTTTCCAAATCTGACCTGGTGGCCAGGGGCGTAGCTATCGATCTGCTCCAGATGGCCAAGCGAGTTGGCCCGCAGTACGAAGCCGCTGAATACGAAAATCTATCCGGGGAGGAAGGTTTCTCCTTGGACAGCGTGACCATAGGCGATCGAAGGGGCCATCGAACCTTTCGTCGACGGCACAGTGGAACTCTCAATGAAAGCACCAATGTTGGTGTCAAAACCGGCGGATCTCGGGTAGGGGGTCCCGAACTGTGCGTCTAGGATCGATGGTAACAGGAGACAGGGGACACGATGTTTACCCAGGTTCGGGCCCTCTCTATGGAGGTAATACCCTACTTCCTGCTTGATTGATCTTGATGAATATGAGTATTACAAGAGTTGATCTACCATGAGATCGTAATGGCTAAACCCTAGAAGTCTTGCCTGTATGACTATGGTAATGTGTATATCCTTTCCGGACTAACTCCTCCGGTTTATATAGACACCGGGGGAATCTAGGGTTACATAGAGTCGGTTACATAAGAAGGAATCTTCATAGTTTGGTCGCCAAGCTTGCCTTCCACGCCAAGGAGAGTCCAATTCGGACACGGGTACAGTCTTCGGCTTTCACGTCTTCATAGCCCATCAGTCCGGCCCAATGGATAACAGGCCGGACGCCCGAGGACCCCTTAGTCCAAGACTCCCTCAACCGCCGCTGTGCTGCATCATCCCTTCCTCTTTGGGGAAATACCAACGTAGCTTCAAGCGACATCAACTATAAAGGTGCACTACAGGTATCTCCGAAAGTATCTGTTGGGTTGGCACGAATCGAGACTAGGATTTGTCACTCCGTATGGCGGAGAGGTATCTCTGGGCCCACTCGGTAATGCATCATCATAAGGAGCTCAATGTGACTAAGGAGTTAGTCAAGGGATCATGCATTACGGAACGAGTAAAGAGACTTGCCAGTAACGAGATTGAATAAGGTATAGGGACACCGACGATCGAATCTCGGGCAAGTAACATACGGATGGACAAAGGGAATTGTATATGGGATTGATTGAATCCCCGACATCGTGGTTCATCCGATGAGATCATCGTGGAACATGTGCGAGCCAATATGGGTATCCAGATCCCGCTATTGGTTATTGGTCGGAGAGGCATCTCGGTCATGTCTGCATGGTTCCCGAACCCGTAGAGTCTACACACTTAAGGTTCGGTGACGCTAGAGGTGTAATGGGAATTGTATGTGGTTACCGAAAGTTGTTTGGAGTCTCGGATGAGATCCCGGACGTCACGAGGAGTTCCGGAATGGTCCAGAGGTAAAGATTTATATATGGGAAGTCCTATTTTGGCCATCGGAAAATGTTCAGGATTTTTCGGTATTGTACCGGAAAGTTTCTAGAAGGTTCCGCAGTGGGGCCCACCTGCATAGGGGGACTGATGTTGCTTGAAGCTACGTCGGTATTTCCCCAAAGAGGAAGGGATGATGCAGCACAGCGGCGGTAGGTATTTCCTTAGATATGAAACCAAGGTTATCGAACCAGTAGGAGAACCAAGCAACAAAACGTAAACAGCCCATGCACACAAATAACAACCACTCGCAACCCGATGTGTTAAAGGGGTTGTCAATCACTTTCAGATAACGGCGCCAGAAATTGGTGCGTGGACGGGAGAAAGTTGTAATAGATTGAATAAATAGATCGCATAAAATAAAGTGCAGCAAAGTATTTTTTGTATTTTTGGTTTAATAGATCTAAAAATAAATGCAAAGGAAAAGTAGACCGCAAAGGCAAATATATGAGAAAGAGACCCGGGGGCCGTAGGTTTCACTAGTGGCTTCTCTCGAGAAAAATAGCAAATGGTGGGTGAACAAATTACTGTTGGGCAATTGATAGAGCTTTAAATAATCATGATGATATCCAGGCAATGATCTTTATATAGGCATCACGTCCAAGATTAGTAGACCGACTCCTGCCTGCATCTACTACTATTACTCCACACATCGACCGCTATCCAGCATGCATCTAGTGTATTAAGTTCATGGAAAAATGGAGTAATGCAATAAGAACGATGACATGATGTAGACAAGATCTATCTATATAGAGATAGACCCCATCGTTTTATCCTTAGTAGCAACGATACATACGTGTCGGTTCCCCTTCTGTCACTGGGATCAAGCACCGTAAGATCGAACCCACTACAAAGCACCTCTTCCCATTGCAAGATAAATAGATCAAGTTGTTGGGGAACGTAATAATTTCAAAAATTTCCTACACACACGCAAGATCATGGTGATGCATAGCAACGAGAGGGGAGAGTGTTGTCCACGTACCCTCGTAGACAGAAAGCGGAAGCGTTAACACAGCGCGGTTGATGTAGTCGTACGTCTTCACGATCCGACCGATCAAGTACCGAACGCACGGCACCTCCGAGTTCAGCACACGTTCAGCTCGATGACGTCCCTCGAACTCCGATCCAGCCGAGTGTTGAGGGAGAGTTTCATCAGCACGACGGCGTGGTGACGATGATGATGTTCTACCGACGCAGGGCTTCGCCTAAGCACCGCTACGATATTATCGAGGTGTAATATGGTGGAGGGGGGCACCGCACACGGCTAAGAGATCAATGATCAATTGTTGTGTCTTTGGGGTGCCCCCTGCCCCCGTATATAAAGGAGCAAGGGGGGAGGCGGCCGACCTAGGAGGAGGGTGCGCCAAGGGGGGAGTCCTACTCCCGGTGGGAGTAGGACTCCTCCTTTCCTTGTTGGAGTAGGAGAGAAGGAAAGAGGGGGAGAGGGAGAAGGAAA
Organism: Aegilops tauschii subsp. strangulata; assembly: GCF_002575655.3. NCBI lineage: Eukaryota > Viridiplantae > Streptophyta > Magnoliopsida > Poales > Poaceae > Aegilops > Aegilops tauschii. The sequence continues at coordinate 495,382,304 of NC_053037.3, read as the reverse complement.
AGGGGGCTGCACCCCTTGTCCAATTCGGACCAGAGGGGGGTGCGCGCCTCCTTCCTTTTGGCCTCTCTCCTCTATTCCCGTATGGCCCAATAAGGCCCAATACTTCTCCCCGGCGAATTCCCGTAACTCTCCGGTACTCCGATAAATACCCGAATCACTCGGAACCTTTCCGAAGTCCGAATATAGTCGTCCAATATATCGATCTTTACGTCTCGGCCATTTTGAGACTCCTCGTCATGTCCCCGATCTCATCCGGGACTCCGAACTACCTTCGGTACATCAAAACACATAAACTCATAATATAATCGTCATCGAACTTTAAGCGTGTGGACCCTACGGGTTCGAGAACTATGTAGACATGACCGAGACACGTCTCCGGTCAATAACCAATAGCGGAACCTGGATGCTCATATTGGCTCCCACATATTCTACGAAGATCTTTATCGGTCAGATCGCATAACAACATATGTTGTTCCCTTTGTCATCGGTATGTTACTTGCCCGAGATTCGATCGTCGGTATCTCAATACCTAGTTCAATCTCATTACCGGCAAGTCTCTTTACTCGTTCCGTAATACATCAGCCCGCAACAAACTCATTAGTTGCAATGCGTGCAAGGCTTAAGTGATATGCATTACCGAGAGGGCCCAGAGATACCTCTTCGACAATCGGAGTGACAAATCCTAATCTCGAAATACGCCAACCCAACAAGTACCTTTGGAGACACTTGTAGAGCACCTTTATAATCACCCAGTTACGTTGTGACGTTTGGTAGCACACAAAGTGTTCCTCCGGTAAACGGGAGTTGCATAATCTCATAGTCATAGGAACATGTATGTCATGAAGAAAGCAATAGCAACATACTAAACGATCGAGTGCTAAGCTAACGGAATGGGTCAAGTCAATCATATCATTCTCCTAATGATGTGATCCCGTTAATCAAATGACAACTCATGTCTATGGCTAGGAAACTCAACCATCTTTGATTAACGAGCTAGTCAAGTAGAGGCATACTAGTGACACTATGTTTGTCTATGTATTCACACATGTATCAAGTTCCGGTTAATACAATTCTAGCATGAATAATAAATATTTATCATGAAATAAGGAAATAAATAATAACTTTATTATTGCCTCTAGGGCATATTTCCTTCAGTCTCCCACTTGCACTAGAGTCAATAATCTAGTTCACATTGCCATGTGATTTAACATAAATAGTTCACATCACCATGTGATTAACACCCATGGTTCACATCGTCATGTGACCAACACCCAAAGGGTTTACTAGAGTCAATAATCTAGTTCACATCGCTATGTGATTAACACCCAAAGAGTACTAAGGTGTGATCATGTTTTGCTTGTGAGATAATTTTAGTCAACGGGTCTGTCACATTCAGATCCGTAAGTATTTTGCAAATTTCTATGTCTACAATGCTCTGCACGGAGCTACTCTAGCTAATTGCTCCCACTTTCAATATGTATCTAGATCGAGACTTAGAGTCATCCAGATCTGTGTCAAAACTTGCATCGACGTAACTCTTTACGACGAACCTTTTGTCACCTCCATAACCGAGAAATATTTCCTTATTCCACTAAGGATAATTTTGACCGCTTCCAGTGACCTACTCCTAGATCACTATTGTACCCTCTTGCCAAAATCATGGTGAGGTACACAATAGGTCTGGTACACAGCATAACATACTTTATAGAACCTATGACTGAGGCATAGGAAATGACTTTCATTCTCTTTTCTATTTTTTGCTGTGGTCGGGTTTTGAGTCTTTACTCAACTTTATACTTTGCAATACAGGCAAGAACTCTTTCTTTGACTGTTCCATTTTGAACTACTTCAAAATCTTGTCAAGGTATGTACTCATTGAAAGAACTTATCAAGCGTCTTGATTTATCTCTATAAATCTTGATGCTCAATATGTAAGCAGCTTCACCGAGGTCTTTCTTTGAAAAACTCCTTTCAAACACTCCTTTATGCTTTGCAGAATAATTCTACATTATTTCCGATCAACAGTATGTCATTCACATATACTTATCAGAAATGTTGTAGTGCTCCCACTCACTTTCTTGTGAATACAGGCTTCACCGCAAGTCTGTATAAAACTATATGCTTTGATCAACTCATCAAAGTGTATATTCCAACTCCGAGATGCTTGCACCAGTCCATAGATGGATCACTGGAGCTTGCACATTTTGTTAGCACCTTTAGGATCGACAAAACCTTCTGGTTGCATCATATACAACTCTTCTTTAAGAAATCCATTAAGGAATATAGTTTTGACCTCCATTTGCCAGATTTTATAAAATGTGGTAATTTGCTAACATGATTCGGACAGACTTAAGCATCGCTACGAGTGAGAAAATCTCATCGTAGTCAACACCTTGAACTTTGTCAAAAACCTTTTTTTCGACAAGTCTAGCTTTGTAGATAGTAACACTACTATCAGCGTTCGTCTTCCTCTTGAAGATCCATTTATTTTTATGGCTTGCCAATCATCGGGCAAGTCAACCAAAGTCCATACTTTGTTCTTATGCATGGATCCCATCTCAGATTTCATGGCCTCAAGCCATTTTTGCGGAATCTGGGCTCATCATCGCTTCCTCATAGTTCGTAGGTTCGTCATGGTCAAGTAACATGACCTCCAGAACAGGATTATCGTACCACTCTGGTGCGGATCTCACTCTGGTTTACCTACAAGGTTCGGTAGTAACTTGATCTGAAGTTACATGATCATCATCATTAGCTTCCTCACTAGTTGGTGTAGTAATCACAGGAACAGATTTCTGTGATGAACTACTTTCCAATAAGGGAGCAGGTACAGTTACCTCATCAAGTTCTACTTTCCTCCCACTCACTTCTTTCGAGAGAAACTCCTTCTCCAGAAAGATTCCGAATTTAGCAACAAAAGTCTTGCCTTCGGATCTGTGATAGAAGGTGTACCCAATAGTCTCCTTTGGGTATCCTATGAAGACACATTTCTCCGATTTGGGTTCGAGCTTATCAGGTTGAAGCTTTTTCACATAAGCATCACAAACCCAAACTTTAAGAAACAACAACTTTGGTTTCTTGCCAAACCACAGTTCATATTGTGTCATCTCAACGGACTTAGACGGTGCCCTTTTTAACGTGGATGCAGCTGTCTTTAATGCATAACCCCAAAACGATAGTGGTAAATCGGTAAGAGACATCATAGATTGCACCGTATCTAATAAAGTACGGTTACGATGTTCGGACACATCATTACACTGTGGTGTTCCAGGTGGCGCGAGCAGTGAAACTATTTCTCATTGTTTTAACTGAAGACCAACCTCGTAACTCAAATACTCTTCTCCACGATTAGATCGTAGAAACTTTATTTTCTTGTTACGATGATTTTCCACTTCACTCTGAAATTATATGAACTTTTCAAATGTTTCAGACTTCTGTTTCATTAAGTAGATATACCCATATCTGCTCAAATCATCTGTGAAGGTCAGAAAATAATGATACCCGCTACGAGCCTCAATATTCATCGGACCACATACATCAGTATGTATGATTTCCAACAAATCTGTTGCTTGCTCCATTGTTCTGGAGAACGGCGTTTTAGTCATCTTGCCCAAGAGGCATGGTTCAAAAGCATCAAGTGATTCATAATCAAGTGATTCCAAAATCCCATCAGCATGGAGTTTCTTCATGCGCTTTACACCAATATGACCTAAACGGCAGTGCCACAAATAAGTTGCACTATCATTATTAACTTTGCATCTTTTGGCTTCAATATTATGAATATGTGTATCACTACGATCGAGATCCAACAAACCATTTTCATTGGGTGTATGACCATAGAAGGTTTTATTCATGTAAATAGAACAACAATTATTCTCTAACTTAAATGAATAACCGTATTGCAATAAACATGATCAAATCATATTCATGCTCAACGCAAACACCAAATAACACTTATTTAGGTTCAACACTAATCCCGAAAGTATAGGGAGTGTGCGATGATGATCATATCAATCTTGGAACCACTTCCAATACACATCGTCACTTCATCCTTAACTAGTTTCTGTTCATTATGCAACTCCCGTTTCGAGTTACTACTCTTTAGCAACTGAACCAGTATCAAATACCGAGGGGTTGCTACGAACACTAGTAAAATACACATCAATAATCTGTATATCAAATATACCTTTGTTCACTTTGCCATCCTTCTTATCCACCAAATACTTGGGGCAGTTCCGCTTCCAGTGACCAGTCCCTTTGCAGTAGAAGCACTTAGTCTCAGGCTTAGGTCCAGACTTGGGCTTCTTCACTTGAGCAGCAACTTGCTTTCCATTCTTCTTGAAGTTCCCCTTCTATCCCTTTGCCCTTTTCTTGAAACTAGTGGTCTTGTTAACCATCAACACTTGATGTTTTTCTTGATTTCTACCTTCGTCGATTTCAGCATCACGAAGGGCTCGGGAATTACTTTCGTCATCCCTTGCATACTATAGTTCATCATGAAGTTCTACTAACTTGGTGATGGTGACTAGAGAATTTTGTCAATCACTATTTTATCTGGAAGATTAACTCCCACTTGATTCAAGCGATTGTAGTACCCAGACAATCTGAGCACATGCTCACTGCTTGAGCTATTCTCCTCCATCTTTTAGCTATAGAACTTGTTGGAGACTTCATATCTCTCAACTCAGGTATTTTCTTGAAATATTAACTTGAACTCCTGGAACATCTCATATGGTCCATGACGTTCAAAACGTCTTTGAAGTCCCGATTCTAAGCCGTTAAGCATGGTGCACTAAACTATCAAGTAGTCATCATATTGAGCTAGCCAAACGTTCATAACGTCTGCATCTGCTCCTGCAATAGTTCTGTCACCTAGCGGTGCATCAAGGACATAATTCTTCTGTGCAGCAATCAGGATAATCCTCAGATCACGGATCCAATCCGCATCTTTGCTACTAACATCTTTCAACATAATTTTCTCTAGGAACATATCAAAAATAAACACAGGGAAGCAACAACGCGAGCTATTGATCTACAACATAATTTGCAAAAATACTATCAGGACTAAGTTCATGATAAATTTAAGTTCAATTAATCATATTACTTAAGAACTCCCACTTAGATAGACATCCCTCTAATCCTCTAAGTGATCACGTGATCCATATCAACTAAACCATGTCCGATCATCACGTGAGATGGAGTAGTTTCAACGGTGAACATCACTATGTTGATCATATCTACTATATGATTCACGCTCGACCTTTCGGTCTCCGTGTTCCGAGGCCATATCTGTTATATGCTAGGCTCGTCAAGCTTAACCTGAGTATTCCGCGTGTGCAACTGTTTTGCACCCGTTGTATTTGAACGTAGAGTCTATCACACCCGATCATCACGTGGTGTCTCAGCACGAAGAACTTTCGCAACGGTGCATACTCAGGGAGAACACTTATACCTTGATAATTTAGTGAGAGATCATCTTATAATGCTACCGTCAATCAAAGCAAGATAAGATGCATAAAAGATAAACATCACATGCAATCAATATAAGTGATATGATATGGCCATCATCATCTCGTGCTTGTGATCTCCATCTCCGAAGCACCGTCATGATCACCATCGTCACCGGCGCGACACCTTGATCTCCATCGTAGCATCGTTGTCGTCTCGCCAATCTTATGCTTCTATGACTATCGCTACCACTTAGTGATAAAGTAAAGCATTACAGGGCGATTGCATTGCATACAATAAAGCGACAACCATATGGCTCCTGCCAGTTGCCGATAACTCGGTTACAAAACATGATCATCTCATACAATAAAATTTAGCATCATGTCTTGACCATATCACATCACAACATGCCCTGCAAAAACAAGTTAGACGTCCTCTACTTTGTTGTTGCAAGTTTTACGTGGCTGTTACGGGCTTAGCAAGAACCGTTCTTACCTACGCATCAAAACCACGACGATAGTTTGTCAAGTTGGTGTTGTTTTAACCTTCGCAAGGACCGGGCGAGCCACACTCGGTTCAACTAAAGTTGGAGAAACTGACACCCGCCAGCCACCTCTGTGCAAAGCACGTCGGAAGAACCAGTCTCGCGTAAGCGTACGCGTAATGTCGGTCCGGGCCGCTTCATCCAACAATACCGCCGAACCAAAGTATGACATGCTGGTAAGCAGTATGACTTACATCGCCCACAACTCACTTGTGTTCTACTCGTGCATATGACATCTACGCATAAAACCAGGCTCTGATACCACTGTTGGGGAACGTAGTAATTTCAAAAATTTCCTATGCACACGCAAGATCATGGTGATGCATACCAACGAGAGGGGAGAGTGTTGTCCACGTACCCTCGTAGACAGAAAGCGGAAGCGTTAACACAACGCGGTTGATGTAGTCATACGTCTTCACGATCCGACCGATCAAGTACCGAACGCACGGCACATCCGAGTTCAGCACACGTTCATCTCGATGACGTCCCTCGAACTCCGATCCAGCCGAGTGTTAAGGGAGAGTTTCATTAGCACGACGGCGTGGTGACGATGATGATGTTCTACCGACGCAGGGCTTCGCCTAAGCACCGCTACGATATTATCGAGGTGTAATATGGTGGAGGGGGGCACCGCACACGGCTAAGAGATCAATGATCAATTGTTGTGTCTTTGGGGTGCCCCCTGCCCCCATATATAAAGGAGCAAGGGGGAGGCGGCCGGCCTAGGAGGAGGGCGCGCCAAGGGGGGAGTCCTACTCCCACCGGGAGTAGGACTCCTCCTTTCCTTGTTGGAGTAGGAGAGAAGGAAAGAGGGGGAGAGGGAGAAGGAAAAGGGGGCTGCACCCCTTGTCCAATTCGGACCAGAGGGGGGATGCGCGCCTCCTTCCTTTTGGCCTCTCTCCTCTATTCCCGTATGGCCCAATAAGGCCCAATACTTCTCCCCGGCGAATTCCCGTAACTCTCCGGTACTCCGATAAATACCCGAATCACTCAGAACCTTTCCGAAGTCCGAATATAGTCGTCCAATATATCGATCTTTACGTCTCGGCCATTTCGAGACTCCTCGTCATGTCCCCGATCTCATCCGAGACTCCGAACTACCTTCGGTACATCAAAACACATAAACTCATAATATAATCGTCATCGAACTTTAAGCGTGCGGACCCTACGGGTTCGAGAACTATGTAGACATGACCGAGACACGTCTCCGGTCAATAACCAATAGCGGAACCTGGATGCTCATATTGGCTCCCACATATTCTACGAAGATCTTTATCGGTCAGATCGCATAACAACATACGTTGTTCCCTTTGTCATCGGTATGTTACTTGCCCGAGATTCGATCGTCGGTATCTCAATACCTAGTTCAATCTCGTTACCGGCAAGTCTCTTTACTCGTTCCGTAATACATCATCCCGCAACAAACTCATTAGTTGCAATGCTTGCAAGGCTTAAGTGATATGCATTACAGAGAGGGCCCAGAGATACCTCTCCGACAATCGGAGTGACAAATCCTAATCTCAAAATACGCCAACCCAACAAGTACCTTTGGAGACACCTGTAGAGCACCTTTATAATCACCCAGTTACGTTGTGACGTTTGGTAGCACACAAAGTGTTCCTCCGGTAAACGGGAGTTGCATAATCTCATAGTCATAGGAACATGTATGTCATGAAGAAAGCAATAGCAACATACTAAACGATCGAGTGCTAAGCTAACGGAATGGGTCAAGTCAATCATATCATTCTCCTAATGATGTGATCCCGTTAATCAAATGACAACTCATGTCTATGGTTAGGAAACTCAACCATCTTTGATTAACGAGCTAGTCAAGTAGAGGCATACTAGTGACACTATGTTTGTCTATGTATCACACATGTATCAAGTTTCCGGTTAATACAATTCTAGCATGAATAATAAACATTTATCATGAAATAAGAAATAAATAATAACTTTATTATTGCCTCTAGGGCATATTTCCTTCACAAGTTGGCCAAACAAAACCCAAATATCGGAGAAGAAATACGAGGCTATAAGAGATCATGCATAAAAGAGATCAAAGAAACTCAAATACTTTCATGGATATAAAAAGATATAACTGATCATAAACTCAAAGTTCATCAGATCCCAACAAACACACCTCAAAAAGAGTCACATCATATGGATCTCCAAGAGACCATTGTATTGAGAATTCAGCGAGAGAGAGGAAGCCATCTAGCTACTAACTACGGACCCGAAGGTCTACAAAGAACTACTCACGCATCATCGGAGAGGCACCAATGGAGGTGGTGAACCCCATTCGAGATGGTGTCTAGATTGGATCTTGTGGTTCTAGACTCTGCGGTGGCTGGATCAATATTTCGTCGACTCCCCTAGGGTTTTGGGAATATTGGGGTATTTAAGAGCAAAGATGCGGTTCGGGGGGCACCCGAGGTGGGCACAACCCACCAGGGCGCGCCTGGGCCTCCTGGTGCGCCCTGGTGGGTTGTGCTCTCCTCGGAGCACCCCCCCCCCCAGGCACAGCTAGGGCCCATTACGTGTCTTCGGGTCCAAACAAAATCTCCGTGAACTTTCGTTGCATTTGGACTCCGTATGATATTGATTTCCTGCGATGTAAACAACATGCAGAAAACAACAACTGGCACTTGGCACTATGTCAATAGGTTAGTACCAAAAAATGATATAAAATGACTATAAATTGATTATAAAACATCCAAGATTGATAATATAACAACATGGAACAATCAAAAATTATAGATACGTTGGAGACGTATCAGCATCCCCAAGCTTAACTCCTACTCGTCCTCGAGTAGGTAAGTGATAAAAACGAAATTTTTGATGTGGAATGCTGCCTAACATGTCATATCATATTCTTTTCTTTATAGCATGGACATTTGGAATTTTACGTGATTCAAAGCAATAGTCTAGTTTTGACATGATAATTTAAATACTCAAGCATATCAACAAGCAACCATGTCTTTCAAAATATCAATGCTAAAATAAGTTATCCCTAGCCCATCATGCTCAACCATTGATCCATTCATGGAACACACTCGCATATTAGCTACACCCAATACTCAAGTATGATCATATTGTCTCTTAGTTGGTGCTTTTATAAGAGAAAATAGAGACTCAAATTCAAAATAAAAATTTCATAAAGTAAAAGAAAGGCCCTTCACAGAGGGAAGTAGGGATTTGTAGAGGTGACAGAGCTCAAAGCGAAAAACTTAGAGATAAAAACATTTTGGGAGGTGTATCCTTCCCACCAACGAAAATGACTTAGAGTTCCCAACACGTTCCATGGTAGATATATCATAGGCGGTTCCCAAACAGAAAATAAAGTTTATCCCTTTTTCCACCATACTTTCACTGTCCATGGCTAGCCGTATCCACGGTTGCCCTCCATACCAACACTTTCTAAGGAACTTATTATTTGACAACATAAAGTAAATTCATTTTTCATTTCGGGACTGGGCATCCCTAAAACCTTTGCCTTACTCTCGTGCAATGACAAGTGAATAAACACTCATCGTGAGAATAACACATCTAGCATGGAAAATATTAGCCACCCCTCACCGCTCCGAGAGCGGAACGAACACACAAAAGAGAAGTTTATTTTGAAAATTAGAGATGGCACATACAAATTTGCTTAGAACGGCAAAAGAATACCGCATATAGGTAGATATAGTGGACTCATGTGGCTAAACTGGTTTAAAGGTTTTTGGATGCACAAGTAGAGATCATACTTAGTGCAAAATGAAGGCTAGCAAAAGATTGAGAAGCGACCAACCAAGAAACGGATAATATCATAAGCGAGCATTAAGCATAATTAACACCGAATAATGCACCACAAGTAGGATATAATTTCATTGCATGACTATTGACTTTCATGCTTGCATAGGGAATCACAAACCTTAACACCAATATTCTTACTAAAGCATAATTACTCATCAACATAACTCATCACATCATCATATCTCAAAACTATTACTAAGAATTAAGTTTATTTTGTCCAATTTTCTTCATGAAAGTTTTTTATTATTTCCTTCTTGGATATCTATCACTTTGGGACTAATTTTCATATGTTGCTTTTGACAAGCTCAAACAAATATAAGTGAAGATCATGAGCGTAATTTTTTTTCTTTCTCTCAAATTAATTTAAGTGAAGCAAGAGAGAACTACTTGAAAATTTTACCTACTCTCAAATAAATCTAAGTGAAGCAAGAGAGCATTTCTTCAAAAAATACTAAAGCACACCATGCTCAAAAAGATATAAGTGAAGCGCTAGAGCAAAAGTCCATAGCTCATAAAAGATTTAAGTGAAGCATAGAGAGCAATTCTAACAAGTCATGACATAATGTTGGCTCTCTCAAATAGGTGTGTCCAGCAAGGGATCAAGACTTAAAAACACAAAATAAAACAAGCAAAGACTCATATCATATAAGACGCTCCAAGCAAAACACATAATATGTAACGAATAAAAATATAGCTTCGAGTAAAATACCGATGGTCGTTAGAAGAAAGAGGGGATGCCACTCGGGGGCATCCCCAAGCTTAGTTGTTTGCTCATTTTTGGATAATAGCTTGGGATGCCGGGGCATCCCCAAGCTTAGCTTCTTCTGCTCCTTATTCCTTCATCCATCGTAAGATAACCCAAAACTTGAAAACTTCAATCACACAAAACTCAACAAAACCTTCGTGAGATCCGTTAGTGTAAGAAAAATAAATCACTACTATAAGTGATGTATCAAACTAATTCATATTTTAATTTTGCATTATATCTACCGTATTCCAACTTTTCTATGGCAAAAACTCATCAAAGAAAACCATAGAGCCATCAAAATAAGCACACAACGCAAAGAAAACAGAATTTGTCAAAACAGAACAGTTTGTAGCAATCTGATTTGTTCGAATACTTCTGGAACTCCAAACATTCTGAAAAATCAGGACGACCTTGGTAATTTGTATATTAATCTACTGCAAAAAATTGGCATTTTATCACATTATGGTGATTTTTAACAATTGTTTTTGTGAGCGCAAAATTTCTGTTTTCAGCAAGATCAAACAACCATCACCCAAGAAGATCCTAAAGGCTTTACTTGGCACAAACGCTAATTAAAACACAAAAACCACAATCATAACAGTAGCATAATTGTGTAAACACTCAAGAACAGAAAGCAAAAAGTAAAGATAAATTTTATTCATTGGGTTGCCTCCCAACAAGCGCTATAGTTTTACGCCCTTAGCTAGGCATAAAGCAATGGATCTAAGTTTTGTCATCTTTGGTTTGAGATCCATAAGATGCCCTCATTGATTCATATGGTGGCCTAATTCTTATTCTAGGAAAGTGTTCCATACCCTTCCTCAAGGGAAATTGGAACTTAATATTGCCTTCTTTCATATCAATCACGGCACCGATAGTGCACAAAAACGGTCTACCAAGAATAATTGGACAAGACGGATTGCAATCAATATCAAGAACAATAAAATCTATGGGCACATAATTCCTACTTGCAAGAATAAGAACATCCACTACTGGAATTTGCTTATTTGCCATCTGCCATGGCAAACGGCAAAGGCAAGGATGGCGGACAGCAAAGGCCTTTGCCGTCTGCGCGGACGGCAAAAGGCTCCGGCAAAGTAGGCTACGGTAAAGAGCTTCTTTGCTGTCTGCTTTCTGAAGCGGACGGCAAAGGGGCCTTTGCCATCAACGGCTGACGGAAAAGAAAGCCGACGGCAATAAATGTGTTGTTAGTCCGTTAGGCGGCTAACGGCAGCCTTTGCCGTCCGCCGCTGACGGCAAAGAGCATCCGGCCTTTGCCGTCCGCCGAATGATGTCAGCTGGACGTCACTGCGGGACAAGCCTTTGTCGTCTGCCACTGTAGGCAAAGCCTTTGTCGTCCGCCGTTGTAGGCAAACTGACCAAATGGGTCGGCTCCCAGGGAGCACAGGTGGCCGCCGCATGGCTTCTTTGCCGTCCGCGGCACACGGCAAAGGCGCCTTTGCCATCAGCGGCTGACGGCAAAGGTGCCTCTTTTTTCTGTTTTTTTTTTATCCAGCAATTTTCACAGCAAATATATGACATATATATATATTTCACAGGGCTATTTAACAGCAAACATATGACATATCCAGCACATAAGTTTCATCATGCATACATATATAGTTCCATCCATTCATACATAGCAAGTTGCACATACACATTGTTCCATCCATACATATTACAATGCAAAGTTTCATCAAGATAGCAAGTTCCATCATAGCAAGCTAGAAGAATACTAGAGGAGAATGAAAGAAAAAACAAGCACTCCATCATAGCAAGCTAGCTTCCGTGAAGTGAATGAAATCTGCAAAAAGGCAAATAAGAAAGTTAGAAAAAGGTGACTAGAAGAAGAAGTATATGCCATTTATGAGCTAACTTAGGTGAAATGGATCATTTATGAGCTAACTTAGTTGAAATGGATCGTTTATGAGCTAACCTAGGTGAAATAGATCATTTATGAGCTAACTTAGGTATAATGCATCATTTTAGAGCTAACCTAGGTAAGATGGGTCATTTTAGAGCTAACTTGGGTAAAATGGATCATTTATGAGCTAACTAAGGTATAATGGGTCATTTTAGAGCTAACTTAGGTAAAATGGATTGTTTATGAGCTAACTAAGCTAATTATGCCATTTTTGACATAAGTAAGCTAAGTACATGTCATTATTGAGCAAACCTAGTTAACTAAGCATACTAGAGCTAACTTAGGTCATTTTGGAGGAAACAAAGCTAAGTATAGATCGTTTTAGAGCTAACTTAGGTAAAATGGATGGTTTTGGAGGTCAGTAAGCTTATTAAGTCATTTTGGAGGAAAAGAAGCTAACTCTAGGTCATTGTAGTAAGCATATTGGAGGAAATAAGGCTAAGTCTAGGTCTTTATGCATTTGTTAAGCAAAACACTAGAAGAAACTTACCAGCGCCCACCATCTTTCAACACCTGCCATGACAAAGAGTAAACGAAATTAGTACAACATAAAAAAATACCAACATGAATAATAATATGTATATCACTTAAGTGTATCATCATCAAGTACAACATAAAAAAATTGAATACCTGACACTACTAATAATCTTGATCACTATCATCAATAAATGCATAATCATCATCATCACTATAATCAATGACGGGCTCATAGGGTTCAGTGGCATCAACATGTGGAAGGCCACCTTGACGTAATCGGTCAAGCATTGACAGGTCATCCGCAGCAGTAACCTCTTCTTGTTCTGGCTCTTCTTGTTCCTCCTCTGGGTTGATGTCGGATTCACTATCGCTATCTACTTCAATGTTTTGGGGTGAAGTATAGCGGTTCTTGAAACGCTTTTTGGAAAGACGTGTCTCTTGGAAGAATTCTCCTTCATATGTGTCTGGGTTAATGTGAGGTTCATAATCCTCTTCCTTTGGGGGAGATAGTCTAGCACGTGGCGGCACTTCATAAACGACATCCCAACCTTTCAGATTTGGATTAGTTTGGCAGGCCCACGGTAGATAGAATACTTGGGTCGCCTGTTGAGCCATAATATAGACATCAGGAACATCTAAATGGGTGCTTTGTTTGATTTCAACTAGCCCTATATGTTCATGAGTCCTTCTAGTCTCCTTCGGCTGAAACCAATAACATTTGAAGAGTACGACATTCGGTGGGTTGTCACCATAGAATAGAAGTTCATAAATTGCTTCAACTCTCCCATAATACTCGGTACCTCCTTCGCCGATAGCAGATACACAACAATTTGTAGACTGTCGGTCGGCCATAGATAGCTCTTTGCCATAGGTACGAAAACGATACCCGTTGATGTCGTATTTGTCAAATGAACGGACCTTATAGTCAAAACCATTAGCGACTTGTCTTAAATCGGCGTCCATAGACTCTGAATTAGCCTACAAGTTTAATACGAAAGGATTGTTGCATTAGGCAGAAATTAGCGAATGAAATGAAATGGTCTAATAGAAATTACCGTTTGTTTGAACCAAGAGATGAAACCGGGATAGCTGCCTCCTTGCTTTGCGAGAAGCTCATACTCTTCGACGGAATCCTTTTGGATCACCGCTCCATACGAGAATATGGCGACGTATCGACTGTATGAAATATCCAGGAATAAGAGCAGTTCGAAGGAAATAGAAGTTGCGAAACAATGTACCGAGAACTTACTCGATGTACGGCCGCACTTCTGTCAGGTTGTTGAAGATATACAACGTAATGGTCCGCCATTCTTCGTTATCCAAAGATACTGGTTTCGAACCACTGGCTGGTGCGAGATTCCCTTTGAATAGGCTGAGGTTGGATCCACCCTTTTGAGGTTCGTCAGCATTGTACCGAGGCTTCGGATTATGCAAATGATGATTTTTGGCTTCGTAATGTGCTGTCACGAAGTTTGCCGCCTCCTCAGTGATGAATGCCTCAGCCATCGATGCTTCAATTCTACGTTTATTTTTACATTTTTATCGAAGCGTCTTCTGCATCCTCTCAATTGGGTAGCACCAACGATTTTGCACGGGCCCCCCAATCTTGCCTCGGTCAGGAGATGCAAAATCAAATGCTGCATTGGATTAAAGAAGCCCGGTGGAAATATCTTCTCTAACTTGCAGATCAACTCCGGCGCCAACTCTTCCATTTCTTCTAGCACGCCAGGCGATAGTTCTTTCGCACAAAGAACACGGAAGAAATAGCTGAGTTCTGCCAGTACTAGCCATTCATCCTCAGGGATGAAGCCACGCAACATCACCGGCATTACCTGCTCAATCCATATGTGCCAATCATGACTCTTGAGACCAAATATCTTCAATTTATCAAGACTCGCTCCCCTCTTTAGATTCGCTGCATACCCATCGGGGAACATCAACTGCATTTTCACCCACAAGATAATTTCCCTCATAGTTGGCCTTCCAAGATTGAACCATGCCTTTGGCTTCGTCCAGTTCTGCTTTCCTTTCGGTTATTTCATGTTTTGTAATGGCCTATCACATAGCGCCTCCAGATCGACTCTAGCCTTAGCATTATCCTTTGACTTCCCATCTATGCCGAACAATGTACCAAAAAGTGCCTCGGCGATATTCTTCTCTGTGTGCATCACGTCGATGTTGTGTGGGCAAAGGAGGTCTTTGAAGTAAGGCAGATCCCATAAGCATGTCTTGTGAGTCCAGGCGTGCTTAGAATTATACCCCTTGAAGTACCCTGGACGCTCTGGATCTGGCTCGAGAGCGTTTAACTGATCCAGGGTCTATTGGCCTGTCAACGCAGGTGGTGCAGAGTTTTTTACAACTCTACCTCTGATGAAGTTCTTCTTGTCTTTCCTGAACTTATGGCGAGGATCCAGGAACTGTCTATGCATGTCGAAGCAAGAAAACTTGCAACCGGCCTGAAGCCAACGAAACTCAAGAGCTCCCTTGCATGTGGGGCACGGGAACCTTCCATGCACACACCAGCCAACGAATAGCGCATACGCCGACAAGTCATGCGTCGAGTACATGTACCATACACGCATTATGAAGTTCCGTTTGCTATAGGCGTCGTATGTCTTGAACCCATTATCCCAGGCTTCTTGCAATTCGTCCTTAAGCGGCTGCATGTACACATTCATATTTTTCCCCGGATAGTTGGGCCCTGGAATTATCAACGTTAGGAAAATGTTCTTTCTTTGCATAATCTGTCCAGGGGGGAGATTGAGTGGAAAGACAAATACGGGCCAACAACTGTATTGGGCTGCCGCCAGACCAAACACACTGAACCCATCCGTGCTGATGCCGACTCGAGGATGCCTCAGATCTGCCGCTTTGTCAGCATGTATTTCATCAAACTTTTTCCACACAACACCATCTGATGTGTGTACGATCATCCGATTCCCATCTGCATCTAGTTCGGTTCTTTTGCCCGTTTTGTGCCATGTCATCTGTCTGGCCGTCTCTTCGACCATGAAAAGATGCTGAAGTCTTGGTACGATAGGCATATACCGAAGAACACTAACGGGGATTTTGGTCTGTGTCTTCTCACCCATACCGTTGTCTACCACAACATACCTGGAAGACTTGCAAATGGGACAATAGTTCAAGTCCGCATAGTCAAGCCTAAATAAGACACATCCTTTCTCACAGGCATGTATCTTCTCATAGGGCATCTTCAGTGCACGGAGGATTTTGTCCGACTGGTACAGGTTTGCAGGCATTACATGGCCTTTGGGTAGAAAGCGTCCAAATACTGTCATCATTGCGTCGTAGCATTCTCTGCCCAAGTTGAACTGAGCCTTCAGAGCCATTACTTGTGAGATGGCATCCAACTGACAAAGCTCAGTGTGCTCGTGGAGCGGACGTTTTGAAGACTCCAACATTTCATTGAAGGCCTTTGCAGATTCCTCCATCTCCTCGTCTGAATCCTGAGCATCATCGAAGTCTTGCACCATGTTTTCCATCCCGGTACCATGCTCGTCGGTGCGACGACGATCCACCTCAGCTCGGTCACGTTGGGCAGACTCACCATGATATGTCCACACCGTATAATCGGGCGTAAAACCACTCTTCTGCAGGTGTTTGCCCATTTCAGCCTATGTCCTCTTTTCCCAATTGCCGCACCGTAAACAGGGGCACCAGGTTTTCCTCTGGCCATTTGCAAATGCGGCTTGCACAAACCCCTTGGTTTTTGTGAACCATTCAGTGCTCCATTTTTTCTGACCAGTGTGACCGGTGTACATCCACGCACGATCACTCATCTTGACTTTCAGAGCTACTGGACACACAACAAATATATATATATATATATATATATATATATATATATATATATATATATAATTCACCATGTATATATTCATCAGTTGATCTACTTTGTCAATTTTATTACGTCCATGCAACCTACACTCTAATAGGTAATGATAGGTCCTAATCCCACCCGAGTATGTGTAGATTGGGTTCATTTTCCCATGCTATGCTCCGGATCCGACGCAAAATTTCGGCAGCACCTCCCCGCTGTTCTCCTGATACACGTCTCTGCAATAAACAGAGAGGATGTGTACCCGGAGAACAACAGGGGGGCATTGACAAAATTTATGCGTCGGATCCGGAGCAAAGCATATGGGAAAACGAACCCAATCTACACATACTCGGGCTGTCCATGGATAGCGTTGGACAATTCGAAGAATCACAGTTATAAATATGCAAATGCATGCATATTTATAACTATAACACTTTCGAATGGGAGACACATATTGGTTACGCATACTGATGATTGACACCTATAGCGAGCAAGTTTCATCGGCACGAAGACCGAAACAGAGCAAATGAAGGGGGAGGAGGAGATGTCATTTGTGCTCACCAATGAACGCAGGGGCGGAGCTCGTCGAACGCACGGGGAGGTCGTCAAACACCCCACCCTCGCAGCGACGAAACAACTGCACATTTGAATCCACCCGATAAACACAAATATGTATGATTTTTTGCATAACAAAATCGAAAAATATACGACCTAACTCATAATTCACAAATATATGACCCCGCCGGCCTCTGGAAGGCCAAAGAGCACCTTCTACATATTCTTCTTTTCTTCTTTTCTTCTTCTTCTTCTTCTTCTTCTTCTTCTCCCCTCCTCTTCTTCTCCTACACCTACACTTTCTTCTTCTTCTTCTTCTCCCCTCCTCTTCTTCTCCTACACTTTCTTCTTCTTCTTCTCCCCTCCTCTTCTTCTCCTACACTTTCTTCTTCTTCTTCCCTCTTCTTCTTCTTCTTCTTCTTCTTCTTCCCCTTCTACATATTCTTCTTTTCTTCTTCTTCTTTTTTCATCTTTTTCTACTTCTTTTAATTATATGACTAATTATCTAAAACCCATGCACTAAATCTAACACTAACACATATATATCTAGCACTAAACCTAACACTAACAATTAAACAGCAAAAAAAGAAAAAAAAAATAACTCACCGGACCGCGGTGGCGGGTGGCGGCGGCGACGACGCCGGGGTGGTGGGGCGCCGGGGCGGTGGGGTGGTGGGGCAACGGCACGGGGTGGGGGCGGCGGCGGGTGGTGGGGGTGGCGGCGGGTGGCGGGGGCGGCTGGTGGGTGGCGGGGGCGGCGGCAGGTGGTGGGGGCGGCTGGTGGGGTGGCGGCGGGTGGCGGGGGCGGCGGCACGGGGTGGGGGCGGCGGCGGGTGGCGGGGGCGGCGACAGGGGGTGGGGGCGGCGGCGGGCGGCGGGGCGGCGGCGTGGTGGCTCGGGAAGGAGAGAGGAAAGAAACAGAGAGATGGATCCAGGGCGGGGTGGGTCTCGCCGTTAGGTAGGTTAGTTCTTTGCCGTCCGCCAAACCTTTGCCGTCAGCTTTTTTCCTCTTTGTCGTCCGCTAGCTGACGGCAAAGAGGGGGGACGTTAAGTTTTTTTAATTAGCTTGTTAGTGGGGACCACCACCCTCTTTGCCGTCTGCTAGCTGACGGCAAAGATTCATTGTCGTCCGCTAGCTGACGGCAAAGAGTAGGCAGATGGCAAAGACCGTTCTTTGCCATCTGCCTACTCTTTGTCGTCCATTTTCTGCAAGCGGACGACAAAGACCTTCTTTGCCGTCAGCTAGCGGACGGCAAAGACTTGGCAGACGGCAAATTAGCTAATTCCAGTAGTGATCAGTAATTCTTCCCATAGGTTTTTTAATAGTAGAATCCACCAAGTGCAAATTCAAAGAACATTCTTCAAGATCGGTAAGACCAAGCGCATCACATAAAGATTTCGGAATTGTAGAAACACTAGCACCCAAGTCACACAAAGCAAAACACTCATAATTTTTAATCTTGACTTTGATAGTAGGTTCCCATTCATCATGCAATTTTCTAGGAATTGATACTTCTAATTCCAATTTTTCTTCAAAAGTTTTCATCATAGCATCAACAATATGTTTAGTAAAGGCTTTATTTTGTTCATTGGCATGGGGTGAATTTATCATGGATTGCAACAAAGAAATACAATCAATCAAAGAGCAACTATCATAATTAAGTCTTTGTAATCCAAAAGAGTGGGCGCATCACTAGCTAAAGTTTTGACCTCTTCAAACCCACTTTCATCAATTTTCTCAATAAGATTTTCACCCTCCGAATTATCGGGACGCCTTCTAGCTAAAGTTGACTCTTCTCCAGTCCCTTTTTCATCAATCTTAACATTAATAAACAAGGAATCAATAGAGGAAACACAAACCACTTTAAGATTTTCATCATTTTTATCTTCTAGCGAGATTGATTTAGCGGCCATTTGATTTACTAAGGTAGCTTGTGCATCGGATATTTTTCCTAGCAAACTTTTAGCAAAAGCATACTTAGATTGGAGATTACAAACTTCTCTACTAATATCATCAAGTTGTTTTGTGATAGCATCCAACACTACGGAGTGCTCTTTAAGTTCTTCAGTAAAATACTTATTATGCTCAAATTGTGTAGTCATATATTCCTTAGTACTTTTCTCAATTTCAAGCAAAATATTTGGGTAAGGAACATCATAATATTTTCTTTGAGGCATCATGACTACGCAACCAAGAACGCATGCAAAAATAGATCCGGCAAGAGAACCGCGAATGGAAAAAGAGGGGCGAACAAAACGACGAATTTTGTGAAGTGGGGGAGAGGAAAACGAGAGGAAAATGGCAAATAATGTAAATTGCGAGGAGATGAGATTTGTGATTAGGAACCTGGTATATGTTGAAGATCCTCCGCGGCAACGGCGCCAGAAATGGTGTGTTGACGGGAGGCTATCTTTACTTGATTCTCCCCGGCAACGGCGCCAGAAATTCCTTTTGATGTCGCTTGAAGCTACGTTGGTATTTCCCCAAAGAGGAAGGGATGATGCAGCACAGCGGCGGTAGGTATTTTCCCTCAGATATGAAACCAAGGTTATCAAACCAGTAGGAGAACCAAGCAACACAACGTAAACAACCCCTGCACACAAATAACAACCACTCGCAACCCGACGTGTTAAAGGGGTTGTCAATCCCTTTCGAGTATTCGGCGCTAGAAATTGGTGCGTGGACGGGAGAAAGTTGTAATAGATTAAATAAATAGATCACAAATAAAATAAAGTGCAGCAAAGTATTTTTGTATTTTTGCTTTAATAGATCTGAAAATAAATGCAAGGAAAAAGTAGATCGCAAAGGCAAATATATGAGAAAGAGACCCGGGGCCGTAGGTTTCACTAGTGGCTTCTCTCGAGAAAAATAGCAAACGGTGGGTGAACAAATTACTGTTGGGCATTTGATAGAACTTCAAATAATCATGACGATATCCAGGCAATGATCATTATATAGGCATCACGTCCAAGATTAGTAGACCGACTCCTGCCTGCATCTACTACTATTACTCCACACATCGACCGCTATCCAGCATGCATCTAGTGTATTAAGTTCATGGAAAAACGGAGTAATGCAATAAGAACGATGACATGATGTAGACAAGATCTATCTATGTAGAGATAGAACCCATCGTTTTATCCTTCGTAGCAATGATACATACGTGTCGGTTCCCCTTTTGTCACTGGGATCAAGCACCGTAAGATCGAACCCACTACAAAGCACCTCTTCCCATTGCAAGATAAATAGATCAAGTTGGCCAAACAAAATCCAAATATCAGAGAAGAAATACGAGGCTATAAGAGATCATGCATAAAAGAGATCAAAGAAACTCGAATACTTTCATGGATATAAAAAGATATAACTGATCATAAACTCAAAGTTCATCAGATCCCAACAAACACACCGCAAAAAGAGTTACATCATATGGATCTCCAAGAGACCATTGTATTGAGAATTCAGTGAGAGAGAGGAAGCCATCTATCTACTAACTACGGACCCAAAGGTCTACAAAGAACTACTCACGCATCATCGGAGAGGCACCAATGGAGGTGGCGAACCCCATCCGAGATGGTGTCTAGACTGGATCCGGTGGTTCTGGACTCTGCGGCGGCTGGATCAATATTTCGTCGACTCCCCTAGGGTTTCGGGAATATTGGGGGTATTTATAGAGCAAAGAGGCGGTCCGGGGGCACCCAAGGTGGGCACAACACACCAGGGCGCGCCTGGGCCTCCTGGCGCGCCCTGGTGGGTTGTGCTCTCCTTGGAGCATCCCCCAGGCGCAGCCAGGGCCCATTATGTGTCTTTTGGACCAAAAAAATCTCTGTGAAGTTTTGTTGCATTTGGACTCCGTCTGATATTGATTCCCTGCGATGTAAAAGACATGCAGAAAACAGCAATTGGCACTTGGCACTATGTCAATAGGTTAGTACCAAAAATGATATAAAATGACTATAAAATGATTATAAAACATCCAAGATTAATAATATAACAACATGGAACAATAAAAAATTATAGATACATTGGAGACGTAGGGACCCACATGAACGTGGGTAGTGGGGGCAAGGCCCCACACCCCTGGTCAAGGCGCAGCAAGATCCCCCCTTAGAAGGAATAAGATCATATCCCAAAGGGATAAGATCAAGATCCCTAAAAAGGGGGGATAACAATCGGTGGGGAAGGGAAAGGATGGTATTTCTTTCCTCCCACCTTTGCCAACGCCCCAATGGACTTGGAGGGCAAGAAACCAGCCCCCTCCACCCCTATATATAGTGGGGAGGTGCATGGGAGCTGCACCCCTTGCCTCTGGCGTAGCCCTCCCCCTCCAACTCCTCCTCCCCCTCCTCCGTTGAGCTTAGCAAAGCTCTGCCGGAGAACCACGAGCTCCACCACCACGCCGTCGTGCTGCCGGAGTTCTCCCTCAACTTCTCCTCCCCCCTTGCCGGATCAAGAAGGAGGAGACGTCCCCGGGCTGTACGTGTGTTGAACGCGGAGGCGCCGTCCGTTCGTCGCTTGGATCGGATCTTCCGCGATTTGAATCGCCGCGAGTACGACTCCATCAACCGCGTTCTTGTAACGCTTCCGCTTAGCGATATTCAAGGGTATGAAGATGCACTCCCTCTCTCAAGGGCATATATCCAACATTAACGGTGTTCAAGAAAGGTCTACCAAAGATAATGGGACAAAAATCATCTTGCGGGGAACCAAGAACAAGAAAATCAGTAGGATATTTTATTTTCCCACACAAGACTTCAACATCTCTAACAATTCCAAGTGGTGTGATGGTGTCTCTATTAGCAAGTTTAATAGTAGCATCTATTTCTTCTATTTCAGCGGGTGCTATGTCATTCATAATTTCTTGATATAAGGTAAAGGGAATAGCACTCACGCTAGCACCTATGTCACATAAACCATGATAATAGTGATCTCCTATTTTAATTGAGACAACAGGCATTCCAACAACGGGTCTATGTTTATCCCCCTTTTCAGGTTTGGTAATTATGGTAGCTTCATTACACAAGTAAATAACATGCCCATCTATATTTTCTTCCAGGAGATCCTTAACCATAGCAACACTAGGTTCTACTTTGATTTGTTCATTAGGCTTAGGTGTTCTAATATAACTTTTGATGACCACAGTTGAAACTTTAGCATGTTCCTTCATCCTAACAGGGAAAGGTGGTTTCTCGATATAAGCAGTAGGAACAACTGGATCAACATTATAATAAATAGTTTCCTCTTTAGCTAGTACCAGTTCTTTGATTTCTTCTTTAAAAGGTGGGTGATATTTAAACCACTTCTCCTTAGGGAGATCAACATGAGTAGCAAATGATTCACAAAAGGAGGCTACTATCTCGGAGTCAAGTCCATATTTAGTGCTAAACTTTTGAAAAGCATCGGTATTCATAAAAGATTTAACACAATCATACTTAAGTTTAATACCTGATTTTTTAACCTTCGTCGAGTTCCCAATCTTCATAGTTGCGTTTAATTCTTTCCAAAAGATCCCACCGGAATTCAATAGTCTTCTTCATAAAAGAACCAGCACGAGAAGTATCAAGCATGGATCGATCATTATGAGAAAGCCGAGCATAAAAATTCTGGATAATAATTTCTCTTGAGAGCTCATGATTGGGGCATGGATATAACATTGACTTAAGCCTCCCCCAAGATAGAGCGATACTTTCTCCTTCACGAGGCCAAAAATTATATGTGTAATTCCGATCACGATGAACTAGATGCATAGGATAATTTTTTTGGTGAAACTCCAATTCAATCGATTCCAATTCCAAGATCCAATAGCATCGCATAGCCTATACCATGCCAATGCTTTTCCCTTCAAAGATAAAGGGAAAACCTTCTTCTTAACTTCATCTCCGGGTATACCTGCAAGCTTAAACAATCCACAATTTTGTTCTACATATATTAAGTGCATATCAGGATGTTCTGTTCCATCTCTTGCATAAGGATTAGCTAGCAGTTGTTCTATCATACCCGAAGGAATTTCATATTCAATATTTTCAGTAGGTGCAGTAGGTTGAGGGGTAACTAATTGTGGTTCCGGTCAAGGTGAAGATACCCCGACCAAACCCCTCAAAGGATTGTTTTCCATAGTAACAAGTGACAATAAATTTCAGCACGTAGTAATAATTTTTCCTTACCAATTTCCACTTACCAAGAGCGCTTCACTCCCCAGCAACGACGCCAGAAAAGAGCCCTGATGACCCACAATTATATGAAATCAATTGTATCCTTTTCAATAAGTAAGAGTGTCGAACCCAACGAGGAGCAGAAGGAAATGACAAGTGGTTTTCAGCAAGGTAATGTCTGCAAGTGCTGAAATTGTAAGTAGCAGAGTAGTTTGATAGCAAGATAATTTGTAACGAGCAAGTAATGGTAACGGTAACAAAAGTGCAACAAGGTAGCCCAATCCTTTTTAGGCAAAGGACAGGCCAAAACGGTCTCTTATAATAAGCAAAGCGTTTTTGAGGGTACACGGGAATTTCATCTAGTCACTTTCATCATGTTCGATTCGTGTTCGCTACTTTGATAATTTGATATGTGGGTGGACCGGTGCTTAGGTGTTGTTCTTACTTGAACAAACCTCCTACTTATGATTAACCCCCTCGCAAGCATCCGCAACTACGAGACAAGTATTAAGAATAAATTCTAACCATAACATTAAACTTTTGGATCCAATCGGTCCCTTACGGAATAGCGCATAAACTAGGGTTTAAGCTTCTGTCACTCTCGCAACCCATCATCTAATAACTACTCCACAATGCATTCCCTTAGGCCCAAATATGGTGAAGTGTCATGTAGTCGACGTTCAGATGACACCACTAAGGGAATCACAACATATATACTATCAAAATATCGAACACTTATCAAGTTCACATGATTACTTGCAACATGATTTCTCCCGTGACCTCAAGAACAAAAGTAACTACTCACAAATGATAATCATGCTCAAGATCAGAGGGGTATTAAATAGCATATTGGATCTGAACATATAATCTTCCACCAAATAAACCATATAGTAATCAACTACAAGATGTAATCAACACTACTAGTCATCCACAAGCACCAATCTATAGTTTCGGTACAAAGATTGAACACAAGAGATGAACTAGGGTTTGAGAGGAGATGGTGTTGTTGAAGACATTGATGGAGATCCCCCCCCCCCAAAAAAAGGGAGAGTTGTTGGTGATGATGATGACGATGATTTCCCCCTCCGGGAGGGAAGTTCCCCCGGCGGAATCGCTCCGCTGGAGGGCAAAAGTGCTCCTGTCCAAGTTCCGCCTCGAGACGGCGGCGCTCTGTCCCGAAAGTCCTCTCCTTATTTTTTTTCTAGGTCAAAATGACTTATATACCAGAAGATGGGCACCAGAGGTGGGCTGGGCTGAGCACAACCCACGAGGCCCAGGCGCGCCCTGGTGTCTTCTGCTCACCAGGTTGCCCCCCTCCGGTGGTTATTTTGCTCCAGTATTTCTTATTTATTCCATAAAAAATCCTCGTGAAGTTTCAGCTCATTTGGAGTTTTGCAGAATAGGTAGCCTGACGTAGCTTTTTCAGGTCCAGATTTCCAGCTGCCGGAAATCTCCCTCTTTGTGTGTACCTTGCATATTATGAGAAAAAAGGCATTAGAATTACTCCAAAAAGCATTATTATGCATACAAACATTATAAATAACAATAGGTAAACATGATGCAAAATGGACGTATCAAGGACACGAGTTTTCAAAATTGTTTCAATACTCTTGGTGCTGAGAAGATTTAGGCGTGACCTCGGTACTGGGAGAGTCTCTAGGGCTACTGCCATATCTAGTATCGTTGCATTTTTTAAAGTATGAGGTAGACAAGTTTGCGAAGTTTCGGTTATGTGTTGATGGGTTGTTACAATGGAGCAGTAGTGTGATATTAAGTTGCTTTTATTTATGTAGTTTCGCTCCTTGTATCAATTATGCCAAATTGCATAATCAAGATTTTAGAACATCATAGGTGCGAATTCAAGTAGTACACCTAGGTCCTTTGTTATGGTATTCGAGTGACTTCGATGTCAAGTGTTGATTTCATATCTTTCTAAATAGTGTTCTCATATTTTCTATGGGAGTGCCAATCCTTTTGATCAACCAATTGTTCTTCAACGATGTGCTTCTATTTGAGATAGTTCTAATCCTCTTCATCGTTTGCAAGACCAGTCCTCAGCTTTTCAACCGTTATTCTTTTCATCCGTCTGGAGCATTAACTTTTCCCCACCCTCTCACCTTCTTTTTCTTCAAGAAGTTAGAGATGATCAAGTCATGTGTTCTTTTCTTCACGTTAACCCTCTTCATCCTTTTTCATTCAACTCTGCCTACCTTAAAAATAATATTTGTCTGCCTATTTTTTGACACCAAATCAATATGCTCGACGTTACTCACGGGCAATTTCTTTTCCTCTTTTTCTTCTAGATCGAATTATGTTCGTTTCAGATTTCGAAGGATCGGAAAGCAACAAGCAGGCGGTCCAATCCAAGCGGCCGACGAAGAGGAGAGGGGGCTAGCCGGCTAGCGTGTGGACGGGTGGGGCTCTCGGCTCGCCACGCCGCCCCCATGCCGCCGCCCCGTCGCGCCGCGGGCGACACGAGCGCCTTCTTCGTGGCGACGCTGGTGCCATGGGCCGTGTCGGTGGGGTTCGAGATCGGCGCCCGGGGCCGCCGCGAGCTGGTGGCCCGTGGCCGCCGGCTGCGCCTTCTTCCAGGCCGCCAACACCGCCGCCGTCTCCCGCGACCCGCTCTTCGTCAACACTGCCGTCTCGCTCCTCCACTCCTCCCTCACCTCCGCCTCAGGTCCGGCCTCCCCCCCCCCCCCCCCCCCCCCCCCCCCCTTCCCGAACCCCGCATTCGTTCCGTGCTTTGAGTAGAAGAAAGCGTACGCCTAGTTGACCTCCAGCGATTCACGAATTTGGGGATAGAGAGGGCACATCATGAGTTAAACTCGTTGACGCTCGATGCAATCTATTCGGCCCTGGACAAAAGGGAGCAGCATGAGCTATGCACTATTAGTGTTAGTCTTGTTAGTTACTGCGGCACTGCTTCCTTGTGCTGTTGAAAATTGTCTCCATTTGAGCTTTGATTGGTTGAAATTGTGCAAGATTTCTCAGAGACCATACTGCTTGCTACCTTGCTGTTTATGGAGGTTGTATAGTTCCAGTTTCCAAGTAAATGTGGCAACCATGCAATGGCCTTGCGTGCAAATACTTCCATGTATTTTCATACGAAATTGTCAACCCTTCAAAGAGTGGTAATGGTATAACGTGTGTTTAGAGGAGTTCACTAGTTGGGTGGCTAATATCTCTATTTTGTCTGCTAGTTGGGCGGCAAATGAGCACCTAGTGCCTAAACGCCAATTAGGTGGGCCTAGGAGGGATAAATTGGCTACCAGGAAGGGTGTCATCTAGTGCCTGGTGGCCCTCTAGGTGGACTAGGTGGATGACTTTTAGAACACTACCTTTCTCACAACATTACTTTTCATGTACTTATTGCCAGTAAATCTGTCGCACATAATTGACAATGGCTAAGAAAAAAAAGATAGAAATGGAATTTTATGTCCTAGATGGTTGGATATGTGCCATTAGATTTAGAGGTGCTGTTCTTTATCTCAAGATAGTTAGGAAGTTGTAGGGCCTTCCCTCTGCAGTATGTAAAATTGCTGACCCTTCTTTTAAATGTAATGGCTCGTAGGTGTAATGGATATTCTCGAAAGCTTACTCTGTCTTTTTTTGGTTAATTTTTATCTCTTCAGTATGTTCCATCGATGCTGCAATATGTTATTTAATTCTTATTAGGCTTGTTGATCGACTTTATTTCACTCCTATCTCGATTTGCAGTTATCTTTGTTCTCTTGTGCCAAGGGTGTACCAAGGGCCTTGAGAACATGTTTCAGCATGAAGAATTAGTTGATAGCAGTTGGATTGCAGCAAATTCTGCTAAGTGCTTTTCATGTGGCTACTTTGCTTATGACCAATTGGATACGCTCCGCTACCGGCTATACAGTGGATGGATTCCTGGAATTCTAATGCTTCACCTTTTTCTGCTCATTTGCTTTACGCTGGCTCTGTATCGGAATGAGACAATCAACTACCTGATTCTCACTCTTCTGTGCGAGGTACATATATATCTTCTCATATTTCCTGGCATTTTATTTTGTTGACAAAGTTGGTTTACTTGGTCACTTCATATAGTTTTGTCTTATCATTTGCCATGGGGTTACTGTTTACCCAGTTTTCATTTGAGGAATAAGTGTGTATACTCCTCAAGAGAATCCTTTCCTTGCACTTATAAGTTGCATTGCACCTAAATTGTGACCAACAGACCATCTTAGTGGCCTTTGATGTAAATCAGTAAACTAGCATTGCTTTCCAACTCAGGATTGCGAGCTGCTGGCACAAGCATGTCCATAGCCGGTAGATGGCCACATTAATAAGTTGCAGCCCAAACTTTATTGAAGTAAATGAGGATACAAAGAGAACGTACCGAAGACCTTACACTTTATCAATTCATCACAATTTAGAACAAATAAATATGGTCAGTCCATTCCGTATGACCTTGTGAGATTAACTGTTTTGATTGCCCAGCTGGGCTTTGAACCAGTGGCCATTGCAGTTCCTTCTTCAAGTTCACTAACATTGCTAGAATACAATATTTGGAGGTCTTGCACAGGTCGACGCATCACATTGCTAGAATAGAATATTAATGAGGCATTGATGTCTCATTTTAAGAACATCGGTATCAAAATAAGTAGTTCAGTTCCACTGTAATCAGTGGGCAAGGTGTACATTTGGTTGCAGCAACTAATCTGAAGTTGGTAGGTATACACTTTTCTTTCACTTGTGAGTATTTGTACTATGGAAGGTCTGGGTACATTGTACCAAGGAAATACGAAATGTCAGCAAAAGTAGGAGTACATTCTACCCTGGAAGCACTAATTTCAGCTAAAAAATTGTGAGTTGATATTTTACCCAATACTAAATTTCAGAAAAAAAGTTGACTACATTGTACCATTGGAAATACTAAAATGTCAGTTAAAAAAGTAGGTCTCGCCGGGATTTGAACCCAGGTTGCCAGATTCAAAGTCTGGAGTGCTAACCACTACACTACGAAACCATTTGTTGAGTGTGGTACACTGATTGTTATATTTCTGTCATGTGGTTTACAGCCAGAATATTTGCCTTAACTTGATGGTTCCTGTTAATTTTCCTTCCCTTTTTTTGGACTTATTCCATTTGCCACTTGGCAGCTAAATGGAGCGAGGAACACCTGACGACTACCTTCTTTTTCCAATAAATTTTAGCCGAAGGCTCCATACTTCCATAGCGTGGTTATTGAGCTGCTATTAGGATTTTCTAGGTGTTTAGTGTTTGTTTGGTGTTTTTTCTCTTCTTCATCATTAAGCTTCAAGGATATATATTATGCACTTAAGAACACACAACATACGAGAGGAGATGCATTGGGAGAACCATTGGATAACAAAATTTATCTAGCTTCATCATGATTAGTCAGTAGTGGGTTTTCCACAATTTGTTCTATGGACCTTAAGAAATAAGCACATGGAAAAATACTGTTACTATTGGCAGTTTTAGCACCACCCTCGTCGTGGTAGGGTCGCCCTTTTTACGCATCTCAGATATCTCACTTCTGTGGATCAGTTCAGTTCAGCCTTCACTGTAAGCACGCGGAAGGGGTACATTTGGTTGCAACGTCCAGCGACTAATCTGAAGTTAGTAATATAGGTACTGGATGTGCCTTTCTTGATAGTTTACTGTAAATTTTGTCAAGGTTATAGTCACACCAATGTAAATCAGAAGACAAGAGGTATGTTTCAAGTGCTATTAGCCTCTAGACTGAGTATTTGTACCATGGAAGGTCTTGATACATTGTACAAGGGAAATACTAAATGTCAGCAAAAATAAATGTATATTCTACCTGGAAACATTAAATGTCAGCAAAAATTTCAAGTCAATATTTTTTCCTGAATACCATATGTCATAAAAAATGTGAGTACATTGTACCATGGAAATACTAAAATGCCAGCTAAAAAAGTAGGTCTCGCCGGGATTTGAACCCAGGTCGCCAGATTCAAAGTCTGGAGTGCTAACCACTACACTACGAAACCATTTGTTGAGTGTGATGCACTGATGGTTATATTTATGTAATTTGGGTTACAGACAAAATATTGTTTCTTTGCTCGATGATTCCTGTTAACTTTCCTTCTCTTTTTCCGGACTTGCTTCTGTTTGGCACTTGGCAGCTAAATGGAGAAAGGAATATCCGACGAAGAGGAGAGGAGGGGCTAGCCGGCTTGCGTGTGGACAGGTGCGGCCCTCGGCTCGCCATGACGGAAGACGGGATGCCGCCCCGTCACGCCGGCGTGGGTGACACGAGCACCTTCTTCGCTGTGACACTAGTGCTGTGGGCCATGTCGGTGGGGTTTTAGATTGGCGTGTGGGGCCATCGTGAGCTGGCGGCCGTGGCCGCCGGCTTCGCCTTCTTCCAGGCCGCCAACACGGCCGTCCGCCGCTCTTCGTCAACACCGCTTCCCGCTCCTCCACTCCCCCCTCACTTCGGCCTCAGGTCTGGCCCCTCTCTCTGTTTCACCCCCTCTCCGAATCCTCACATTTCGCCCTGTAGCTTTTCCCATACATGCGCTTTGGGTTAATCGACTAGAAGAAAGCGTATGGCAGTTGACTTCAAGCATTTTGCGAATTTGAGGATAGATAGGGTGCGGCAGATTAATCAGTTGGTAAACTTGTTGATGCTTGATGGAATTTGTTCGACCCTGGAGTCCTGGACAAAAGGGAGCAGCATGAGTTATTTACTCAGAGTTAGTCTTGTTAGTTACTGCGATACTGCTTCCTTGTGCTGTCGAGAATTGTCTCCATTTGAGCTTTGATTGGTTGAAATTGTGCAAGATTTCTCAAAGCCCATATTGCTTGCTAGTTTATAGCATGTTCGGCTTCTAGAGGTTGTCTGGTTCCAACTTCCAAGTAATGTGGCAACCATGCAATGGCCTTGCGTGCAGATACTTCCATGTTTTTCATACAAAATTGCCAACCCTTCAAAAGAATGGTAATGGTATAAAGTGTGTGTAGAGGTTGGACGGCAAATATCTCCATTTTGTCTTCTAGTTGGGCCTAGTGCCTAAACACCAATTAGGTGGATCTAGGAGGGACAAATTGGCTAGCAGTAAGGGTGCCACCTAGTGCCTGGGGGCCCTCTAGGTGCACTAGGTGCCTGACTTTTAGAGCACTACCTTTCTCACAACATTACTTCTCATGTACCACCACTTTGCAGGTACTCACTCTGTCTCAAAATGTAAGACGTTTTTTGATACAAAGGGAGTATCAAAAAACATCTTATATTTTGTGACAGAGGGAGTACTTATTACCAGTAAATCTGTCGCACAGAATTGACAACGATTAAGCAAAAGGATAGAAATGGAAATTTTATGTCCTAGACGGTCGGATATGTGCCATTAGATTTAGAGGTGCTGTTCTTTCTCTCAAGATAGTTAGGAAGTTGTAGAACCTTCCCTCTGCAGTATGTAAAATTGTTGATCCTTCTTTTAAATGGATGACTCGTAGGTGTACTGCATATTCTCGAAAGCTTACTATGTCTCTTTTTGGTAAACATTTATCTCTCTTGTTTGTTCCATTGATGCTGCCATATGTTATTAATTCTTAGGCTTGTTGATCGACTTTATCTCACTCCTATCTCGATTTGCAGTTATCTTTGTTCTGTTGTGCCAATGGCGTACAAGGGCCATGAGAACATGTTTCAACATGAAGAATTAGTTGGTAGCAGTTGGATTGGAGCATATTCTGCTCTGTGCTTTTCGTGTGGCCACGTTGCTTATGGCCAATTGGATATGCTCCGCTACCGACTATACAGTGGATGGATTCCTGGAATTCTGCTGCATCACCTTATTCTGCTCATTTGCTTTACGCTAGCTCTGCATCGGAATGTGACAATCAACTACTTAATTTTCACTCTTCTATGCGAGGTACATATGTCTCTTCTCATATCTTCTGGCATTTAATTTTGTTGAAAAAGTTGGTTTACTTGGTCACTTCAAATAGTTTTTTGTGTTATCATTTGCCATGGGGCTATTATTTACCCAGTTGTCATTTGAGGAATAGGTGTGTACTCAAGAGAGAATCCTTTTCTTGCACTTATAAATTGTGTTGCACCTAAATTGTGACCAATAGACCATCTTAGTGGTCTGTGATGTAAATCAGTACACTAGCATTGCCTTTCCAACTCAGGATTGCGAGCTGCTGTCACAAGCATGTCCATAGTCGGTAGATGGCCACATTAATAAGTTGTAGCCCAAACTTTATTGCAGTAAACCTTTTGCAAATGATAATACAAAGAGAACGTACAGAAGACCTTTCACTTTATCAGTACAATCATGGATTACGAGTCGAACGACTAGTCTAGGCTAGTCGCTCGACTAGTCTACGAGTCGCACTCCAGCTGTCGACTCCTTTTCTCGTGTAGACTACAAATACGAGTCGAGCCGTCGAAGGACTAATCGACGACTAGTCTGGACTAGTCGTGCATCTTGAGTCGTTCGACTAAAAAAAAATCCAGGCTTGCTCCAGAGAGAGCTGCCTCAGCTGGGATGAGGCGCCGCCAGCACCCACTGGCCTGCCACTGCCGCCGCCACCCACCGCTGGGATGGCGGATGGCGCAGCCAAGTGCGGCAGCCGGGCGGAGCTCGTGCTCAGGCGGCGGCCATGGCCGTGACCCGTAGGCGCGCGCGGCCTTGAGACGAGAGAGGAGGAAGAGAGAGAGAGAGGGGAGAGGAAAGGAGGAGGCATGGCGGTGGTCGGCGGGCTCGCCGGCGGAAGGCGGCAGGAGGCGCGGGTCGCGTGCTCTGTGCGTGATGGCGCTGGCGGCGGCGATTGGGTAGATCGAGAGCTAGGGTTCCAGTGGTTGGGGGACTAAGTAGGCTGGCCACTTGGGCCAAATGGGCCAGCTGGTGGGGGGGGGGGGGGGGCGTGCTGCACGGTGCTGGGCTGGGCTGGGCCTGACAAGTGTTGACTAGCACTGCTGGTTTTATTATGTATATACTGTAATGTGCTGTACAGTTTACTACATACTACTACGTACTACTACTAGGTATTAGTAGTTGAGTACTACAGTACTATGTCGACTAGTCTAGCACTAGTCTAAGACTAGTCCGATTAGTCTATGAGTCTCAACCTCGTCACGACTCGTCGACTCGTAATCCTTGAGTACAATTTGAAACAAATGACATGGTAGGTCCATTCAGTATGACCTTGAAGGCTAACTGTTTTGATTGCCCAGCTGGGATTTAAACCACTCGATAGTGGCCATTGCAGTTCCTTCTTCGTGTTCACTAACATTGCTAGAATACAATATTTTGAGGTCTTGCACGGGTCAGCGCATCACATCGCTAGAATTGAATATTACTGAGGCAATCATGTCTTGCTTTAAGAACACGGTATCGAAATAATTAGTTCAGTTCAGTCTCCACCGTAATCAGTGGGTAGGTGTACATTTGGAGTATACACTTTTCTTTCACTTGCGAGTATTTGTATGGTCTGCGTATATTTTACCAAGGAAATACTAATCAGCAAAAATAGGAGTACATTCTACCCTAGAAACACTAAATGTCAACTGAAAAATCACGAGTAGATATATTTTCCTGAATACAAAAAGGCGGAAAAAAACTGCGAGTACATTGTACCATGGGAATACTAAAATGTCAGCTAAATAAGTAGGTCTCGCCGGGATTCGAACCCAGGTCGCCAGATTCAAAGTCTGGAGTGCTAACCACTACACTACGAAACCATTTATTGAGTGTGGTACACTGATGGTTATATTTCTGTCATTTGGCTTACATCCAAAATATTATTTTCCTTTACTCGATGGCTCCTGTTAAATTTCCTTCTCTTTTTTTTACATGTAGCAATTAATATCCGACAAATAACTTATTTTATTTATTTTTTTCAATTCATTTTAGCCAAAGGCTCAATTGCATGGGTATGATAATTTTGTCTCATTGAGCTGCTATAAGGATTTACTAGGTTTTTAGTGTTTGTTTGGTGTTCTTTATTACGCTTGAAGGATATATATTATGCACTTAAGAACACACAACGTATGAGAGAAGATGCATTGGGACAAAAATTGGATAACAAAATGTATAAAGCTTCAACATGATTAGCCAGTGGTGGATTTTCCACAACTTGTTCTATAGCATCTAAAAAAATAAGCACATGGCAAAAGCATTGTTACTATTAGCACCATCCTCGTCGTGGATCTTACCGCTCTCTGACTATCCTAGGATCAAATCTGCGTTCAACTTGTCCGCGCCTTTGACAATTTCACAACAGAGGTAATGCCGACTTACCAACTACTATGTTGTAGCCCAAACTTTGTTGCAGTAAACCTGTTTCCGGAACGATGATACATAGAGAACATAGAGAAGACATTAACCTTTATCCTTACAAGTAATGTGGTCAGCATTCAATATGACCTTGAAGGCTAATTGTTTTGATTGTCCATCTTGGCTTTCGATCACTCGTTATTGGCCATTGCAGTTTCTTCGTCATGTCCACGCACATTGCTAGAATACAAGATTTGGAGTTTTTGTACATTTCTGCATCACATTGCTAGAACAAAATATTAATGAGGCATTGATGTCCCATTTTAAGAACAAGGGTATAAGCATCTATTGAAACAAGTAGTTCAGTTCAGTCTCGACCGTAAGCAGTCGGGAAGTGGTACATTTGGTTGCAGCGTCTAATCTGAAGTTAGCAAGTATAGGTAATGTCCCTTTCTTGATAGTGTACTGTAAATTTTGGTGAGGTTATAGTCATACCAATGTAAATCATAAGGCAGAGATACGTTTCAAGTGTTATTAGCCTCTAACCTGAGTATCTGTACCATGGATGGTCTGGGTACATTGTACCAGGGAAATATTAAATATCAGCAAAAATAGGAGTACATTCTACCCTGGAAACACTAAATGTCAGCTAAAAAATTGCGAGTCAATATTTTCTCAAATACTAAATGCCACAAAAAATGTGAGTATATTGTACCATGGAAAACTAAATTGCAGCTAAAAAAGTAGGTCTCGCCGGGATTTGAACCCAGGTCGCCAGATTCAAAGTCTGGAGTGCTAACCACTACACTACGAAACCATTTGTTGAGTGTGATCCACCAATCGTTATATTTGTTTCATTTGGCTTACAGACAAAATATTGTCTCTTTAGGCGATGCTTAATGTTAAATTTCCTTCTGTCTTTTTGTACTTCCTTCCGGTTGCCACTTGGCAGCTAAATGGAGCAAGGCATATCTGATGAATGACTTATTTTATTTTATTTTATTTTCAATAATTTTTTTTCAATAAATTTTAGCCAAGGGCTCGATTGCGTGAGTACGGTCTTTTTTGTCTCTTTGGGTTGCTATAAGGGTTTTCTAGGTGTTTGATGTACGATAATTTGGAAAAAGTAATGTGGTCGGTCCATTCAGTATGACCTTGAAGGTTAACTGTTTTGATGGCCCAGCTGGGCCTTAAACCACTCGATGATGGCCATTGCAGTTCCTTCTTCATGTTCACTAACATTGCTAGAATACAATATTTTGAGTTCTTGCACGGGTCGGCGCATCACATTGCTAGACTATAGAATATCAATGAGGCATCCATGTCTCATTTTAAGAACGGTACCGAAAGAAGTAGTTCAGTTCAGTCTCCACCGTAATAAGTGGGGAAGGTGTACATTAGGTTGCAGCAACTAATCGGAAGTTAGTAGGTATACACTTCTCTTTCACTTGTGAGTATTTGTATGTTACCTTCTACCAAGGAAATACTAAATGTCAGCAAAAATAGGAGTACATTCTACCCCGGAACACTAAATGTCAGCTGGAAAATCGTTAGTCGATATTTTTTCCGAATACTAAATGTCCAGAAAAAAATGTGAGTGCATTGTACCATGGAAATACTTAAATGTCAGCTAAAAAAGTAGGTCTCGCCGGGATTCGAACCCAGGTCGCCAGATTCAAAGTCTGGAGTGCTAACCACTACACTACGAAACCATTTGTCGAGTGGTGTACACTGCTGGTTATATTTCTGTCATTTGGCATACAGCTAGAATATTTTCCTTTACTTGATGGTTCCTGTTAAATTTCCTTCCCTTTTTTTGGACTTACTTCCATTTTCCACTTGGCAGCTAAATGTATCCGACAAATACCTTATTTTATTTTTTCAATTTATTTTAGCCAAAAGCTCCATTGTGTGGGTACGATAATTTTGTCTCATTGAGCTGCTATTAGGTGTTAAGTGTTTGTATGGTGTTTTTCTCTTCTTATTAAGCTTCAATATATATATCATGCACTTAAGAACACACAACATATGAGAGGAGATGCATTGGGACAACCATTGGATAACAAAATGTATATAGCTTCAACATGATTAGCCAATAGTGGATTTTCCACAACTTATTCTATAGCACCTTAAAACATAAGCACATGGCAAAGGCATTGTTTGTATTAGCACCATTGTCGTCGTGGTTGAGTCGCCCTTAATGTCTCCGATATCTCACTTCTATGGTCAGTAGTTGTAACCATATCCCCCCCTGCACCTCTTCCATCTAGCTCATTGCCTGCCGCTATCATCTCATCTTACCGCTCTGACCATCCTAGGACTGAATCTGCGCTTAACTGGTCCACCCCCTTCATCAATTTTACGACAGAGGTAATTCCGACCTAGCAACTAAGTTGTAGCCCAAACTTTATTGCAGTAAACCTGTTGCCGGAATGATGATACATGGAGAACATAGTGAAGACATTTCCTATCCTTAGTTCCTTACAATTTGGAACACGTGTTCGGCATTCAGTATGACCTTGAAGGTTAATTGTTTTGATTGTCCATCTTGGCTTTCAACCACTAACTATTGGCCTTTGCAGTTCGTTTTTCATGTTCACACACATCGCTAGAATACAAGATTTTGAGCTCTTGTACGTATCTGCATCACATTGCTAGAATAGAATGTTAATGAGGCATTGATGTCCCATTTTAAGAAAAAGGGTATGAGCATCTATTGAAATAAGTAGTTCAGTTCAGTTTCCACCATAAGAGCATCTCCAATAGATGGTCCAAATGTAAAAATAACTAACTTTTGGACCGTCTGGGGCAAAAAACGCTGTTCCAACAGACGGTCCATATGCAAAAAAATTTGGACCGCGGCCTCCTCGTGATGTAAAATGCAACACCTCGCGATGCAAATATACATCACGAGATGCATCTGGTCCAAAACCAGCCGCCGCCCGCGAACGCCCAACCGCCACTTCATTTCCGTTCCCGCCCGCCCGCGACCTCCCGCCCGTCCGCCGCCGCCCCGCCGCCTCCACACCCCGCCGCACGCCGCCTGCATCAGATCCGGCGCCGCCCCGCCCCCCGCCGCTGTTTCCACGCCGCCCCGCCCCCCGCCGCTGTTTCCACACCGCCCCGCCCCGCCGCCCGCCGCTGTTTCCACGCCGCCCCGCCGCCCGCCCGCCGCGAATCCGGCCCCGCCGCCCGCCGCTGTTTCCACGCCGCCCGCCCGCCCCGCAGCCCCCCGACCGCCGCCCCGCAGCTCCGCCACTGCCCCGCCCGCCGACCGCCGACCCGCAGCTCCGCCCCGCATGCCGTCGCCGCCCCGCTGATCCACCCCGCCCGGCTCCGTCCGCCACCGCCCCGCCCGCCACCGCCGCCCCGCAGCACCGCCCCGCCTGGCTCCGTCCGCCACCGCCCCGGCCGCATGCGCTCTAGATGGCGCCGAAGAAGACGCCGAAGGGCAAGTCAGGCTTCTTCGGCGTGAGGTAGAAGCCCTCCGGCAACTGGGGTGTGGAGTTCTCTGGCGCCGGAAGGCGTTGGTGGATCGGCACGTACCCCTCCGCCCACGAGGCCGCGTGTGCCTACGACGTGGCGGTGTGGCGTGCCGAGAGGCCTCGGTCGCACCTCAACTTTCCAGAGATCGAGAGTCGGGCGGTAGCGGAGATGCTTGTGCCGCAGGGCATCAACATGAAGGAGATCACGACGAAGAAGAAGAAGAAGATGAAGAAGCCGTCGGTTGTCGTTAGTGCTGGCGAGACCGATGAGGAGGCGATGGCGAGGTTTGCTCGGGAGCATCCGGAGTACGTCCAGGCCGAGCTGGAGTACTACTGGAAGCGTGAGGCGGAGCAGAAGAAGAAGGGGCCGAAGAAGGAGGATGAGGCCGGTCCCTCGACGGTGATCCCCATCGAGTCCTCTTCCGAGGAGGACTGGGCAGACTTCGAGGAGGAGGAGGAGGAGGAGGGGTGCGACGACCCAACGAAGGAGGAGTTCTGGGAGCAGTTCCGTAGCTCCGATGAGGAGTAGTTTATCTAGCAGTTTGAATAAGTAGTAGTTGAAGTTGATGTATGAAACTATGTTGAATTTGATGTTTGAACTATGTTGAATGGACTAGTAGTATGTCGTTTTTACATCTTCATTTTGGACCATCTATTGGAGTTGCTCTTTTGGACCATCAATTTGGACCATCTGTTGGAGATGAGCTTTTTTCGGAGCTCCAAAACGCACTTTTTGGCGGTCCA
Source organism: Aegilops tauschii subsp. strangulata (assembly GCF_002575655.3). Lineage (NCBI taxonomy): Eukaryota > Viridiplantae > Streptophyta > Magnoliopsida > Poales > Poaceae > Aegilops > Aegilops tauschii. The sequence goes on along the minus strand of NC_053037.3, from coordinate 495,344,349 downwards.
AATTTTACATCTCCGGTTTTGGACCGCCAAATTTTGGACCATCTATTGGAGATGCTCTAAGCAGTGGGGAAGTGGCACATTTGGTTGCAGTGTCTAATCTGAAGTTAGCAAGCATAGGCACTGAATGCTCCTTTCTAGATAGTGTACTGTAAATTTTGGCGAGGTTATAGTCACACCAATGTAAATCAGAAGACAGAGTATGTTTCAAGTGTTATTAGCCTCTAGACTGAGTATTTGTACCATGGAAGCTCTGAGTACATTGTATACCAGGGAAGTACTAAATGTCAGCAAAAATAGGAGTACGTTCTACCCTGGAAGCACGAAATGTCAGCTAAAAATTGTGAGTCAATATTTTTCCCAACTACTAAATGTCATAAAAAATGTGAGTATATTGTACCATGGAAACACTAAAAGGCCAGCTCAAAAAGTAGGTCTCGCCGGGATTCGAACCCAGGTCGCCAGATTCAAAGTCTGGAGTGCTAACCACTACACTACGAAACCATTTGTTGAGTGTGACTCACTGATGGTCATATTTCTGTCATTTGGCTTGCAGACAAAATATTTTTTCTTTACTCGACGCTTACCCTTAAATTTCCTTCTGTTTTTTTGGATTTGCTTCCGGTTGCCACTTGGCAGCTAAATGGAACAAGGAATATCCAATGAATGACTTATTTCTCTTTCCTTTTCAATTCATTTTAGCCAAAGGCTCCATTGCGTGGGTATGATCATTTTGTGTCATTGAGTTGCTATTAGGCTTTACCAGGTATGAGGTACAATAAGTTGGAAAAAGTAATATGGTCGATACA